>NC_057358.1:52138013-52803526 GCF_016509475.1 Prionailurus bengalensis | reverse complement strand
CTTCTCCTGTTGTTCATAAAAGTAGGTATTATTGCTCATACAAATGGAATAATCCAACATAGAAAGGGGGGGAAATGTATGCCCAAAGATGTTCTTCTCAGTTTTATTCACAATATTTTTTATCTGAAGCCATATAAATGATCTAAAATTGTGAAATGATTAGTAAGTGAAATGATAAATATCAAATATACAATGGAATAATTTTCTACATTGAAAATTATTTTTGGGGTTCCTGGGGGCTCAGTTGGTTAGGCATCCAACTTCAGCTCAAGTCATGATCTTGCGTTTGGCCAGTTCAAGCCCATGTCAGGCTCTGTGCTGACAGCTTGGAGCCTGCTTTGGATTCTGTGTCTCCCTTTCTCTCTGCCCCTCCCCCACTCACGCTTTCTCTCAAAAATAAACATTGAAAAAAAGAAAATTATTTTTATAAATAGTTTATTATAACACGTGGAAATGATTTTTTATAATAATTTTATTTTTTTATTTTTTTTAACATTTATTCATTTTTTGAGAGACAGAGACAGAGCATGAGTGGGGGAAGGGCAGAGAGAAGCATGACACAGAATCTGAAGCAGGCTCCAGGCTCTGAACTGACAGCACAGAGCCCGACATGGAGCTTGAACTCACAGACCGTGAGATCATGACCTGAGCCAAAGTCTGACACTTGACCGACTGAGCCACCCAGGTGTCCCTATAATAATTTTAATTGGAAAAAGTCAGGATAAAAAACTGAATAAGCATTGCACAGAGGACTCCATTAGATTCAACAAAAACCGACCACCAACAAGGCATATCATAGTCAAATTCACAAAATACTCAGGCAAGGAGAGAATCATGAAAGCAGCAAGGGATTAAAAGTCCTGAATCTACAAGGGAAGACAGATCAGGTTTGCAGCAGACCTATCCACAGAAACTTGGCAGGCCAGAAAGGAGTGGCAGGATATATTCAATGTGCTGAATCAGAAAAATATGCAATCAAGAATTCTTTATCCAGCAAGGCTGTCATTCAAAATAGGAGAGATTAAATGTTTCCCAGACAAAACTTAAAGGAGTTCGTGACCACTAAACCAGCCCTGCAAGAAATTTTAAGGGGGACTCTCTGAGGGAAGAAAAGATGAAAATACATACATACATACATATATCAACACCAAAAATTGAATAAGCATTATATATAAAATGATGAAGATTAAAAAAGAAATTTTTATAACAGACACATCCACAGTTAGGTATGGAAACTTAGATGACATTTCTATGTAACATGTCTATGTAACATGATGTTGATGAAGATTTATTTTCCTTTGCCCTAAAATTAACAATCAGGATCCAAAATTTAGAACAAACGTATTAATTAAATAAAACGTCCGAAGCAGATCAAAAACAATAAACCCAAACACAAGCTCAGGGTTGATTAAACAGAAGCTGAGCTGGTTCTGACATTCAACATTCACCCCATCACTATTTTACCTAAGCCAAATAGACAGTCAAGAGAAAGGAAAAGAAATAAAGAGATGACCCAGGTTATTAGGACTGAATTATTCAAGGTGAATGGGGTTTCTGAACCCTGAAGCCAAGTGAAAAGGAATTCCCAGAGAATCACTTGCCTCGGAAAGGAAGTTATCATCTGGGTGTTTCTGGGGCCATAGAATCTATGGATTCATGCTGATCTTACCACTGGAGTGAAACAATGACTTCTTGAGGGAGCGTGATGTATTTGGGGGCATACATGAACTTAGACACTCTGGCCTACTTCTGGACTACACATTTCCAAAGCAAGGAGGCATGCCATAGCACTGGTTCCCACAAAGCAAAGACAGACATAGTGTGACTGAGATGAAGATGGCCAGCAACCTGACACTCAGTCCTCACGCACCCTCAAGAGGCACAGAGAACCGCAGTAGAGGTTTCCAGGAGTGATATGTGATAAAGCACATAGGTGACAATAGAACTAGAAGGTATTTTTAGAAAAATCAAACAAAAACTCTTAGAACTATAAAATTACTTGTTGATTATCTCTCACTGAACTGGAGATAAGTTGGTAGAGAATACCCAGACAGAAATAAAAAGAGAGAAAAAAGGGAAAAACAACAAACTGGGTGTATTCCTATGAGATAGAGTGAAAGTACTAGTAATGAGTAATACTGTACCTATTTAAAAACATAGAATCTAACCATAAGAGACTCTTAACTACAGAGAATAAACTGAGGATTGATGGAGGGAGGTGGGTGGGGGGATGGGCTAAAAAGGATGATGGGTATTAAGGAGGGCACTTGTTATGTTGAGCACTGGGTGTTATACGTAAGTGATCAATCACTAAATTCTACTCCTGAAACCAGTATTACACTATATCCTAACTAATCAGGATTTAAAAATTTGAAGGAAAAAAAAGAGCACACAGGTGGAGACATGAGCTGTGAAGCTGCCAGATTCCCCACTAGCAAAAGAGGTTGGCACCACAGCTCCCAAAGGAGCCCAAAGATGCCCCTTTCTTGGGGTGCCTGAGTGGCTCAGTCCGTAAAGCGTCCGACTTCAGCTCAGGTCACGATCTCACGGTCCATGAGACAGATCTGTGCTGACAGCTCAGAGCCTGGAGCCTGCTTGGGATTCTGTGTCTCCCTCTCTCTCTGCCCCTCCCCCACTTGCACTCTGTCTCTGTCTCTCAAAAATGAATAAACGTTAAAAAAAAAAAGATGCCCCTTTCCTTCGAAGCCAAACACCTCCCCAAGAAAACAATACCCACCATCTCTAGAGAAACTGCCCCCTGAATGGAAGTGACTAGCAGTGGAGAGAACCAGACCGAGCCACTGCCAGACTGGGCTGCCCTCCCAACAGAACATATTTAAGAACGCAATTTCTCCTACACCTTCTCCTGGCTCACCCAATACACCTGAGAAACCAGTCAGAAACCCAAGAAAGGGAAGGAGAGGTGGTGACCCAGAGGCAAATCATGTCCCTCCCATCGTATCTCTACTCCCTACTGGGGTAGGGGAGGAGTCTTTAGGGCCTAAACCTGTATGGTGCTGAAGGAAGAGAAGGAGATATTTATGGAATTGAAAATGAGACCAATGCTTCACCCTGGGCCATGCAGAATGTTGAATAATGGAAAGTGACTGGAAAATATGGGATAGGAACAAGGTGTTGATAAGCAATGTAGATAAGGAATTCATCATGACACAGAAGTATTGGAGAAAATAAAATCACTTATATTTGTAGCCCACCAAGTTTACAGTATTCAATAAACTAGTCATATTTTTAAATGTGCTATCATGATCATGTGGCAGGGGGGATTGTATTTGTTTCTGTTTGTTGGTTTTCAAACTCTATAGTTAATTGCTTTTAATTTGGTCAGATCAAAAACAATTTTTGATTCAGGATATATAAATTCTTTCCTTTTTAATATATTTTTTTAATTTTTATTTCTGAGGGAGAACGAGTGAGTGTGGGAGGAGCAGAGGGAGAGGGAGAATCTTAAACTGGCTCAGCACTGAGTGTGGAGCTCAATCCCACAACTCTGGGATCATGACCTGAGCCAAAATCAAGACTCGATAGCTCAACCAACTGAGCCATCTAGGTGCCCCAGTATTTTATATATTTTTTAAGTAATCTCTACACTCAACATGGGGCTTGAACCCACAACCCCGAGATCAAGAGCTGCATGCTCCTCTGACTGAGCCAGCCACATTCCCTAGGGATATACAAATTCTTAAGTCCCAGGGCCCTTTATCTGTTCCTATTATTAGGGCCTTATATATTTTATGAACAGGTCTAATTTCCCCCATTAAACTGATGGCTATTTGAGTGCAGAATTTAAGTCTGATGTATCTTTTTATCCCCTAAGTGTAACACAGTACCATGCATATAGAAGGTACTCAGTAAATATTAATGGAATGAGCTATTTGTTCATGTATTTTACTGCTAAAGTAAGTATATGAGAAAGTTGCTTACACATTTATTCATGAAGAGTGATCTGAGTGATGGGTCATTTAGTTCTGGAATTACACTTTGGAGACCTATATGGGTCTTCCCTCCTAGGGGAACCTAGTGGTTAACTAATGCAGTTGTATGAAATATTAACAATCCAATCTAATACATATGCCTTCCAGTTTACTGTAAATTGAGAAAAATGTACCAACTTATTTTAAATTGGGAAAACCTTCAAGTTCAAGGCAATTATCTCTATTTTCAACTTCTCAAAAATAATTCATGTGATGCTGAAACTTGAAAGTGTTATTCATCCTTAGTTATCCTATAATGGATAACTATTGATATGAGAAAGTGTCCTATATTATAAATTATTATTCATATTGCATGTGTCCAAATTAAATTCAAACTTGAGGGAATTAGGTTAGTTTCCAAATCTCTTAGGTAGTGAATTACATTTATTAAAGTTGACCAAGTACAGTCAGCCAAATAGTTGTATGCATATAGACAGCCTGAAAGTCATATGTAGGTTATGTTATGCAATATTTTATTAAAATTTCTGAATGGAAATTCTATAAAACATAATAATTAAGGCCAAAGTGTTATTTTTAATGCACAGTTTAAAAACTATTTCATAATTCCATATTTTAACAACAAAGAAAATTATTCAAAGTCTACAACCAGAGAAAAGCTTCCCCAGACTAAAATCTACCAGGAAAATTAATATATAAACATCATTTTTTCTCACAATTGTTTGCTCCATGGATATTTTAAATATCCATTTTTAACTAGTTCTCTCCTAACAACATACATGTAAAATGACTTATGTGGTTACAAATATTATTATATGTATAAAGAGATAAACTTGGCCTTAAGAAGCATAAGTTATAGATGTTGTATCATCACTTAATTAGTGAAAATACCAAAAGTCTAAGTCCCAAATTAGAAACTCAATTCATAATTGTAATAGAATGGTACTACATGAATGCAATTAAATATAAAATGTAATTTTTTGTACCCTGTTTCTCCTTAAAAATATATTTGGGGCACCTAGGTGGCTCAGTCTGTTGAGCAGCCGACTTCAGCTCAGGTCATTATCTCACTGCTCGTGAGTTTGAGCCCCGCATCAGGCTCTGTGCTGACAGCTCAGAGACTGGAGCCCGCTTCAGATTCTGTCTCCATCTCTCTGCCCCTCCCCTGCTCAAGCTCTGTCTGTCTGTCTGTCTCTCTCTCTCAAATATAAAAAAAATAAAATATATAAAATATATACGTATGTATGTATATATTTGATCACTAAGCAATGATAAATACAACTTTTTTTAAGGATGAAAAAATTTAAACATGTGAAAAATCGTTCTATATACATATATGCAAATTACACATATGACGTGTGTGTGTGTGTGTGTGTGTGTGTGTGTACATATATTTAAAGTCAGCAACCCTAAAGTAAAATTGAGCCATCCTAGGGGTGCCTGGTGGCTCAGTTGGTTAAGCGTCCAACTCTTGATTTCAGCTCAGGCCATGATCTCATGGTTTGTGTGTTCGAGCCTCACATCAGGCTCTGCGCTGACAGTGCGGGGCCTGCTTGGGATTCTCTCTCCCTCCCTCTCTCTGTGCCCCTCCCCCACACACTGTCCCTCTCTCACTCAAAATAAATAAATAAACTTTAAAAAATATTGAGCCATTCCTATCTGAATGTTTAAGAATAATGATAACCTAAAGCAAAATAAATGTCTTCTACAGTAAAAGAAAAAACAAAAAAGAAGTCAGTGTAGTTGCTATGATTGGGTTTCAAATCTTGCTCTACGCTTCCTGGCAGCTAAAAAGAGAGCAAAATGTAATGGTCTGTTATTTAACCTCCGGAGTGGAATTATGACAGTACTCTCTTCAAAGACACATTGTGAAAATATCCTGAGAAAATGTAGGTGAAGTGTTTGGCATAGCATGGTGCACAGGAGATGTGTATTCTCCAGTATTACTACCTAGAAGGAAAAGACAAGTGAAGATTTTCATGAAAGATCTAGTTAACGCCACTACCAAATCCTAGGGAAATTTTCCTACATGGATCATCGTATCAGGGACTTAAATGAGTCACTTCATCAAACTTGACTGTGTATACCAGTAGAGTCTGAATTACGATAGTTTCTTTTTCCCAGGAATGCTCATTGTATTGGTGTCAGGCACAGTGCCTTCTACATAATGAATAGTCATGTTTAATTGATCTTGTTACAACATAATGCTTTCCAATAAATATTTCTGGCTATCAAAGCCTTTCAATTTTACTCCACAGTCTGTAAAGTACCTGAGCTACGGCCAAGGCTCTCCTCTTCAAATCTTCCAAATACCTTGCAGGAAAAAGAAACCTAAATTCTCAATGCCACCTGCCACAATAAAGCACATCTACTCATCTACAGCCAAGAAATGGAACAGAGTAGAATATGCATCATATCTCCCTTATTGTACTGCAAGGTGACATTCTACTTTCCTAAAAAATATGAGAATTCACCACAATGAGACACTACTTCACACCAGTCAGAATGGCAAAAATTAACAACTCAGGCAATAACAGATGTTGGCGAGGATGCAGAGAAAGAGGAACCCTTTTGCACTGCTGGTGGGAATGCAAACTGGTGCAGCCACTCTGGAAAACAGTATGGAGGTTCCTCAAAAAATTAATAATAGAACTACCCTATGACCCAGCAATTGCACTACTAGGTATTTATCCAAGGGATACAGGTATGTTGTTTCAAAGGAGTATGTGCACCCCCATGTTTATAGCAGCACTATCAACAATAGCCAAAGTATGGAAAGAGCCCAAATGTCCATCGATGGATGAATGGATAAAGAAGATGTGGGGGCGCCTGGGTGGCGCAGTCGGTTAAGCGTCCGACTTCAGCCAGGTCACGATCTCGCGGTCTGTGAGTTCGAGCCCCGCGTCGGGCTCTGGGCTGATGGCTCAGAGCCTGGAGCCTGTTTCCGATTCTGTGTCTCCCTCTCTCTCTGCCCCTCCTCCGTTCATGCTCTGTCTCTCTCTCTGTCCCAAAAATAAATAAAAACGTTGAGAAAAGAAAAAGATGTGATATAGATAGATAGATGTATGTATGTGTATGTGTGTGTGTGTGTGTGTGTGTGTGTGTGTGTGTATATATATATATATAATGGAGTATTACTCGGCAATCAAAAAGAATGAAATCTTGCCATTTGCCACTACATGGATGGAACTAGAGTGTATTATGCTAAGCAAATTTAGTCAGTCAGAGAAAGGCAAATGTCATGTGACTTTACTTATATGTGGAATTTAAGATACAAAACAGATGAAATTAAAGGAAGGGAAGCAAAAATAATATAAAAACAGGGAGGGGAACAAAGCATAAGACACTTAATTACAGAGAACAAACTGAGAGTTGCTGGAGGGGTTGTGAGTGGGGGATGGGCTAAATGGGCAAGGGGCAGTAAGGAGGACACTTGCTGGGATGAGCATGGGGTGTTATGTGTAGGGAATGAGTCACTGAATTCTACTCCCGAAATCATTATTGCACTATATGCTAACTTGGAGGTAAATTTTAAAAATAAATAAATTTTTAAAAAATAATGAAATGTAAAGCAAAAAAAAAAACTACAAAGGTTTCAGTGAACCTCAACTTTCTGATTTTCTCCCATACCTCCCATTCTCTTTATAATCAAGTTCAAATTTGCTATCTGTTTCCTCCTTACACTCCTACCCCATCAGCTCTCTAGTAAAACTACTCTTGCATCACAAGGTCTCAAAGGACCCATTACCAAACCTTATTGACATTTCAACTTGCATGAATTTTTTGACCACCATAAAATATATGTATTTTGAAACACACCCTTTTAGAAATTCTCTCTTCTCATGACTTATATGACATCACATTTTCATAATTTCATGGTTCTCCTTCTATTCCTAATCACTTTCTTTCCTCTCTCCATCTAATTCTTAAATGTTGATGTTCCCAGGAATACCTTCATTGGCTCCTTTCTCTCACTTTTACATCTTTTTCTAGTCAAATCCACTGCTATGCATCTTTCCACTACCCCATCCTGCCCACAAAGCCCTCGCAGGGCTCCTAATCTGCCCCAACATGAAAGGGACTATGAAAGCTTTGTATCTTCAAGGAGCATGCATTACAATGCAGCCGGGAAGGAGGATGAAGTTAAAATGAAGCTCCCAAAAAGAAATCAATCAATCACTCAATCAATCAATCAATTCATTCTAAGGTGGAAAGAAAAAAAAAAAGGAAAAAAAAAAATGAAACTCCCAAAGGACAAAGTCAGGAGTCACAGAGAATATGCACTAGGGAATTCCTCTCAGACAGCAAAGGCAAGAGCTACCAGAGGTTTTCTAATACCAAAAAAGAAAGATTTCATAATTCCTGTCCAGCAGAATTTGATAGCTGCTATGGATAGTGAGGTCTATGCCTTTCTCATTTCCCTCTTTTCTGAATAAGAAACTTTATAGCAGTTTTTTATTTGTTCTCTACCATTGGATTATGAGGGTTTATGAAGCAGAGTGTCTTGGCTTACAGGTTACCAAACCACAGAAAGCTACACCTGACCCAGGCATACCTAGAGATCATGGACTTTTAGTTGGATGAGTAGCTTAATGGAATTTGGGAGTTATCTTCCTTATGGAGGAACGGATGGTGTTTTATGAATGAACAGCGGTATGTTCATAGATATTTGGGAGTCCAAAATGTTGTCTCCCAATATTCATTTCCTTCTTTTTCAGCGGTGATAGAGTCTTCAGTTTGGGGCTTGGCCTGTGGCTTCCCAGAACAGAGACTGTAGCTTCCACTTTCTTTTTGCAGCTAGGTATAGTCACAAGACTAAATTCTGATGAATGGGATGATAAGCGTAAGTGTTTAGGTAGCAGCTTCTGGAAATCTTTTTGATGAGACAGAGCATGTATGCCCTTTGCTCTCTTCTTTCTCCCTTCCTCCAACCTGCTTCCTGGAACTCAGATGTCACCATCCATGACAAGGCAATAAGATATACAGAACTTTTGTCCTTGTGTTATAGAGTACCATATCAGTACAACTAATTATTAGTCCAGCTCAGATTTTTATGTGCAGCTAAAATAAACTTCAGTATCACTTAAGGCACTATTAATTGGGATGTTCTGTGACTCAGAGTAAAACCTAGTCCTAACTGGCACAGGTATATGAAATGGAAAAAAGTCTCTTGCTTGAGCAACTGCAAGAATGAATGATGACATCATTCACTAAGATAAGAAAGGGCAGGTTTAAGTGAAGGATTCAGTTTTGGATGTGTAGAGTATTGGGTACTCCTAAAAATCCAAATAGAGACACTCTCAGAAGGGTAGTTTAGGCAAGAACAAAAAAAAATCTGGAAATCTATAACATGAAAATGATATATAAAACTTCAAGAATGGACAAGTTCATTCAAGGAACACATACATACACAAACTAGACAGGCAACCATGGTATGAATCCACAAATATTATTTCAGGCCTACAAATGTCTGTCATTTCTCTTGTTCTGGTTTTCATTCTCATGTTTACTCTGTATACACAGTATTTGTGCTGAGCCAATCTCATATCAGATGCAACCTTGCCCCTCAGGAATAACCAGTGGAAAACACTGTTCTAATAAAGTCAATGGAAAGTTCACAGGCTTGCCCAAATCTTATCTACTCTATTTATAGCCCAAGAAACAGAACTAGAACATTTAGGGTAAAATGGGTTTTTTGAATAACTACCATTCACAAACATAACTAAAAAAAAAATCACAAAATCTCAGGATAGAAAGTGCCCTCAGACCCTTCTAAACCAACATACTACCATAAATAAAGATTATATATCATAAATATAATTTATTTAATAAGAATGCTAAGTGAACAAATTTAAAAGCTATTCAACATACTTGAAAGAATAATAAAATAAAAAGCTTCTTTCAAGAAATAACTTAGTAAATGTAAAAATGTTGTTTTACATACTTTTTATGTTGTCTCCAGGTCTTTTCCATTCCTAATATTCACAAAACAAACTCATGGATGATATTCTGACATCAACAAGGAAGGTCAGTTTAAATATTGGGAACCCTCTTTTACTGCAAGGTGATTCAAACATTGCTAGAGTTTGCCAAAGTAGTTTATGGAATCTCCCTTAGAGGTTTTTAAACATCAGTTAGACACTCATTTGAAAGAATTAGTTTAAGATAACTTAAATATACTTCTTTTGCAGCAGGGAGTTGAACCACAAGATTGTTTTACTATGACACTATTTCCTGGCTGGAAATTGAAGGTGGGAAAAGAAAATAGTGAGTTTGAAGTTTGGGGTTTTATTATTTAAATCATTTCCTCATATTTAATAAGCTGAAAATTTCACCATTTATGGCATTTAAATATATTCAAGACACTAGTACATTTTTCATGCCTTTGTCAAATGGGATTTATTTAATTTCTGACTAATTTATACTTAGGATTTCTCTGAAGGAGGCATAATATCTTGGTTCTGGCTCCAGCTTTATAACTTCCAGTCAAGGCAGGAGAACCGCAAGACTGAGCTACCACAGTGGACTGACCTCTATTGTTCAAGGACATCTTGGCTTGCCTGGATACTCTTTGATACTTGAAACTAGCATTTGAAGTCACACAGAGAAGTCATCTCTATGGTTTGGAAGCAGTTAACTTTTCCAACCAACAGATCTATGCAGTCAACTCTTGATTAATGGGTTAACGAGGTGGAGAAAAGCAATGACTGAATTCTAAATCATAGACAAAACAAAACTGAAATTAAGCATGGTTCATCCACACCCAAAGTCATAACTTCAACATTGTAAATTAATAACAAAAAAGCACGTATAAAACAGTACGGGGAACTTGACCCAAAGATGTACTCCAAATGCAGCCTTGGAAATCAGGTCTATCATGTGCAGAGTTTACAGGAAGAGTGATGGGCTGCGCTCCATACTCTTAATGGTTTTTTTCTCTTTAAGATGAATCTTATTTTTTTCTTTCTTTCTTATTCTTTCTTAAAGGGTATAGGAAAACAAGGTCACTTTATTTTTTTTCAATATAATTTATTGTCAAGTTGGCTAACACACAGTGTATACAGTGTGCTCTTGGTTTTGGAGGTAGGTTCCTGTGACTCATCACTAACATACAACACCCAGGGCTCATTCCAACAAGTGCCCTCCTCAATGCCCATCGCTCATTTTCCCCTCTTCCCCCACCCCCCAACCCTCAGTTTGTTCTCTGTATTTAAGCGTCTCTTATGGTTTTCCTCCCTCCCTCTTTAAAACAAGGTCACTTTAAATTCCCTGTGACCCAATAAGATCATAATTAGCAACAACTAACTGAGCAAATTACTAAATGGCGAGAATAAAACATTGTGGATGACCACTACAAATGACACCAATTTTAAGACTCATTAAGTGCTTGATACATGAAGTATTTACGTCAGAGTTCCTCTTCTAGAAACAGAGGCCTGCCTTCACTGCACATCTGGCCCAAGATTACAGGAAGCAAAAGGAATAAAGCTCCTGTGAGTTGGCTTTCTAAGCTGCTGCTGCCATATCTGCAGGCTACTGATTAAACTATAGGGCGTTCAGGCCAAAGTACCTTCATCCTCAGTGCTTTCCATCCAGAGAATGTTCCAAAGGCAAACGTAAAGTTGATTTTGAAGGTAGGAGGAGACTAATATTAGGCACAGTCTTCTTTCATGAAGAATGTATGTGGGGAATTGATGCACATGACTCATTTCCCTTAGACACAGCAAGCAGGGGATAAATTGACCTTGGTCTATACAATCTTGTATTCAATCCCCCAGGTCTTCTGTTTCCTGTCCATGTGCCCTGGAGCAAGTCCTTTATTTTCCCTAAGCCTCCATTTTCTCATAAAAAGAAGAAAAAGAAAAAAAGAGAAAGAAAAGAAAGAGGAAGGGGACGGGAGAAAGGGAAGAGAAGAAAACTGTAAGACACCTACCCTAATGGATTGCTATGAGGGTCAAAAGTTAATTATATGAAAGTTTTTGGGGGGCACCTGGGTGGCTCAGTTCGTTAAGCATCCAACTCTTGATATCCACTGAGGTCATGATCTCACAGTTCCTGAGATTGAGCACTGCGCCATGCTCCTCACTGACTGCGTAGAGCCTGCTTGGGATTCTCTCTGCCCTTCCCCTGCTTGTGCGTGCTGGCTCTCTCTCTCTCTCTTTCTCTCTCTCTCTCTCTCTCTCTCTCTCTCTCTCTTTCTCTCTCAAAATAGATAAATAAAACTTTTTTAAAAAAGAAAAAAATGGGGCGCCTGGGTGGCGCAGTCGGTTAAGCGTCCGACTTCAGCCAGGTCATGATCTCGCGGTCCGTGAGTTCGAGCCCCGCGTCGGGCTCTGGGCTGATGGCTCAGAGCCTGGAGCCTGTTTCCGATTCTGTGTCTCCCTCTCTCTCTGCCCCTCCCCTGTTCATGCTCTGTCTCTCTCTGTCCCAAAAATAAATAAACGTTGAAAAAATAAATAAATTTAAAAAAATAAAAAATAAAAAATAAAAGAAAAAAGTTTTTTGGAAAGTATAAAAATTACCGAATACAAGGAATTACTATGCTTATCATTTGATTGTCATTATCAATTTGATGTTCTCTTAATTCTGTTCCAAAATCCATCCACACACACACACCTGGAAGTTGTCACTTTTTAATGAAGAATAAAGATGTAATACTTAAAGGATACAATCCATAAGCCACATATATATGTGTCAAGTACCAGACCCAGAACATAATATATCATTTTTTATATGTACATATATCACATACTTAATCTATAAAGCTTTATAACTTCCAGTCAAGGCAGGAGAACTGCAAAACTGAGCTATCACAGTAGACTGACCTCTATTGTTCAAGGACATCTTGAACTTAAATTCAAATGGTAAACAATTTTTATAAAAACTGGGTTGCTAGTGATCATGCCAAACACTTTACATCTTACTGATGCCTTAAATATTTTCCCTTGAGAGGCAGTCTTGATTTTGTGTTTTTCCTGTCCCATTCTGTAGGGTAATTCTCTCCTTCTCTGGAATTATCAAAAGAATGCCTTAAATAATAGCTATTCTTTACTAACAAAATTTAGAAAAAAACAAATTGACATTTATTGTGCACCAATTATGGGCTAAGCACTTCACATGTAACACTACTGAAAAAACTGAGAAGCCTCATGCTTGCTAAGAAACCATCATGTCTCAGACACTGTAATAGGCAATTTCAACATGTCATTTAATTCTGACAGCAATAATTTTTTTAAAATGCTTATTTTTCAGATGAGAAAAGTAAGACTTACCCAAATTCACACAACAGGCCACAAATTCCAGGATTCCACATCAACTTTCTCATTCCAAATATATTTAAATAATAACCAGTTGATTTGTACAGAGGAAATAAGGCTCACAAAATTATTCCTAAAATATACGATTATATATAAAACAACCACGTTAATGTGAATCTCAAAACCAAAGACTTCCAGTAAAATAAAAATAAGGCAGCAGTTGAAAAGAAAGTTATCACATTTGACTCCACCTTTTTTTATTTCCTTTAGTTATATTTTCCTTGGATTTGGGTTTGTGAAGCATTTCTTAGGTTTTTGTTAGAGGCAGATGTCTGTTCTTTCTTAGGCTGGTTATTTAGAGAGCCAGGAAATGATGAAATTTTACAAGTAAAACTTTACAGATTAAAGAGTTTTCAAAAACCTGAGGCCTGCAATAATTCTACTGGCACTAAATCAATCAAAAATTATTTCTTCCATAATTACTATGTTCTCAGCCTAAACAAAATCTCATCTCCAGAGTAGACTAGATGCTTTCTTTTATCACTTTATCACACCCTTTATGTTTCCTGTGTAACTGTTCACTATCTTTCTGCTGCATGAGGTCATAAACTAGGCTACCTAAGGGTAGGGCTATATATCTGTCCTATTGCCTGCTCTATTCCCAGGCTTTTTCACAGGGACCCAGGGACGGACACACACACATGTGCATGCATGCACACACAGCCCTTACTAAACAATTTGCTTCATGAATGAATGAACTAAAGGGTTTAGCAGTTCACCAGCCATATACTCCATGGTAGAGCACTTCTGTTAAGTTTTCTAGAGTGATACCCATTCTAGGCAAATTTTAAATATAAACAAACAAACAAAAAACCACCTGGCTTCAATATTTTTAAAATAAAATTGTTGCACGTTTTGCCTTATCGGAATGTTTCCTGTGGCTTTTCTGCATATAAAATGATGAAAGCCAAACTCTCCAAACTGATCTCAACCAAAACGGAGAGAACAGCCTGCCATCACACCTGCATCGAGCCACTTCTGCTCATTCCCAGAATCCTATTCACTCTCAAAGGCAACAGCTTCCTTGACACCTTCAGGATACTTTCCAAATTCATTTCTCAACAAGCAGCTCTATACCTGACTGTTAACTGTTAGTATTCCAAATGTAGCTCACCTGCACACTAGTAAAAAAGGAACTGTCCTGAGACCAAGAATAAGAAAACTACATAGAAACAATAAAAATTAGTATTAAGAATAAACCTTTGCCAGGTTAAAATTCTCACAGAAAACTCTAGAGAAATAAATTCTAATAACTGTTCTCCACTGGTGATCAGCACTATTTTAATTATTTTTAAAAAATTAACTTTGTAAAAGTGCATTGCATGATCAGGTTGGATTTTTAAGTCTAGAATCACTGAAAATGGGCTGCAATATATATATATGGAAATCAACATCTCTATTTCCAAAATGCTCATTTTCTATATTGTCACCTTTGTTTCCCTTTACAGGACAGGGTCTTCTCTCAAATCTCTCTCATCACAAATGGAGAATACCATCTCTGCATCTTTTGCAGACAAAGCTTTTCTCTCTTAAAATGATCACGTCCTTCTTCCTGAACCTCCTTCTACAAACAATTCTCTATGATAACTCATTCAGGACTTTTCACCAAATGAGATTTACTGTGTCTGTTTAAAACGGCAATACACATTACTTTTGCTTGTATGGGCAGACTAATGATCTGTGAAGCATATTTTTATATGAACTCGGGATACAAAAATGAACTGCCCTTTTGTGTAACCTTTGACCACTGGCTCTAAAAGTTTTCTCAATGCATTTTGGTAAGACATGCTCAATCTGTAGTCTTCTTTCCTGTGAATTTTCTTCTGCCATTTTGGGGCTGATTTTCTCATTGTGCAATGGAACCTTTTGTGTCTACTGGTTACTGGAAAAATTTTTTATGAAAATGAAACTTTCTCTCTGGAAATTTCAAAGATTTGTCAAGATACCAATCTCCAACTTCAAGTTTCTTCTCTTTACCAGTGGTTATTATACTTTCTTTCCTTTAATAATTCATAGTGCTATAATTAATAATTTAACAATAGTAAAGACTTTCTATTTACTTTTCTTTTACATTTTTGCTATGAAACACAACATATATGTAAAAGACTATGTTAATTCTTCATTTACACCCCAGAGAGGAATCATAAAATGATCACTTTTAAAATATCTGCCACCTTAAGAAACAGATCCTTGCTGGTAACTACAGGCTACCTAGGGCCCCCTCTCCAGTTACACCCCTCTCCTTTCTCCTTTCCCCCAAACCCCAGGTCACTACTACTCTGAATTATGTTAATTATTTCCTTGTTTTACACTTAGTTTTTCACAAATTTGTGAATCTGTTAAAAAGTTTTGTCTCTTTTGGAACCACATATGAATGGAACCATACCATATACGTTCTTATGTGATTTGTTTCTTTTACTCCACGCAATGTCTTTCGAAATACAAGCATACAAATACACATAGCTGAGTTCATTAATTTTGAATGCTGTATAGCATTCCAGTATATACACATACCACAACTTATTTATCTAAATGTTTAATACTTACAAAAATTTTACAACAGTGGAAAATACCTCAGTAAATAGGATTTTCCTGGTTATAATGAGTTTGAGCACCTTTTCAGCTATTTATGAACCATTAGCATTTCCTCTTCTCCAAAATGCCTAACAGTGTTTTTGCCTGTTCTTTTGTCATCTTTTTACTGATTTCTCTACTACTGCCGTTTCTTGCTGTTTTCATTCACTTTATGCCCTTTGTCAATGAATAGGAATTCTTGATTTATAAATCTTTCCTTCTATGGTTTCTACATTTTGCATGTTGAGAAATTCCTCCCACCATGAGATCGTGATATTTTTAAAATTCTATGTCTTCTAAAAATTGTTATGGTTTTGCCTTTCAGGTTTATTTCTTCTGTCCTCTAGGTATCATTCGTGACAAGATCCAGTGTATAAGGGATCTAGTGTTTTTTTTTCTGTCATTAAACATTAGGAACCCACAATTTGCAGAAGAGCCCATCCTTTCCCCACTGATCTGCAATACCACTACATCATATATCATTGGTGCCTTTCAATTTCTGAGGATCCTGTTCCTGTGCCAACACCACATGGTCATAATCCCTATAGCTTCATAATTACAAGAATTTCAGTTTCTCCTCATTAGTAATCTCTTGAAATCTCATAGAGTCAATCCATACCTTGCCTTTTTTCCTCCATTCGTATTCTATTATTAGCCCTTTGTTCCCACCCATGAATTTTAGAATCATTTCCAAGACCCTTTGAGACTTTTATTTAACTTCTATTAAGTTTACAGATAACTATATGTGAACTTAATATCTTTACAGTCTTGAATCTTGCTACCTCATGGTAAATATCCCCATATGTTTGAATAACTTTGATATCTTTAAAGACAGTTAATGTTTTTTTTCCTATAGAACTTGCACACTATTACATTTATTTCTAGATTTATTATACAACTATTTAGAAATGCAACTGACTTTTTAAAAAAAAAAACTTTCTACTGAAGCAGAACATACATACCGAAGTACACAAATCATAACTTACAACCCAGTGAATTATCACCAAGTGACCTTGCCCTGTGACTACCACCCATATAACAATAAAATAGTACCAGCACCCAAAAACCACCAGTACCAAAACCACTATCAACTTCCTCCCTAGGGATAAACACTTTCTATCATCAACTTCTATCACCACTCCCCTTGCCTGGTCCTCATGTTATATAAGTGAAATTATACATATTATTTTTGGCTTTCTCTAACATCAAGTTTGTAAAATTCATCTATGTTATTGCATGTAACTATAGTTCATCCTTTTTCGTTTCTTTATAGTATTACACTGTGTGAATGAATGAATATAACACAATTTATTTATCCTTCGTTGTGATAATGGATATTTAAATCATATCAAGTTGTTGGTTATTACAAATAAAACTGCTATGAATGTTCTTGTATATGTCTTTTGGTAAAATACACATACATACACCTATACTTTTTTATATTTACCAACTCATTGGATATCCTAATTTTTAGAGTGCTTGTTCAAGTCAATTGCCCCTTTTTTATATTCAGTTATCTGTCTTTATCTTACTGATTTGTAGTAATTCTTAAAGCTCTGGCTATATGCCCTCTCTCAGTTCAATGTACTGCTGATATCTTTTCCCACTCTGTGGCATGCCTTCTATTATATCTTATGATGAACAAAAGACCTTAATTTTGATGTTGAGTAGCCAATACTTTCCTTTATAACAAGCACTTGGGGCCCCTGGGTGGCTTAGTCGGTTGAGCATCCAACTCTTGATTTAGGCACAAGTCATGATCCCAGGGTGTGGGATCTAGCCCCACATCGGGCTCCATGCCAAACACGGAGCCTGTTTAAGATTCTCACTCTCTCTCCCCCTGACTCTCTACCCAGCTCGTGCTCTTTCTCTCTAAAATAAAAAAATATATATAACAACCACTTTTTGTGCCCCCTTTTCAGAAATCACTCCCTACCCCAAGGTCATGAAGATACTCTCCAATGTTATCTTCCAGAAACTTTTGTGCTTCATCATTTACACTTAGAAATAGATTTCACCTAGAATTGATTCTTTGAGGGAGTGCTTGGGTGGCTCAGTCGGTTGAGCGTCCAACTTTGGCTCAGGTCATGATCTCACAGTCTGTGAGTTCGAGCCCAACATCAGGCTTCTGGAGCTTGCTTCAGATTTTGTGTCTCCCTCTCTCTCTGCCCCTCCCCTGCTCATGCTCTGTCTCTCTCTGTCTCAAAAATTAATAAAAACATTTTAAAAAATTTTTAAAGAATTGATTTTTTGAGTAGCATGTTAAGTAGGGCTTAAGTTTTATTTTTCCCATATGGTTCTCTAATTAATTCAAAACTATTTATTTAAAAGACTGTCATATTCCCACTGTTCTGCAGTGGCACATTTGCCATAAATTACAGGTGGGTTAGTTGGCAGAATTTGTGTTTTGTTCTATTGATCTGTTTTGTTTTTAATTGATCTATTAAAAAATGTAAGGAGATCCAAAGTTCCATTAACTTTTTAAATTTTTTTAAGCTTATTTATTTATGTGAGAGAAAGAGAGAGGGAGGGAGGGCAGCGAAGAAGGGAGACAGAGAGAATCCCAAGCAGAGCCTGATGTAGGGCTCGAACCCATGAACCATGAGATCATAACCTGAGCCAAAACCAAGGGTCAGATGCTTAAATGACTGAGCTACCCAGGCACCCCTGCATCTCCTTATTTTAAAAAGAAAGCATGGCACAAAAACAGACACATAGACCAATGGAACAGAATAGAAACCCCAGAACTAGACCCACAAACGTATGGCCAACTCATCTTTGACAAAGCAGGAAAGAACATCCAATGGAAAAAAAGACAGCCTCTTTAACAAATGGTGCTGGGAGAACTGGACAGCAACATGCAGAAGGTTGAAACTAGACCACTTTCTCACACCATTCACAAAAATAAACTCAAAATGGATAAAGGACCTAAATGTGAGACAGGAAACCATCAAAACCTTAGAGGAGAAAGCAGGAAAAGACCTCTCTGACCTCAGCCGTAGCAATCTCTTACTCGACACATCCCCAAAGGCAAGGGAATTAAAAGCAAAAGTGAATTACTGGGACCTTATGAAGATAAAAAGCTTCTGCACAGCAAAGGAAACAACCAACAAAACTAAAAGGCAACCAACGGAATGGGAAAAGATATTTGCAAATGACATATCAGACAAAGGGCTAGTATCCAAAATCTATAAAGAGCTCACCAAACTCCACACCCGAAAAACAAATAACCCAGTGAAGAAATGGGCAGAAAACATGAATAGACACTTCTCTAAAGAAGACATCCACATGGCCAACAGGCACATGAAAAGATGTTCAGCATTGCTCCTTATCAGGGAAATACAAATCAAAACCACACTCAGGTATCACCTCACGCCAGTCAGAGTGGCCAAAATGAACAAATCAGGAGACTATAGATGCTGGAGAGGATGTGGAGAAACGGGAACCCTCTTGCACTGTTGGTGGGAATGCAAATTGGTGCAGCCGCTCTAGAAAGCAGTGTGGAGGTTCCTCAGAAAATTAAAAATAGACCTACCCTATGACCCAGCAATAGCACTGCTAGGAATTTATCCAAGGGATACAGGAGTACTGATGCATAGGGCCACTTGTACCCCAATGTTCATAGCAGCACTCTCAACAATAGCCAAATTATGGAAAGAGTCTAAATGTCCATCAACTGATGAATGGATAAAGAAATTGTGGTTTATATACACAATGGAATATTACGTGGCAATGAGAAAAAATGAAATATGGCCTTTCGTAGCAACGTGGATGGAACTGGAGAGTGTGATGCTAAGTGAAATAAGCCATACAGAGAAAGACAGATACCATATGGTTTCACTCTTAAGTGGATCCTGAGAAACTTAACAGGAACCCATGGGGGAGGGGAAGGAAAAAAAAAAAAAAAAGAGGTTAGAGTGGGAAAGAGCCAAAGCATAAGAGACTGTTAAAAACTGAGAACAAACTGAGGGTTGATGGGGGGTGGGAGGGAGGGGAGGGTTGGTGATGGGTATTGAGGAGGGCACCTTTTGGGATGAGCACTGGGTGTTGAATGGAAACCAATTGGTCAATAAATTTCATATATTAAAAAAAAAAAAAGAAAGCATAATAAGGGAACAAGTGATAAATACAGTTTATATTCTAACTACTTGTTCTTAAGAAAATGATTATTTTGGATGCATGTCTCTATATTATAATCTATTTCTTCCACTTCTTGAGAAACAGCATTAAAAAATTGTTTAATGTATTTACGCTTTGGCCCAATAATTCTACCATTGTGAATACTACCTAAGAAACATGCCAAAATATCCCACCAAAAATTTATACAAAAATATATTTGTTTCAGCCTTACTAGCACAGAAAACAGAAACAAAAACTAATGATCCAAAAACGGGGGCAAGTTTGAGTAAACCGTGATTTAGCCACATGATGAAACACCATATTAATATTGAAACATGTATATTTTAAAAATAATTTCATAATAAGAAGGAAGAGGGGCTTATGTTATAAATGAACATATGTTAACTATACTGGAATTTAAAAACCTAATGAAAATAAATAAATACAAACAAAGCTAAGTGTGGGGGAGAAAGACAATGGAATTGCTTATTCACTCTGAGCTCAGCTATACCAAAAAAATGATTGAAATGAAAAAATCATTGAAATGATTGAAATGACTGAAATGAAAATGAAAAATGATTGAAATGCATATCTTAGAATGGTCAAGTTGTAATTACACTATCCTTTTAATTTTTCCAATTATCTATCGTGAATTTTTATTATGTTTCTAATGAGAAAAGTAGAACTTATATTTTAGGCAAAATTCTTTCAGGATACATTTTGAATTCAATGGATTGAGTTTACCAAGAAAGTGAGGCAAAGCAATGCATAAAACTCTGGTTCCAATAGATAGATACCACTAGCAGACTCTCCAGCACCTTACACATTTTATTCAATAAAGAGTAAAAGTAATTATCAACTAGGGGGCCTCAGCACTGTGTGGCCCCATGCTCTAGCACCACAAAACTCTGCAAAACAGCACCTGGTCACTTAGTACACCCCAGCTCCACAGTCCACTTTATTGCTATCACTCGACCTGATATCTAGTTCTTCTGGAGAACAAGTTCCGTTTACTGAAATTGGCCTACTGGGCAACTGCTGTCCGCCTCCATGACAGAATGCTACATTATTTACCGTTCTGAGGTATACACACAGATTGTCTTAGTTCTGAGACCACTAATAATTTATCCTGAGGATAAAACTGTGACAACCAACCACAGTGGCTAAGTAACTTTCTGAGGACAACCTCTTTTCCTTTTGCATTCTTTTGCTTTGTTTAGGTTAGGACAGACACAGCTTTGCCCATCACAAGACCCACTCACCTCTCCAGACAATTTCTTCTGGTTTCAAGCAGGCTTTGTTCATCAGAGCTCGAGTGAATAAACAGCTGCTCTCTGACTCCAGCAAAAGGGGGAAACATGGAGACCTGACATGTGAGCAGTTACTCCTTCACTGCATGTTTTGTGGTCATCTTCAAGTCACACATTTGACAATCCTTATTCTGAGATTGAAAATAGTCTCAGAGGAAAAAGCATGGGCTTTGAAATCAGAAAACATTGGGTCCAAATCTTGGTACAGTCATTTATTTGTCTTGCAACTTTGGGCACGTTATTGGACCCCTATAGCCCTAGTGTCTTCTTTGTAAAATGATGGTAACAATTCTTAACCTTTTTGAGTCTGCAAGATTTCTTGATATAGTTAAAAGGCTTAACAACAGTATTTGATATCAATATTCACAAAGTCATAGTTAAAATAAACATACAGGTATGAAAATACAAGTTTCACTTGGAACATTTCCTAAAATGAGGAACTAGAACAAGTCCAAAACTGTTCAAAGAATCTAAGAACCAGAGAGAAGATGCTGAATTGACAGGTTGTAAAGACTGGGAGTTGGGAGACTATGAAGGAGGAGACTTGCTGTATATTTTCAGCACCTGGATGAGATTATTTGGACTATTGTTTTTCTTAACTAGTATTACTGAGGTCTAACACACAGAAAAGTTAAAAAATGTAAATTTAATACACAGTGTATTAAGTAAGCATCATACAACATCCAACACCACATATCCAGAAACAGATCATTGCCAGCACTACAGAAACCCAGAGGGGAATTTTTAAAGAAAGAATTTCAGAGAGGCGGGGGGGGGGAAGGAAGGAAGGAAGGAAGGAAGGAAGGAAGGAAGGAAGGAAGGAAGGAAGGAAGGAAATTAAAGAAAGAAAGAAAGAAAGAAAGAAAGAAAGAAAGAAAGAAAGAAAGAAAGAAAGAAAGAAAGAAAGAAAGAAAAAGAATGTCAAAGAATCGTTAACCCTTCACCTAAGTCCAAAAGACAGTAGCTTTAAAGAAGGCAATGTTCTGACTGTTAAGAATATAGGGGCAAGAGTCTGACTAAAGTAGCCTAAGAAGGACAGAACTGTTTTCTGGGAATTTATCAGTGCAAAGGATGTATGAGTGTTTCTCATGGACCAAATGTGAGTCTCATGTAGGAGAGAGAACTGTATGGGGAATTGTATATACTAAGAGTGCCTGCAGGACAAAGAACAAGCATCCACAGAAATAAGCAAGGGCTTTCATTCCTAGAAGCAATAGAGGAAATGAACAACTAGACTAAATAAAAATATTTGCTCATGTCAGAGGAATTGCAGGAATTGTAACATGGGGATCATCACACATGTGCCCATGCAAACAAGAATCAGCTTTAATGCCCACCATACCAGAGCACGTCACCATCACCTCCACAGTGCCAAGCAAGCAAAATGCCCCGGTCTTCTCCACCCTCTCCTTCCTCCCCCTGCCACCAACATGAGAAAGATCAGAAACAAGTTAGCAAGAAGAGAGGAGCAACTGAAAGTTAGGCAGGCATGAGAACAAGAACCCATCACATAGCTACTGAGATCCCACCTGTCTGGGGACACAAGCTTTCAAGAGGAAGAGGAACTTCAACTTTTTTCCCTTTTTCCTTTTCTTTTTTAAATTGAAAAGTGCAATAATGGTTTCAGGAGTAGAATTCAGTGATTCATCACTTACATACAACACCTGGTGCTCATCACAAGTGCCCGCCTTAGCTTCAACTTTAAATCAAGTTGTGCCTTTTAATGAAAATTGATGGCTCTTACATGGGACTGGACATTTTGCTTTTTGGATTTAGACTCTTTGAATCACTTAAGATTCCCCAGAAAATTCACTAAATTGCATACATTTTCAGGGTCTAGGAAAGAACCAACTTAACTGAATAAACATAAAGGAACAATGAAATTTAAAAAAAAAAGTTCCTTTCTGACTCTACCATTAGAGTCAAGTGTGTCCGATACATTAGCTGTATCATTATTCTTTTTTTTTTCAGTTTATTTATTTATTTTGAGAGAGACAGAAAGAGAGAGCCAGTGGAATAGGGGCAGAGAGAGAAAGAAAGAGAATACCAAGCAGCCTCTGTGCTGGCAACACAGAGCCAGATGTGGGGCTTGATTCCACAAACTGGGAGATCATGATATGAGCTGAGATCAAGAGTTGGACACTTAAACAACTGAGCCACCCATGTGCCCGGCTGTATCATTCTTACTGTCATGGCAGGGTTTAAGACAGGTAGAAGAAATAGCCACATCTTATCCAGTGCTGGCATAAGTTAGACCTCCAGGCCCACAAGCAGGATATACAATTAAACAAAAATATCTGCCCTGGTGAAGTAGCTGCCCCTGGAATATAATTTTTTAAGTGTTTTTAAAAACAACATTGTTGGGGGTGCCTGGGTGGCTCAGTTGTTTGAGAATCTGACTTTGACTCACATCATGATCTTGTGGTTCATGGGTTCGAGCTCCACGTCGGGCTCTGTGAGGACAGCTCAGATCCTGGAGTCTACTTTGGATTCTGTGTCTCCCTCTCTCTCTGCCTTCCCCACCTCACGATCTGTCTCTCGCTCAAAAATAAATAAACATTAAAAAGAATTAAAAGAGAAATTTGTTAAAAAAAAAAAAAAGCATCGCCTATTTCATTGTAGTAAGTAACGAAAACATCCTCATACCTCTGTGTCACTTACTCAAACACTAGACACTGAATGGCAGGAGTATAGCAATAATGTGGAAGACCACCTATGGACTCTAGGTTACTGGTTACTCTAGAGACTGAGGTCTCTAGGTTATTGCTCAGACCCACAGCACATCCATCTGCTCCTTACTTTGGGTTGCTGCCAGAACATTTTACTATACGACCTCAATAAAGCACATGGTGGAAAGTTCATCCAAGAAAGTGTCTCTCCTGGGTTCTGACATTACTCGCACTTGTCATAGTGACTTGTAGAGCACTGCATCATTTCAAAAATGCAGTGTTGTTAGCATAAATGAAAAGTCATTTGAAAATAATCAAATATGTAACTT
The DNA here is from genome assembly GCF_016509475.1 of Prionailurus bengalensis. NCBI lineage: Eukaryota > Metazoa > Chordata > Mammalia > Carnivora > Felidae > Prionailurus > Prionailurus bengalensis. Next base: position 52,779,258 of record NC_057358.1, on the reverse strand, counting down.
TCTTCCTTTGTTTATAGCCTGTGACATAAAATTTAAAACTCAATGATTATAAAAGGTGAAAATATCAAACCCCAGAAATATGATGTCAATTAACTCCCACAAGCATAAGGAGATTAAAATCAAGTTTTTAAATATCAAAGCTGGTAACCTGGCTTATATTTAATAGAGTTTTACAGTTCTAGAACTTAAAAACTGAATAAAAAATCATTCTCTAGATATTTCTATTTTGACTGATGAATTAAAATTTAATTTGGCCATAGCTATGAGCCTTTAGCCAAATTCTAGTTTCAATCTAATATTTTGTGTACCTGTCTTCAATAAGGGGTCTTAGTTTAAAACCCAAAAGTATCAGAATTGTAAAAAAAAAAAACAAAAAACAAAAACAAATAAGAACCTTAAAAATCATTTAATTCCATGCCCTATTTTCCATACAGGGAAAACAAAGACTCAGAAAGATAAAGTGACTTGTCTAGAGTTGCCTAAGTAATTAGTGAGGGAGATGAGTCTAGAAGTCCAACTAATATCCTTTGCATTATACAGGAGATTTTCCAACTCTATTCTCTACAACTCTTGTGATCTCCAGAAATGCCTCAAAGGCTAGTTCAGGTTAAGGAAGATTGTTAGCAATTTGCTGTAGACACCAGACTCCATTATCCTTTCTCCATTTCAAAGTAAACAGCTACACTTTAATTTGTTCCACATATTGGCTTCCATGTTAGATTTTATTTGAGGGATGCATTTGGCTGAAACAATTTGAAAATCATTGCTTTCTATCAACATCAATGAACTTATTTTCAAAAAAAAAAAGCCCTATGAATCAAAAGAATAACCCTAGCATCATTTATCATTTTTCTATGCTCTACAAGAGAAACTTGAATTGCTACTAGCCCTTAAAAAAACAATAAACATCAATTAAACAGCCTTTAGATTTACCTTCCTTTCCCAAAAGGTAGGAACTTGCAAATAAATCACTCATTGGCTGTTCGTTGGACCTTGATTGAATAACTGGTTTTAGCTACATTATATATCATCTCTTCCTGTGTTTCATTTCACAGAAATAATCCACTGAAGGAAAGTACGTTTAGAATATGACTACACATGAGAGGGTACACCAATATGTTTATATCATGCATTTCCACAAAAAGCAGGCAAGTTATATTGGGGATGTCAGCTATAGTCATCATTTCAAAGTCTTGTCATTATTTAGAAACTCTGTGTCCCAGGATACTTTCACTCAGATATATCTACCCCCCAATTATTCTAGTTGCATAGAAGGAGCTCTCTCTATAATACCAATAGAGAAAAATCGATGCTCTGGCAATGCCTATAATTTCCTGCAATGTCAACTGCTTATTACTAATTATCATGTATTCTCACAATTGGTTTTTTAGTTAACTGAAAGAGGATGACGGGTAGAGTTAAAAAGTAGGAAAAACAACAACAATAAAAATGCAGTCTTTTAGTATAAATAGTACTGATTGTTCCAAGAATAAGATGGAAATCACGTAAGCCAAGACAAATAGAATCTGAATGGATAATAAGTCAGTGTAAGGAGTTCAATATGTGGCTGAGGGCAAAGAGCTACCCTTTTCACCTTCTACATGACAATTTGGCCTTCAGTGAACTTTCTAGCTCTGCTCCCTTGGCAGCCCAGTAAAAGTTAGCATGCCATATATTTTATAAGGCAACTTTGCTTACAGTGAAAATGATCTCTGATTGGTAGACTGCATCTGGCTGGAAGAACAATAAATACCAAATTGGAACCCATCTGTAGAGCCTAACTTCTTTCACTCAGCCTAATGTTTTCAAGGTTCATCCATGTTGTAGTGTATTTCAGCATCTCACGTTTTTTTTCACAGCTTCATTGAGATATAATTCACATAACATGTAATTAACTCATTTAGAGTGTACAATTCAGAGAACAAAAGGCACGGCATAGGGAAGAGAGTCTATGATATTATAATAAGGTTGTATGGTGAGAGACCGTAGCTACACTTGTGGTGAGCAGAGCACAACTTAGAGAGATGTTGAATCACTATGCTGTACACCCGAAACTAATGTAACATTGTATCAACTATACTCAAAGTTTAAAAACTAACATAAAATGTACAATTCATTCATTCTTAGTATTCAGAGCTGTCCAAAGATCATCACATTTTAGAACATTTTAATCACCTCAAAAGAAGCCTTGTCCCCTTTAACTATCACCCTCTGATCTATCCATGTCCTCCAGCCCCAAGTAACCACTAATCCACTTTGTCTATATGGATTCATCTATTTGGGATTTCCATGTGAATGGAATCATACTATTACATGGTCTTTGGTAACTGGCTTATTTCACTTAATATAATGTTTTCAAAGTTAATCCACCTTTCATCATGTGTCAGTACTTCATTCCTTTATATGGTTAAACAATATTTCACTGAACGCATATACCATATTTTGTTTCTCCATTTGCCTGCTGATGGACATTTCCACCTTTCTACCTTTTGGCTATAATGAATTATGCTGCTGGAACATTTGGGTACACATTTTCATGTGAACATATGTTTTCATTTCTCTTGGACATATAACCAGCTGTTTGCTGAGTCATCTCATAACTCCATATTTAATCATTTGAGGAATTGCCAGCCTTCCAAACTGGCTGCACCACTTTATATTTTTACCAACAGTGAATCAGGGTTATTTCTCCACATTCTCCCTAACCCTTATCTGACTTTTTGATTCTATATACTTATTTTTAATAATCATCTTTTCCTTCTCTAAAGACCTTGCAAACTTTATTCAGTGATATTTTCAAGAATTTTGCCCAGGTTTTAGGTTGTAAAAACTTTCTTCTTATTTTTAAGAGACAGGATAACAAATGTCTTTGTCAATCTCCTGCACTCATTACCATCCCCCACATTTACCCAAATATCACCATTTCTCAAAGATCTTTTTGTAGGGAGGGCAACAGAAGACTATCCACTTGTGTCTTTTTCTTCAATACTGAGAAAAAAATTGCATAAAAACAACCCCAAAATATAGATCCTTTGTTCAAAAAAGAAAAAAAAAGTTGAATTAATTTTGGTTACTCAGTACTACTTTAATCTTTTATTTCCCTATATTATTCCTATACTGAATTATAGTAACATGTCATAAAATAGAAATCAGGATTATAAAATTAACCATAAAATTGGATAAGATATACTCAAATGATAAATGAATACCTATAGTATTTTAAATGCAGGATATAACCCTTTTGAAATAATCCAGTGGTTCCAATAAATACTTATTTCCCCCAAAAGTTTTTAATCAAATTCATGTTTTAAGTAGAAAGACTATTAACATTGCATTTTACTGCCAAAACTTTATTGAATGATTCTGATCATTTCAAAACAGAATATAACAAAGGATTTCATTATGATTCTCATCCAGCTTTATGATTTTATACAACCCAAAACTGAGCAAAGACATTTTTAATCAACACACTGAATTATTCCCTCCCTTTGCAGGTAAACTGAGAACTAGAATTTAAAAAAACTTATAAAGAAATGAGCTCAGGTTTAACTATCATGTCACATTGCTCTGGCAGCTAGCATTGTTGATCTTTGTCAAGTATGAAAAACAAAGAAGAATTATGAAATAAACTGTATAAGAAATATCAACTCCAAGTTCCCTTGGAGATTAATATTATCTGTATGTCTATTATTGAAATTTTGTTAAATTCCCAGGACACCAAACACACTCATATTCAAAACATATACAAACCTATTTTATTACTAACTATAATTTTAAATTATCTTCCATTTTGGTTATCTAACTCAAACCTAAGCCCCTCCTCATTTAGCATGCTTAATTGAAATCTGTCTATAAAGCTAAACTGTATCTGTTGAGATTCTCATATTCTCCAGAATGAGTAGTTAATATGTATATGTTCAGACCAATGTGCAAGCCTAACTTTGGTCACTTTTTGTTTAGTACAAGTCCTGTCTTGTCCCATGATATTAATCCTCCAGAACAAAAGGAGAAAGCATCTGGTCAGCACCAGAGTGCTAAAGCAGAGTACGTAAAAAGGTTTAGGAGTAGCAAATGTCCCTCTGATTTTGTTGGCATCTTTCTAAAGCCTCTCAGGTAGAAGGAGCATCTATATAGGGACATCTAGCGGCAAAGAGGAATCAATACATTACTGGGTCGTTGACAATATTGGGACTTTACCTTTCATCCATCTTCATATATCAAAAGGAATAAACTCCTGAACTCTAGGTAATGGCCATTTCCAACACTTACAATAGCATTTTAACAACAACAAAAATAATCAAAAGAGCAAAGAATCTGAAACAAATCTTTTTTTTTTTTTCATAATAAAACGAAGTTTATAGTCAAGATGGATGTTTCTACCAGGTCTCTCTACTTTTCAAGCCATAGTACTATTAAGAAGTAAAAGAATGGTTTTACCAAAATTAATCTTTCTAGAAACATTGAAAGCCAGATTAAACCAATTCCCCTTTGTGTTGTAGAACATTAGTTTAATAGCATTATTTTATAAAGTAATATGACTGTAATAAAAAATAGAAAACTAATGACCTATATCACAATTAAAATCATGAAAATAAAATAACAGCAAATCTTAAACTTTCAGCTGTATTTCTCTTATAAATATCTTTTTGCTTCTTTTTTTAAAATGAGATTAAAAGTTAGACAAAAACTTCAATGTGAATACTATTTTTTTTTAGCTTTTTTTCCTACTAACCAGGAAACACAACTGCTTTTCAGGTACTCCTGGAGAGTTGTATAGCAAGAGACAAAAAGAATGAGCATTTAGATATGGGTACCAAAAGGAATGTGTTATTAAGGGCAACAGGTACAATGTTTTCATTTTAAATTCATAATGACCTTCATTTCAACAGACCAACTTGGAATCTTACTTCAAAATGGGAATTTAATTGGCAAGATACTTTGTTTTCACATTGCCTTCAACATAAATTATCCTCTACCTTCAGGGAAAGAAGCCTGCAGCATTTCCAGCTCTTTCCATGTACTAGCTCTTATGCTACCAATGCCAGCCCTTTTTTCCTTCACGGTTACCACACTTACCCATTTTTACTGATATAAGGGTGGACTTTAATATTTTAATGGCCAATTTGCATTCATATAGGTTTATGAAAACATGAAGGTTGTATTTGGGAGTTGTTACTCAGTCATCAGGGAGAGTCGATATTTTCACTGTTCTAGGCACCTTATTTCTGACTGTCCAAATACTTGTCTTCCTTTTCTTTTTTTTTTTTTTTTTAATTTTTTTTTTCAACGTTTATTTATTTTTGGGACAGAGAGAGACAGGGCATGAACGGGGGAGGGGCAGAGAGAGAGGGAGACACAGAATGGGAAACAGGCTCCAGGCTCCGAGCCATCAACCCAGAGCCTGATGCGGGGCTCGAACTCACGGGCGGCGAGATCGTGACCTGGCTGAAGTTGGACGCTTAACCGACTGCGCCACCCAGGCGCCCCCTTGTCTTCCTTTTCAACTGCTTGACATTTACCAGGTGCAAGATGATTTGGCATTGACTTTTATTGAAGAATCCTAAAATTGCTAAACATTTCATTTTACCTACTCCCAGATCATAAGATGATCCTATTTGTACACAACTATGCCATATATATATATATATATATATATATATATATATATATATATAAATAGATAGATATAGATATGGCAAACAAACTAGTCAAACTTTAAGAGTATTGAGAAGATTATCTTCATTTTTTAAAAAAAGGCAGCAAAGGTAACAGTGACTCCCTGAATTCAAATAGCATAAACAAAAAAAATTGTTACATTATGAAATTTAACAAAAAGTATGATACTTGTAAAAACTTACTATATATTCATTTAATATTTAGTATACATTTCTCAACATGCTCCCCTACATCTTGCCCCAAGATTTCCTGCCCAGCCACAGTTTTTCTCAGAGAATGGATACAAATACTCATTGTGGATTTTTTTTCTTGCATTCAAAAATCAGACCAGACTTAGGATACAGTTAGGCTGATAAAGTCATCACATGTAAACTCACCCAATGAGGAAGATTAGGAAATGGTTAAAGAAGATTGGTATTGAAGGAAATGTGTGAATTTATAGTTTTGATACACAGACTGACATATACATACATATAGAAATATATAAATATGTGTATTACATGTATTTTTATTCCTTAGATCTGCCCATTGCAAAAGCCTAGAAGCAATGACATCTCAATAACAATGAACACACCTACTGGGCCGATCATCAGCAATGGGACAATTGAAAATCATATGTCACATGATAAAATGTAATGAAGGAAACTCAGCATCCCTTCTGGCACTTTCTTGCCAAAATTCAAAATTGAGTCTAATCTTGAGCAGAGATCAGACAACCCAAGTTAAGGGACATCCTTCAAAATAATTGGCCTTTTATTTTCAAAAGTGTCCAGATTATGAGAGTCAAGAAGACTAAAGAACTGTTCCAAAGTGAAGAAATCTAAAGGGAAATGACAACTAAGTGCAGCAAGGGATTCTACTGGATTCGGGGTGTTGGGGTAGGGGAGGAGTTGTAAGTGGAATTATTGGACAACCATGAAACTTGAATGAATTCCAAAAAAATACCAGAGTCACGTATCAATGTAAATGTTCTGATTTGGTGGTTGAATTCGGTTAAATAGGACAAGATCCTTTAAGTATGAATTACACATAAAAATATTCAGGAGTAAGTAACAATACTACCTACCAAATGATTCTGAAAAAAAGATAGTTCTGGTACTGTACTTCTTTCTGAAAGTTTATGCTTATTTCAAAATTTTAAAAATTTTTATGAAAGCTTTCCCAAGCATTTGAGTGAAATTATTTTCAAAATATTCATATACAATAAATTCAAAACCAATTTTCCACATCTGCTCCATTAATTTACTATTTAATCAGGAAACATCATTCTAATGATTTAGAAAGTAATATAATCATTTTTTTCTATTTGACATGATTCACTCAATAAATCACCAATGAGTACATATTAATGAAGGTAATAAAATCATGGCAAATAATAAAGTAGACAGTGTATTAATCCTACTGAGTTTTCATTCTGTGGAGGGGATGGACAAGAAAGAATTTCAGATAGAGGTTGTGATAGGAAGAAAACAAGGGGAAGTGAGAGAAAGTAGGGTAAGAGAGAGCGATTTTATTTTTTATTTTTTTTTTAATTTTTTTTCAACGTTTATTTATTTTTGGGACAGAGAGAGACAGAGCATGAACAGGGGAGGGGCAGAGAGAGAGGGAGACACAGAATCGGAAACAGGCTCCAGGCTCTAAGCCATCAGCCCAGAGCCCGATGCGGGGCTCGAACCCACAGACCGCGAGATCGTGACCTGGCTGAAGTCAGACGCTTAACCAACTGCGCCACCCAGGCGCCCGAGAGAGCGATTTTAGAGAAGGTGGTCAGAGAGGGGTTTTCTGGGAAGGTGATACTCAAATGATGAAAACCAACCATGAGAAAATCTGGACAAAGACAGCCCAGGCAAGGGAAACACCTTGTACAAAAGCCCTAGGCAAGAACTGCAGTTAAAGAAGGGTAGCCAGTTTGGCCTGAAAGCAATGAACAATGGGAGATGATATGAAATGAGGCCCAGGGTGAGTTGCAGGGCCGAAGTCATGCTGGGCTTTGTGGGCTATGCTGAGAAGTTGGGGTTTTATCCTAACGACAGTGGATAACCATGAAAGGTTTTGGATCTTTAATATCTCTCTTACCTTTAAAAGACCACATTGTCCACATTACAGGACAAATGGATTGGGGTGCAAGAAAGAGATACAAGAAAGCAAAGTCATAGTTTAGGAAATTATTGCAGTACAAATGGGAACTGATTTGTAATCAGTGTAAAAACCAGTATAATAGTTTAGACTAAAAGAAGTATATAGACTAGGAATGTACTTTGGATATTTTATAAAGTACTATGTATTTTTGGTTGAGCAAATTCTACATATCTCAATCAACTTCTACCCCTATTAGTACTTAACTCTCCAATTCTGTCAAGAATAAAGTAATTAGGAGCCTTGAACCTAGTTAGACCAAAAGTAAGTATATAGCAAAGTAAAAGTGCACAAAGAAAGGACTCCTTTTGATATAGGCTTCCTTCAATAAAATGGCTGCTCTACCCTATTGAGAAGTGCTAAGTAGTACTGGTGTTTGAAAAAGGCATTAACTCATACAAAATGAGCACAAATCTGTCATTTGAAGCAATACGGGAGAATACATTTACAACTGGAAAAACAGAAAATGAGATGTTAGGAACTCCATAATCCTGAAGGTCTGTGTGGTGAGTTGCGGAAGAGAAACAGAGTTTGAGAAAATCAGAATGTAAGACAAGCACTCTGGAAATTCTATCAGAGGATACAGTACAATAACTAGCTAAGAAAGGATGTGTTAAACTATCGGATTTGACTAAAACCTAGAGAAATACATACCTGGAGCCCACTCTAACCCGCAAACTTTGCAACATCAAACGGTCTACCCAATTAACTTTCCCTGCTGAGGGCAATGATCTTTGAAGCAAAGAAATCCAGAACATACCACTGTGAAGAATATTTGGGTTTTTTTTTCTAAATTCCCCTTACCTGCATAAAAGCATACCCTCCCAAAAGAATTCATCTGACATAAACTCACTCCTTCAGAACTTTCATAACCAGGGAAGATTGACTCCTATCACCAGAGACAAGAAATGGGCACCAGGATAAGAAACTGCCTAAACAGACATTATCACAAAACTATCACATCATCCATCTGTTCTTCTAAAGGCTCATTTATCTTTCCTAAAAGGCATTTGTTTTCCCAGAAAAACCTTTCTCCCTCTCCCCTTCTCCTATTAAGATGGTATATAAGCCCCCAATTCTAACTGCCTTCTGAGTCACATTTTCTGCGAACACCCATGCACATATACAAATAAAAACCTGTCTTTTCTCTTCCTGATCTGTCTTTTATCAGTTTAATTAGCAGGCCTCCAATCAGCAACCTAAAAGGGTAGAGAAAAAATTTTCTTCACTAATAGAAAAAATAAAAAGAAATGTCTTTTACAAGAAGAAATCTGGTTTCATCAAGTTTCTCCCAGATAAAGGACAAAACCCATTCCTCATACAGTTGTTATTCTCACAATTTATACATTTTTAATAGATATTTTATACCCCAACTAGATTTTACAAAGAATTTTAAGCAACACACAACAAAAACACATCTAATAAAATAGTAAACTATCAATAATAATAATAAATCATTCTTGGAAAAATTTAAGGCATGTGTAGGGAGGGAGTTAAGTGAGCATTCAGATCATAAGTGTTTATATAATTCATTTTTCTCTCTAAGTTAGCCAAAGAGATAAGGAAATTATGATTGACTTTTGTTGTTAAAAAGGGAGAAACAAAGATGAAATGGCTGCTCAGAGAAAGCAGGACTTTTCTTTGCATTTAGAACTAAATGCAAATTCTCACATGGGACTTACCTAATGGGGCACTGATCCATGTTATAGGCAACTTCCTTAATAGCATCCCCCTTAATAACATGCAAATGTAGTATCAGATTTCATAAGGATGTTTCTTATAGCATTCCCCCAAGAAATATAGGAATAATGGCTCAATGGAGGCAGTACTTAACAAAAGGTCAAAGTGGACAAATTAGCTAATTAGCATCTCCATTTGTCAAGCATTCTCTCTCCTGTCTTACTGGTGTGACTCAACTTCTTAAAGCTTTATCATCCCTGGTTATATTGATCAACAGAATTGGACAGAAGCCAGAGCAGGAGTTCCTCAGGTCTTCAGAATATGGCAGGTCTTACATTTGGTACATTTCCAAAAATATATACAAATGGCAAATCCTTAAGGAAGCACAACACTTGAAAGCGCAGTTTCGTGCTTGACTAGTATCTACCGTGATTAAGAAGCAATCAAGATGACAGAGGGGGAGAAATTTAGCTGGACGTGGTCTAGGCTAAGATAGTGACTCCAGCTCTGGCTCTCCAAACACATGACCTTTGAAAAGTCATTTTTCTTCTGCGTCCCATCCCTCAAGTATCTAAAAATGCTATGGGAAAAGTCAGATTTATAGAAAGAAACATCAAGAACTAGAAGAAGTGTATTCCTTTCATCATTAGCCAGCACTAACCCACTACTTGTCTTCCAAGGAGGAGCAAAGCTACATTCCTAATACAGCAGAGCATGTGAACAATGAGCAACCAGTTGAGGCAATTCATTTGAAAATATGTCACTTTCTAGAGGGTTACAAGTATGAACTGGAGAAAAAAAAAAAGAATGATTTTGTCCTTGAGACTCAATGAAGTATTTTCTAGGAGGATGTAATAAAGTCAAAAGTATGGAATATGGAATGTTCAACAGATGGTTCTATTTTTTTATTACATGCAAAGTGAAAACGTCTCAACAATCATGAAGTGAAAGAAACAAAAGTTAACAGGTAATTTTGTCCACATGTTCAAAATAGAGCTGCAAAACTTACTTCTCTTTCTCTGATTGCTTCCAGGAAACGATTTCTCCCAGTTTGCCTTTTAGTAATGAGATACAGAAAACTGTGTTACCGTCACTCGAAGACTGTTTGACTAGTTAGTTCGCCAACCAGTTAGTGGTTCTAAAACCAAAGAGGCCACTTAAAGGAAAACCAATTAAATAGGTAGCTTCCTTTTGAAGGAAGGTATTTAAGCACTGTGATTAAAAATGTTTATCTGGATAATAGTCATTTAGAGGGCCTTAACATTCACACACAATGGAGGAAATTCTCTGCTATTTTCCCATTCCTTTTCGTGGAAGGACAGAGTACACTGTCAAATCCAGTGTGTGTGTGTGGGGGGGGGGGGGTAGGTGTATATGTGTGTGGGTTGCCACATAAGCATGCATGCTCATGGATCTACCCACAAATAACAGTACCATAAAGTAGAATCTCTCAAAGTCTAAAACAGTTGATGTGAATCTATCCCAAAGTTATAACTCATAGGAACCATATTAACAGAATTGTGGCTATCCCCTACCTCTGGTTCTCTATATACCTCCAAGAGTTGGCCAAAATACATTTCTGATTCTATCGATAGTTATCATTTATTATGAATGTGTCATATCTTCTCAAGCAGATTCAAAGCAAATATTATGCCTTGTTTTTAATGAGAACTCAATACACATTTTAATTAAAAATAAACATTTTAATTACAAATTTAAAAAATAAATAAAAGCATTGATCTGGAGTCAAAACGCCTGGGTTTAAACACTGGCTTGGTGATGACAAAAAGCAATTTACTCACCTCTTTATACCTTTGTTTCCTCGTCTGCAAAATGGGGGTGGTAACGAAGAGCACATCATTAGGCCATTTTGAAGATTAAATAGCATAACTCACACAAAGTGCTTGAAGTAGGCTCTGCTTTATAGTAAATGCTCTTAAATGTTCAGTGCAATGATTCTATCTTTAACAGAGTGACTTGGGTTCCTAAGTTAGGCACGTATCCCAAAAGGTGATCCCACTAGGTAATTGCTGAAAAACACAAAAGGGGAATCTTCTGCTGATTTAGTCTAAACTAGACTCAGAAATTCAATTGTTTCTATTCCCAAAGACCCTTATTTATTCTGAATAAATTTTCTCCCAAAAATGTTTTCCCCTCAAAAAATTTCATTTCAACATTGCAAGTGTAGCTTAAATTTACTTTGGCTAAAGAACATTCCATCTTACAGAAACACATTTTTAAAATATAATTAAAAGAAACAATGAGATTCCATATGGGGAAAGAAGACAATGAAAATGTGTTCACGATCTGAACTTCATAGATTATAGTTGGAATGTTTGTACAGCTGCACTATTTAATTGGTTTGCTATCTTCTCAGAATTATGAGCAATACAAAGGGAAGATTGCTAGGCTGTTCTTTTTATCCTGTGGGAAGTTAGGGGAAAACTAGTTGCAGAAAAAAGCTTAGTTTACAGATGGAGGCAATCAGTTTACCTTGAATTTGGTGGGATTCAGGGAAAGTGTAGAAAGTTCTAGAACACGGATTGCAGGAACTTCCACATATTCTGTGCTTATCAAGAATGTGGTTGTTTTACCCAGAAAAGGATGAGCAAAAGTGCACAAAATGAGACAATAAAACAAATATAGAAATAAAACAGGGGTATGCCACCTGCTCCCACCATTGAACCCAAATCCCATTGATGGGTAATCTTGAGCCATTTAACCAGATTAAATCCTCTGCAGAAACCCTACACTCTAATCTCCCAAGATAAAATTTCCCTCCCTTGAACTCAACGATTTCTATAAACTTCATCCACCTTCCAGATTGAACAGAAATCCACAACTCCCTATGTAGAGTAAACCCAGATGCATACCAAGTCACTATTGCAGCTGAGAACAGTACAGCATTACTTTCTTCTGAATCCTTGTGTCTCTATATCCAGGTAAGAAAGAGCTAATGGAATTCCAAAACATAAAGGTCATTAACAGCAAGAGGCTGTGAGATCTGGGTTCAGTTCTTAGCTCAGTTACCAACTGGATCATCTTGGGCAAATAGTACATCTTCTCTGAGACTCAATCTCTTCAGTTGTAAAGTAGGTATAATAACATCCTTGCCTAAGAGTTTATTGAGAGGATAAAAAGAGGCAATAGATGTTGAAAGACTTTGTAAACTTGAACATGCTGCTGGCATTTGTTATAATGATCATTTGGTTAGATTTCTATAATGTGGTTTATCTCCCTCAAAAATACTGTGATTTTCTTGGGAGCAGGTACTGTTTTCTCATCTTTTCTATATTCACCAATTTCTTGAGAGGGTAACTTCATAGAATGTACAGGAAGAATACTGAACCTCAAGGCTTGGGTTTTCATTTCTTCCATGAATCATTAAATCTCTCTAATACCAGTTCCTTGACTTGGAAGTTTATTTTCTCACATAACAGGAGTCCAAAGGTAAGGCACGCTTCAGGATTAATTAATTCAATAGCTCAAGGATGTCATCAAAGATCACTTTCTCTGTTTTATTATACAGAGCATCACCTTCATCCTAAGACTGGTCAAGAAATGATAGCCATCAGTAACTGGGGCCACATATTTCCTCATTCACTTTGCCTTTAAGGTTGAATATTCTCCTTCTCACAAGAAGTTCACCAATAACAGCCACCAGGGAAATTGTCATAACACATTGATTGGCTGAGACTATGGTTCTCCATCACAGCTGTACTTTAGAAACACTTAGGAAGCAATTTTTAAAACTCCAAGTTCCCCACTTTCAGAGACTCTAATTCACTTATATCTGGGTGGGACTGGGACATTTTTTTAGGAACACCTCGGATGATTAAAATAAACGTAGCCAGGGATGAGAAACACCACTTCAGAGTAATTAGGATGCACCCATAAAGCTGAGGATGGGGATATTTAGAAGGTAACCAAGAAATAGATACTGTAGTGGATACAGCTGCACAGTATATATCCCTTTAAATGTCCAAATGGTACATGTGCATATTAGACATTCAACAGTAAATAAAGTGAATTAATGTTGTTTTTGCTGGCTACTTAATAAAGAATGATCACAGCAAACAGAACAAGAGGAAGCCTAACCCCTGAGTGAAGCACTAAGGACAAAATCCCCTTTACCAGTCCCAGATCAATATTCTCACAGGAATTTCTAAGATAGGTCAGACATAAATGCACTACACCAAGATAAAACAGGAGGTCCATTAAGTCCAACGTTAAGGACCATATAGCCCAGAAGTCAAGATAAAAGTTGCCATTCAGGAATCTAAACAGATTTTTTTAATTTTTTTAACGTTTTTTTAATTTATTTTTGAGACAGAGAGAGACAGAGCATGAACGGGGGAGGGGCAGAGAGAGAGGGAGACACAGAATCGGAAGCAGGCTCCAGGCTCTGAGCCATCAGCCCAGAGCCCAACGCGGGGCTCGAACTCACGAGACCTAAGCTCGTGACCGCGAGATCGTGACCTGAGCTGAAGTCGGACGCTTAACTGACTGAGCCACCCAGGCGCCCCTAAACAGATTTTTTAAGTCAGTATCAGGGGACCATGAGGTGACAATGATCTGAGGCAGAAGCTATTTCTATTAAGAAAGGAAGTTATTCCAGGGGCGCCTGGGTGGCTCAGTTGGTAAGGTTCCAACTCTAGGTTTCAGCTCAGGTCATGATCTCATGGTTTCATGGGTTAGAGCACCACATTGGGCCATGTGCTGGCAGTGAGGAGCCTGCTTGGGATTCTCTCTCTCTGCCACTCCCCCACTCACATGTCTTTGTCTCTGTCTCTGTCTCTCAAAATAAATAAACTTAAAAAAAAAAAAAAAGTAAATAATCCCAGAGGATAGGCAACTCAGAACCTATGGAAGAGAACCACTGTGGAAATGAAATTATGTAGAAATGGTACAAGACAGGACACCAGTTGCAGATACCCTTCAGGTCAAACTGACTCTTCATTTTATAGAAGTACAGAGAAGAAAAGGAACTTTTCCCTAAGTAACAGTACGGCAGGGAGATGAACTACTTGAGACCTCTTAATAAGCAATACTCCTCATTATTGTGCCTTTACCAGTGTTTTTCTTGCCAAGGTGCAAGGCTCATGACCTGCAAACCAAACACTTAGGTTCTAGCCAAAAGGGAATTAAAAGTACCAGAACACAACGACTCAAAACCACCCCATCAAACAAATATGTGGTAAGTGAAAGAAGTGGGGAAATGTAGTACAGACATTCCAATATGTCTCAAAAATAAGATACAAGGCAAGCAATGATGTAAATCTTTTATCAAATGGCGTTAGTAAGGTCATTAATGATGTCTGAATATTGGCAACTGGGGGCGTCTTGGGTACACAAGCAGAATCGCACAGGACACGGTCCTGGCAAAGTTACAAATAGGAAGCACTTGTGCAAACATTATGTGACAATGTCCCATTGGGAAAGGCATGAGTGTAGTCCAAAAAGAAATGTTTGTCCAGTCTAAAGAAGCAGTTAGCTTATTCCTGACCACTTGTACAGGCATTCCATTGAACGGTCCCAGAGTCAAATCGTCAACAGATTCTATCTGGCAGCTAATGATAGAACAACCTTCTAACATGTACCACTTACACACAAACGAGAATCAGGAAGCCTTTCTGTATGAATTGAATTTTTTATCTTTCAAGAGGCTTTGGTCTCCTGTCTTGGAATTGAATTTGTATTATAGCAAAAATCTTGGAAATGTTCTCCTACCCTTCTCATTCTCATTAAGAGCTCAATGTTATGTATTTTTCCCTCTTTGCAAGAAGACTAGAGGGAGTTTTGTTTTGTTTTTTAATGTTTGTTTATTGTTGAGAGACAGAGAGAGAGCATGAGTGGGGGAGGGCCAGAGAGAGAGGGAGACACAGAATCTGAAGCTGGCTCCAGGCTCTGAGCTGTCAGCACAGAGCCAGATGCAGGGCTTGAACTCACGTATCGTGAGATCATGACCTGAGCTGAAGTCGAATGCTTAATTGACTGAGACACCAAGGCAGCCCAAGGAGGGAGTTTGTAATGAGAAAGTCTGGTTAGTAAAAATAATGTGGCTTTGAAAACAAGAAAGAGAATTTAAGACAAAAATGAGATACTCTTCTCACTAGAATTCATTCAGCCAGTATGTCTAAGAATCTATGATAAGCCAGACACCATGACAAGGGCTAAGATCATGAAAAGTATTCTGTTGACCAACAGCAAAAAAAGGTCACTAATATGAATTTGTGGATCAAAGCTTGGGATGGTGATGGAGGAAAGGCATTTGAGCTGAAATAACAGTTCATGAAAATTCTGGCAGTGGTGTTATGATGGATTGTAGAAATAAAGGGGTGGGAAACGGTGATAAATTTTTTGTGCCTATAAATTTAAGTTAGTACATGTACCATTTGCTCCTTCCAAAATTTTAAATGATCTTCAAATTTGTAAATCTGTGCACTTTAAGTTGTTAATATATCAGTGGCATTAAGCCACAGAACATATGTCAAAAATTGGCTCCAAATTTATGTCTTTCAAGAAAGTCTTCCCTTCTCCAATCACTCTGCAGCTATCCCCTTGGTGCCCATTTATACCATTTTATACAATGTGATAGATGGATTGCAGAGGGGTAAGCCCACATACTCAAACCAGTTATGCTCATAACCTGGCTCTAAAACTTTTAAGCTGTGTGGTTCTAGATTTTCTCTGTGAGTAATTTCTTAAAAGCCCTCATCACAGTTCCTGGCACAGGAAAAAACAGTAAATGGTAGGTATTATTATTTATAGTTTCTTTGCTGTTTCAAATATGTCTTGATTCATTTTATAAATGTATTTTTGGTCTCAATAGATGTCTGTTAAATAATCATATTAAATAAGCATGTTAAATAAGCATTTCTATTATATTGTATTGGGTTAGGTAGATTAGAGAATTACATTGGCTTAAGGATCATGTGTGCCTACCTTCATGAACTTTAAGATCTGACATGCTCAGGCTCACAGGAAAACCCAGGCACTGATGTGACTCTAACCTCAAATACCCACAATTTCAGTCCTAATAAGATATAAGAAATGAAGGATAACTTCTTGATAACCATTTTAGGGAGAGAAGACATAAAAAGACTATCAAGTATAAACTTCATGATAAGTTTCTGGTACTCTAATCAAACTCTGTCCCTGGAGTGATGATAGAGGGGTGGAGCCAGACACATGTGTGGAGGAGGACATCTGTAGAGCGCCGTCTGGGCTCTGGTTGGAGGCTCAGGGCTCCAGGGTACCTGTGGTTCACGCTGGATCCTGAGATATTTGCATGAAGCCAACATAAGGTTATTTCTAAAGTTAGAAAACTATATGGATGACTTCAGGGTCTTGGGGACACTGCTTGGTGAATCCACGGCTCCGTAGCTTAGAGTCCCTGAAGTGTGAACATTAATAATCATGCAAGGCAATGAAAGGCCTTCTACCATTTTACTTAACTTCCCATGGAGGCCTTCCCCCCTCCACCGCCAAACAATATTTGATACCTGAGCTTCTTGGAAACTTAACAGAATTCCTGACTAAAACATCTATATATATTGTCTAGCAATCCTGCTGTGAAATATGATAGCACTATACAGAAAATAATTTCTTTGCCTTCACCATGGTTCTAATGAAAATAAAGACACACTTGACAATAAAATAAAATAGTGTCTAATGAAAATAAAGACATTACGGAGTCAAGCACAGGATTGTTTTTGTTTGTGGAGGTGGTGGCATTTAGAAGAGGGGAATTGTTTTTTTCAATAGCACAATACTTTGCAGCCACTAATTCATCATTCCATTTAATCCACCCTGGGTCCCCTGAGGCTTAGCACAAGATTCTTGAAAATCTGTGATAACTGTCAAAGTACTTTGGGTTGAACGCGACATACCTGGACACAGCTGAGGGGAAGGAAGGTGGGAGTGGGGATGATAAGAATTAAGGTACAAATAGCTCTTCCTAAAACCAGAGGTTTCCTGCAATAAAATCCAAATGGTTTTCCTTATTTTCTCTCGACACACCTTTTTAAAACATTGATTCAAAAGATTTTCTTACTTACTTTCTTATATTTTTCTTTTTAGAGAGTGAACTTGTGGCACACTCTAAAGACGTGTTGTCATTGGCACACAATTAACTTGTATTAAACAAACACAGTGGTGGCATTTTCAATTGCAGTCAATGTACACTGAAGGGGAGGAAATGAATAGTCGTCCCATTACAAATCACCCAGAATCTCTATAGACACTCTTTTCACATAAGGGTGAAGTGAAAAACCTCTAGGTTCCTCCTATGCATTTTTTAAAAATAAATTATCTCATAAACTGGTTCCAAATGTGGTTTTTAGGTAGTAATGTGTTGATAAATGTTATCAGTCAGCTATCATTTGTAGTCTTCATCCCTCCTTTTTTTTTTTTAAGTTTATTTATTTTTGAGACAGAGAGAGACAGAGCATGAACGGGGGAGGGGCAGAGAGAGAGGGAGACACAGAATCCGAAGCAGGCTCCAGGCTCCAAGCCATCAGCCCAGAGCCCCACGTGGGGCTCAAACTCACGGACCTCGAGATCGTGACCTCAGCTGAAGTCGGACGCTTAACTGACTGAGCCACCCAGGCGCCCCCATCCCTCCTTTTTTTAAAAAAAAATACTGTTTATTTATTTTTGAGAGAGAGAGAATGAGCAGGGGAGGGACAGAGAGACAGGGAGACACAGAATCAGAATCAGAAGCTCAAACTCACAAACTGTGAGATCATGACCCTAGCTAGACAAAGTTGGACACTTACTTACCCGACTGAGCCACCCAGGTGCCCCCATCTCTCCTTTTAAATATTCCTAAAGTGACTGATTTCAAGCTACCACCATGATGCCCCCACCACCATGTTGGAAAGAGAGGCACACAATCAGCTCTCAGAAGCTCACATGAACCCACTCCAATATACCCAGACACAGACACCAAGACTGATGGAAAAGATGAGGTACACACAGCCCCAAGGTTCAGCTGTTACACCAACATTTGGAGAGGTAGGTGGGTATCAAAATCATTTTTTTTTCCTCTGCCTCACTGGAAAGTTTTCTGGTAGTGGACAATTATCTCAGATCCTGGTATAGGAGATATATCAAGAACAACTTTAAAAAGTGGAGGGGAGTTACAGGTGTGCTCAGTGGTCCACATGACATCTTAAGAACTCTGATTGGTATTATTATTGACTAGGAAAAAAAAGCACTTAGCATAAATTAACCTAGGGAATTCTCAATTCTCCCTAAGGAGTAAGTAGGCAGTAAGTGTGAATTCCATTTTATAGGAAGCTCAGAGCTTCTGAGAAGAAATCAAGTTGGACAATAGAACCATTAAGCGGTGGTAATCCTTTTCAGCTGCAGAGTAGAAGAGGCCCACTCCTCTGGGAAAAACAACTAATCTTTATTTCCCCATACACTCCAGTCTTAATTCAGTTGTTCCACTTAAACTCAACCTATTTTTCACCCAGCAGGTGCTTGAGGACCTGGATAGTCTAAACTAGAAGCAGCAGCCGCTGTGAATTTGAATTTTCTTTTCACCTCTTCAAATATTGCCACCAATCCTAAAATGTTTGGTTAGAATAAAGTGCGGCCCTATGAAATACACCGTATTACTGAAAAACTAAAATTTGTCTTTCTTGCCCAACATTCATCGGCCAAAAGAATAAAAAAAATTTTTTTTCTCCTCCCCCAGATATACCTTTGTGTTCTCCATGCCCTGGGAAGAAAAGTAACCAGTTTTGGTTCAGACCCACTGGGGTAGATTAGGCTCTATGTGCTCAGAGGTAGAGGGCTTGAAGGGTTTTGCCCCAAGGGACCCTGAAGAGAGTTGGATGTCCCAGGACTGGAAGCTGGGGGTGATGGTGTCCATTGCAGGTGGGAAGCCAGGAGCAGAAGATACCTGCATACTGGCCTCTCACAGCACCTTGAGAAGCAGGAGCACTTCTTAAAATTAACAACTCAAGCAATGACAGATGTTGGCAAGCATGCGGAGAAAGAGGATCTCTTTTGCACTGCTGGTGGGAATGCAAATTGGTGCAGCCAATCTGGAAAACAGTATGGAGGTTCCTCAAAAAATTAAAAATAAAACTACCCTATGACCCAACAATTGCACTACTATGTACTTATCCAAAGAATACAGGAGTGCTGATTAATAGGGGCACATGTACCCCAACATTTATAGCAGCACTATCAACAATAGCCAAAGTATGGAAAGAGCCCAAATGTCCATCGACTGATGAATGGATAAAGAAGATGTGGTGTGTGTGTGTGTGTATGTATGTATATATATATGTGTATATATGTATATACATACATACACACACACAATGGAATATTACTCAGCTATAAAAAATAATGAAATCTTGGGGCACCTGGGTGGCTCAGTCGGTTAAGAGTCTAACATCAGCTCAGGTCATGATCTCATACTTCATGAGTTCAAGCTACACATCAGGCTCTGTGCGGACAGCTCAGAGCCTGGAGCCTGTTTGAGATTCTGTGCCTCCTTCTCTCTTTGCCCCTTCCCCACTCACACTCTGTCTCTCTCAAAAAGAAATAAACATTAAAAAAATTTTTTTAAATAAAATCTTGCCATTTGCAGCAATCTGATAAAACTAGAGTGTATTATGCTAAGCGAAATAAGTCAGTCAGAGAAAGACAAATATCGTATGACTTCACTCATATGTGGAATTTAAGATACAAAACAAGTGAACATAAAGGAAGAGAAGAAAAAATAATATAAAAACAGGGAGGGGGACAAAACATAAGAGACTCTTAAATACAGAGAACAAACTGAGGGCTGTTGGAGGGGTATGGGTGGGGGGATGGGCTAAATGTGTGATGGACATTAAGGAGGGCACTTGTTGGGATGAGCACTGGGTATTATATGTAAGTGATGAACCACTAAATTCTATTCCTAAAACCATTATTACACTACATGTTAACTTGAATTTAAATAAGATTTTTTAAAAAGAAAGTATTTCTAACTTCAGATTGGACAAATTATTTAACCTCTGTGGGCCACGGTTCCTCACCTAAAAGTTGTGTATTCAACGAGATGATCCCTAAGATTCCTGGCAGCACTAAAATTGATTCCAAGATATTATGAAATCCCAAAAACAAAGGAAAAGAGAGAAATTGTTCTCACTCTATTGTCCACCCAGCTGGATTTATCAGATTAAGATTGTGAGTTATAAATAAAGGAAGAAAAGACACTGATACAATACAGAACTTGCACTTGGAGGAAGTACATTTTTCATCCATATGGATCTTAAATCATTTCACGTGCTAACAAATAATTAAACGGCCTATGTATAGAAATGATTTTGCCCATTCATCCACTTTTCTCCATAACAGTAAAAATAACTTTATTGCTTTGTTATAAAACTGTATTCGAATAAAAATAGGGAAATGCAATCCCCAACATTTTCTGAGATCAAGCTCTGTGTCTCCATAAGCCCAAACAGCAATTCACATACGCACAAAGGTAAGAGTGCCACCTGCTGGCTTAAATTGTCTAAACATGTCTTTCTAACGATACAATAAAAAAGTTACTCCACAAATAACTGCTAAAACGTGACTCTACATCTGCTTCATGAAAGCTCTGAACTTTCTATAACATGATATATAGAGCCTAAAGAGAAAAATCATTTGTCCTAAAGCCCAAAATACACAAAATATATGAACAAAGTATTATTCCTGAATTACCTAACTACTTACTTTCATCATAACCTACAATATTGACCACGTCAAGAAGCTATAAGCTTAGGTTAGAAAGTAAGTAGACAGTCTTTCCTTAAGAGCTTTTAAGAAGGCTAGAATATCTGGAATGTTTATGCAGTAGGATATAGTGTCAATTGTCAAAAGTTTCATCAGTTTGACAGCAACAAAGGAGGAAGCTTAGTAACAGGCTTCAAATAAGGAAAAAACAAAACACAGTTAAGATGAAGACATCTGTCTGATATAACCATCATTTCATGCTTGCACCCTGGCATCAGTGGGCAGATGAGGGCCAGAATTAAGCACTTACCAACTCTTTCCTTCATGAGGTGCTATAATATTAACATCAGGGCCTCCAAATTCATTCTTATTCCTCTTAATCCCCTCAAAATCTCCTTCAGAACATATTCTCTTTTAAGGCAACCCTTTATAGCAATGGAGCTGCTCAGAGAATGTCTCACATAAAAATGAAACATCCCAATTACTTACACCAATAATGGTGTAAGAACCCAGGAAAACCTATTCCATTGCCTAAAATGTTGGATAACTGCTTAGCACAAACCTGAAATTATCTAAGGATCTGTATGACGTGACTGGAATACTTTTTATTCAAAAAAGTAAACCAAACTTCCTATGCATAAAGCATTTAACCAGAAGAAAACAATCATTCTACATAAATGAGATTCAGTATTGCCAAGAAGCCAAGAGATGAACTAGCACACTGGTTAGCATCCTTGGCATGCCTCTTAATTTTCTGCCTTACCTGTATCATGAAGATCATCTCATGACAATTCACTAATTTGGGACACTAAAGGTGTTTATAAAGGTCTCATGATGCCATGCTGTGAGGTTGTTTGGGAAAGACCAATTATTAAAATATTGTATCAAGTAACTAGTATATTTTAAGTGAATTTAGTCAGGGACATAAACAAAATACATATGGAAAAAAACACAATATACTCACTGTTGTTTTGCTGAAAGATGGTATCAACCACACTACTTCCTCCATGTACAACTATGAATGAGTGTAAGTAAGCTACACTACAGATTACACACAGTCCGTATTCTGGATTAAAACTATTTAATGATCAAAGTTAGTGTCAGTGACATATCTTCACACATGTTTCATCACTGGTACCAGGATGTAAGAATGCAGCTGTCTGAGGCTCACATACTGCATTTGTTCTCTGACAAAGTCTTTAGGTCACTTTGCCAGTCTCCACCAAACTAGTACTTGCCAAAAGTACTAATGACAGAGCCCCAAATGATGGACTGCATCCATCAGAGTGCAGGAAACCACTCACGAGTTTACACCAAGCTAATGATAATAGACAACCTGGAGGAAATTACTGCACGTAAAACATGCCATTCCTCATACTTACTCAACATTCAAAACCATCACAGATCAATATCAGACCAGAAGCAACTTAGATCTGTATCACACTCCATAACAAAATATTCTCTCATGTATTATTTCATTTGTTTTTCAAGATGCCCTCTGAGAAAGGCAGGCTATTTTATAAATTGAAATCATTGATGCAATTTTTCATTAGTAAACAGCTATGAGGTTTCTCCACTTGAGTAATGTTTACCCCTAAGACTAAAACCGCAGTAGAGCTTGTCAATAATATACTAGTAAACCATAAACCATAAACTATAGATTGACATAACCCAATGAAGCACAATGCTGGTGTCTGCCAGAAATATCACATACTCTGTTGATGGAATTCATCTATTAGCCAAATGGCTGACACTGCCACACACAGCAAGAAATGCCAATGAACAGGTGCCCAAAGTAGACTGCTCTCTCTAGACCAGAAGATGTCAGCAAGGAGTGAAAAAACTTGAGTGACACCAATGAAACCTTTGTTTTTTGAATGTATCAAACTCATTTATCGGTACCAAAATATATTTGAGATTATCTAGATGAAAAAACAGAAACCCCAAAAGGTTATATTTTATCAAGTTCCCACAGTTAGTTAGCAGACCCAAGACTAGAACTCAGTTGTAACCCTGAGTCCATTAGGGTTGCAGATTGAAACAACGTGAAAGAATACAGACTAATTCATCACAATGGTAAAAATAAAAATATATGTGGCCAATACATTAGTAATCAAAGAACTTCAAATTTAAACAAGATACTATAATTCACCATTTAGTGCTGTTGAGAATTTAATTACTAAGAGCATGAGAAACAGGGGTGCCTGGGTGGCTCAGTCGGTTAAGCATCTGCCTTCAGCTCAGGTCATGATCTCATGGTTCATGAGTTTGAACCCTACATCAGGCTCTCTGCTGTCCAAGCAGAGCCAGCTCCAGATCTTCTGCCCCCCTCTCTTTCAGCCCCTCCCCTGCTTGGGCTCTCTCACTCTCTCTCTCTCTCTCTCTCTCTCAAAAATAAATAAAAACTTAAAAAAATTAAAAATAAAAAAACAAAAATATTTAAGAGCATGAGGAAACAAAACAGACTACCTACATAAGCAGCAAGTGGAAAAGTAAAGTGATTCAACATTTAAATTTAGATATAAAGACATAGATATAGATGATACAAAGATATATCCTTAAGAATATACAAATATCCATACCCTTTCATCCAATAATCCCATTTCTAAAATGAATGCAGAATAATTTATAACTCTTACTATAGTTGATTAACTTATTAAAGTTATAGTTATAACTATTTATAAGTTATAGTTAATTGACTTATTAAAATTAATTACAACACATAATGGAAACAATATGTCTACCTATACTAAATTAATAAAATTAAAATTAATGTTTGTCTCATTACAATTGCATACTATGCAGCCAAGAAAAATCAGGTTTTAGAAAAAGAGTTTATGATTTGAGAAAATACCTTAGGTATATTTTGATGTATTAATATATGTTGATATATATATTTTTTTTCAACGTTTTTATTTATTTTTGGGACAGAGAGAGACAGAGCATGAACAGGGGAGGGGCAGAGAGAGAGAGAGACACAGAATCGGAAACAGGCTCCAGGCTCCAAACCATCTGCCCAGAGCCTGACGCGGGGCTCGAACTCACGGACTGCGAGATCGTGACCTGGCTGAAGTCGTACGCTCAACTGACTGCGCCACCCAGGCGCCCCTGTTGATATATATTGATGGGAAAAGTATTTATAAGAAATATGATAGATATGATCCTAATTAAGGCAATATTTGTGAATAAGCATATTTGGTAAATCCACAGTCAATAACACACATATAAAAAGACACTGAAGAACATGTAATAAGTAGTTATACCTGTATTAGAAATTATTGACTTTTTCCATCTTATGCTTTTCTATATTTTCTGCAATGAATACACATTTGGGTTTTCACACAAAAAAAATAATTTTGTTTAACACAATGCGAGTTGAAACACAGCAATAAACTAGGACATGCTTTGACTGGGTCATTGGCTTCAGTGCTCCCAGGCACCTCAGTTGATCAAGGATTAGCACTTGGGCAATTTATCTGGCTCTTAGTTTTCTGGAAGTTAAGGCAAAAATAGAGTAGGAAGTTCCAATTTCTATCAACAGAAAACACATTATGCACGGTTCTTTTTTTTCCTGGAACTATAACTAAACAGGAATTTAGTATCATTCAAATTCTTATATAAAATACCTCATGAAATATATTGAGCAGGAACTTTAACTGTTATCTTAAAATTCAGTAGCTTTTAGGGCACCTGGGTAGCTTAGTTGGTTAAGCGTCCAACTTCGGTTCAGGTCATGATCTCACAGTTCATGGGTTTGAGCCCCGCGTCAGGCTCTGTGCCGACAGCATAGAGCCTGGAGCCTGCTTCAGATTCTGTGTCTCCCTCTCTCTCTGACCCTCCCCCACTCATGCTTTCTCTCTCTCTCTCTCTCTCTCTCTCTCTCAAAAATAAACATTTAAAAATTTTTTTAATAAAAACTCAGTAGCTTTCTTTGGGAATCTTTTAGGCATCAATCCTATGATAAATCACATTCCACTATGTGAAATTAAATACAAATACAATTAACTTGGAGATCTGTGTAATCTCAAGAGATAGGCCCTTTTAACAGTCCATTTTGGTAGCAAGTGTTTTTAATAAAACCATAATAATCTATCCTATAATGCTCTAATCTAGAGGATTCATTTCATCGGTTGTAACAAAGTCTGAGTTAGAAACAGAATGCTTCCTTTTATTTAAAAAGAATGTCTTTAATACCCCAAAATATTAAATTAAAACAATCACTTCAATCATTTCCCCAAGGGATAATAGGTAGTCAGTGTGTTTTTGCATGCTACAGATTGGAACACGTAATATGCTCTGAATCAATCAAAACACTTTTACCACAAATTTGAGAATGTCCTATATCAAGTGTTCAACTGCATTCTTAGCTACGGCATAACTAAAATTGTCTAGATTCAGGTAAACATGTCGACTTTACCCTAGTCTTAAATAACCATTCCACCAGTCATTTAATCAAAGGCAAAACCAAACCAAGGACTGAGACTTTCTCTTGGCCAGACTACATATGCCAACCTCTCCTTCACCTACATCCTACACACTGTGTCGTTGCCCTCACTTTGCCTTGCTCCTATCCATGGCCAATTCGCTGTCCCGTCTACAGCTGTCTCCCACCAACTGTAGCACCAAAGGATATGTTTGGGAAGAACATTGCTCATAATGATATCTGTCTCCAAAAAGTTACGAGCATACCCCAGACATCCCTGTTTGCAAGTTGCTACCATTATTTTATTCAGCAAACGTTTTATTTTGTACCATGTACTAGTACAAAGTAATGTATGATATGGGTTAGAGAGAGATATGGGGGAAAATATGCAGAATACAGGGTTATAATTCTTATGGTAGCATTATGCATATGGTTCAATGAAGAGTAAACTGTCAAGTTTATCCAAATGAGAGTTACAAGTTCAATACTGTAAACTATATGTTCATATTCATCTTTTAGTGGCCTTCAAAGTGTTTTTTGAAGTTTTACTGTTACTCTAGTATATTGGTATTTAAGGAGCAAGCGAATAGTCTGGCCATTTTTCTAGCTTTGATCGTCTTCTGTCCCACTCTCAGAGCACATATTCATACTGCACTATTTTATTAATATAGTTAACCGATACAAAACGGCATTACTTAAATGATCGGTATACAAAGGTATTAACACCCCTCTATTGCTTTTGGGGGTTTGGTGAATGTCTGTCATGTTTGTGGCAATCCAGCATCTTTTGTACACTCTTTTTTCTGTCTGAACGTTTTCACACATTCTTAAATGTCTCTTCAACATTGAGCCAGAACGCCAATCTAGCTTTCGCAGCTGAGTAAAAGTATGTGATCCACCCACACAGGACTTCAGTCTGGGAAGCTGGTGACATGAGAAAGTAGATGCAGATGTAATGCATCCTTCAGTAAGCGTGGCAGCAGACATATCTGGCTTTCTGGGGTCAGAAGTCCCAGAACTTCCAGGGTCCGGTCCAGTATCATCAGTGAAGTTGAAATGTCCAGGACAAACTGCAGTGTCTGTACTAAGTGGTGGTAGCACTGGTGCCTTTGCTAAAGTAGCCACTAAGTTCTGTTGGGGGCGTTATTTCCAGTTGTTCAGTGTCTAAACCGGACATGTCCAGTCTATTGGAGATTCTTTGATGAGCCAAATATATTTTAATAAACTTCTTTCCTGCACAGTTAAGCTAAGGTGGATTTTGCTGTTTGAAACAGTGACACATTTCCAACAGCCACTGATTGAGGAGGGAGCCTTCCCTAAGGATATCTGATTCTTAGCCTCCCTAATGATCACGGAGCAATACCCCCAGAGCACTCCACTTCCTACCCCTCAGGAATACAGACAACGCATGAGTACTTGCAAACTCCCTTGGCAGCTTGCTGTCCTACTTACGCTTAGCTCAACAACCGGAGATGGCTTTTGGAAATGGACTTACATTTCTCTGCTTCTTCGTATGTACATCCTTTCACTCCCTTCCTCCAAATCTTAGCATATAACACTATTAGTTTTCTTTACCTAAAGAAGCTTCTGTTTCCCCCTACTATTTACCTTCGAAGTGCAAGCCAGTTCTCTCTACAGTACAAAACATTCTTCCAGTTCTACAGTGGCTATTATGATAGCTGAATTTTAAAATATTTCCAAATTGTTTCTGAAAGTCTTCGTGAGGAATTTAAACTTTACCTTTACCCATAACAGACCTGGTAATTTCATTCAGAAAAAAATTTTTCAGGGGCGCCTGGGTGGCGCAGTCGGTTAAGTGTCCGACTTCAGCCAGGTCACGATCTCGCAGTCCCGGAGTTCGAGCCCCGCGTCGGGCTCTGGGCTGATGGCTCAGAGCCTGGAGCCTGTTTCCGATTCTGTGTCTCCCTCTCTCTCTGCCCCGCCCCCGTTCATGCTCTGTCTCTCTCTGTCCCAAAAATAAATAAACGTTCAAAAAAAAAAAATTTTTTTTAAATAAAAAAAAAAAAATTTTTCATACGTTAATCATATCACGTTTCCCTAATTGACTTATCCTGTTAAAGTGTTTGTTCATTGAGTTGATCCATTAATATAGACTTTACCAGCCTCTCTGACACCTGAATGGTTCCTTCTGGAATACCAGCTTTAGTTGCTTGTTTTTGTACAGTATATTTTTACAAATAATAGGAGCTCAGTGTTTTCATCTACAAACAAAGAAGTCTCCACAGGTTGTGGCTTTTTAACAAGTATAGGTATGTTTATGCAGAAGCATACATAAACACTAATTTTTACTCTGAACTCTTGGAATTTATCAAATTCATCAAGATGGGGCTGAAATTTTCTTTCATTGAAATATATGGAAGTCAGTGTACTTTCTTATACCACATACAAAAATAAACTCAAAATGGATGAAAGACCTAAATGTAAGACAGGAAGCCATCAAAATCCTCGAGGAGAAAGCAGGCAAAAAACCTCTTTGACTTTGGCTGCAGCAACTTCTTACTCAACACGTTTCCAGAGGCAAGGGAAACAAAAGCAAAAGTGAACAACTGGGACCTCATCAAAATAAAAACCTTCTGCACAGCGAAGGAAACAATCAGCAAAACTAAAAGACAACCGACAGAATGGGAGAAGATATTTGCAAACAATGTATCAGATAAAGGGTTAGTATCCAAAATCTATAAAGAACTTATCAAACTCAACACCCAAAAAACAAATAATCCAGTGAAGAAATGGGCAAGAGGCACGAATAGACACTTCTCCAAAGAAGACATCCAGATGGCCAACCGACACGTGAAAAAATGCTTGTCACTCATCATCCAGGAAATACATATCAAAACGACAAGATACCACCTCACACCTATCAGAATGGGTAACATGAACAACTCAGGCAATGACAGATGTTGACGAGGATGTGGAGAAAGAGTATCTCATTTGCACTGCTGGTGGGAATGCAAACCGGTGCAGCCACTCTAGAAAACAGTATGGAGTCTCCTCAAAAAATTAAAACTAGAACTACCCTACGACCCAGCAATTGCACTACTAGGTACTTATCCAAGGGATGGAGGTATGCTGTTTCAAAGGGACACATGCACCCCAATGTTTATAGCAGCACTATCAACAATAGCCGAAGTATGAAAGAGCCCAAATGTCCATCGATGGATGAATGGATAAAGAAGATGTGGTGTGTGTGTGTGTGTGTGTGTGTGTGTGTGTGTGTGTGTGTCTGTAATGGAGTATTACTCAGCAATCAAAAAGAATGAAATCTTGCCATTTGCAACTACATGGATGGAACTAGAGGGTATTATGCTAAGCAAAATTAGAGAAAGACAAATACCATATGACTTCACTTATATGAGGACTTTAAGATACACAACAGATGAACATAAGGGAAGGGAAGCAAAAACAATATAAAATCAGGGAGGGGGACAAAACATAAGAGACTCTTAAATACAGCGAACAAATAAAATGGAGATAAGGATTACAAGCACTAAGAAGCATTAATCAAAGCACATATGGGGCACTAGTTCTTTATGTTACTGATATAGGTCAGCATGATTTCTGCTGTACAAGGGAGAGAAATGAAGTTTAGCACCATGCCTGGAAAAAAGATTAACACATATTTGGCCTCAAGAGTGTATGAGAATAATAGCAATAATTGACTGCTTAGGACATGCTAAGCATTTCTCAAGAAATTTACAGGCATTATCTCATTTAATCCTACAACAACACCAAGCTATATCTTTACAACCCATTTCACAAATGAGATACACAGAACTTAAGTAATTTTCCAAAGGTCACCACTGAATTTGGGACTCAAACAGGCTATCTAAGCCCAGAGATTGTGCTTTATATGACTTACTATATTGCCTCCCTGTTTTCTCTCCCGGGTCCTTGAAATTATTTGACATTCCATATTATAGATTTCTAAGTATGTGATTAAAGACATGAGGAAGAAGAGGAAGGGAGGAAGGAAATGCTTAGAAAATCTCTAGCATAAGGAAATATTCCTCCTCGAGGATTTGAGCAATGATATTACCCTCAGTAAAAATAAATAAATAAATAAATAAATAAATAAATAAATAGTGAAGCGATATTACTCAAATGTTGATAAATACAAATCCTGGAAAAACAGCTTCCAGCTGTTCAAGCTAATTGCTTTGGTTTTTTGTTTTTTGGTTTTTTTTTTTGGACTCACTTGTTCAGATAATTTGTGATATTTTTAGCTGTGTTTTCCATTTGCATCATCAACAGAGATTGAACAAGAAGACATTGCTTTAATAATCAAATCAACCACATCTCAATAATTAGCCACTTGCTTTAACATAAAACGTATTTCACCTGCAGTATATGGAATGGAGAATTTCTAAATTGTGCTTGCAAGGCTCATCAAGCTGCCCTGTGCCACAATAACTCACACGTGCACATGCACTTGACCCTTGATAACCACCATGTTTCACATATACATGTATTCTTTGCATATTGTTTCCTGATCTCTAGAGTCCATAGAGTAGCTACAACTGTGAAGAAAGCACCCCTGGTAAGACAAACTTCCCAAAATAAGGAAAATAGATCACTTCTAAGAGTGGGGTTCCTTGCCATCATCAATTCAAACAAACAGGTATTGAGTGCCTAATTTGTGGTAAAGGAATGGAGACAAGGCATAAATAAACACAGACCCTGTCCTCAAAGAGCTCAGTCTAGTTTATAGACTAGGCAAGAAAATCAAATATTATGATGCACTGATAAATATTATAATCAAGAAAGCAAAAGACATTATGGAAGCCCAGCAGAGGCATTTAGATGGAGAATAAAGAGATAGAATATGAATTTCACCCCTGGTTTGAATAGGGAAACATTTCCAAAATAAAGCGTACTTGAACCAAATTTTAAACATTGAGAGGTTTTAGCCAGGGTGAAGGGAATTCCAAGCCTAGAGAAGATTATTAACAGTCACCCTCAGAAAAGTGTATTGAAACAGCAAACTACAAGTAGGTTGATGTGACTCACTGACAGTGTGCATGTGGAGGTATGGTGAGTGACAGAACTGGAACAATTCCAAAAGCCACTTGCCCTGAAAAATATAGGATGTGAATTATTCGCTGATAGTCTCTGATACTTACATATCCCCTCAAGGATAAATAAGTGTATTCCAAAGTACGTAGTTAGAAAACCACTGTACGGGTTCTGACTAAACATGGTAGACTGGACAAATAGAAGACTGAATAAATGAAACCCCACTAGTATAGTTAATAAAAAGATACAATCCATAGGACAAGCATAGAATGGATACAACAGCAAATGAGAGATGTTAAAAACATTTAACAAGATGGAAAGCAAATGGATGGATGGTGAAATGACTTAATAGATGTGAGAAGGCTGAGGGCATTCAGAAGAAAAACAAATATGACCCATGACCAGCTGCACTGCAGAATCCAAGAAAAACATAGGAATTAGAGGCAACAAATAGCTATGAAAGTGGGTACGAGGGCTGTGGCAAGTACCCCTCATGCACCTTGGAAAAAGAAAGAAAGTCTATGGAGAATGTGAACGAAAAAGGCTCTAAAAAGGCACAGCAGAGGGAGGACAAGAAGTACCACATTACAAACAAAGGGATGACTTCTACTACTCCCAAACATGAGATCAAAGGACTCTCTTTTGGAGAAATTAACTGGATCAAGAAGAAGGATCTGATGTTTACACTGAATACTAAAAGACTGGTACAACTTTGAGCAGCGTGAGCAGGACATCCCAGACAGAAGGTAGAGCTTGTGCAGATACGTCATCATGAAGGAGTGTGGCAAGTCAGAAGAGTGGCAGGAAGCTCAGTGGGTTTAACAAATGGCGTGTGTCAGTTGGAGAAGGGTGAAAAAATCACACTGGGGAGAAGTTCAAGGTCTACCCATTAAAGGCTTTATATGTTAGAGAGACTGCATTGCCCATTGTATGCAAGAAGGAAGTTCCCATAGGAGAATGACATGGTCAGATTTAGAAAGAAAAATATGGTTGTAGTATAAAAGATTACCAGGATTGAAGTAAACTATAGTAATGGAAATCCAGCTAGGGGACCGAGATTTTCTTATCTCAATGAGAAAAAACAGAGACTGAAGGTAATGGAATTGAGGAAAGTTAGGATTCCAGAGACATTTATAAGGTAAGGCTGCTGGAATATTTGTATACCTGGATATAAGGGTGAAAGGGAAGGTAAGGAGGCAAGGATGAAGCTTAGGTTTCTAGCTTAGGAATGATGGTGGCACTATTAACTATAGCAGGGAACATTACAGAAATCATCACATTGACAAATGCAAACAGTGCGGTAGATTCTGAGATACACAAAGTCTGAGTTACTCTAGGATATCTCTTCCTAGAGATGGAAACATTATCTACAATTCAAGAAAGTGAACTCATCTAGAGGTACAGATCTGATATTCAGCACCACGTGAATAATGAAGACGTGGTAGGAAATGAAAGCATATAGAGGAGGCAAACACACATCACCACTCTCAGCTCTGTGCCCAGGGAAAGCTTCACAAAACTACTGGAGGGTTCTTTCTTGTTGAGCCCAAATGTGACTTCAGAACCCTTCTCATTATTGTTCTCCCAGCATCTACCTCCAATCAACCACAGTTGGTACCGGAATTAAAAATAAAAGTAAAAAAATCCATTTGTCTTCCTTGATGTAGAGCAAGAGAGGACAATCAAGGACTGGACTCTGAAGAACAGGTTCTCAAACATCTTACAAACCGTCAGCTTCATGGATGTACGCTGGTGTGACCAGAGACCAAAAATCTGTATGAAGGGATGATAAATTAATCTTAAGCAAAACCATAAGGCATGTCCACATCCAATCTTACCTAACCCTCTTTCTCACCTGGACTTCTGTGGGAGCCTGAAAACTGCTTCACCACCTGAACTCTTGCCCCTCTACAATCCAGCCACCACAGTACAGAGTAATATTTCTAAAGCAGAAATATGATTGTATCATATTCTCCACCTTCATCCCTAATATTAAATCCCCATTTTAGGACCTCATGGCTCTAAAATAGAGACAAAGATTTTTCACATAGTCTAGAAACCTCATGGTATTTAACCCCTGATTCTCCAGCTTATTTTGTACTATGAGCTTTTTCCCCACCACCCCACCAGCCACATGCTTGCTCCCTCCACCACTGGCTTTTGCAGACATTGTCTATCATCCTTGAGCACTCTTGCCATTAGTCTTTATCTAGCAAACTCCTAATCATCTTCTAGATCTCAGGTTTAAGGTTCCAGTAGAACCTTCCATGAATGCTCAGATGTCCTCACAGCACCACGTGCCTTTCCTGCATAGCACTTATCAATGTAGTAATTTCATGTAGACCTATGTACCTTGTCATTTAAATATCTGTCCTACAGACACCAAGCTCCATGATTTCAGAAAAGGCAAGTTCCCTTTTGTTTTCCCAATACCTAGCTTCATGTTTGGCACATAGTAGGCACTCAATAAGTATTTATTTAATTTGGTTGGCTTTGGTGATCTAAATTTTGACAACACATTTTTTACTCCTGGAAGATATGCCTAAATAAAGTGTTTACCAAGAATTTACTTTCACTTTAAAATGGATATGGCTAGGCGCCTGGGTGGCGCAGTCGGTTAAGCGTCCGACTATAGCCAGGTCACGATCTCACGGGTCCGTGAGTTCAAGCCCCGCGTCAGGCTCTGGGCTGATGGCTCAGAGCCTGGAGCCTGTTTCCGATTCTGTGTCTCCCTCTCTCTCTGCCCCTCCCCCGTTCATGCTCTGTCTCTCTCTGTCCCAAAAATAAATAAACGTTGAAAAAAAATTTTTTTAATGGATATGGCTAAACAGACAAGAAATAACACTTGGCAAATAGTACGACATATATTTCAGTAGCCATTGTAATTTCATCAGAGTGATCCCATCATTTCCCAGCAAACGTGCAAAGTATTACTGAATATTCACATCACTTCCTGAAATTACATGCAACTGGAAATCCTGCTGGCTCCAAAAATAAGAAAATGAGAAATCTTTTCTCCTCCTTTACTGGATTTTTAGGCTGCTTTTCAAAAATATGACAATCCTTATTGTCCTCAGCACTGTCTCAAGAGTCATTAAGAACCCCATCCTCATTTAGTTTAGCTAGCTGTGTGGAACACCTCTTATTTTCCACCTCTAAGTATCTCTTCTTTATAATAGGTTTTAAATTAAGACAACAAAGCTACACTGACACCTTAGATGAAACAACAGCATCCATCAAACACCATTTGCTCCAGCTCTTCCCTTAATTTCTCTTAAGTGAATGAGGGGCAGGGTGGAGAAGTGGGTACTTCCATGGTATTACATGATGGGGAGCATCCTCTTAGATAATGAATAATAGACAGTACTGACCTTCTAATGTATTTCCAACCCAGCCTAACAGAAGAACTATATGGTGTCCCAGGAAATGAAAGCACTACATAAACTGCAGTCTTTAGCAGCCAAAACCAAAGAGAAACAAGTTTCACTCGAGTGCTATCATTTCTGTAGTTACAAATGGCATCTCTTAGATAAGAATTATCCTTCAGGCAAAGCTGTGAAACACACACTCACACATATACACACACACATACATTTCGTGCATCACTGAAGATCCTTAACACTTTGTCTACATCTTCACCCCCACTGCCCCAGGCCTTAGCCTGCTTCCCTTGCAAAAAAAAAAAAAAAAAAAAAAAAAAGGAATGGCCTCAGTCAGAACAGCTTACCTGCCTGGACTCTATTTTCTTGGTATATGGTTCAGACTTGGGCCCATCTAGCCATGACTGTTCACCTGATAAGCTAATCTGTACTGAGATAATAATAACAGGTTATTAGTTTATGTGTTTCCCATACCATAAATATTTGAAGCTTCTTAAGGGGAGCCAGAAACTAGTGCCTTCAGCTAAGCAACCACTTGTGGAGATTTGAAGGAGAGAAAAGTCACTGGAGTAAATCAGCTTTGGAGTTGGTTATCCATTATTTTACCCATGCAAACATACTTAGCTTTTCAAATATTCACTAAGGAGAAAACTAGGGATGACAAATAAGAATACATCCTGGTTGTCAGAATTCCACTCAATTCAGTAGCTTAATTACCATAGTCCCTGGATATGATCCCTATTTTCAAGGATCTTACAGTATGGGGTGCTCCGCTATATGTCAGTCTTGAAGTCAAAGACTCTGTAACTGACTTCTTCTAGAATATCAGCTCCATTAAAGCAAGAATCACTTTTTCACAACTATAAACTCATCGTCTGACACTGAGCTCAGTAAATATTTGGTGGATGAATGAATGCTGAATACTATAGTCTGACAAATAACAAAATCTTTTAGTTCATTTCCCTTCTACAAAATACAGATGATAATATCCACTTCGTAAGACTTATGTGTAGATTAAATTAGATGACATATGTAGAAAGCTCCTAACAAACCTTTAGGAAATAGTACCTTTTTTTTCATTAGGTGGACTGTTCTGATTGCATTTACAGAAACAAAAGATATAACAGACGGAGAATAAGGACAACATTGGAGCACTCACAACAGAGATGAGTTCCCATGACCCAGAGAGTTTACAACAAACAGATAATCGAGACCCTATATATAAGTACACAGACTAGGATAGAAAAACCAGGAGTGAAACAGCAGACTTGAACAATCTACCTTGAAGGAACTACAGATTAACTATACTGTCATTATATAGCTAACCGGGGAGGTGGTAAGAAACTAGAGGACTTAGTCTTAAACTAACTCCGTATACCACACCCACAGTCACATTATCGAAATTCGGTATTACATGTGGCATTTGTACCCTGTTTTGTTCCCAGCTCTCGCAACACTAATGGTTATTCATCAATTCATCAATTCTGTGTCATTAAAGTAATTCTAACAAACTGGAGAGTTATTTGAGACTAGTAAATGTGAAACATGCAAAATAGAAATGAAATGAAAATGATTCTCCAGCACTTTGCCTAACTTTGAAATATGTCTCTGTTTTTACCATCTGCCATAAGTGTCCCTCTCCAATAAAGATCCAAGCAAGTAAGAATTCATTTTCAAGGCAATTTAATAGTTAATATGCTGCTTTATTAGGTACTGTGTCATAAAATAAATCATGTTATTTTTGCTTTAGTCATTATATTACATAATCTAGTCCTTTACACAAAGTGCTACCTTCTAATATACATTTTAAATTCTTTCTGCAATAGGAGGAAAAAATCGCACTGAGTTATTACTGGTCCACTTTGGGAATGTATAAAATATTGAACCAGAGCTTGGTGGTGCAGTCAGTGCCCTGAGAAAAGAGTTTTCTCCCCAAATGACAGAGGGTATTTCATGGGAAGAACAAACCTCATTAAGCACCAGAGTTTAAACTTGTGATTAGTGGTTGAGCCCAGATTTATGACTCTGAAACGTGTTGCTAGTTTTCATCTTGAAAACCAGAACAAAAGGAATATGTTTTGGCATAATACCTACTGTTTGACCTTTCAGTATTCCTTCCAGTTCTTTAATTATAACCCATGGAGAGAACATGGTATACAAACCAAACCTATCCGGTTCGTCACAAAATACATCCATTTGATCATTCAACACAATTAATTAAGTACCTATTATATCCAGGAACTAGAATAGTACAAGGATGAATAAGAAAAAATCTTATGAGAGAGACTGACATGAAAACAATTAATCTCCAGCATTCAAAGTTATGACCACTATAGAACAAAGTAGAATGGAAACAGAAAGACACCACGAGGGTCAGGAAAGTAATCACAAAAGTGGTGTCAATTGAGGTGAATATCAAAGAATCAATAGACTGTTTTTCAGACACATAGGATGGTTATTCCAGTCAGCAAGAAAAGTAGTTCAAAGACACAGATTGAGATACGCAAACTGATTTTGGGAACAGTGAACAACCTGTCCCCAATAAGTAGAGCTAGGGAAGACAGGTAACTGGAAAGGTAAGTAATAAATTGAAAATCAGGGTAAAAGCCAAATCACAAATGTCCATTATTAATTAATAAACAAATATTTGGGGGGCACTTAAATATATGCTAAAAATTATCCTAGGCAATGAGGCACAGCAGTGAACACAGCAGATAAGATCCCTGCCCCAGATTTTAGTATATATCAGGCTAAGGAATTTGGACTTTAGTCTACGAGCTTCAGAGTTAAACAGGAAAAGTAGCCCAAGCAGATTTAGAAAGATAATTCTTTTGACAGTGTAAAGAATGGACCAGAACAAAACAAGCTAGTAAGATGAATCAGAAGACTACTTCAACAGACCATGAGTCCTGCTTCTGCTATGTCTTCCATGAAATATTATGGTATCCTCACATATGTATCTTCATCAAGAATCTATAGAGAATATCCATTCTAAAATATCACTACTTGACTCAGTTCTCACAAAAGTTGTGGGGTTTTTTTTCCTCAAACCTTAACAAACTTCTACATCAAGAATATATTTTTGTTGGATCCATATCATGTTACACCAATCATTCTGACTCATTTCCTGAACTTTCAGTTATTCCAAGAGAACCTCATTCTGTCCAAGAGATTTGAGACAGGGCCAAAAAGACTAAAGCCACCTATAAGGGCGCAGCGAATTTTCAATTTCCAGAGGACTTCCAAAAGAATAGATGAGCCAAGACTCCCTGAAGCTACAAAAAAAGAACTAAACTAGTTCTCCTCCTCTAAACCAGACTTCCCAAGATAATTAGGACCTCCAAGATCTATGATCTTCCAGATTCTACCATCCACTTCATATGTATCCCAGAGTCTCAAGAATTACCCAAAGTCTCAAAATTCATGTGAGAGGGCCCCAGAAATTTATTATTTTCCATATGGAACTTCACACATTTCTACCTATTATTTGCTCCAAGTAAAGAGCAAAGAAATAGAACAAATTGTATGTAATCAGACTCATTTTATTTTATTTTTTTTTAATTTTTTTTAACGTTTATTTATTTTTGAGACAGAGAGAGACAGAGCATGAATGGGGGAGGGTCAGAGAGAGAGGGAGACACAGAATCTGAAACAGGCTCCAGGCTCTGAGCCATCAGCACAGAGCCTGACGCAGGGCTTGAACTCACGGACCACAAGATCATGACCTGAGCCGAAGTCGGACGCTTAACCGACTGAGCCACCCAGGCGCCCCCAGACTCATTTTAAAGATGAAAACATTAAACCAAAAGAGGGCAAGACTTTTACCCAAACGTATATGCTAGTAAGTGGTAGGGTCAGAATTAGAACCCAGAGCTTTTGACTCTTACACTATGTTCTTTGTTTTACCTCGATGCCATCAATCATTCTCTCTCCTCTTGTGCCTGCACAGCTACATAACAATCCCTTGCTCTCTTAAGATTAATTAGATAACCTCTTTCTTTTTTTTTTTCGACATTTATTTATTTGTGGGACAGAGAGAGACAGAGCATGAACGGGGGAGGGGCAGAGAAAGAGGGAGACACAGAATCGGAAACAGGCTCCAGGGTCTGAGCCATCAGCCCAGAGCCTGACGCGGGGCTCGAACTCACGGACCGCGAGATCGTGACCTGGCTGAAGTCGGAAGCTTAACCGACTGCACCACCCAGGCACCCCTAGATAACCTCTTTCATGTTAACCTAGACTCATGAAGCAATCACTCTTGTTTTCTATAGCTCAAACAAGAGCAATCATTCTTGTTTTCTATAGCTCTATGTTTTCTATGTTATACACTAAATAAAATCTCTCCTTTTCTTTAATGACTCCTTTCATCTTCCTCTCCAACCTCCTCAGAGTTGCAGAGAATTTGAGGCCTAGGCAACCCACAATGACCCCAGTAGGATTAGGGCTATTTTTAGAGCAAGACTGACATATTCAGGCAGCAAAAAGAGCCAGTGAGACGCCAAGCTCAGTATCCACCCTGGAAATGAACAAAAATGGGAAGCAAGCTGGCTGGTTCAGTGTCCCTTCAGATTTATAATAAATTGTCTGAGGGACCTTGGTGAATTAGCAATGACTCCTTGCCAGGAATGCTGTGCCTCAGCCAATCCTGGAGCTTACTCTGCTAAACTCAGGCCACCTGAGGTTTTTCAAAAATATTACTTTCACATGAAGTCCACACAACTTCATGCAGCCAAGAATGAGGCTTAGATAGCATACTGGCAAGCATGGTGCCAGTCACACTGTAGTCAGATGAGGCGAAAGGTAGCATGTAAAGAAGGAAAAACCTCCTAAGTAAGAATCAGAAAACCTAGATTCTTTACCACTTATGATATGATGTTGAGAAAGTCACAAGGAAGCTCTTATGGTTCCACCTGTAGAAGGTGCAGCCTTCACTGTTGGCCTCTTCGGGGATTGCCTCTGCCTCAGCCACAGAGAGCCCCTTCACCCAAAGTCCCACCCTTCCAGGGGTAGTCTGCAGAAAATGACTGATCAAGGCATAAAGGATTGGAAAACTTAGCCCAATGTGGGACATCTCTGACAGGCTAAGAGCTCCCCATGGGGTCAGCAAAGGCTACCAGGCAGGGCCTGCATCATAGCTGGACTCCTGCACCTAACCCTGCTTCTCCCACCTCTCTCTTGCACAGGTTTGACCCCAAGGGAACTCACTAATGCACACCCTTAACAATAAACGCAATCTCAAGAGTGTGCATCTCAGAGAACCCAAACATACAACACCAGTAAAGAAATGTCATTAAAAAACATATAGAAGGGAGGGAAACAAATCACAAGAGACTCTTAATGATAGAGACCAAACTGAGGGTTGATGGAGGTAGGTAGGTGGGAGGTGGGTTAGATGGGGATGTGTATAAGGAGGGCGCTTGTTGTGATGAGCACTAGGTGTTATACGTAAGTGATGAATCCCTG
This sequence comes from Prionailurus bengalensis, assembly GCF_016509475.1. NCBI lineage: Eukaryota > Metazoa > Chordata > Mammalia > Carnivora > Felidae > Prionailurus > Prionailurus bengalensis. The sequence continues at coordinate 52,739,736 of NC_057358.1, read as the reverse complement.
AATTCTACTCCTGAAACCAATATCGCACCGTATGTTAACTAAAATTTGAATTAAAAAAAAGGAAAATAATAAAAGACATATGTCCACACACAAAAAAATTATACATGAATATTAACAGCAGTATATTATCCATAACAGCCAAAATGTATAAATAACCTATATGTCCATCAACTGATATAGGGATAAACAAAATGAGGTATATCCATATGGGGAAATAATATTCAATCATAAAAAGGAGTGAAGCACTGATATATGCTACAACATAGATAAACCTTGAAAACTTCATCCTGAGTGGAAAAAAAAACCAGAAAAGGCCATATATTGTATGAAAACACGTATTGTAAGAGTTACTATCCTGGCAATGCCCTTGGGCATGGTGCTAATATGCTTCTAGCATGACTCTAAGAGGAATATGGAAAGTGATGGCCCCTACCAGCAGAGTAAAGCTGTCAGAATTTCCATGGTAGACGGTGATAAAAGGGATCACATAGCTTAGAGAAGTGAAGATAATAGAGTAGGATAAACTCTAAGTCAGAAAACCCACCAGATAACTATTCTCCATGGAAGGGTCCAAGTGTTACTCCATTTACCAAAGGAATAAAATATGTGCTGGTAAGTATCACATCCCTGGGAGAATAGAGATTAGTGCATTGTTAAAGACCATTCTGAAGGTCTCAATTTAATTCACCACTGTAGTTCCACCAACACGTCTCAATTTGATTCACCAGTCTAGTTCCTAAAAATGCTAGAAAGAACCTAAAAGCTGCCAAACTCAAAGAACAGCCCTGATTGCAGCTGCTATGCCAGATATGGTATCTGCTGGAGCAGATTAACATGCCTCAAGTACGTGGTATGAAGCTATTGACATGGCGAATGTGTTCTCTTTATCGTTATTTAAAGGAGAATAAGAAGGCATTCTCAATCGCTCAGAATAAACAGCAGTATGTATTTACTGCCTTGTCCCAGAAATAGAGGGAAATGGTAATCCCAGTCCAGGGCACAGCAGGGCCAGTGGACACAGTGCTTGTGCCCCTGCTCCTCCTCTTATTCACCTATTTACTGAAGTCAGTTCACCCTATGGCTGCATGAATTGTCCCCTATAACTTATTCTGGCAGCTCTGGTTTTGGTCAAGTTAGAGGTCCTGGCTCCCGAAAGAGACCCGGCAATTTTCAATCTATGGCTGATGCTCAAGTACTTTGGCTTCCTTTGCCAAGAAAGGATGCAAGAACAACAATCATCCTGCCAAGGATTATTGACGCTGGTCATCAGGAGGAGGTAGGGCATAGAGGACTATATTTGGCATCCAGGTGATACACTTGGTCATTTCTGAGTATTCTTTGCCCAAATATTAAGGTAAACTGATGAATGCAGCAGCCAAAGCCCAAAATGGTGACCAGGGGCTCAAATATGTCAGAAATGAAGGCCTGGGTACCTCAAAGGATAAAACCTAGACCAGAAGAGATGCAAGCTGGCAATGAGGGGGACATATAACAGATAAAGAGGAAGAAGTTGATGACTATCGATTGCCACTTAAGCCCAGCTCAGTACTAAGATCCATGGTTTATACCATTTACTGTCCTCTTATGAAGACACAGAAAGTAGTCTAGAAGGGGCACCTGGGTAGCTCAGTTAGTTAAGTGTCTGACTTCGGCTTAGGTCATGATCTCACAGTTCGTGAGTTTGAGCCCCACATTGGGCTCTGTGCTGACAGCTCAGAGCCTAGACCTGCTTCGAATTCTGTGTCTCCTCCTCTCTCTGCCTCTCCCCCGCCCCCTTGCACACTCTCTCTCTCTCAAGAATAAACATTAAAAAAAATTTTTTTAAGTAGTCTAGAAGATTCCTGGAGGACTCACTCCCAGAAGTTATGTGAAAAATCAGATTTGAGTAGCAAAAGGAGTAAACTGAAGTAGAAGCTATGATACAGACTCCAGTCCCTTCAGGACTGAAGACTTAGCTCCCCTGCTACAGAAGTGTTGTCAGCTAACAGCCCTCAGTTGTCAGGACTTTCTAGAAATTGCCCTAAGCTAAAGAGAGTCTCCTTGCCCAAGGTCACATCCCCTTACCAGGGGCTGCTTGCATCGGTGACAGATCAACACAGAGTTATAGCAGCTGGCCCCTCACATCAATGCAGGACAGCTCTGAGGGCACCCCCCATCCACCCTGTGGAGTTAGGAGTGGCCTTTTTGAGATTGTATCAGAGTCTATCAGATCTTTTTGCCTAATCCTGCTTCCTTCTCTTTCCCCATAGGTATTGATCCCAGAGCACTCCCCCAATAAACTTCCTGTTTTCAAATTTCTATCTCAGAGTTTGCTGTGTGGGCAACATGATCTGCAACATTTATAATTACACAATAATGGAAATAAATCTCAGGAAACACTTCATTTTAAGGTTCTTATCTATAAATTAATGTTCTTTCATCTCACCTGTTACTTCTAATTTACCTTTTAATCATTCCTGATTAACTTATTATCAAACATCCCCAAAGAAAGTTCAATAACTTTTCCATTTTTCAAGTCTCCAAAAGTGTACTCATACTATCTTTAGTCTCATTAAATTATCTTACTTCACTGAAATAAAGACTAAACATTATTTCTCTTCACCTCCTCCTTCCCACCCCTAAGTTTCTTTGTGTGCTCACACATACTTTTTCTTTCCTTTCTCAGAAAAGCATCTCTTTCTATATCAAGGTTAATTCTTACTAGTTTTTTATGTTATGATTTTGTGACTTCTCCAAAACAGTATTTCTTTCATCAAAGTCTTTAATCTCTCCATCTGAAAGTTTCCTTCCTTTGAGTGTATTAATATCCAAAACATTATTCCATCAAAGTCTTTCATCTCTCCATACAAAATTTTCTTTCCTTTTCGTCTATAAATACCATTGCTTACTTAAAGACAAAAATCAAATCTCAAAGTGTATTTTTTTCTTTAATGTGCTACCTTGTTCTTCTCCTATTCTTTACCAACAAACAAGGTGGAGAAGTACATACTAACCATATCTATTCCATTTTGAGTCCATACTTCAATAAACTATAAACTGTACTCCATCCATAACTCTCTACTGAAACACCTCTCTGAAAAGTCACCAATGACTTCCTAATAGTGAAATCCAATGACCTTTCCTTACTCTTTTTCTTTTTCAACCATCCTGTGTTGTTTTATATCATTTGGTCTTGTCTTATTCTTAAAATTCTTTCCTCATTACATTTTCCAAAAAGCTGTACTGCCCAGGTTCTCAATCAAACTCATTAACCACATGTTCTCAACCCACCCAGTACCGGAACTCCCTAAGTTCTGTTCTTGTTTCTTTTCTCTTCCGACTCTGATGCTGCTCTCTTTTAGTGATCCCATTTTTCCCCACCTTGAACTATGAAAACTATGATTCTGAAAATGAAGTCACCAGGGGAGGTTGGGAAGATGGCATAGTAGGAGGATCCTAAGCTCATCTCATCCCATGGACACATCTAAATAATGGCCGCATCTGTGCAACTAATCCAAAAAATGACCTGAAAACTGGCAGAACAGACTTTCCAGTTAATTGTAGAGAGGAGGCCACACCAAATAGGGTAGGACTTGGTCAGTCAGGAATCAAGTTCTTGGTGAGACTAACCACAAACAGGAAGGGCACCTTAAGCACAGAAAAGGGAGAGGAACAGACCCCACACCAGGCACCCCAGACACAGGGAACCAGAACTTGGAAGACAAATCCCAGTTGAAAACCACTGGGGCTTAACTTTATGAGTTTTTACAACCAGCAGAACTTAACTTCAGGTATTTTAAAAATAAGTGGGCTTAGCCCTGGGGAGAGCGGGAGGGCAATAGGAAACTGAATCCCTGCTCTTAAAGAGACGGCATAATAAGCAACCTGGCACAGAAGCAGCAGTTTGTAAAGTGCTTCAGGTATACATGAAGTTTTATTTGCTAATCTCAGAATATATGCTGGAGGGGCAGGGATCTTTAGGAGACTTCTCTAAGAACAAAAGACGTGGTGGCCTCCATTTCTCTCCCTCACCCCACCCTAGACAGTAGAACAGTGGGAACTAGTGTGAACACCCTCCACGTACCTTGCTAACACTGCACACCCCACCCTCTCAGTCTCCTGCAGATCCACTCCATCCAATTCATTCCACTTGGCAGGAGTCCCTCCAAAGTGGTTCCTCCCATATTTTATCCTGCAAGCAGCCCCAGCAGGGACTGGCATCACTCCAAAATGACTCCTGTCCTGGGGAGAGGGGAAGATAACAACACACACAAGTACAACTACAGTCCCAGCAGCCAAACCTATTTATAACTGGCAGTGCAGAGAGAGGGCCCTGCCAATCTGCACTTCCAGCACATGTAGTGAGGGAAGGCATCTTATCTGACTGTCAGCCCTGCCCACCAACAAAAACTTCTCAGGGGGCCACACAAGGAGAGAGCTCTGCAGTTTGGGGTCATCACAGCCCTGGCAAATGGGTTGGGGCAGGCATCTGGTCTGACTGCTGACATCACCCAACTACAAGCCCACAACAGCCCCAGACTGTGCTCTTAATAGCACAAGAACCAAACCTGACCCAAGACAGGCAGCGTAGACCATTAGGGCCAGCTAGACTAAAGGCAAATGAGGTTCAGCCACAACAGTAGGGTTCATGCAACCCACATAGGAGGCACCCCTGAAGCGTGAGGTTCTGGGGAACAGGGGACACTACACTATAGGGTTTTAGAGGACCTCTTCTTGCATGGTTTCTCATCTATTCAGATTTGTTACTTCTTCCATGTCAACTTTAATTAGATGAAATGCAAATAGTATTTTAAAATACATGACTAATGGGGTTCCTTGGTGGCTTAGTCAGTTAAGCATCAGACTCTTGATCTCAGCTCAGGTCTTGACCTCAGGGTTGTGAGTTCAAGCCCACACCGGACTCTGTACTAGGCATGAAGCTTACTTGAAAAAAATAAAAATAAAAAAATAAAATACATGACTGAGCTAAACCAAAAAAAGAAAAAAAAGAAAAAGAAAGAAACAAATCCTAAGAAGCCAAAATTCACATGAAAGTTGGAATCCAGCTATATTACTCCCTGGTAGCCTGGAGCTTAGATTTTAATGGGACTCACACACAGGTAAAAGGACACAAAGCCTGGATTCTTTACAGAGTAGAGAATCAGATCAAAGAATACTGCATAAAGGGATAAGTGAGTGAAGTAGGGGAAGAGCATCACAGGGAGATGTAATACGTATATTCTTATAGCCTTGGCTCTGAGAGAAGGGGGACAGAAATTCTCCCCAGAGAACCCATAGTTTTAGGCCTTCCCTTGGGTTGGATCACTAAGGAAATTCATATTGTCTGTCATTGGAAAAACTCCAAAATAAAATTAGACCTAGGTATAACCTTAAAGTAGTCCTAGGTCAGTAGTGCCCCCAGGCACTGGCAAAAGTAAATACATGTTATCTCTGGAGAAACACATTTAAACCCACTTCTCAAGTAATTTCCAAAACTAAAACTCCAGGTTTAGGAGCTCAACAATGAAAACAATCAAAAACAAACAAACAAACAAAAAAAGGAGAAACATGTGACTAGGAGCAAAAATCAGCAAAATCAAGAAGATAAAGAATCACCATGAAACAATTAGGTATATTAAAATAATCAGAATCTGAATAAGTAATTATATAATAAGAATGTAAGGGGCACCTAGGTAGCTCAGTCCATTAGGCATCCGACTCTTGATTTCGGCTCAGGTTATGATCTCATGGCTCGTGAGTTGGAGCCCTGAGTTGGGCTCTGCACTGACAGTACAGAGCCTACTTGGGATTCTCTCCCTCTCTCTCTGCCCTTCCCCAGCTCGTGCTCGTGCACTGTCTCTGTCTCTTTCTCTCCCAAAATAAATTTTTTTTAAAAAGAATACAAATGATAAGTATAAATAACACATTGATATACTACAATAATATAAATAATAAAATACTGTACTGAAAGTATAAATGAAGAAATAAGAGACTATCAAAATTAACCATGCATATTTGAAAATAGAATCAGATAAACTTCTAAATATAAAAATATAATTGAAATTAGAAACTTTATGTTGGTTTAAAGATATAGAAGTTGAAGAGAGAACTAGAGAGCAGGAAAATATCTTTGTAAAAGTTATTCTCAATAGAATACTTCTAGAAACTTCTCAATAAAATACGAAAAAATGATTAAGAAACTAAGAAAACAGAATGAAAGAATAAATATAATGCATCACAGAGAGACCATGAGATGGAAAATAAGAGTTGAAGAAGTAGAGTGTATAAGATGATATAATTAGAGTTTCAAGAGAAACTAGAGAGAACAGGAAAAGCAATATTTAAAGAGGTTAAAAGCTGATAATTTTCCAGAATTTATTTTTTAAGTAAAGAAAAATTATATAAATCCTCACAATTGAGGCAACAAACCCAACAGAAGAATAAACCAAAGGAAATCCACACACACACTGTTGTGAAATTATAGAAAACCAAAGACAAAAAGATCTTACAAGCCACCAGGGAGAAAAAACAGATTCTCTACAACAGAATGGCAGACTGATGACTCACCTCTTAGAAGCAACGATGGAAGCTAGAAAAATTGTGGAGTATCTTCAAAATGGTTAAGAGAGTGATTTCAGACAGAACTGTATTCTCATCAACACTGTCTTTCCAGAATAAAGTTGAAATAAGGACATTTACAAAATAATATAAATTCAAAAAGTTTATTACCAACAGCCATCAGTAGAGAAATGTGTAAACTATTTCATAAAAAATAAATAAACTAATTCTTAGGGAAGTGCTAAGATGTAAGAAATGCCAGTAACCAAAGAAAATGGTAAACACGAAATGAATCTGGAAAAGTGTTGCATAAATCAATAATAACAACATCAAATGTGGCAGTTAAAATATAAAAATAGAAAACACTGATCAAAATCTGAACATTCTAAGTCTTTATGTTGTCCAACAAGAGGGTAACTGCAAAAAGACTTAAGTGTATGTATCCTTTTTAGAAGGGGAGAAATAAGAATAAAGAAAAGCAACTTAAAGTAGACAAGAACAGAGAAGAAAAAAAGTAAAAAAGCAAGGCTAAATAAAAAGCCCAAATTAAGACGACAAAAATTAATTCAAATAGAGTAGTAATTACAGTAAGTGAAAATAGAATTACCTATTCTATTAAAAGACAAAATCAGCCATTTACTGTGCACATTAAAAATGTTTTAGGGGTTGTGGGAGGGGAAATGGGCTAAAGGGGTAAGGGCATTAAGGAATCTACTGCTGAAATCATTAGTTGCACTACATGCTAACTAACTTGGATGTAAATAAAAAAATAAATTAAATTTAAAAATATTTTAATATAAAATACAAATAATATTTATGGTAATTAGCTTATGGGATTAACACTTAATAGAGAAATAAAATCCAACACAAACTAGAATATAACTTGAAAGAACATTGATTAAAACATGAATGATCCTGCAATCAATTAAAGGCATTCAATCAGGGGCACCCGGGTGACTCAGTCGGTTAAGCAGGCACCCGGGTGACTCAGTCGGTTAAGCAGCCGACTTCAGCTCAGGTCATGATCTCACAGCGTCAGTTCGAGCCCTGCATTGGGCTGTGTGCTGACAGCTCAGAGCCTGGAGCCTGCTTTGGATTCTCTCTGCCCCTCCTCCACTCATGCTCTATGTCTCTCTCCTTCAAAAATAAATAAACTTTTTTTTATATATAAACAGGCATTCAATCAATAAAAAGAAGCATGTATCCCACAGGTGTTGTATAATTATACCTCAGGATAACCAAATGATTGCCAAAGAAGCATTCCTTTTTATTAAAGTGTTCTAGCCTGTGAGCAGGAAATAATTTTGAAATAAAAACTTACCAAAAAAATTTTTTCCAGCCAATAAACAAAGAAGTATTTATAGAATTAAAATATCACGATTTAAAACCATTCATGAAACAATGAGTCTATTTGATCAATGGTTATAAAGTTGCATAGTGTAGGGGCGCCTGGGTGGCTCAGTCGGTTGAGTGTCCGACTTCGGCTCAGGTCATGATCTCACAGTTCGTGGGTTCGAGCCCCGCATCAGGCTCTGTGCTGACCGCTTGCTCAGAGCCTGGAGCCTGCTTCAGATTCTGTGTTTCCTACTCTCTCTGCCCCTCCCCCATTCACTCTTTGTCTACTCTGTTTCTCAAAAATAAATAAATGTAAAAAAAAAAAAAATTTTTTTAAAGTTGCATAGTGTAGTCCACTTGGGCTGCCCTGAGAAAAACAGCATTTGTATAAAGACCCAGAAAAGGGGAGGGAGTTGACCATGTAGATAGCTGGGGGAAGTTGACCATGTAGATACCTGGGGGGAGGGAGTTGACCATGTAGATAGCTGCCCTCCAGGCAGAAGGAACAACCATGTCAAGCCCTTCAGTGGGAGTCTGCCCAACAAAAGAGAGCCCAATGACTTCAATAATAAAAAATAAAAATATGGGGCACTTAGGTGGCGCAGTCTGTTGAGCATCCAACTTTTTGGCTCAGGTTATGATCTCCCCGGTTTATGAGTTCGAGCCCCATGTTGGGCTCTGTGCTGACAGCTCAGAGCCTGAAGCCTGCTTCAGATTCTGTGTCTCCCTCTCTCTCTCTCTCTCTCTCTCTCGCTCGCTCGCTCGCTCTCTCTCTGCCCCTCCCCCACTCACGCTCTGTCTCTCAAAAATAAATATTTAAAAACATTAAAAATAAATAAATAATACTAAAATAAAATAAATAGGAAAAAAAATGAGGCTGTGGAAAACAATATACATACAGGAAATAGAACAGGAAATGGAGCCTGAATGTAACAGGAAGCCAAATTACAAGCAGCTGGTAGGATGGAATTGGTATCAGTTGAATGAAGAAGACTTGGTGGAATAGGTTTGTTGGATGAAATCAGGAGTTTAGTTTTATATATGTGAAGTTTAAGATGTTTATAGGACATCCAAGTGAAGGTGTCATGTAGGCAAATGGTTATATAAACTTGGAATTCTGGGCCAGAGACAAAAACGTGGGAACCATCAGCCTATAGGTGGTATTTACAGCCAGGTAACTACAAGGAGATTACTAAGAAAAGCAGTCTGACAGAAAAATGAAGACCAACTAGGATTGAGTTTTGGAGAATGATCCAGGAGAAGACACCACTTCCCACTTTCTTATATACTATATAAATTATAATACATTGTGTTTATTTTTATAAACTTGAAGAATAAAATCCCGTAAGAGGAGGAATTATCTTTTCTGTTCTGTCCACCAATATACCACAAATAAATAGAGTACTGCCTGTCTTCATAGCATTCAATAAACATTTGTGGATGAGAATGTATGGATTATGCTTTTTATGTCTGTTTTAGAAATTGTTTCATATGTTGCAGTCATAAAGATAGTCTTTCTGTTCAAGTATATTACATATTTGCCTTTTATGTTGATTCCATAATCCACATAAAACTTAACAGTGTAAAGTAAGGATCTAATTTCATTTTTCACACATTTTCATTTCTACAGAATGAAGTCCAAAATTGTTAGCATAATATTCAAGACACTTCATGACATAAATCCAAGTTATCTTTCCTGTGTTATCTCTTACTGCCACCCTACACTGTCTCTGTTCAACTATATTAAATCTCTTTTATACTTGAGCACTGGACAATGCAATGTAATATACTACAGAAATAAGAGGAGAAGGTGAAATTATGAAAAGGTAATATTGACATTTTTGGGTCATATAACTGTATACCTATAAAAATATAAAAAATCATTTGAAAATACAAAATTAATAAAAATTTAGAACAGTTAAAATATTTGTTACCCATCAAAATGATGTTTGTAAAAATACCAAATTACATGAGACATGCTCATAATATAACAATAAGTGATAAAAACAGAATTTCACATTATTCCTATAATATTGTTTATTCCAGGTTTAGAAAAATTAAATATGGAATAAATAATTTAAGAACCATAATAAAATGTTAATAGTAATTGTGTTTTTAGCATTGAATTTTTCCCTATAGCTTAAGTTTTATTTTATGTTAGCTTTATAATGAAAAAATTTTGAATAAAAACATTTTATGTGTATACATAAGTGCTAATATATTTTATCCCTGATCAGAGAAGTTCCACCAAATTTCAGATATGGCCTTGAAAAATGGGAGACCTTAGCTGTAATTTTATATCAGTCATAACTACCAAAAAAATTGAAACGTCCACTTAGGAATCTTAATTTAAGCCTAGGAAACACATAGGTTCATTGTCACTATGGTTAATAAGCCTAAATAATATACAGATTTGGAGGTGAGGGGAATATCTTGCCGAAGTAGTATAATTTATAAGACAATAAAAAATATTATTTATTGTACATTTTCTATGCTATAGGTAGACACTATGCTCATTACTTTAAATATATTATCTCATTTTAATTTTCAGAGTAACACCATGGATATTATTACCTGTAGTAGTGGTTAAGAACATGGATCCATGGTTTTTCATCTACATGTAGCAAAACCAACAAAATAGCTTTGCTAGTAGTAACTCCTAAAACTCACATACTATGAGCTGCTATTTTACAACTGAAGGTGTCCCTGAAGGTCACCTATCCCAACATTTTAGAGATGAAATTCCAGTACTCAAGGAGAAGAGATTTGTTGATGATCGCACATCTAGATGATAGAAATGACATCAATATCAGAATTATTGCCTTATCACTCTCCCTACTACTTTAGGAATTAACTCCTGATCACTGAGCTTAAATCAAAATGAATGAGTATTTGCCTTCAAAAATTTCCCTAATACATTCCTCCCCAAACGATTTTCCTTCCTTAGAAGATAAATAAGTAGTATATATAATGTATATTTGTTATATATTATGAATGTATATATGTGTGCATGTCTGTTTTGCATATGTATACACATATACATATACATATACATATATATACATATACATATACGTATACATCAGCACACATGCCTGTTCACATAATTCTTAACATTGGAGCCCTTTAAGGATAATGCCTTGAGGCCACATACTGATAGACCATCTGCTTTTTGAGAACATCCACAGAACAGTCACTTGAATAGGCAGCACTACTTTCAATATATAAATTCTCTATTAAAATGTTTATAAAGCAATTCTCCCTTTTGTTGCTAGTAAATGAAAACACTGTATCTTCTATAAAAAATTCATTAAGAAATGCCATTCGTAAAAAGATTCAATTAAGTATATGAAACTTATCCCACTGTGACCTATATTGAGTTGTTCTATAAGACAATATAATCTTATTTTTGTTCTGAGCTCATCTCTGGAGCAAAAAGATTGAATTTCATTAAGAAAAACATCTCTGCCCTTCCAATTAGAGTCCCAGAGGAATCTGACTGTGAACTTTCCAAGGCATAGGGTGGGAGAAAGACTATTCGTGCTGTGTCTCTCTCACACACACACATCATTCCTGTAATATCCTTCCATTTAAGACTGTCCAGACTTAATTTTTTTTTTTACAGATAGGAAAAATACCACAACATTTATTCATCTTTGACTATAGCCCCAGTAAAAGTCATGCCTCTAATCCAGGCTAACCATTCTCAGGCTTTATTTAAACGATCCCTCTGAAATCGTCCTTTCTTTTCTCTGAAGATTATAAGTTCTTCCTCTGCTTCTTGCAGAACATACTCGTCCAGACCATCTAACTAAACTTACCACTCTGTGCAGAAATCTCCACTACAGACACGATAGGCCATACTTTGCTTCAATGGCCTCAAATGATGGAAAACTATTCTTGCGGCAAACTGAGGTGGGGGACAGGGCAGCTCTAGCAGGGGTTTTTCCCTATTGTGGTCACAGAGAGTCTGGTAATATTCACTGAAATGTCCCATGGGTTATCAGACATGTCTACCTCTACAGAGTGGTAATCACTAACCCCTGGGTAAAGGACAGGCTTGATCTTTCATTTATCTCATTTACCCAAACTTTCTACATGTTCTCACATTCTGTAAAACCTTGATCTTCAGTCATTAAAAATAAATACAGCAAAAATTAGGGCATTGGCATTTGAGAATTTTTTTTATCATCTATAAATAACTTTTTCTTGGTCAGTCATTTTTAAGTGCTGATCTATAGACTGGTTTCATCAAAATTACTATAGAACAAATTTTTTAATGCTAAAGATTATGACTCAGAAAACCTGGAAAGTCAAATTAAAAAAAAAAAATCCCAGAGATTCTGATACACATGTCCTTCAAGTGCAGGAACCACTGGTCTAAATAACTTCTGAAGTCTCTAGAGTCTCTCTGCTATCCTACAACTCAGAATTACTACTGTGTATAGTATTAACACCCACTATGTACACTACGTGTGATTACCACCCTACAACTATGAGAATAAGCCTTCTCAAATCCCCACTGTTGCAGGCTGGATTCCATGGGAAACAGGGTCTAAGTCAGAGATTAGCATTCAGGGAGTTGATTAGGGCATGGTACCTCTGGGTAAGGAAATGAAGCAGGATTAGCAGTGAGAAACTGGGACTAAGATACCATCTCAGGAAAGACTTCAGCTGATGCACAGGGACCTCTGAGGCTGGAAATAGCTCTTCAGAGTTGTTTTGAGTTGGGATTAGGTACTTGGGTCTTTATACCTGGTACCAACTTGTCATTGGATACTCCCCCCATTAGGGGTCGAGAACTCAGTGGGGTGGCTCTCTTCACCAGAGGGCAGCTGATAGCTGAATAGTTTCTCGGTTGTGAAGGAGGATCTGGCACATATCACCCATCCAATTCACCTAGGTTCACCAAAAAAAAAAAAAAAAAAAAGAAGGGAAGTTAAGCCAAAGCATTTCTCAGTAGACAACCAGCAGTTTCTAGGTTGCCAAAAAAAAAAAAAAAAATTATTATCTCTCACTTCCTCCATTTCAAGCACTGGATATTTATGGAGTGATTCACCACTAAAATGAAACATGAATTTTAATTCGGAATTATTTCCAGTCCTTTAAATGGCACTTCTTACGGCTTCTTCATGTTTCTAGTTTTGACCAATCAGTATAAACTGCTTCCCAACAACTGGTCATTTTTGTCTGTTTAAAAGGTATGTAATTAATACATACTCCCTCCCTCAATATTGTTTCATCAGAAAGACAAAGGAGAATTCTTGATTCTTGTGACAATCTCACACGATAGCCCTTTCAGAGAGGGTTGTAACGAATAATCATTATAATGCGATTTCTCAGGAGCCCAGGAAATGTGAGCCCTCTTCCCTAAGTTGCCTGAATTAATTGGAATTTCAGACAGAGTAAGTGAGACCATATCCTGGCACCTCCATATCAGATGGGATCCTTAGAATGTATAAGGACATCAATCCAGCTATGAGGAGTGGATGAGGCCGTAGATAGGATGCTAATACTACACTTAAAGTCAACTATCCTCGGCCTGAGTGCTGCCCCTGCTGCTTTTAGCTTCTGATAATAAACATGTCACTAAATCTCTGAGTCCCAGTTTCCTTGACTAGTAAACTGGGGGCAATGTCACTAGCATCAAAGCCGCCATAATAATAACACAGAAAGATATAACTGAAAGCCTTTGTACACACAGTCAAAGTCATCACCCCCATCCTGGAGTCCTCCATCATTTCTTTGCACTGCATCTTCATAACTTCATAACTTTGAACTTTGAACATAACTTCATAACTTTGCATCTTCATAACTAGCACATAAGCTACTTGAGGCAGGCATTTTCTTAAATCTGATTCAGATACATGACAAATCTTACATACAATAATAAAAACTACTACTTACTATCTGCCACGTACTATGGCAAGCACTTTACATGCATTACTTAATTCTTCCATCAACTCTATACATGGGTTCTTTTATTATTCTCATTTTGCAGATGAAGAAATTGGACTTAGTGGGTTGTGAGACATTCCTACCATCATATAGTGAGTAAAAGCAAAGCCTTTACGGCCCCTCACTCTGCTTCCCTTCCTCTTCTTGAAGCAGTCCACGGAGAAGAGAAAGCATTTCCAAAATTCTCTGGTATCATTTGATCTTGAAAGCCATTCACCAGAATGTAATTTTTAATTACTTGCCAATTTTTATTTTTAATACCTTTCAGTTTAGTCTGTAGACATACTTTGTATTAAGTCTTTGGTGCAAACAGCAAGGGTTTTCTTCACAGAGAATAGGGAAAGAAATACATCACTGCTCCATTGTTATTGACTGAGCAAGCAAAGTTAGGCTGAAAGTCACACAGGGACCAAAACTAACACCACCTATTACCCCGCCCTTAGCCAAACAGATGAGACACATCCCATGGATAGGAGATTGATAAAATAACATTCACAGAATAAAGATAAACCACTATCAACCCCACAGGGCTGGACTCTCAGCTAAACTACATGTTCTGTAATGCTTTTCATGAACTTCTTCCAAAAAATTATATTTTGAAATGTAATTTTTAAAAAAAGAATTGTAAGTTAGAAAAATATATAATACATTTGGAATATACCAGATGCATGCACAAATGCTTAATAAAAATGTTTACATTTACTGTGCACAAGAATTAACAGGCATGATGGTTTTAAAATACAAAGTCCCTAAACCCCATCTCCAGAACTGCTAATTCATAGCCCTGAAACAGAACTATGAAATTTGCATTTTTAACAAGCACCTGGTTTTCATGCAGGTAGATCCCAATCACAGTTTGAGAAAAGTGGTTAAAAGGTAATCTTAGGTCACTCAGTGGACATATATATACTAAAATAAAATAAATATTGTACATACAAGTTGTACTTTTTCAAGACCAGAGCAAGGGAGACAGAGGAGGTGAGTGGAAAAGAAATCTTCTAATTAAAAAAAGAGGGGCAGACATATGGGAATGGAGCTCCTAATCTCTTCCTGCTAAGAGAAGAAAATTATAGACTTTACTGCACAAAAAAATAATTTCTGCCTCAGGCTAAAAGGAAGAGAAGATACAAATGTTAGTCATAGTTATAAAGAGCTGGCCACTGGTCATCAGTATGTCACCAACAGTCTGTCAATATATAACAGGAAACAGCTGCAAATTGTAGCAACTTTTTTTTAATATTTTATTTTTACATCGTCTCTACACCCAACGTGGGACTTGAACTCACAACCCTGAAATCAAGAGATGCACACTCTTTTGACTGAACCAGCAGGCACACTTTGAAAAGATCTGCACAGGCCTAGGGATCTTCCACCATTAAAAACCTTTCAAAAGAGCAACTGTTATATGATTTTGCTCAAAGCAAAATAAGAACCATAATTAGACTAGGCAAAGACTGAAAACAGTTGAAGGTTTTAGGTGTCGTTCTAATTGTTACCTTTTAAATGTGTATGTCATTATCAATTAGAATAAATTAGATTTATTTTAAATATCTAATCTAAATACATTAAAATAATGTTTATGCTTTATTAAATATTAATTTAATCCATTCCTAATCCATTCCTAAAAAAGCACAACCAGATAGTATAATCTCTCCATTCTTTCTCAAACACTGACATTAGGGTAAAAGTCTAGCCAAATGATATAACCCAGGTACCACTCTTAACCTGATAGCTGCCAGAATTTCAGACCTCATTCAGAATATAAACATCCCTGAAGATAACTTTGCACATATTATCTAGAATCTTAGAAACATTTTTTTTTAATTTCATGTGAGAATAGAAATGACAAATGCTCTCTGGTTATCAAAGGGAAGGATCAGTAGAGTTCGAGTTCAAGACGGTGACAAAGGAAAATTCTGAATTCACCTCCTCCACAGAACACACCAAATTACACCCATTAATAGAATAACTCCTAAAGAACTGAGAGCTGACGGAGTAGCTACTGAGCAACCAAAGATAGAGAAAATGACAAGAAAACAGCAAGAGAGATGGAAACATAGTAACAAAAGAAAATCCCAACCCTGAGACTACAAACACAGTGGGGAGGGATAGGAACCCATCCCTCTGTGCTTAGGCATAGAAAAAAAGTCAACGTTTAAAAGAACAACTAACATATAAAAGAGACAACCCTAGAACTCTGCCAAGTGGTAGAGGAGCTGCAAGACAGCTCTCCAGGTCAGAGGGGCTAGAGAACAACATGGTTTATATTCCCACCTACCTTAAAAGCCTAGACAGGAGCAGTGTCCAGACACCATAACAGGTGAGTCTAGTAATTTCAGTGAGCCTGCAACTTCAGTGAGCCCCAGGTCCACAAGCCCACACCAGCCCTAGTCACATTGGGGCACAGAAAAAGAAGCTGGTGTTTAAAAGGGCCAAGGAACTGTGGCAACTCCCCCACTACCTTGAAAGCCTAGACCGAAGCAGGGTCTGGCTCACAGTGAGCTCACAACCTCAGCAAGTCCAGAGTCCACAAGCCCATACCTGCCACACGGTGGTTGGTGCTGGGTCACAGAAAACAAACCACAGTTTTGTGCTTTTGGGGTTCTGGGTTGTTTCGTTTTGTTTCTACTTTTTAAAATTTTGTCTTGTTTTTATTTTTTCTTTTTGGTTTTGTTCTTTTCTTTCTTACCTTTAATATTCTTTTCCTTTTTTCTTTTCTATCTTACTTTCTCTCTTTTTTTTTATTATTTTCCTCTTCTGTTTTTTTCTTTTTTCTTCAATTATTTTTTTCCTTGACAAACCAAGAAAGACTATCCAATGAAATAAAGACGGTCTCTTCAGCAAGTGGTGCTGAGAAAACTGGACAGCAACATGCCGAAAATGAACCTGGACTACTTTCTTACACTATACATAAAAATAAACTCAAATCGATGAAAGACATAAATGTAAGACAGGAAGCTATCAAAATCCTTGAGGATAAAGCAGGCAAAATCCTCTTTGATCTTGCCCGCAGCAACTTCTTACTCAACATGTCTCTGGAGGCAAGGGAAACAGAAGTAAAAATGAACTACTGTGACCTCATCAAAATAAAAACCTTCTGCACAGTGAAGGAAACAATCAGCAAAACTAAAAGGCAACAGACAGAATGGGAGAAGATATTTGCAAACAACATATCAGATAAAGGGTTAGTATTCAAATATCTATAAGGAACTTATCAAATTCAACACCCAAAAAACAAATAATCCAGTGAAGAAATGGGCAAGAGACATGAATAGACACTTCTCCAAAGACATCCAGATGGCCAACTGACACGTGAAAAAAGGCTCAATGTCACTTATAATCAGGGAAATACAAATCAAAACTACAATGAGATACCACCTCACACCTGTCAGAATGGCTAACATTAACAACTCAGGTAACAACGGATGTTGGCAAGGATGCGGAGAAAGAGGATCTCTTTTGCACAGTGGGTGGGAATGCAAACTTGTGCAGCCACTCTGGAAAACAGTATGGAGGTTCCTCAAAAAATTTAAAATAGAATTACCCTATGACCCAGCAATTGCAATACTAGGTATTTATCCAAGGGATACAGGTATGCTGTTTCGAAGGGGCACATGCACCCCAATGTTTATAGCAGCACTATTGACAATAGCCCAAGTATGGAAAGAGCCCAAATGTCCATCGATGGATGAATGGATAAAGAAAATGTGGTATATATATACAATGGAGTATTACTCAGCAATCAAAAAGAATGAAATCTTGCCATTTGCAACTACATGGATGGAACTGAAAGGTATTATGCTAAGCAAAATTAGTCAGAAAAAGACAAATATCATATGACTTCAGTCATACAAGGACTTTAAGATACAAAACAGATGAACCTAAGGGAAGGGAAGCAAAAATAATACAAAAACAGGATGGGGACAAAACATAAGAGACTCTAAAATATGGATAACAAACAGAAGGTTACTGGAGGGGTTGTGGGAGGGGGGATGGGCTAAATGGGTAAGGGGCATTAAGGAATCTATTCCTGAAATCATTGTTGCACTGTATGCTAACTAACTTGGATGTAAATTTCAAAAAAATAATAATAAATTAAGAACCTCTAGCCTCAGAAAGCGCATGCGTAACTGTTTCCCCCAAACATGGAGTCTTGTAGCCCAGGATAAAGGAGTGGTGGGTACAGGTGGGTCTACTGGCTGTGCCCTTGCTTGCGGCCTATCTGCATATCCCACCCCACCCTCCACCTTTCCCCTGCTCTTCACTCCTGTAAGTCATCAGGCAAATTTTCACCTACAAGGGACTGCGCATCTTTTACCAAGACTCTATCCAGAGTTTTTGGAGCTGTACAGGAAAACTCTGCCACAGTCCACAGTGTCGATTTTGGATGACCACATTAGCCACTATCCACAGCTAGAGGATCCCATGGGCTTCCTGAATTCATATATGGGCTTCATCAACTCCTGAGCTGGAAAGAGTAGCTTCCCTATATTACCTCACCTACTCCCTTACCTGTTGCATATTCCACTTAGAAAGAAATGCCCAAAAGAGGTCCTGGCCACCAAATACTATTCTCTCACAAAAGTCCACCTGAATCACTTGTGATCAGCATATAGTAAAAAGCCCACAGAAGCTCTGGCTAAGGATGGCCCTAACAGTATACCTCCCGTTCTTCTAACATGAGCGAGTGTATGGACTTGCCTTTGTCTTTATGCTATTAGAAAATTCTGATGAGCATTACTACTCACAGATTCAGGAAGACAGGCATTTTAAAAGTCTTTTTACCAATTCTGTGGCCTTTTCTGGAATATCTAGAAATGCTCATTTCTGGCTCATCTTCAATTAGAATCCTATGGTAAAGAATGAGGAGAGGATGTCTCCTTACCTGTCCTTAAACGGCTTTAAGGGCACATGCTTTCATAAATTTTCTAAGCAACACAGCTTAGGGAGGGTGAGTCTCCCTTGTCATAACTTTGGATTTCATTCCACCAGTTGCTTTTAATTATAGGCATTTTGTTGACCTAGGTTTTGGTTTGAATATGCAGTATTCTAAGAATACTTTAATACTATGATTTACCTGCACGTATTATATGTATTTTATAAGGATACTAAACCAGCAGATACTCTGGCAGAGTAGTGAACCTTATTCAACAGGTTTAATTTCTGAATAAATTGAATTAAATCCAAACTATTTACAGAATTTCCTAAAAATCACAGGATGTTAAGGACCTGTAGCATCCTTGCCAGAGATTTACTGTTATTAGCTAATTCTAACAGCAAATAACAGTCTGACTCTTCAAACCTCAGTGCTTAAAGCATGTCCCTCCTGAGCTTGGAAGGAAGGGGATCATTGTATAGTCCAAGTTACCATGTTGAATGTACGTGGATTCCTTTTATGACGATTGCTTAACTTCTCGTTGGTTTTCCTAAAGAAGCCTCCTCTTGTAGCTCAGTATTTCCTGTACTTTACAGACAGGAAAGTTCCAAAACTTTAAGAACAAATTCTGAAAGGCCTATCAGCAAATGGTGCTGAATACGTTTTTTTTTTAAGCCACAGCTTCATTGTCTTAGTCAAAACAGGATGACTGAGTGATTATTTTAAATTTTTTTCATTATTATTAGCAACTTGAAGTATAACAACTGAAACTGGAATAAGTGTTTATTTTCTATTAATAAAAATGAATTTTAACAAAAAAATAAAATTAAAAATAATAAATTAAATAAAAATAACAAAAAGAAAGAAAGAAATGGAATTGCCATAATTAGACATAGGGAAAACATGAATAAAAAGATGTAAAATATGACAACATACACATAAAATGTGGAGAAGAGAGTAAAAAAAGAGAATGGGAAAAAGAAAGAAAACTTGCTTTTCCTGTTTTTGTTTTTTTTAAGAATGTGTTTGAACTTATACAACCATCAAATTAATATGAACTGCTATTTACTTAGGATGTTATATGTGAACATCATGGTAGCCACAACCCAAATCATATGATACACAAAAAACAAAAAGAGGGGTGCCTGAGTGGCTCAGAAGGTTTAATGTCCAACTCTTGATTTTTGGCTCAGGTCATGATCCCAAGGTCATGAGACTGAGCCTGCATCATGCTCTGCACTCAGTGTGGAGTCTGCTTGGGACTCCCTCTCTTCCTCTGCCCCTCTCCCCGACTCGTGGTCTCTATTTCTCTAAAATAAAAGTAATTTTTAAAAAAGAGAAACAAAGGCAAACAAAACATTATAGATACTCATCAATAACAAAGAAAGAAAGAGAAAAAGGAAGGAATAATAAAGAACTACAAAAACAACCAGAAAACAAATTTTTTTAAATGGCAATAAGTACATACCTATCAATAATTACTTTAAATGCAAATGGAGGGGCACCTGGGTGGCTCAGTCAGTTAAGCATCTGACTCTTGATTTCAGTTCAGGTCACAATCTCACAGTTTGTGAGTTTGAGCCCTACATCGGGCTTTGCACTGACAGTGTGGGGTGTGCTTGGGATTATCTCTCTCCCTCTCTAACTCTTCTGCACATACTCTCTCTCTCAAAATAAATTAATTAATTCAAAAATAAAGATACAGTGTGGCAGAATGGATAAAAAAAAAAAAAACCTATCTATATGCTGCTAAGAGAGACTCACCTCAGACCTAAAGATGCATACAGACTGAAAGTGAAAGAATGAAAAAACATTTACCATACAAATGGAAACAAACAAACAAAGTCAGGGTAACAATACTTATATCAGACAAAACACACTATGAAACCAAGACTGTAACAAGAGACAAAGAAGGACATTACATAATGATAAAAGTACAAATCCAATAAGAGAATGTAACAATTGTAAATACCTACACACCCAACAATGGAGCACCAAAATACATAAAGCAAATACTGGGCGACTGGGTGGCTCAGTCATGAAGCATCTGACTTTGGCTCCAGTCATGACCTCACTGTTCACGAGTTCGAGTCCCACATCGGGTGAGCTCATACCCCACACTGGGAGAGCACAAGCCCTGCTCCGGGTGAGCTTGAAACCACTTCAGGTAAAACACAAGCCCTGGGTGAGCCCCACCATTCTCTTTCTCTTTCTCTTTCTCTCTTTCTCTCTCTCTCTCTCTCTCTCTCTCTCTCTCTCTCTCTCTCTCCCTCTCTCTCTGTCTCTCTGGCCCTCCTGGGATTCTCCCTCTGCCACTCGCTCATTTGCACCCTCTCTCTCAAATAAAAAAAAAAATAATAAAGCAAATGTTAACAGACATAAACAGAGAAAATCAATGGTAATACAATAATAGAAGACGTTAAAACTTCACTACATCAATGAATAAATCATCCAGGCAAAAATCAATAAGAAAGCAATGCCTTTGAATGACACATTGGATTAGATACATTCAGTACATTAGACATGACAGATACATTCAAAACATTCTATCCAAAAACAACAGAATGCATATTCTTTTCAAGTGCACATGGAATATTCTCCAGAAACAATCACATACTAGACCATATAACAAGCCTTACAAAATTTAAGAAGGCTGAAATCACATCATGCATCTTTTCAAACCACAAGGATATGGAACTTGAAAGAAATCACAAGAAAAAAAAACTAGAAAAACACAAACACATGGAGACTAAACAACAACTGGGTTAATCAAGCAACCAAAGGAGAAGTCAAAAAATACATGGAGGAAAGTAAAAATGAAAATACAATGATCCAACATCTCTGGGACATAGTGAAAGCACTTCTATGAGGCAATACAGGCCTACTTCAAGAAAGAAGAAATAAACAATCTAACCTTATGCTTAAAGGAACAAGAAAAAGAAGAACAAAAAAGCCCAAAGTGAGCAGAAGAAAGGAAATAAGTAACAGAGCAGAAATAACATAGAGATGAACACACACACACACACACACACACACACACACACACGAGGGGGAAAAAAAGGAAACAAAGAGTCTCCTTTGAAACTTTTCAAGGTTCTGTGAAAAGATAAACAAAATTCACAATCCCTTGGCCAGACTCAAGAAGAGGGAGAGGGAGAGGGAGAGAGAGAGAGAGAGAACCCAAATAAATAAAATCAGAAACAACAGAGGAAGTAACCATTGACACTACAAAAATACAAAGGATTATAAGAGAATACTATGAAAATTTATATGCCAACAACTGGACAATCTAAAAGAAAGGGAAAGTTTCTATAAACCTAAAGTTTCCAAACTGAACCAGGAAGAAACAGAAAATCTGAATAGACTAATTATAAGTAACAAAATTGAATTGATTATCAAAAAACTATGAAAACATAAAAGTCCAGGACCAGATGGATTCACAAGTGGATTCTACCAGACATGTAAAGAAGAGTTAATATCTATGCTCCTCAAATTATTTCAAAAAAACAGAAGAAGGAAAACTTCCAAATTCATTTTCCAAGACCAGGATTACCCTAATACCAAAACCAGACAGACATCACAAAAAAAGAAAACTACAGGCCAATAACCCTGATGAATATAGATGCAAAAATCCTCAACAAATTAGCAAACCACATATAACAATACATTAAAAAGATCACTCACTGCAATCAGATGGGATTACCAGGATGCAAGGATAGTTCAGTATTCACAAATCAATCAACGTCATATATCTCTTTCACAAATTGGAAGAAAAATCATCTCAAGAGAGGCAGAAAAAGCATTTGACAAGATTCAATATGCATTCATGACAAAAACTCTCAACAAAATGGGCTTAGAAGGAACATACCTCAACATAATAAAGGCCATATATTAAAGTCTCACAGCTAACATCATCCTCAATGTTGAAAAACTGAGAGTTTTCTAACATCAGGAACAAGACAAGAATGTCTACTCTCACCACTGTTATTCAATAGTGTATTAGAACTCCTAGCCACAGTAATCAGACAACAAAAAGAAATAAGAGGCATCCATATTGGTAAAGAAGAAGTTTAACTGTCACTATTTGCAGATGACATGATACTATATATATAAAATCCTAAATATTCCACCAAAAAACTACTAAAAATAATATACTAATTCAGTAAAGTGGCATGACACAAAATTAATATCCAGAAATCAGTAGTATTTCTATACATGAACAATGAATACAGAGAGAGAAATTTTAAAAACAACACCATTTACAACTGCACCAGAAAGAACAAAATGCCTAGGAATAAACTTAACAAAAGAGGTGAAAGATCTGTACTCTGAAAACTGTAACATACTATGAATGAATTTGAAAAGGACACAAACAAATAGATAGTCCATGCACACGGGTTGAAAGAATATTGTCAAAATGTCTGTATTACTCAAAGCAATCTACAGATTCAATGCAATCCCTATTAAAATACCAACAGCATTTTTCATACAACTAGAACAAAATAATATTAAAATTAGTATGGGGTCACAAAAGACCCCAAATAGCCAAAGCAATCCTGAGAAAGAATACAAAGCTAGAGTTATCAAATTTCATATTTCAATATACACCACAGACCTATAGTAATCTGAACAGTATAATACAGGTACAAAAATAGACGCAAAGATCAACAGAACAGAGACCCCAGAAACAAAGCCACATTTATACAATCAATTTATGACAAAGAAGACAAGAATGTACAATGAGAAAAATATAGTCTTTTCAATAACTGGTGCTAGAAAAATTGGACAGCTACATGTACAAGAATAAACTAGACCACTTTCTAACACTATCCATAAAAATAAATTCAAAGTGGATTAAAGACCTCAATGAGAGGGAACGTGAGAAGATGGCAATGTAGGAGGATGCTGGGTTCACCTCATCTGCTGATCACTTAGATTCCACCCACATCTGCCTAAATAACCCAGAAAACCACCGGAAGACTAGCAGAACGGACTCTCTGGAGCCAAGCGTAGACAACAGGTCCACAGAAGAGGGTAGGAAGGGTGGAGAGACAGTGAGTGGTACACGGACTGATGGGAGGGAGCCGGGGCAGTGGAGGGGCAGCCCGCCGGGCAAGGCAGAGCCCCAAAGTCTGACTTGCAAAAGCGGAAAGTCAGATTGCATGAGTTCTGATAGCCAGTGGACTTAACACCTAGAATGTTAAAAGTCAACAGCTCTGCTCTCGGACAGCAGGGAGGGCAAGAGGACGCCGGGAGGGAGAGTTGTTGAGCTCTGGAAGACAGAGCTCAGCTTGGGTGGGGAACAAAGGTGCTGGCAAGTGCCATTTCCCTCTCCCATCTCCCAGCCAAAATTCCAAAGGGAAGCAGTTCTTGTCACCGAACTTGCTTGCAACCGTGCAAACGCCCAGTGCTGTGCTTCTGTGGATCCATCCCTCCAACGGGCCTGCCTCCCTCCCGAGGCTGCAGGGGACCACGAGGGCAAAGCTAGCTAAGCCTGCTCCTCCTCACCCCCCACCCCATGCACCTTGCGGATCCACCCCAGCTAATACGCCCTTGGCCAGATCCCATCGAAGCAGCACCACAAGCGTGGCAGTGTGCAAGTAGCCCAGACAGGGGCCACACCACTCCACAGTGAGTCCTGCCCCTGGGAGAGGGGAAGATAAGGTACACACCAGTCTGACTGTGGCCCCAGCTGTGGGCTGGGGACAGACAACAGGTCTGACTGCAGCCCGCCAACCAACACAAGTTACTCCAGACAGCACATGCCCCGCAGTTCCGCGCCACCCCAGGGACTATCCAAAATGACGAAACGGAACAATTCTCCTCAAAAGAAACTTCAGGAAGTAGCGACAGCTAACGAATTGATCAAAAACTATTTAAGGGGCGCCTGGGTGGCGCAGTCGGTTGGGCGTCCGACTTCAGCCAGGTCACGATCTCGCGGTCCGTGAGTTCGAGCCCCGCATCAGGCTCTGGGCTGATGGCTCAGAGCCTGGAGCTTGTTTCCGATTCTGTGTCTCCCTCTCTCTCTGCCCCTCCCCCGTTCATGCTCTGTCTCTCTCTGTCCCAAAAATAAATAAACGTTGAAAAAAAAAATTTTTTTTTAAAACTATTTAAGCAATATAATGGAACAAGAATTTAGAATAATAGTCATAAAAGTAATCACTGGGCTTGAAAAAAGTATAGAGGACAGAGGAGATCTATTGCTACAGAGATCAAGGGACTAAGAAATAGTAATGAGGAGCTAAAAAATGCTATAAATGAGGTACGAAATAAAATGGAGGCGACCACAGCTCAGATTGAAGAGGCAGAGGGGAGAATAGGTGAATTGGAAGATAAAATTATGAAAAAAGAGGAAGCTGAGAAAAAGAGAAATAAAAAAATCCAGGAGTATGAGGGGAGAATTAGAGAACTAAGTGATGCAGTCAAACGGAACAATATCTGTATCATAGGAATTCCAGAAGAGGAAGAGAGAAAGGGGCTGAAGGTGTACTTGAACAAATAATAGCTGAGAACTTCCCTGATCTGGGGAAGGAAAAAGGCATTGAAAGCCAAGAGGCACAGAGAACTCCCTTCAATCCCTTGAATCGATCTTCTGCACGACATACCATAGTGAAACTGGCAAAATACAAGGATAAAGAGAAAATTCTGAAAGCAGCTAGGGATAAACATGCTCTAACATATAAAGGGAGACAGATAAGACTAGTAACAGACCTATCTACTGAAACTTGGCAGGCCAGAAAGGAATGGCAGGAAATCTTCAATGTGATGAACAGAAAAAATATGCAGCCGAGAATCCTTTATCCAGCAAGTCTGTCATTCAGAATAGGAGAAATAAAGGTCTTCCCAAGCAAACAAAAACTGAAGGAATTCATTACCACTAAACCAGCCCTACAAGAGATCCTAAGGGGGATTATGTGAGTGAAATGTTGCAAGGACCACAAAGTACCAGAGACATCACTACAAGCATGAAAACTACAGACATCACAATGACTCTAAACCCATATCTTTCTATAATAACACTGAATGTAAATGGACTAAATGCTCCAACCAAAAGACATAGGGTATCAGAATGGTTAAAAAAAAAAAAATACCCATCTATTTGCTGTCTACAAGAGACTCATTTTAGACCTGAGGACACCTTCAGAGTGAAAGTGAGGGGATGGAGCACTATCTATCATGCTACTAGAAGTCAAAAGAAAGCTGGAGTAGCCATACTTATATCAGACAAACAAGATTTTATTAAAGGCTGTAACAAGAGATGAAGAAGGGCATTATATAATAATTACTGGGTCAATCCATCAGGAAGAGCTAACAATTATAAATGTCTCTGCACCAAATACAGAAGCCCCCAAATACAGAAAACAATCACAAACATAAGACACCTGATTGATAAGATTGTGGTAATTGCAGGAGACTTTAATACCCCACTTACAGAAATGGATAGATCATCTAGACACAAAATCAACAGAGAAACAAGGGCCCTGAATGATACATTGGATCAGATGGATTTGACAGATATATTTAGAACTCTGCATCCCAGAGCAACAGAATATACTTTCTTCTTGAGTGCACATGGAACATTCTCTAAGATAGATCACATACTGGGTCACAAAACAGCCCTTAATAAGTATAAAAGAATTGAGATCATACCATGCACACTTTCAGACCACAATGTTATGAAACTAGAAATCAACCACAAGAAAAAGTCTGGAAAACCTCCAAAAGCATGGAGGTTAAAGAACACCTTACTAAAGAATAAATGGGTCAACCAAGCAATTAAGAGAAAAAATTTAAAAAATATATGGAAACAAATGAAAATGAAAATACAACTATCCAAATGCTTTGGGATGCAGCGAAGGCAGTCCTGAGAGGAAAATACATTGCAATCCAGGCCTATCTCAAGAAACAAGAAAAATCCCAAATACAAAATCTAACTGCACACCTAAAGGAAATAGAAGCAGAACAGCAAAGACACCTCAAACCCAGCAGAAGAAGAGAAATAATAAAGATCAGAGCAGAAATAAACAATACAGAATCTAAAAAAACTGTAGAGCAGATCAATGAAACCAAGAGTTGTTTTTGTGAAAAAATAAAAACAAAATTGATAAACCACTAGCCAGGCTTCTCAAAAAAGAAAAGAGAGATGACCCAAATAGATAAAATCATGAATAAAAATGGAATTACCACAACCAATCACTCAGAAATACAAGCAATTATCAGTGAATACTATGAAAAATTATATGCCAACAAACTGGACAACCTGGAAGAAACATACAAATTCCTAAACACACACACACTTCCAAAACTTGAACAGGAAGAAATAGAAAACTTGAACAGACCCATAACCAATGAAGAAATTGAATCAGTTATCAAAATCTCCCAACAAATAAGAGTCCAGGATCAATGGCTTCCCTGCAGAATTCTACCATGCCTTTAAAGCAGAGATAATACCTAACCTTCTCAAGCAATTCCAAAAAAATAGAAAGGGAAGGAAAACTTCCAGAATCATTCTATGAAGCCAGCATTACTTTGATTCCTAAACCAGACAGAGACCCAGTAAAAAAAGACAACTACAGGCCAATATCCCTGATGAATATGGATACAAAAATTCTCAACAAGACACTAACAAATCGAATACAACAACATATAAAAAGAATTATTCAACATGATCAAGTGAGACTCATTCCTGGGCTGCAGGGCTGGTTCAACATTCACAAATCAATGTGATACATCACATTAATAAAAGAAAAGATAAGAACCAAAAGATCCTGTCAATCGATGCAGAAAAAGCATTTGACAAAATTCAGCATCCTTTCTTAATGAAAACCCTCGAGAAAGTCGGGATAGAAGGAACATACTTAAACATCATAAAAACCATTTATGAAAAGCCCACAGCAAATATCATCCTCAATGGGGAAAAACTGAGAGCTTTCCCCCCTGAGATCAGGAACACAACAGGGAGGTCCACTCTCACCGCTGTTGTTTAACATAGTGTTGGAAGTTCCAGCATCAGCAATCAGACAACAAAAGGAAATCAAAGGCATCAAATTGGCAAAGATGAAGTCAAGCTTTCACTTTTTGCAGATGACATGATACTATACATGGAAAACCCAATAGACGCCACCAAAAGTCTGCTAGAACTGATCCATGAATTCGGCAAAGTCTCAGGATACAAAATTAATGTACAGAAATCAGCTGCATTCTTATACACTAATAATGATGCAACAGAAAGACAAATAAACTGATCCCATTCACAATTGCACCAAGAATCATAAAATACCTAGGAATAAACCTAACCAAAGATGTAAAAGACCTGTATGCTGAAAACTATAGAAAGCTTATGAAGGAAATTGAAGGAGATACAAAGAAATGCAAAGACATTCCGTGCTCATGGATTGGAAGAATAAATATTGTTAAAATGTCAATACTACCCAAAGCAATCTACACATTCAATGCAATCCCAATCAAAATTGCACCAGCATTCTTCTCGAAGCTAGAACAAGCAATCCTAAAATTCATATGGAACCACAAAAGACACTGAATAGCCAAAGTAATATTGAAGAAGAAGACCAAAGTGGGAGGCATCACAATCCCAGACTTTAGCCTCTACTACAAAGCTGTAATCAAGACAGCATGGTATTGGCACAAAAACAGACACATAGATCAATGGAATAAAACAGAGACTCCAGAAGTGGATCCACAAAAGTATGGCCAACTAATCTTTGACAAAGCAGGAAAGAACATCCAATGGAAAAAAGACAGTCTCTAACAACTGGTGCTGGTAGAACTGGACAGCAACATGCAGAAGGTTGAAACTAGACCACTTTCTCACACCATTCACAAAAATAAACTCAAAATGGATAAAGGACCTGAATGTGAGACAGGAAACCATCAAAACCCTACAGAAGACAGCAGGAAAAAACCTCTCTGACCTCAGCCACAGCAATTTCTTACTTCACACATCTCCAAAGGCAAGGGAATTAAAAGCAAAAATGAACTATTGGGACCTCATTAAGATAAAAAGCTTCTGCACTACAAAGGAAACATCAACAAAACTAAAAGGCAACTGACAGAATGGGAAAAGATATTTGCAAATGACATATCAGGCAAAGGGCTAGTATCCAAAATCTACAAAGAACTCACCAAACTCCACACCTGAAAAACAAATAATCCAATGAAGAAATGGGCAGAAAACATGAATTTACCCAAGGGATACAGGAGTGCTTATGCATAGGGGCACTTGTGCCCCAATGTTTATAGCAGCACTCTCAACAATAACCAAATTATGGAAAGAGCCTTAATGTCCATCAACTGATGCATGGATAAAGAAGCTGTGGTTTATATATACAATGGAATACTACTTGGCAATGAGAAAGAATGAAATATGGCCTTTTGTAGCAACATGGATGGAACTAGAGAGTGTTATGGTAAGTGAAATAAATCATACAGAGAAAGACAGATGCCATACGTTTTCACTCTTATGTGGATCCTGAGAAACTTAACAGAAGACCATGGGGGAGGGGAAGGGGAAAAAAAAGTTAGAAAGGGAGAGAGGCAAACCATAAGAGACTCTTAAAAACTGAGAATAAACTGAGGGTTGGTGGGGGTGGGAAGGAGGGGAAAGTGGGTGATGGGCACTGAGGAGGGCACCTGTTGGGGTGAGCACTGGGTGTTGTATGGAAACTAATTTGACAATAAATTTCATATTTAAAAAAAAAAGACTTCAATGTGAAACCTGAAACCATAAAATCCTAAAAAGGAACATGGGCAATAATTTCTCTGATATCAGCCATAGCAATATTTTTCTAAATATGTCTTCTGGGGCAAAGGAAACAAAAAAGCAAAAATAACTAAACACTACATCAAAATAAAAAGCTTTTGCATAGCAAAGGATACCATCAACAACAACGACAAAAAAAAAAAACAACCTACTGAATGAATAGGGGAAGATATTTGCAAATGGTATGTCAGATAAGAGGTTAATATCCAAAATACATAAAGAACTGATACAACCCAACACCCAAAAATCAAATAATACAATTAAAAATGGGCAGAAGACCTGAATAGACATTTTTTCCAAAGAAGATGTACAGATAGCCAATGGACACATGAAAAGATGCCCCACATCACTAAACAACAGGGAAATGCACATTAAAACCATAATGAGGTATCACCTTAAAACAGTTAGAATGGCTAATATCAAAATGACAAGAAATAACAAGTGTTGGCAAGGATGTAGAGAAAAAGGAACCTCCATACACCACAGCTGGGAATGTAGATTGGTACACCCACTGTGGAAAACCATATAAAAGATCCTCAAAACATTAAAAATAAAAATACCATATGACCTAATAATTCCACCATTCGGTATTTACCCAGAAAGAAACAAAAACACTAACTCAAAAAGATATATATTTATTGCAGTATTATTTACAATGGCCACACAGGAAAGCAACCTAAGTGACCATCAACAGATTAATGGACAGGGAAAATGTGGTACATAAACACATGGGAATATTACACAGCCATAAAAACAGATGAGATCATGCCAGTTGAGACAACATGGATGGATCTGGATGGTATTATACTAAGTGAAATAAGTCAGACTGAGAACGGCAAACACCATATGATTCCATTCATAAAAGGAATCTAAAAAAAATGAATAAAACAAAAAGCAGAATCAGAACTACAAATACTGAGAACGAACTGATGGTTGCCTGGGAGGAGAGGTGAGTGGGCAAAACAGGTGAAGGGGAGAGGGAGAGACAGGCCTTCAGTTATGGAATAAGTCATGGGAATGAAAAGAAAAGCATAAGGAATATGGTCAAGATTTGGTAATAGCAACGTAATAGGAGAGATGATAGCTATACTTGTGCGGAACATAGCACAATGCATAAACTTGTCAAGTCACCAAGTTGTGCACCTGAAACCAATGTAACATTGTGGGTCAACCACACTCAAATCGAAAAAAGAGAGAGAGAAAGAAGATATCACAAAAACTTCAAATCACTTAAAATCTTATTAAACAATAGTCAGAAAGAAGATCTGAATAGTTTTTCCAAAGAAGACATGCTCAATATTGTTGATCTAATCAACAGGGAACTGCAAATCAGGACCACAGTGAGATATCTCATCTCACCTCTCTTAAAATGGCTATTATAAAAAAAAAAAAAAAAAAAAAAAAGACAAATAACAAGTGCTGGTTAGTATATGGAGAAAAGGGAACTCCTGTGCACTGATGATGGAAATATACATTGGTACAGCTATCATAGAAAACAATAGAGGGCTCTCAAAAAATTAAAAATAGAACTACCAGGGGCGCCTGGGTGGCGCAGTCGGTTAAGCCTCCGACTTCAGCCAGGTCACGATCTCGCGGTCCGTGAGTTCAAGCCCCGCGTCGGGCTCTGGGCTGATGGCTCAGAGCCTGGAGCCTATTTCCGATTCTGTGTCTCCCTCTCTCTCTGCCCCTCCCCCGTTCATGCTCTGTCTCTCTCTGTCCCAAAAATAAATAAACATTGAAAAAAAAATTAAAAAAAAAAAATAGAACTACCATACGATACAGCAATTCCATTTCTGGGGATTCATCTGAAGAAAACAAAAAAAACCTCAACATGATATGTGCATACCTATGTTCATTGCAGCACTATTTATAATAGCCAAAATATGGAAACAACCTAAGTAACCATTAATAGATGAGTGGATACACACACACACACACACACACACACACACACACACGTGATAGAATATTACTCAGCTATAAAAGAGGAATAAAATCTTGCCATTTACAACATAAATGGACCATGAGGATATTATGGTAAGTGAAATAAACCAGAGAAAGACAGGTACTGTGTATAATCTCACTTACATGTGAAATCTTAAAAAACAAAACAAATAAACAAACAAAACCCAAGCTCCTAAATACAGAGAACACACTGGTGATTGCCAGAGGAAGAGGTGGGGGGGTGAGGGGGAGGAAGGGGGATAAGTGAGAGGGGCAAACAATACAAATTTCCAGTTATAAAATAAGTCATGGGGATGTAATGTACAGTATGGTGACTACAGTTAACAATACTGTATCACATATTTGAAAGTTGCTTAGAGAGTAAAACTTCAAACATTCTCATCACAAGAAAGGAAAAAATATTTTGTAACTATTTAAGGTAATGGATGTTAACTAGACTAATTGTGGTGATCATGAAATATGTACACAAATATCAAATCATTATGTTGTATATGTGAAACTAATATGTTATATGTCAATTATACCTCAATTAAAAAATAGAAAATAAAATTCTTACATAATCAAGTTAATATTTCTACATAAGACCTTTCTAGACTTACAGAAAACATATTTAACAAAATTTCAAAAGCTTTCTCCCTGAGATAGAGGAGATAAGAAACCTGTTATAACCACTTCTATTCAACATTACACTGGGGTGCTTGGACCTGGTCACTGCAAAAAAAGGCAAGAAAACAATAATAGGTATAAAATAAAAGGAATGAGTATTTGAAGGGAAGAAATAAAACTGTAAATCTTTCATCATTGGCAGATAACATGATTGTATATGTGCAAAATTCAAAATCTTACAAACTACTAGAATTTTAAAAAGTCTCTTGATACAAAGCCAATATACAAAAATCAGTTGCAATTGTAGACACTGGCATCAAACAAACAGAAAATCAAATTTTAAAAATAGCATTTAAAAAGCATCAATTGCTTAGGAATAAATCTACTGAGTGATGTGTAACAATTATACTCTAAAATTACAAAATATTATTGGGAGATATATACCATACTCCCAGATTGGAAGATTCAATGTTACAAAAATAACAAATCCTCCAAAACTGATCTACAGATTCAAGGTAAACCCTATCAAAATCCCAGCTGCATATTTTTTGAGGAACTCCACCGTCTGATTCGAATATTCAAAGAATCCAATTGACTTATGACAAAGGTAACACAATGAATTAGGAAAAGATGGTTTTCAGTCAATGTTACTGGGTCAACTGTATTGAAAAATTGAAAAAAAAAAAAAACATGTAAAAAATTTGAATCCTGAACCTCAACCATACACCATATGGCAATATCAGTTTCAGATGTATTATAGATCTAAATGTGAAATATAAAACATTAGTTTCCAGAAGAAATCATATGAGTATTTCTATGATATTTCGATAAGCAAAGATCTCTTCAACAGAATATAAAAAGCACTAACCATAAATGTAACCAAATTGATAAACTGTTCCATATGAAAATTAACAACGTCTATTCATCAAAGACATGATTAAGAAGTGAAAAAGTAAAGCCCCACAGTGGAAGGTGTTTGCAATACATCTTATTGACAAAAGATCCAGAATCAAGAGAACTTCTAAAATCTGTAAGATAAAGATAGGCAATCAAAAAGAAAAACTGGGCAAGAAACATGAGCAGGCACTTTACAAAGAGGATATGATATCCAAGGAGTCAATAAACATATCTAGAAGTACTCAACTCCTTTAGTTGAAACACAAATTAATATCACCATGAGATACTATTACTATCTGTCATTATGGCTAAAAATAAAAATGACTGATAATACCAAGATTTGGAAAGGATGAAAAGCAAATGAAACAGAACTTTCATAAACCACTTGAGAAAAACTATTGAGCAGGGGTTCCAGGCCGGCTCAGTTAATGGAACATGCGACTCAATCTTGGGGTTGTGAGTTCAAGCTCCATGCTGGGTGTACAGATTACTTACAAACAAAATCTTAGGGGCACCTCAGTGGCTCAGTTGGTTGAGCATCCAACTTCAGCTCAGGTCATGATCTCACGATTCATGGGTTCGAACCCTGCATCGGGCTCTGTGCTGACAGCTCAGAGCCTGTAGCCTGCTTCAGATTCTGTGTCTCCCTCTTTCTCTCTGCCCCTCCCCAGTTCTCTCTCTCTCTCTCTCTCTCAAAAATAAACATTAAAAAAAATTTTTTTAATCTTAAAAAAAAGAAAAACTACTGAGCCATTTCCACTAAAAACAATTCCCATATGATCCAGGAGTTCCACTCCTAGTTATATACAAAAAGAAATGTGCACCTCTGTTCCCTATAAGAACACTTATAAAAATGTTCATAGCAATACTGTTAACAGTAGCCCAAAACTGTGGACTTTTCATACAAAAGAATACTACAGAGATACAGAGATCTGCAAATGAACAGGGCATTGCTATAGGCAACAACAGGGATAAATCTCACGAATGTAACATTCAATCAACAAAGACTGTTCTATGACTTAGAAGTTAGGGTGGTAGTTATATTTGGGACAATAGAGACCAGGGGAGCTTATGGGTTTCTGGTAATAGTGTATTTCTCATTCTAGGTGGAACTGGCTTTTCACTTTGTGGAAATTGATTGAGCTATGCGTTATGATTTGTGCACTTTCCTGTATGTATGTTATACTTCAACAAAACATTTATTTCTTTTAATTCCCAAAACATTTCACAAAATAGAATGTTCATTTTTCTTTGCCCCTAACAAATGAAGGAATTCAAGAACTCCTAGCTCAGGTAGGAAGCCAACTAAACCATTGCCCATTCACAAATGACAGATGTCTCAGGCTGCAATTTTCCTAAGGCTAATTTATTTGCAAGATTCAGCTGCCCCACATATGAGTATTTTCCCATTCTTGCTGGTCTTTCTCTTCTGCCACCCTCTTAATTCTGTTTTGTTTTTCCTCTCCTTACATGGCTCTGATGTTGATGAGACCAGACTTTGTTGGATCTCAGAAATTCATTTTCCATTTCTTAATCACAATGGTAGCCATAACACAATTGCAGAAATGCAATTTGCCATCCAAATCTAGCAAGAAGACACAAAAATTAATTATTTAGACGCTAACCCATCTGTATTCTTTTAAAAATTTAGCATGGTTTTACTCTGGTTCCTGCATTCTCATTTTAAATTCCTATTGATTTTCATTGTGTAACTTAGTATTTGGGAAAAAAAAAAGTTTTATTAATTCCTAATACAAATTGTAAGAATTGTGAGATACTTATCCTTTATTCTTCATACTCCATTTTCAAGGTCAAAACCAGCATTAATTCAACTTCACATTTTATTAAATGTTATGTTGATGTTCCAAATCCCCTGTGGCCCCAATTCTAATTCTTCTCCCACTTTTGATTAGTCTCTTCCATCAGAACCACAGCAACTAAAATTGCCTCAGAAGAAAGAAGAAAGAATTAGAATTTAGTTATTGACTTTTCCAAAGGGCATGGTAATGAATACATAAAACAATCAGGTGGGAATGAGCAATGCAAATGACTTCCTATTTAGGGCTTTTAAGCTTCTCTATGATTAAGCTATAGTAAAGAGCAGCATTTAGCAATTATAATTTCTAATAACAAATCTGGCCTAAGCAATTTTTTTTATTACTTTCATTCAGCTATCCAGACTTCAGTCTCTATTTTTGATAGCTAATGCAATTAACCCATAAATGCACATTTGAGTCATCTTCTTTTAAAGACTATGTAATTCTGAGACTACATTTTGTTATACCAAGACAAAAACTTATATAGAGAGAACAAAAACTAATAAGCCACAAGTTATAATTTCATTAAGAAAAAAATGCAAAAGAATAACTTAACATAATGGTGAATAATTGGATTAATTCTCTCCTACTACCAAAAAATCTTTACTGATGAAAATATGCATACTTGTAATATCTTGAGAGCACAATAAAAACGTTATAAAATCATACACAAAGAAAAAAAATAACAGCATGCCAACAACTGTTTTTATTATTACAGTTGGGTAGGAAAAAACCCTTTGCAAGTCTGACCAGTCCTTTGGAAATGACGGTGACTGTAAAGTAACATTTTTCTTCCTCTACATGTAAGTGATTTCCATGGCAACTCTCCATCTGTTTCTCACTATTTTCACAGGCTTTTTAAAATTAAGCTTACATATGTCAATGTTCCAAGATAATCTCTGTGTTTGCATAAACCATATGCCTCCTTGACAAAGTTGGTTATTCCAGTAACATTAGAGAAATGTTTAAATGTCACATCTGTTTTAAGAAAAAAAAATGAGGGTAAAATGGGAATGAAGTTGGGATAGGAAGCACTGTTTCTACAAATCCACTGGAAATCAATCCTTAAGCCAATGATTACAGACTTATTTTTAGTTTCTAAATCACAAAGTGACTTAAATTCTAATAAGAAAGTATTCTATGTGGAATACAGAATATATATGAAATATACCTGAGTTTATCCAATACTTAAAACCTATAGGAAGTATACAAGCTTCCTAATATAACCTTTATATTAGCAGTTTCATATATGAACTATATACGTGTTATTAAGGATCATGTAAAAGATAAGGCATCCCTTTAAAAAAGATAAAACTTAGCAGGTGGGAACTATGAAATAAATTTGGAACTTCTTTTTTTGCTACCAAATCCTTCCCATAGTGTTACTAGAAGAATGCTTCAGAAATAATTAGATCCCTGAGAAGCAACTAGAATGACTTTTAAAAAAAAGCTAAGCTTTCAACTGAGATTTATTCTTCAATCATATGTGACATAGAAACCTCTAGCCACAAGCTCTTACAGAGAAGAAAAACCAACAGAACTTCTTAACTCTTAATCACTAAAATATTGGGCCCAAGGCAATTATACTGATGGATACATTTACTACCAAAAATAATAATTTTAACGAGACCTTCTTGAAGGTGCAAAAATGAGTATTAGATGACATTATTAAAAGGATGTTTCCCTTTTTTGTTTGTCTTTCAGTGGGCTGAAAGACAGGAGGCTGTCTTGCATGCGGAAAGCGTGTATGTCCTGTGACCTGAAAGAGCTGAGAAGAGCCGCCCTGTCACATTCCCTGCCACCACTCTAATTTGCCCTGTGCCCCAAATCTCCACTACTTGCTTTCTTCAGCTTTCATCATGAAATTCCCCATGGAAATATTCATATCCAAGAAAGGCAAGCCATTACATCTGCGCTCAGTTCATTTTCATTTCCCTAGCAAAGAGTAGTGCTCTGAGAAACTGGGACAAGCGTGTTCTCAAAGGATAGATTAGTAGTGCCTCTACTAGGGCTCTATCTAGGAAGGACCAACTACGGAGGATGACTTTTAAAAATGGGGGCAGGGAGATGATTGTTATGAGCACATTAAGTATCTGGAGTAAACACAAACATGGAAGACAAAGACAAATTTAATTTATCCCAAGTTTGTTTAGCATTAGACTTGACCCAATGCAGGATCTTAGTTTTGTTTGGATTTCAAACCCTTTGAGAAAATGATATAAAGCTACAAACTTCTTCCCCCAAATTTTCCCTTAAAACATGGTTATAATTCGTGTTGCAGCATAGGTCAGGATTCCTTTTTTATGGTAAATAACATCCCATTGTATATATATTCGTGTGTGTGTCTCATATCTTTATCTATCCATCCATCTATGGACATGTAGGTTGTTTCCACTTCTTGGTTACTGAGAACACTGAAATGAACATAGAAAGGCAAATATCTATTTGAAATCCTGACTTCAATTCTTTTGAATAATCAGAAGTGGGATAGCTGGATCATATGGTAGCTCTATTTCCAATTTTTTGAGGAATCTCCATATCACTTTCCACTGCAGCAGACATTATGCTAAGTGAAATAATCCAGTTACAGAAGGACAAATACCTCCTGATTCCACTTAGATGAGTTATCCAAAGCAGTCAAACTCAGAAACTGACAGTAGAATGGTAGTAGGCAGGAACTGTGAAGAGAAGGAAATGGGTAGTTGCTGTTCAAGTGGGTATAGAGTTTCATTCATGCAAGATGAAAAAGTTCTAAAGATTTGCTTTACAACATTGTGCTTTACAGTTGACAATACTGTACCGTATACTTAAAAATTTGTTGAGAGTGTAGATCTCGTTATTTTTTACCACATAAAAAAGGTTTAAACACACACACACACACACACACACACACACACACACACACACACACACCTAGCTATAACTTCATGGAGTCCAAGTCCCTTCTGGTACACTAGGTTGAGTCTCTGATCTAGCCGATCCTCAGAACCCAAGGAGGTACCCTGTCCTGTGATGACTCAGGAAGATGGGGCTTACCTGATAAGACAGACCTTTCCGAAAAGTCAAGACAGTAGTGCCAATCCTCCAATATAACCAATAGGATTCCATCTACAACGACTCAGAATAGCTACTGCATTTCTTAATAAGACAAAAAATGAATCTATCTGTAATCTTATCATTCTGAGTCCTGCCTTATGGGATAGAAGGTATCTATAACAACTCTTTAGAATTATTTAAAATGACTGTGGCTTCAGAAAGAAGTCTTACTTATTGATATGCAAGAGAAGATAGATAAAGTGCAAGAGAGGGAGAAAAGAAGGGAAAAAGAGTTAACTCCCTAGAAGCTGTACTATCTATGACTGATAGATCTGTGTGTGTGTGTACACATATGTATACACACACACTATGTATAATACATGTACAATAGTAGCCCATGTTCACTGACTTATAACTATAAACCAGCTATTTACTTAAATCACATAGCCATACTAGAAATTAAGTATAATTATTCTAATTTTACAAATAAGATAACTAAAACTCAATGGTATGAAACAACCTGATTAACCTCATCTCAAATTGGGGGACAAATTAGAACAAACTTTTTTAAAGGGGGTGGCTCCTACATCATCATGCACAGAACTAGGGAAAGCATAAATATTTAAAATTTTAAATAAATAAATAAATAAACAAACAAACAAACAAAAATATTCTAGCTTAGATGTCAAGTAAATTCAAAAAAGGCTGTTTTAGGGGTGCCTGGTGGCGCAGTCGGTTAAGCCTCCGACTTCAGCCAGGTCACGATCTCGCGGTCCGTGAGTTCGAGCCCCGCGTCAGGCTCTGGGCTGATGGCTCGGAGCCTGGAGCCTGTTTCCGATGCTGTGTCTCCCTCTCTCTCTGCCCCTCCCCCGTTCATGCTCTGTCTCTCTCTGTCCCAAAAATAAAAGAAACGTTGGGAAAAAAAATTCAAAAAAGGCTGTTTTAGGGGCGCCTGGGTGGCTCAGTCGGTTGAGCATCCAACTTCAGCTCAGGTCATGATCTCACAGTCTGTGTGTTCGAGCCCCGCATCGGGCTCTGTGCCGACAGCTCAGAGCCTGAAGCCTGCTTCGGAGTCTGTGTCTCCCTCTCTCTCTGCCCCTCCCCTGCTCATGCTCTGTCTCTCTCTGTGTCTCAAAAATAAATTAAAACATTTAAAAAAAAGGCTCTTTTACAAATGATTCTGTCTTGGCATTAAAATACATGTCAGGATCATGGTCCCACAATGTTAAAGTGCTGTGAATCTATTAGCTTTTTGTCCATTATGACCAGGCTGATGATCACGACCAAAGTCAGTCAAAGTCTGCAAAGTACCACCAGCTGCTACTTCTGCCTCAGTATAGGAGAATGTACTGAGTACACTTATGGGACCCAGTAAATGTCAAATAACAGCTTCAGAGCAGCATCATTAAATCTCTTTTGAAGCTCTTCATTCAGTTATGTGGGAGCACAGTAATTACACTGACAGGCAGCTTAATCCATCTGTCATATTTCAGAATTGTCTAGAATCCATTAGTATCAACCAAGAGGACTTCAGAGCATCCTAAATCAAAATATTGCTGGGGAATCCTTGCTCCACTATTTACTAGCTATGTAACTAGATTGACTGTATTTTATTTTCTGTATCCTTGATGCTCCAGCAACTAGGGCCTCACTAATAGGGGAGAGACTACCCCTCCCAAGAATAGCCAATTCAAGTGTACCTTTCATATGAAAACCAACTAATCCGGAGTCCATACTGGTAATTAATCTTTCTATCTGGCTTTTACACTGCAAGGGGTAATATTCCT
This sequence comes from Prionailurus bengalensis, assembly GCF_016509475.1. Taxonomy (NCBI): domain Eukaryota; kingdom Metazoa; phylum Chordata; class Mammalia; order Carnivora; family Felidae; genus Prionailurus; species Prionailurus bengalensis. Next base: position 52,700,142 of record NC_057358.1, on the reverse strand, counting down.
CTGCCCTAATCATCTCATGGCCAGGTACCAGAAAACTAGGCAAAGTCCCTATGCCCCACAGCCCACAGAAATTATTCAAACTACTCAATCCTAAACCTGCTTACCCTGCCTCTCCCATTCCTTTCCACAAACACGATAAAGGCTCTTGCCCATGCTTTCCCCCAGCTATTCCTGCACTCTAGTGGACCCTGGTGTTTCCCCATGTGGCCCTGGATGATGTGCTGCGCCTCCTATTTCTAAGCAACATGTGAATAAAAACTTCTTCCTCATGACAACCATTTCCATGTCTGCACTTCTTATCATACCAGATTAAAACAAATCCCAGGTACACTTTAAAACTGTCACCTTGAAAGAGTTTCTAAACCTCCCTATAACTCCAGTTCCTTGTATACAATGAAGTAATATTACCTGCCTCAAAAGATTGTTAAGAAATTTAAGTAATTAATAGACAGAAAACATTAAGACCAGGACTCAGTGTACAGGGCACATTGCATAGCTGTTAGCTATTATTGTGATTAATGCTAAGTCATAAAAATAACTAATTCTAGGGGCACCTGGGTGGCTCAGTCAGTTAGGCGTCCTATTCTTGATTTTGGCTCAGGTCATGATCTCACGGTTCATGAATTCAAGCCCTGCATCTGTGCTGACAGTGTGGAGCCTGCTTAGGATTCTCTCTCCCCTTCTCCATCTGCCCCTCCCCCACTTGTGCTTTCTCTCTCAAAATAAATAAACTTATATAAAATTGTAAGTAACTGATTCTAAAATTAGCATCCTAAACTAGCATACTTTGTAAACTCTGTATTACCCTCAGTTTTGACATTCAAGGATTTAGAATCCATGGATTTAACTGTACGGGAAAAACACAGAAGCTTTGTAACATCTTAGTAATGTCTAATTTTGCAAAGGAAAGAATTAAATGCAAGGTGGGTACTTTAATGACTGGCCCTAGACAATGGCCCAAAATCTACAGTTCAACGTGGCTTCCTTCAGTCCTCACTCTGGAATTATTCTTATTGAGTAATAAACATTTCTTTGATTGTCTGTGGAAAATGCCCTCCCATTTGCCCCACTCCACCTCCTCAAAAAAAAAAGTTGGCTGGTTATGTAAAAAAAAATATTAAAGTAAATGATTCCATTGGGGAAAAAATGGGTAAGCCAGAGAATATAAGTTTTGGATAAACCAAAGGGTGAATTCAGCAGTAGCCAAGATATATAATATAAAGCTCTCCATATACTCTATACATAAACAACAACAACAACAAAAAGCAATTCTTTAAACTATTTCAAGGATTTTTCCAACCAAGTGCAAAAAAATGCCTATATAGGAGAAATCAAACTCTACTAAAAATAAGGGGATCAACTTATACAATGAAGAGATGCATTATTTTTTAAAAAGATGACCCTTGAAATAAATGTGATTAGAGGAAAAAGCCAGAAGTCTTTAAAGAAAAAAGAAAAAAAAAAGAGTTCCAATGAAGAAGTAGGAACCACAGGTACTAGAGTGACCTTTGCTAAGAATAAAGATGGATTCAAAGTGTTAACAAAGCATTTTCTCCCAGAATATTAAGTAAGCGTGAGATACAGCATTAACTGAACATGTTGCTATGGAAGCATTTTCTCCAATGCCAAAGAACACACTGGGTTACCTATTGCCACAAATACTACAGACAAAAAAACCTCCTAGTCCTAGAAAGAAGATGATAGTGGTTTTCCATTTCCACATGTTAAGGAGCTTGAAAGTTGTCACTGTGTTCTAACAACAAGTAAAAAGCTGAACAGACTGAAAAATCAACAGCTCTTTTTGTATCCATCAGATAGCAGAAGACGCAGGGTAACCCTGTGTCCTAATACTGGAGAGACAGACAGGCAAACACGGGGAGTCACGTCTTACCAAAGTATAGACTCACCAGCAAAAACCACCATGGGATCCAGTGCAGGGTGAGAAAATCTGAATATACTTGATCAATTGGTGGAGGCTCACTGAGGACAAGTCTAAGTTAAAAACTTCAGGGAGACTCAGTCACAGGGTGGCCTCCATAATACTATAAAATGTACCTAAGGCACTTAGCAGATTCCCACAATAAACATGTGAGAAAAATCACCTGTTTCTGGCAGAGGGAGGGGAAAAGGAAACATTCTTAAATACACAAGAGCACTCTGTTCTTCTTAACAAGGCCTGCCCTCAGGGGAATCTAGTTAACCACAGCCTCAACTCCTGAGGTATTATCAGAATATAACTGACTTTGGAAAGGGAAATACCCAACTCCAGCCTACTCTAACCATTCTGTCCCACCAAGGCAGGAGGCAGTACTGACCAACACTTGGTAAGTTCACAGTGGAGAGGCAAACCCTCACTAAAAGACTGGGACCCCTCCTTCCACAGCTTATACCTACATTACTAACGGCCTATTTACAATAGTTCCTTTTACCTGGTACCTCACATCCAGCTATCAGGGAAAAAATTACAAGACATACCAAAGGCAAAAAACTTAATTTGAAAAGACAGAGCAAACATCATAACCAGACATGGAAGAAATACTGGAATTATCAGACTGGGAATTTAAAACACCTATGACTAATATACTAAGGGTTCTTATGTATAAAATAGACAGTATGCAAGAATAGATATGCAATATAAGAGATAGAAATCCCAAGAAATAACCTAAAAGAAATGCTAGAGATAAAAAAAAAAAAACACGCTGTAAAATAAATAAAAAATACCTTCGATGGGCTAGTTAGTAAACTGGACACAGCTTAGGAAAAAATCTATGAGCTAGAGGATCAAAAAATTTTTTATTTTTATTTTTCTTACTCTTAACTGATCTAACAGATAACGTTTTGTTCAAAATAAGAGTAATGATGTATTCAAAAAGCAAAGAGAACAAAGACCAAAAAAAAATGAGAGAGAGAGAGAACAGAATATGCAAGGACTGTGGGACAACTACAAAAGGTGTAACATGCACATAATGGAAATTCCAGAAAGAGAAAAAAGAGATAAAGGAACAGAAGAAACAATGGAAGCAATGACGACTTAGAATTTCCCCAAATTAATGTCAAACACCAAACCACATATCCAGGAAGCTCAGGGAACATCAGAAGTGGGATATATGCCTAAAAAAATTATACTGAGGTGTGTAATTTTTAAATCACAGAAAATCAAGAAATTTAAGAAAACAAGTACAAGATCTATACGAGAAAAACTACAAAATTCTGATGAATAAAATTGAAGAAAACTAAATAAATGGTGAAAATTTCCATGTTCCTGGACAGGGAAACTCAATATTGTCACCATATCAGTTCTACCCAACTTCAGTTATAGATCCATTGCAATCCCAATCAAAATCTCTGCAAGTTATTTTACAGATATTGACAAACTGATTCCAAAGTTTATATAGAAAGGCAAAAGATTCAGAATAGCCAACACAGTATTGAAGGAGAACAAAATTGGAAGACAGAGGCTACCTGATTTCAAGACTTACAGTAAAGTTACAGTGTGGTTACAGTGACAGTGTGGTATTAATAAAAGACAAGACAAACAGATCAATGGAACAGAATTGAGGGACTAGAAAAAGATCGTCATTAATATAGTCAGCTGATCTTTGACAGAGGAGTAAAGGCTGTACAATGGAGAAAAGACAGTCTCTTCAACAAATGGTACTGGAACAAGAGGACATCCACATATAAAAAAAAGTCACTCTAGACAGAGACCTTATACCTTTCATAAAAATTAATTTAAAATGAATCATATATCTAAATTAAAAATGCAAAACTATCAAATTCTAGAAGAAGATATAGCAGACAATTTAGATGACCTTGGGTATGCTGATGTCTTTCTAGATATAACACCAAATATATAATACCAAAGATGTCTTTTATTATTTTTTAAATGTTTATTTATTTTTGAGAGCACAACAGACAGAGCACAAGCAGGGGAGGGGCAGAGAGAGAAGAAGACACAGAATCTGAAGCAGGTTCCAAGCTCCAAGCTGACAGCACAGAGCCCAATGCAGGGCTCGAACCCACAAACCATGAGATCATGACCTGAGCCGAAGTTGAATGCTTAATTGACTGAGCCACCCAGGTACCCCCAAAGATGTCTCTTAGATACAACCCCAATTCTAACAAGTTGGACCTCATTAAAATTAAAACTTCTGTTCTGTGAAAGACACTGTCAAGAGAATGAAAAGACAAACCACAGACTGGGAAAAAACATTTGCAAAACACATATCGGACAAAAGAACGGGTATCCAATAAAACATACAAAGAACTCTTAGAATTCAATAAGGAAAAAAACTGAAAAGGGGGCTAAAGAGCTTACTAATAGCTCACCAAGGAAAATATACAGATAATAGGCATATGACAAGAATGCTTCATCATGATACATCCCATCAGGTATCATCAGGGAAATGCAAACTAAAACTTCAGTGAGATACCATTAAACACCTATTAAAATGACCAAAATCCAAAACACTGACAACACCAAATCCTGACAAAGACGTGGAGAAACAAGAACTCTTATCCATTGCTACTGGGAATGTAAAATAGTACACCCACTTTGGAACAAGGTTCAGCAGTTTCCTACAAAATTAAACACATACTCTTACCATATGAGCTGGCAATCACATGCTTGTTACCTACCCAAAGGAGTTGAAAACACATGTCCACACAAAAACCCCGACACGAATGTTAAAGCATCTTTCTTCAAAACTGCTAAAACTTGGAAGCAATCAAGATGTCTCTCAGCAGGTGAATGGATATATAAATTGTGGTACATCCAAGCAATGGAATGTTATTCAGCATTAAAAAGAAACAAGCTATCAAGCCATGTAACCACATGGAGAAATCTCAAATGCCTTTGTTACTAAGGGAAAGAAGCCAATCTGAAAAGGCTACATATGGTAAAATTCCAACTATATGACATTCTGGAAAAAGCAAAACTATGAAGACAATAAAAAAAAAATCAGTGGTTGCCTGAGGTGGAGGGATAAGAGAGATGAACAGGCAGAGTGCAAAGAATTTCTACAGCAGTGAAAATACTCTGTATGATATTATAATAATGGATACATGTCATTGATTATACCTTTCTGCAAATCCATAGAAGGTACAACACCAAGAGTTAAACCCTAAGGTAAACTATGGGCTTTGGGGTAATTATGATATGCCAATGTAGGTTCATTCTTTGTAAAGAATGTACCATCTTAGTACTGTTGATAATGAGGGAGGCTATGCATGTGTAAGGGCATGGAATAAATGGAAAATCTCTGTACCTTTCTCTCAGTTTTGCTGTAAACCTAAAATTGCTTTAAGAGAAATACTTGGGGGTGCCTGGGCGGCTCATTCCGTTAAGTGTCTGACTCTTGATTTCAGCTCAGGTCATGATCTCACAGTTTGGGAGATTGAACCCTACATAGGTCTACACTGACAGCGCAGAGCCTGCTTGGGATCCTCTCTCTCCCTCTCTCTGCCCCTCCCCCACTTGTGCTCAAGCTCCCTCTCTCAAAATATATTTTTAGAAATACTTAAAAGAAAAAGAGGATAATATTTTTAGATATAAATGTATTTTCACACCAATGTATTTTCACACCAATAATAACTAGTTCCCAGTTCTCCCAAGGCCCTCCCTCATATTGAATCAATGGTATTAGTGGGGCACCTGGGTGGCTTACTCAGTTACATGTCCAACTCTTGGTTTCAACTCAGGTCATGATCTCATGGTTCATGAGTTCAAGCCCTACATGGGGCTCTGTTCAGACAGCGAAGAGCCTGCTTGGGATTCTCTGTCTCCTTCTCTCTCTGACCCTTCCCAGCTCCTGCTTACTCTCTCTCTGTCGAAAATAAACATTAAAATATATATACATTTAAATAAATGGTATTAGTTGCTTAAAAGTCAATATTAAATCAACTTTGTTTTAGATTATATTTAAATATAGCTAGGATAATCTGTTTTGGTGAATTTTTAAATCCTAAGATCTTTCTTTTCCTATTAACACACTTTTAAGTCCTGAGTATAGAATTTTACTATAAGACATAAGGTAAGAAAGAATGCAGGTTGTGACATCAAAACAGCTTTCTTATGCACAAAAAAGGAAATCGAAGTTCAAGTAGCCAGTGAAAAGTAGAAAAAATTGGAAGGTTAAAGACTAGGGCAACATGTTGTCTGGGACCCCAAGAAAGAAATCTGGGCCCATATACCACCCTCCCAGGTCACAGCTTGATAGGAATCCTAGGGGAAAAAATAGTGGAAGAAAAGCCCAAGAATATCCATACTGCCACTCCCATGCCCCGCATGTCCCACTAGTTAAATGAGTCCAAGACAGCACTTCTGGTTGCCCACAATTAGTTGTGTATGGCATTCAGGGGATCTAAAACTTGCATATGCACCCATGGGCAGCATGGAAACTCTGGCAAGAACAGCAAACTTGTTAAAAGGCAAACTCACTTTTTTGAAAGCATAATGACTCTCATACAAATATAAAATGAACATTCAAAGGCTATATATAATTCATTAATAAATGAGGAAACCAGTAAGATGGTATAATTACCCCAAAGAAGAATTCAAATTTTATATGTAAATATATAAAGTACATTATACACACACACACACACACACACACACACACACACACATGGCATAGCAACAAAGTCCTATAACATGCCCATTTATTTAATGTGGCACAGTGTATTTTGACAGCTTTATTAATTACTTTAATCTTATAAATTACTAGCACTGGAGGTGTATGAAGGTCACTGACACTGTGTTTTAATTTATTGAATTCTATAAGGGAAATGATATTAACTAGTAGTATTTCTAAACTTGAGATTTACAGAAGGGTTTGGGATACATCCTCTTCAAATGTTAGAAAATAATTTCCATGTACATTATGAGTTTTTTAAGTGATACTCTTTCTCTCCAGGGGATACAGCCATCACAGGCATCAGGCCAGGCCTCCCAGACACAGCAAATTGCAGCAATAAAACAATTACTTAAACTGCAAGTAAAGATTTCACATCAATTTAATATTACCCTCATCTTTCTGTTCAAGTTCCTGTTTTTTCAAGGCTCCAAGAAACTATTGTGATGAGCAATTCGTGAAAAAAAAATTTTTCAACACATCTAGAAGCTAGCACTGTGTGCCACTCAAGAAAACGCCCAGAGAAAAGATTGACAGAAGAAGCCTAAGCCAAGTCAAGACCAGTGAGGCCAAGTTCTGCCTCTTGCTGAAGAAAGGCCCTCTTAGCTTCACGTCATCCAAAGCGTGACTTAACATTTGAAACAAGCGTGTGCACAGTCGATTCCAGGATAAGAAAAGAAAACTACTGAATATACAGCAGGCGCAAGATCAAACCATCCCCAGGTCACTTTCTTGCCCCATTTAATTAGTTATTCATTCATTTAACAAATACTTATTGATGATGTACCTGATAGAACTTTGTGCATTATACTTGTGTTGGTTCCAAAGTTTGAGAGTTCCCAGGTGAAATTTGAAATTGGTCCCTAGACACAGAAAGCAAGGAGAAGACAGAGAATCTCTTTTGCATTGTTGGTGGGAATGCAAGCTGGTGCAGCCACTCTGGAAAACAGCATGGAGGTTCCTCAAAAAATTAAAACTAGAACTACCCTACGACCCAGCAATTGCACTACTAGGTATTTATCCAAGGAATCCAGGTATGCTGTTTCAAAGGGGCGCATGCACCCCAATGTTTATAGCAGCACTATCAACAATAGCCAAAGTATGGAAAGAGCCCAAATATCCATCAATGGATGAATGGATAGAGAATGGATAGAGAATGGAGAGAATGGATGAATGGATATATATATATATATATATATATATATATATGTATATATATATATACACACACATACACACACACACACACACACACACACAATGGAGTATTACTTGGCAATCAAAAAGAATGAAATCTTGCCATTTGCAACTATGTGGATGAAACTGGAGGGTATTATGCTAAGTAAATTGTTCAGTCAGAGGAAGACAAAAATCATTATGATTTCACTCATATGAGGACTTTAAGAGACAAAACAGATGAACATAAGGGAAGGGAAACAAAAATAATATAAAAACAGGAAGGGGGACAAAACATAAGAGACTCTTAAATATGGAGAACAAACAGAGGGTTACTGGAGGGTGTGTGGAAAGGGGGGATGGGCTAAATGAGTAAGGGACACTAAGGAATCTACTCCTGAAATCATTGTTGTACTATATGCTAACTCACTTGGATGTAAATTTAAAAAAAATAAAATTAATTATTATGTTGGAAAAAAAAAAAAAGCAAGGAGAGACTGAACAAAGAGGCAGGCCACTCCAGACTGGTAGGTGGCAGATTTAATAAGCAAGGGAACGTACACAGCTTGTCTTGGGGTGACTACAAAATGAGTAGGTCGCTGCACCTGCCCACCATAATCTTCATAGTTAATCCATGTAGGGGAGCCTGGGTGGCTCAATTGGTTGAGCAACCGACTTCAGCTCAGGTCATGATCTTGCGATTGGTGAGTTCGAGCCTTGTGTCAGGCTCTGTGCTGACAGCTCAGAGCCTGGATCCTGCTTTGGATTCTGTGTCTCCCTCTCTCTCTCTTCCCCTCCCCCAATTGCATTCTCTCTCTCTAAAATAAATAAAAATTAGGGGCACCTGGGTTGTTCAGTCCATTAAGCACCCAACTTTGGCTCAAGTCATGATCTCACAGCTTGTCAATTTGAGCCCCCCCCATTGGGCTCTGTGCTGACAGTTCAGAGCCTGGAGCCTGCTTCAGATTCTGTGTCTCCCTCTCTCTCTGCCCCTTCCCCACTCAAGCTCCGTCTCTCTCTCTCCTTCAAAAATAAATAAAAGTTAAAAAAAAATTTAATAAACGTCAAAAAAAATTTTTAAGAGTTAAAACATGTGTACTATACAGATAGTCTCAGTGACCCCTTACTCTCTCAAGGCCATGACCTTGAAATAGCTCCTACTGTGGGAACAGTGGGCAGAAGATACATTCCAAGGGCAGGGGAGGGGCTAAGGAGCCTCTGGTTGCCTGGGTCCAGCCCTTGGGTCAACTAACAGTCACGTCCTCTTAATGACCTCCTTCAACAACTGGGCATGTAATAAGAATGAAAAAGAGAGTCCACATTCTCAAGGTTACTTAAGGTTCCATGAGGCTAAATACTAAGTGATAAGTACAAGGCTTTTCCTAAGTGATTTGGGTGGGGAAGAGGAGTCAGAGGCTTTTCTCGAAGAGTGATACTAAATGGGTATCTGAGGAATAAAGTTTTCACCCATTGATCACTAGATAAAAACCCATGAACTTTGACCTGCATAAAGGTATACCCATGCAAAAGTGTCAGTGTAGAAACAGTGCTATGCTAACCTTGACAAGAAAAAAGAAAAGAAACACACACACACACACACACACACACACACACACACACACACACACTGCATTTCCAAATTTAGTCAACTAGGGACATTGAGTCAGGTCACTTAAAACAGGCACAAAGTTTAATCATTCCAAGGAGTTGAGTATTGTGCCTCTTATCTCCTAATCTAAAATTAAATTTCCCATTTAGCTTTGACATAAAGACTATTTATAGACATTTAAAAAAAATAAGAAAACTAAAAAGCTTAAACCCTGGGCGGATTTCATAAACCAAAATGAGAAGAAAGCGACATCTAATGGTTCAAAACATCTCTAGTTGCTCTTCAAAACTCAAGGGACTAGAAAAGACAGACTTTGACATAAACCATCAGACAAAGACAGCCTCAAAAGTCATCCTAAAAAGTCAAAAATGTCATCCAACCATCTGGGAAACAAGCAAATGCATTCAATCTAATGTTGTGCTGAGCTGTGGAAAGTTTAACCAAAAGGCATTCCAAAGATTAACCATAAACAGTTTAAATGCTTTTCGACTCTTCGTAGGATTTTTCCTCTTCTGAAAAAATATTAACACTCTGCAGTGCAAACATGTACCAGACCCTCCCCTAAGTGTCTCATATATATGTATCAAGTCATTTAAAGATTGTTTTTACACAATCCACATTTAGGCAAATGAATAAAACATAAATTCTGCCAGAACTCTTAAGGTCAAAATAGGAATAAATTAATGTTGTGCAAAGACAACAATATTAAATGGATGTAATTACTTCTTAGAACAGAACCACAAAGGAACTTGAGACGTCAAAGTTTATATTTTGGTCCTCTGGAGTTGTTGAAAAATCTATCCCATGAGAGGAAATGCAGCATTTTTACTTATTTCTTAATTCTTTCTATCCTGCTCTTTGCTTTCTTATCTTGCTGATCTTCGGAAAGTATTTTTTCCCTAACTTCCTTATTCAATGTTACCAGTACTTACAGGCTTATAAAGTATAATCCCAAATCGTTTATCTTTCTAACCACTGAGAAAGAGTCACCAGGTGAACAGTGATGCCTGGCTTAAGCTTGGTAGGTCAAAAGGCCGTGCCAACACCAAGAAGGGATATGTGAGTCACAATATATATTTCTTCTTTAGAAAAATGTCTTCATATAAAAATTAGATTATAAGTATTGTTCTGTTGCCTACTGAGGGAAGTTTTGGGGTTTTTTGTGTTTTTGTTTTGTTTTTGTTTTTGTGTTTGTTTTTGTTTTGAGAGAGAGAGAAAGAGAAAGCATGCGCAGACATGGCGGAAGAGGGAGAGAGAGAATCTTAAGCAGGCTCCACACCCAGTGCAGAACCTGACGCAGGGCTTGATCTCATGACCCTGGGATCATGACCTGAGCCAAAATCAAGAGTCAGACATTCAACCAACTAAGCAACCCAGGTGGGTCCCATGAGGGAAGATTTTTTAAATATTGTGTGTTGGGACGTCAGTGTGTTGGTGGCTCAGTCAGTGAAGCATCCAACTTCAGCTCAGGTCATGATCTCACATGTTGGCTGTCTGTGCTGACAGTTCAGAGCCTGGAGCCTGCTTCGATTCAGTGCCTCCTTCCCTCTCTCTCTCTGCTCCTCCCCTGTGTATGTTCTTCCTCTCTCAAAAAACAAACATTTTTTAAAAACATTGTGTGTTAATCACCTTAACTAGGTAAATATCAACCAATAAATATAAACTCCTCTTAAATCCAAATATCTTTTTATTTCTCATTAAATGGTAGAAATCATACTTGTTCTCACCTATAGTTTTATCAGTCAGTGAATTACGTGGTCTCTCTCCTATACATAAATTCAGCCTGAGAGACAGCCTCAGGATGTAACCCCATTACAGGACATATTTGGCAATAACCGTTCCTTTACAACTAATAAAAAAGACTTTAATTTATCTCCTAAGGACTCATAATTTGTTCTGAAGCATCTTTTGTCGTTATATACATCATCCTCATGCTTGAAGAGTGGACAGGTAGAAGTGAGGTTGACTGGTCTCCTGATTTTGGAATGCATCTTTGCTACACGTGGAAGCTTTTTTTCTTTTGTAGTGGTCAGAACAGAAAAGCATTGATTATATGACTTTCCCAAAAATTCACAAAAGCATAGATTACATACCTTTACCAAAATGCACTTCTTTGCTTACATTTTTCCAATCAAGAAAGGATTCTTTTAGGTACCAAAATTCTGCATGCCCAACTGTCTCTCCTTAAAAATTGAATATATTATGCATAGAGTATTTTGCACAGAATACATGAAAATTATCCATTAACCAACCTGGTAACCCTCAGTTCCTTCCAAACCTCTTAAAGGAGTTGGTGATTTCATAGATCTCAGAACAAAAGGAGGACACATTTTAGACATCCAGTTCAGAAGAGGCAAGGAGAATTCAATCAGTCCTCTGCTGAATGGATAAAGCTCTGATATATATTATTTATTAGTGACTTCCAAGAGCATGAACAGTAATATTTTTTCATTATTTCTCTCAAAGAAGAAGAATTGGAAAAGAAAACAAATCTATAGATTTTCTTACTACACCAATGAAGAGGAAGAAATGTTTAAGTGAAGCCTCTGGCTCTGGGAAAAATGACATGTTCCTGGCAAAAATTTCAGTGATGAACCCCCCAAAAATTCCCCTTCCCCAGAATCCCCAAACTTCTTCCCAATCCAGACCCTGAATATGCATCATTCAAGTTCTTCCCCAACAAGGTCCTTTTCAACCTTGCTCAGGGAGCTCCATTTCCTGGTCTTCACTCCCAGCACTGTCCCAGGACCTAGAAGACTGCCTTGCTTTTTTAACCGTTTAAACATTTAACTATAAATGCTTTTTTAACTGTTTCTTGTTAACTTGCTTTTTTAACTGTTTCTTGAGCTAATTATAAGCACAGTTGCACACTTCTTCCCAAATTCTTTCACAAGCCAATCTCTCTGGCCACCGCCAGCCTGTAAAGCAGTCACTTTAATTTCACAGTTATATTTCTGGAGGCACAGAGAAAAGCAGCACGGGTGAACCAAACTAACAACTGAGCCAGGTCTCGCATCAGAGAAAAGGGGGACCAGAGAGACTGACAAAATTTCCCCAAAGACACCACATAGTGAGGTCTAAAGAGGCTTAAACACGTTTGGTGGCTTAACGAAAACAAGTGCATTACCTTGCAGTTCTGGAGATCAGAAGTTCAAACGGAATCCCACTGAACTAAAATCTAGGTGCTGGCAGGGCTGCATTCCTTTTGGAGAAGAAACCATGTCCTTGACTTTTCCAGTTTCTAAGAACCATCAGCATTCCTTGGTTTATGGCCCCTTTCTTCCATCCTCAAGACTAAGAAGACTAAGTTGAGTCTTTCTCACAGAGAATCAAACTGACCTGCTTTTCTGCTTCCCTCTTGCACTTTAAAAAAAATGTTTATGTTTATTTATTGTTGAGAGAGAGAGAGAGAGAGAGAGAGAGAGAGAGAGAGAGAGAGAGTTGGGGAGGGGCAGATAGAAAGGGAGACACAGAATGTGAAGCAGGCTCCAGGCTCCAAGCTGTCCGCACAGAGCCCAAAGCAGGGCTTGAACTCACAAACTGTGAGATCATCACCTGAGCCAAAGTAGGATGCTTAACTGCCTGAGCCACGCAGGTGCTCCCTTCTCGCACTTTACATGATCATTATGATTACAATGCACCCACCTGGATAAACTCCTTACTTTCAGACCCTGTAGCTGATTAGCCTTCCTAATTCTACCTACAACATTAATTCCCCTTTGCCCTATAAAGTAGCATATTCGAAGGTTCCTGGGATGAAGGCATGGACATCTCTGGAGGGGCTACAGTTCTGCCTACCACACAAAACTACAAGAAAACCTGTTCTTTGTTCCAGAAGGAGATAAGATCTCCGTCTTCCAAGGCTGTTGGTTAGCTATACAGACATCTTTGAAAAGACAGTCCAGAACAAAGAGCAGTCAGCGATTTCCTTCGTGAGAATTGCAGAAATGTGAGAAACTCATGAAAAATTGTCCTCCAAGACTCACCACCACCTGCTACCCTGGTATATTTGCAGAGAAAACCAAGTAAAGATTTTGAATTATTTTTAATTATATATTTTCTCTAACACTATTTTACAGATGTGAAAACCAACGCCTCTGACGACCCAGCAAGTTACTGTTTTTGTTCTGTTTTTTTCTTAATATGTCACTGACACAAACTGGATCACAAGACTGTATTCGTTTATATGGGTTCAAATGGCTAGATAATTCTACATATGTGTCAAAAGAGAAATTATAAATAGATCTTTTCAGCAGAATTTTCCTGGTTTAATCAAGGACTAAGTATAAAATCAACTTTCATCAACTTGAAGAGATCAATGAACACTTATAGAAAATAAAGCAGTTTACATAACTCCACAAAGTTGGTTTGGTGGCTAGCTTTGGGGGGAAGGTTTTTGATATTTCATGCCAGTGCTCAAGAATTTTCTATGTTAGGAAGTTCTTCATACTTAACCTTAAATCTTGCTATTTGCAGCTTTAACCCATCTCCTCTTAAACTGTCCTCAGGGATCTCTCTTTCACATGATCCTCTGTGCCTTCCAGAAGGAACAAAAATAAAAAAACTCTCATGAAACTCCTCCTCAATAAATTATACTGAAAGAAATGTGCCGTGTTCCTACAAGCAAATCTACAAAGAAGACTCTTTGGTAAATGTTGGTTTTCCAGCGAAGATGAGTTCGATCAATGCTAAGTTATTCTCACTGAAGTAAAATGAAAGGTGCTGATCACCTCTGAAGAAATATTTACATTTTTTAAATTTATATAATAGAAATTTAAAGTAGAAGTTCCAGCAGACAGACCAAGACACCAAATGAAAAAAGCAGTACGGCACCACATGCAAAATTTACAAAAACCTGTTACATGACTCTTGAAATTCTTTATGAACATTAAGATTATAAAAGGTCAGACAAAGGGGGCCTGGCTGGCTCAGTTGCTAGAGCCTGCAACTCTTGATCTCAGGGTTATAGGTTCAAGCTCAGTGTTGGGCCTAGAGCTTACTTTAAAAAAAAAAAAAGTCATACAGTTAGATACTGGTGAGATTTTGTGAAGAACATTCCTATGGAGGTAGCTGTTGCTCCTCTGTGAATCCCCATCTTCAGTGTCCCACTGGGCTTGCAGGGGAAGGCTGACCCTCTTTCGTGGCAAGAAAGAGCTTCAAGAAGACTACTCTCAGAGTAAACAATCCTAACTGATTTGGCAGCAGGGCAAAGAAGACTTTGCTGCTGTGTTGGAATCAGTATTCATTTCCAGAATCTAAGCAAAGAATATTTCCATATGTGAGCCTAGAGCCACCATAGATAGTGTGCAAGTTATGTGCTCTCAAGGGTACAACCTCTGCTGGGTGGGGAGGGGGGGATGCTGGGAGGAATGCATGTATGTGCTAGTACAGGAATGTTTCTCTTCTGGCACACGGCAATAGAGGGTCTTGTTCTAACAAAACCACACATGGTCATAATTTCCTGACAGGTAGAAACAAAGTGTCTTGAGAAATGTGCACTCCTTTCTGATAAACACAAAAGCACCATGTGGGCAAGCAATGGCACTACGTGAGCTCTGGACATACATGAGAGAGAGGGACACCAACACAGGGATTCCACACAGCCACCTGCAGAGGTTCATGAGATCTCAGCAAACAGAAGCCACAGATGGACCACCAAAACAGCAAGAGTCTGAGGAGGGCATGAGCAAGAACACACAACTGGAACAAGGGAACTACAGATGAGGAACCCCCAATCATGAGGCAACGTGCGTGTCCACAAAACAAAAGAAAGCATCGCAGGCGAGAGAGAGTTCATTTCGAATACTGGGAAATCCCTTTCTATAAGATGTCAGTCACGAACCTCCTTGCCCCCTTCCCCCATCTCTCTTCCCTCCCTCCTGTTTCAACCTCCAGAGCCAGGAACACTGGTTGGCAAGATGGAAAGAGCGAAGGAAGCGCGTACATCATGTGCTACCGCAGACTGACTGGGAAGACCTGGGGGAATGCTGGTCCTCAAACTCTCCTCACACAGCTTCAGACCTCCTACGCTTCCATGACTTCAGCAGTCCCCAAATCTATTTCACACAGAAATCACAAGTCACATTGTTCCTTCAACCTCTAAAACTTGGTAAATTCTGACATTTTTTATAGTTTTTATCTTTGCTAGCACTTAGAAAAATCACGCACTAGAACAAATTAAAACCTCAGAAGGAAATGTGAGAAGCAATTAAGCCTAAAGGAGCAAAGAAGACCAAAAAGTAAATAGGAATAAAGCAGGATACTAGAAGCAGATTGAAGCAAAGGAGCCAGATTTCCAAGGAGGACGACAAAGTACTTTTTAATTTAACAGAGACTTCGTGAAAGCAAGGTGACTGACAGGCAGACACCCCTGAGGTGCCTTATCTAGCACCCCTGAGGTGCCTTTCTGGAATGTGTAGAACAAAAGATCAAGCTGTCAAGTTACAAAGCTAGGAAGCCAAGGACATTGCTGGGACAGATGTGAAAAAGAAGACAGATCAGCAAGACAGTCAGACCCAGGATGGACACTGACTCCAAAGATCAGAGTGAAGCCATGGGCCTAAATTAACATAAGCCAGGAATAAGAGCAGAGGCCAGAGGTCTGACAAATCTGCCAAGTCCAAACCAGGTCAGCCACCAAGATACTTGAGAGAAACAGGCCACTTTAAAACCCAGACAGACAGGGGCGCCTGGGTGGCTCAGTTGGTTAAGTGACTGACTTTGGCTCGGGTCATGATCTCACAGCTTGTGAGTTCAGCCCCGCATTGGGCTCTGTGTTGACAGCTCAGAGCCTGGAGCCTACTTTGGATTCTGTGTCTCCCCTTCTCTCTACCTCTCCCCTGCTCACACTCTGTGTCTCTCTCTCAATGATAAATAAACGTTAAAAAAAATTTTCTTTAATAGTAAATAAATAAATAAATAAATAATAAAAACCAGACAGACAGACAGCAGTCTTCCAAGGGAGGTACTCTTGCCCTGTGTGAAGATATTAGAATGGGTGCAAGGTCACAGACAGCTGTAAAGGAATTGATTTGCAGATCCTCTATTCTTACAGGTACTTTTCCTATAACTGGTCTGAGAGTGCACTCTTCTCAAAGTCACTTTTCTCCCTATTTACAAAAGAAAAGTCTACCTCTCACCCATCTCAAACCTTAAAATGTTCCAGAACCAAAAAGAATTTGGTAATTCCTTTTTTAAAAGCCTCAGAAACAGTTTCACATACATACTCCTCTATCAGTCTAACTAAAAGATGCATTTCCCATCTATTTTCACTTTTTCAAAAAATAACAATCAAAGGGGTGCCTGGGTGGCTCAGTTGGTTAAGCATCCAACATCAGCTCAGGTCCTGATCTCGCAGTCCATGAGTTCAAGCACCGCGTTGGGCTCTGTGCTGACAGCCCGAAGCCTGGACCCTGCTTTGGATTCTGTGTCTCCCTCTCTCTCTCTGCCCCTCTTGCTTGCACTCTACCTGTCTCTCTCTCTTCTCAAAAATAAATAAACATTAAAAAAATTAAATAAAAATAACAATCAAATATTTTAATACATCTATACAATTTTGAGCAACTGTAGACCATTAATAATCATAGTGAAAATTCAATGCTACAGAAATATTTTAACATAATAAACCTTACGGTCACAGAAAAACATATGTAATTTTTAACTTCAATTTTCGAGTTTTTTGTTGCTATTGCCGTTAAGTTTACCAAAGTGAATGTATCGGTGAGGGTTCTTAAGAGGGTTCCTGGACCAACAGGAGATAGAACAAAGAACTGGCTAGTGGCAGAGGTTGGCCAGTTTGAAATCTCTTTAGGGGTCATAGGAGCAAAATTTCAAAACCGGCTCTTGGGCAATAAAGGGTAGTCATTTAAATTAAGGCCTCAGATTATACTGTACATACCTATTAGCTGTGTGAACTGAGGACAATTACTTAAATGGAGTTCCCTGGTCTGGGGGTTGTCGCTCTTGTTTTAAGATGTCATATTAAGCACCTATATCACCTAATTTAGGACAAGATTGAGATATTATTCACAAACCACTTAGCATAGTTCCTGACACACAGTAACTCTTCAACATTATTATTATTACACAGCAGGTATCATTTGCAAACTGTAACCCAAGACCTATAATGCAGAAGAAACTCCCAAAATCTGTCTTATCCTGCAAGACTCCTCACCTTTCTCTAATCCTCCTTTCAGGTCATTCCCCAGGCTTCTGTGGGTAGGCACGAAAACACTGACCCTTAATTCAAACCTCAGCTCATAATGGACAGCATTTCCAATTATCCTCTAGAAAGTGCCCTAGCACTGGAACTCTTACATCCCTTAAGCACACATTAGACATTAGTTCTCTCTCTTCTGGACACACATCCCAGCCAAGCTTCTTCCTAATGGTTGCTCCAGTTCCTTGAAAGAGCTCTAATGAGGGGTGCCTGGATAGCTCTGTCGGGTTAAGCTTCCGACTTCAGCTCAGGTCACAATTTCACCATTTGTCAGTTCAAGCCCCGTATCTGTCAGTACAGAGCCTGCTTCACATCCTCTGTCTCCCTCTCTCTCTGTCCCGCCCCTACTCATGCTCTCTTTCTCAAAAATAAATAAACATTAAAAAAAATCTCTAATGAGCCTGGATCCCAAAGTTCCTTTGCTGATCTACTCAAATTGTGAGATAGCTTTCACAGTTTAAAAACATTTTCATCCGGCTCAGATGATCTTGTCTGGGTAGAGGACCCATGAATGCTTTCAAATGCTTTCAGGTAGCATGGGATAAATAATCACTCTGTTTAGACCATAATCTTTGCAGACCAGGCATGCTTACTTTGCTGATTCTTTTGCAGGACTTTTCTGACCTTTAGCACGTGTGTTGTTCTTTTCCAAACTCTCCTGCTTCTTAACCAAAATGCAGTCCTCTGAAATTTCTGAAGTTGCTTCTCCTCCACAAACCAAATTATCCCTCTTTCACCTTCTACCTGTAAAAGTCAGAGATTATTCAACTATCCAACTATTATCCACAATTTTGCCTACTCATCCTAATGGTCACTTTTAATAATATTAAATTATTTCTCCAAATGTAAGCCTTTGCATTTTGTCAAGTCTGAGCCTAAGAAACAGGCCTCTTCAAAGAGGGAAAACACAAAATATCATATGACTCTTTCAACATAATTTTTATTTGATCAAAGATTTCCTTCCATTTCATCTTCACAAGGCATGCATTTTCCAGCTCAACCTTGCTTATTCCCCCATTTAAATTTAAAAATCCTTTTTTAAAAAAATCACTTAAGTAATAATGGACTTTGAAGACACTTCAGAGAAGAGAACAAAGAAGAAAAAATACCATATTTCCATCACCCAAAGACAACCAGTGTCAACATTTTAGGATCTTTTCTCTCAGCCAAAAAAAAGAAAAAAAGTCCTCCTTTCCCACTACACACACACACACACACACACACACACACACACACACAAACTTGTATTTTAAAGGAGGGGAGAAAAAAAACAGATACGAAGTGATTTTCTGACTTTCAATCTTTTGCAGACATTTGTGCTAATTCCCCAACAACTTTCACCAGATAGAACAATACGTTTTCTGAGCAGGCGGAGTTGGTCTTAGCTGCCCCCACTGCCAACGAAATTTCCAATCTCGGCTCTCAGTTTTGCAAAGACAGGCTTCCTACCGCTTCTGTCCTTTAGATGGCAGCATAATCTCTAACACTTCACGGCCTTTTCCCAAATCCCACAGTTCTCTCAATCCAAAGGAATTTTAAGGTTGAATTATCTGAGGGAGTGCTGAGGAGAAGAAGCTGAAAGGGGAGAGAAAAGTCACTGAGGATGAACGTATGGAAAATGGAGAAGCCAGAAGTCCGCAGAATCTCCTATTTCCAGCTACCACATCTCTGCCAAAGACAGCACACGTGTGGGTTGTCATCCACACAGCCTAGTCCATCACCTGCAAGATTCTGAACAAGAAAACGTGTGAGTTATTCATTCATTCCTTCATACACACTTACAGACTCCCTGCTGTGTGGCAGAAAAGTATGATGGTGGCCAGGACTGGATAGGAGCACCATCTCCTAGCAGGGTTGCTGACAGCAGACAGTGGGACAAGGGCAGACAAAACATCTTTCTATACCATGGATTCTGCCCTCACTGATCTTATATTCTAGTGTAGGAGATAGATGAGTAAAAAGTAAACAAGCATACAATATAAATTTGTAGTGATAAGGACTATGAAGAAAAATAAGACAGGGCAAAGGAGTTAGAAAGGGTATAGGGAGTGGCCACTTCACACAGTATCTTTGAGGAAGGTTTCTCTCAGGAAGTGATATTTGAGCAGAGTCCTGATGAAGCAAGCAAGGGAGAGAGTTACCCAGATACCTGGGGGAAAGGAAGGCTAAAGCCCTATCACACAGTCTTGGCTTGTTCGAGGAAAAGGTGAAAGAAGCCAGCGTGACTAGAATAGGGTAAGCAAACCAAGGAGCAAGCAGAGAGATGGGCCTTCCAGGATCTTACAGGCCATGGGAAAAGGTACCAGGATTTCTCATAAAGGTTAAGGAAGGCCATTTGGAGGGTTTTAAACAGAAGAGTAACATGGTCTAATTTCAGTTTTCAACCTAGATCACTCCAGCTGCCGTACAGAGTATATGCTGGGTTTGGGGTGAGGAGAAGCAGAGTGGAAGCAGAGAGGTCAGTCAGGTGGCTGCTGCAAAGCCAGTGGAAGGATGGTGGTGGCCTGGAGTACAGGAGGGATGGAGAGCAGAAGACTGGGGCAGGTGGTTGTTTGCTGGGAGGGTGAGGGAGGGCCCAATAGGTCTGTTTGGGGCAGCTGGATTTCCTGGGGCAGCTGAGTTCCTATTAGTTGCTCTATTACAGATGTCAATAGGCAAATGGATATACAAATCTAAAGCTCAATGGAAAGGTCAGAACTGGAGGAAAGTGGAAAGTCCTGTGTATTTATAATATTTATAAGCAATCGGCTGAATAAGATCACCTAGGAGCAAATGCAGATAAACACCCAGGGCCTAGGCCCTGGGCCACGCCAACACAGGAAGAAAACCACAGCAGCGAGGTGTTCCAAAAGTTAGTGTTTCAGTAAGAAGGAAGTGGTGAACTTTATCAAAACCTTCTGAGGGTTCAAGTAAATAAGTGTCAAGAACCGGCCGTCTGGTTGAGCAAGAGAAGAGTCACTGCTAATGCTGGCAAGGGCATCCTTGGCACAACGCAGGGAAAGGCTGATTAGAACAAAACAGAGAACACGGGGGAAGACACTGAGCACAGACGGCCTGCTGAGCGTTGCTACAAAGAGAAGCAGAAAAATGAGGCAGAAACTAGAGGGAAATGGGATTCTAGGAAGAGCTCAAGGAGGACAGGTACTTCGGCACATTTAGGTGCTGACAGAAGTAACCCAGGAGGAAGAAGGAAACGGTGATATGGGAGAAAGGGGGAGAACAGCTGCAGGAGCAGAAGCAAGTGAGCAGGCAAGCCATTGCACAAGTGAAGAAAAGGCCCTCAGAGAGAAGCAGGACAGCCCCTCCAGAAAGAGACAAGATGCCCAGTAGACAGACCAGAGGCTGGGCCCCACCTGGATGTGGTGTGGAGAAATGAGGCTCCCTTCAGACCGTTTCCATTTTCTCAGTGAAACAAGGAGCAAACTCATCTGTCCAGAGGGAGGAGATGCGGGCCGTGTTGAAGGTTTGGTGCAAAAGGAGAAAGTGTAGAACGCTCCTCTTTGGAATGGGGAAGGTGAATTCTTTAGGGATAATACAACAGGATTTCTGGAAAGTTCCACAGGCTTCCTTGAAGTTTGAAGTCACAAACTGAAAAATGGTACCTGTCAGTACATGCTTGGATTTTTTTCTCCTCCAACCACTTCCTAGAGAGCACAATGGAGTGGGAAGTGCTCCTGGTTCTCCCCAGGCCTCTTAACACTCCTCTGGCTTCTTCAATGTGTCAACTTTCTCTCTCCTACCCAGTAGCAAAAGGGCCAAAATACAGTGTTTAATGGCTCTTTCTCTGCCACTCTCTTTATATCTCTGCACTTCTTTCTATACGATCTCATTCACTCCTTGACTCCAGCCACCTTCTCCCAAATCGAGAGCCCAGTGTCTACCTTGTGTCCAAACCTAAATGTTTGTCTTCTGTGCATCTCCATCTGGATCATCCTCTTCATATGATGTTCTGCCTGCTTCACTTACCGTCATCCATGCAATCTCTAGAATTACCTTCAATGCCTTGCTTAGTTTCCTTTGTTCCTCTGTATCTGAGAAGTTGCCAAGAATTTCTATTAACTCTACTCCCACACTGTTGTTCACATTTAACTTTAGAATGACTACCCTCATTTATGCTCTTGTTTCTCCTTAAATCTACCACTTCCAACAGTTCACTTTTATTTTCTTTAAGAAGGGTCTGATATTAGTCTCTGCTCCAAAACTTTAACTTGAGAGCCAAGAGTACCTCCGTGTCTCCTCTCCCCTGCCAATCACCTTGGAGGGCTCATGTCCCAAATGGCATAGCTACAAGGTAGAGAAAGATCATCTGACCCATATCAGACTTCATGTAACTGAGAAGTAAACACACTGTGTTATGCCTCTAGGATTTGGGATTCACCTAATGAAGCAGCTAATATGAATTATCTCAATATTCTACCTTTGTTTACATGCTCAATTCCTTTTTTCTCTTCCCATCCATGATTTCTGGCTACTGACATCTTCTTATCCTTAAAGGTAGTATTTCCCACACTTGGTAGGTAGATTGCCTGCTCCATGATGAAACTGTACTTAAGTCAAGGACAAGGGGAAAATGACAATGTGATGAGATTCCATAAAAGCACATATGGTGAATTTATCCTTGGACAGGGATGAATCCTTTCATCTTTAAGTACCTTCTTTCTTTCATAAAATTATGGTTACATTAGATGAGAGAAGCCCCCCCCCCTCCATTATTTACCAAAATAAAGTCTAGCATCTGTATTTTGCTTCCAGTGGTGTTTTCTAGATGTTATCACTTTATATTATTCCCAAGTCTGGCAACCATTGGTTTAAAGCATAACTCAACTGGGGCGCCTGGGTGGCGCAGTCGGTTAAGCGTCCGACTTCAGCCAGGTCACGATCTCGCGGTCTGTGAGTTCGAGCCCCGCGTCGGGCTCTGGGCTGATGGCTCAGAGCCTGGAGCCTGTTTCCAATTCTGTGTCTCCCTCTCTCTCTGCCCCTCCCCCGTTCATGCTCTGTCTCTCTCTGTCCCAAAAATAAATAAAACGTTGAAAAAAAAAATTTAAAAAAAAAAAAAAAAAAAAAAAGCATAACTCAACTGGCACGTTGGCTAGGAAGCCTTCCATTTTCTGCCCAGATCCAAAGTGACCTCTGATGTTGTTTATGTTGCATTGAGCCCTTGGCCTTTGAGTACATTTCTCTCTCCTCCTGGAGACAAAATTCCTTCAGGAAAATGGTCCTTTCTTATTATCCATACCAATAAGCTCAGAAAAAATATATTCTTATACAAATGAGAAAACCGAGATCTAGAGAAATTAAACTACTCATAAATTATAATCTCTAACATTTACTGAGCACTTACTATGTGCCCGACATTCTTCTAAGCATTTCAAATACTCATTTTGCCCTTACAAAAAGCCTATAAGGTGGGCTACCATCATCATATCCACTTTGCAAAAAGATTCTGCAAAGTGCCCAACGTCACACAGGAAGGAAATAGTCACTCTAAAGTAAGAATCCTAGGGGCCTGGCTCCAGACCCCATAAAGTTAACACCACACTACAGGTGAAAAGGGACGTGACTTTTGAAAATACAAATGAGTGTCCTAGTTCTTGGCTGGCATTCTTTCTTAGAAGGCTATGATTGCAAAATCGTCTCTTCTTCAACATATTTTTCAAAGTATTTATAATTGCAAGTAAATTTATCAAGAGAGTCAATCCCTTTTACGACATCCAATCATTATTTCAGTATAATTTTCTCAGAATTCCCATCCCACATTCTAATTGTCTATACACATCTGCTTAGCTGTAAGGTCATGCTATTTCTGTGTGAATTTCTTGTCCACCTGTCCCCCAGAAAGAAAGAAAGTAAATTAAATTAAGTCATTGAACATTGTTCAGGCAACTGTGACAGAAACTCAATAAGGTAGGAAATGAGCCAATAACATCAAGCGTCCTTTCATTAAGATTTTCAATACCCATTTGGTCTGTCTTAAATAAAGCTGGCTTCATCTACCCCAGATTTTAAACGCAGTGGGTACGCCTATAGGTTGAACCCTTTGGATGGCAGGTATGCCATTTCATATGTTGAAAATCCAAAGAGAATTCTGGACTTCAAACACTAGGAAAATATCCATTGTACCAAAAAATCATGGACAGAGTGGCTGTCCTGTCTAAGAGGCCCGTGTGATTTTATTTCAAGGGGGTTTCATATCTTATTTGGCTGAGAAACTGCTCTTAGAAATCGCAGAAAAATTTTACCATTGGATGGCCCTAATAGGACATTTTCCTAAATAATGATCACAATGCTAGTATCAAAAACGTATTTTAGAAGAAAAGAATAAACAAATGTTTACAGAAGTCCAAATTTACCTAAATGCACACATCTTCTAAATGTCAATGTGGTAAATATCCCTATTGCCCCGTATCAGTAACAATCCCAAGATGAAAGGCTCTTTTCAGAGCAGAAAGTACCCCCTACACTCTGCCAGCAGACTTCTGCCAAAAAAACATACTCCAAGCTCTCCTTCCAAGGACTCATTTTGTAGCACCAATGACTCACCCAAGGGATAACAGGAGATGCCTCAGATATCTCCTATTCTCCATCCAGGAGTACAACCCTGACCACTGAGCCCGTAACCTTAACAGTAAGGTAGGTCGCTCTTGAGAACTTTTAGCTCTGTTCATTTATCAGCTCCCCCTGAATGCCAGAGACTCACATGGAAGTTGGAACCTAGTGTCTCCTCCCACAGGACACATCACTTCTCCTCTGAAAAACTCCCCTTGCCCCTAACTACACACGATCCAAACTATTCATAATGTGCAGAGTGGATAAAACAACTCATCACAACCCAAGCAGCCTTTCTGCCTCTCAATGAGATTGTTGAACATCTCATAAGAAATATGTTCTTATACTGCCTAGGGAGTTAGGGCAGGCCATCACATATTTTTACAGAAAGAGAAAATATATTGCCATAATGTGATATTCCACTAATACATATAAGTGTTGTTAATTTTTAAGAAGTCTTTTTATTTTGTTTAAAGTCACAACCTACGTTGACACTAACCTGGCATGTAAATAAATAAAGCAATAATTTCTGGAAATTTATGGAGAAACTCCTAGAAATACACACATACAGTATCCCACACACACAGTAAATATAACTATTTACTAAAAATAGATATATCATCATTTTTCAAGTCATCAGAAAATATTTTAAAAATTCAACTATATAGTTTGAGATTTTTCATATGCTCATGAGATACTTCTGTAATTTAAAAAGTACCATAAATATATATATATGTATATATATATATATGTATTTATTGTACAGTAAGTCTGGCCTCAATTCCTAAGACCATGAGATCATGATCTGAGCTGAAATCAAGAGTCAGCTTAATCGACCGAACCACCCAGGCACCCCCAGGTGACAGTTTTTAATTATAACTTCAGAAGAGGGTCTTTCTGTGTGCTTTTGAGGTTAGCGCCTACATTTCTAATGTAAACTTTTTAATACCAACATTAGTTACTATTTGCATACAAGTACTACTATGCCTAGCCATAGACCTTGCCAGAGTTTAATTATTTCTGCTAAATTAGTTTGGTTTCCACAGAAGTCTCAAACAGCTGACCCTTTAGAAAAGCTTGTGGGAGACACATTATTGCAGACCTTCAGGTGCATCCAGGGGGAGCCTAAAATATAAAAATCGGACCCTGTGGTACATTCTATTACAAACTTACAAGCTCTTTAAAGTGTGTGTTTAAAAGACAACGAATCCCCCTGAGTAACTTCATACTAACTCAAACCATTTCTCCCAAATGACATTTAAGATAAAAAAAAAAAAAAATGCATACTTGCCTCTAACTTACTCTAATTTCCCTAAAGCATGTTCTTCTAAGAGCCAAGAAACTCATTTAGGTTGTTAATTAAATCTGTCCCCCAAAGATGAAACAAAGAACATGAAGTTACAATTCTAAATATACTCCTGACGTAATTGCCTAACACCTGCACTATTTTAACATTTGTGAAAGACATTTCTACATAGAATCAACTAAAAATACAAAAGACTACCGTATTCTTACTCTGAACAAGCCTCCAGAATTAAACCTAAGACCCTTAGAGGAAACAGGACACACCAAAAAAAGGGAAGAAAACTATATGATTTAAGAGTCAAATAAAATTATTCCATAGGACTTAAAAATTCAGACATATTCAAGAGGCTAAGAGATTATTTCCTATAAAGGGAAACATATGTTACATACAAATCTTTTCATTAAGCCCCAAAGTCTCATCTATTTTCTGGTTATAAATATTCTACATAGGGAAAGAAAGCTTAAAGCCAATGAACTTGAAATTCAATGTATATGCATATAGACACCATGCATAATTTCCTGGGTGTATAACTTTTAAGCCGCCTGTAAAATGCCTTTTGTGAGTCTTGCTCTGTTTTACTTTTTTTAGTGTTAAGTGATACTGAGTTTCAGAGCAACAGTTTCATGCCTGGGTTTATATTCTAACAGGATTTCTTATTTTCTGTGGCCACACACGGTTAGAGGAAATTAAATTTGGCCCTAAGAGTCCACACATGAAGCACTAGGTGCTCTATTTGCCTCTCAAATAAACTGTACCACCAAAACTTTAATCATCTCTCGATTCCTCTGTCTCAGGAGACTGGGTCCCTTAATACATTATGTATGTGGTAGAGGGAAAAGGCTCACAGGATTTGAAATCAAGCAGCTCCACCATTTAGCAATAGCTCCATGATTTAAGACTCCTAATGATATCAAATGATACCTCGTCTGCATTAAAGGGGAGTAAAGGGGCGCCTGGGTGGCGCAGTCAGTTAAGCGTCCGACTTCAGCCAGGTCACGATCTCGCGGTCCATGAGTTCGAGCCCCGCGTCGGGCTCTGGGCTGGTGGCTCAGAGCCTGGAGCCTGTTTCCGATTCTGTGTCTCCCTCTCTCTCTACCCCTCCCCCGTTCATGCTCTGTCTCTCTCTGTCCCAAAAATAAATAAACGTTGAAAAAAAAAATTTAAAAAAAAAAAAAAAAGGGGGAGTAAAGATTTCTTCCCTGTTTACCCTACAGGTCTGTTACTGAAGAAGATATGAGAAAATGAATGTTCAACACTCAACGAGCACAGGACCTCTGTTAGGCACTGGGGAAGCAGTGATGAGTAAGACATGACCCTACCTTCTAAGTTTGTAAAGAGATTCCCAAACTACAAAGAGCATTACACATGAAAGGCATCATCATGGACCATTTGCCTCCAGGACATGGGAAATGCCCCTGCCTTCACAACAATCCGAATTTGACTCACATTTTGGATCACTTGCTCTGAAAGGCTTTTCTCCAGAACTCCCGGGGCTCACTGCCTCATCCCCACCCTACCAGTCTCCTCATCCTCACCCCCAGCCCCGCCCCATCAGGTCTCCACTTGGACAAGCCCCTTCTCAGCAAAGCCATCCCTGACACTCAATTATTTTGTTAATTTTGAATTTAATAATTTTATATAAGTTCTTGACATAAGCTTAATAATTTATTCATTTTTTAAATTTTTTTTTAATGTTTATTTATTTGAGAGAGAGAGAGAGAGAACAAGAGCAGGGGAGGAGCAGAGAGAGGGAGACACAGAATCTGAAGCAGGCTCCAGGCTCCGAGCTGTCAGCACACAGCCTAATGCGGGGCTTGAACTCACAGACCATGAGATCATGACCTGAGCCAAAGTTGGACGCTTAACCGACTAAGCCACCCAGGCGCCCCACAAGCTTAATAATTTAAATAATTACTTTGTTAATTATTTTTGTATCTGTAGATTTAGGGTTTCGGGTCTATGTTTTCAATGAGATTTTTTTTTTTAATGTTTATTTATTCTTTGAGCGAGAAACCAAACATGAGCAAGAGAGGGACAGGGGGGCAGGGGCAGGGGGTGGGGAGAGAATCCCAAGCAGACTCCGAGCTGTCAGCACAGAGCCGGACATGGGGCTCAAACCCATAAACCTCGAGATCATGACCGGAACTAAAGTGGGAGGCTTAACAGACTGAGCCACCCAGACGCCCCACAGGTCTATGTTTTCACAATGGAATCCTATTGTTTGAATTTAGTACATGTGTAAGATGTTGTAATTTTTATTTTTTAACTTTTTATTGTGGATATTTTCAAATAAATATAGAGAGAAAAGGTTAATGAACGCCTACATACTTGTCACCCTGCTTCAACACTCAATACCTATCTTCCTTGTTCAACCGAGATCTTCCTGATGCCCCATGCCCAATTCTGGATTATTTTAAAGCAAATCTCAAGTATTTTTTTCCATCATAATACCTCAGTATACTTCATCATAATATGTCTGTATACATGTCCAAATGATAAAGGCTCTTTTTTTTTTTTTTTCAACAAAATCTCAATTACATCATCACACCTAAACCTGACATTTTATTTAAAATTACAAATCCACCAGGGGTGCCTCGGTGGCTCAGTCAGTTAAGCATCCAACTCTTGGTTTGGGCCCAGGTCATGATCTCATGGTGTGAGAAGTCATGAGATAGAGCCCTGCGTCAGGCTCTGTGCTGACAGTGTAGAGCCTACTTGGGCTCCTCTCTCTCCCTCTCTCTCTGACCCCTTCCCTGCTCACGCTCTCTCTCAAATAAACATTAAAAAATAAATAAAATAAAACAAAATTTCCCCCAGCACTTTCTCTTTCCCTATTTATTCTCTATTACTTTCATTGCTATCTGACTTACTATATATTTCACCTATTTATTCATTGCCTATCTCATCCACTAGAATGTAAGCACCCTGAAAGCAGGTATTTTTGTCCATTTTGTTCCCTACTATATTCCTAGTATCTAGAATTGTCCTAAACATCAAAGGCACTGAATCATTTGTTTCTGAGTAAAAGAATCCATTGAAGTCATAAGAACAGACTGGATTCATATGATGAGCTTAGGGCAAAACCCTATCCTGGCCTTAAATGTCAGCTTAGCTTTTGATTAGAGCAAGATGGCAGACTATTCAAATTTTTTCTTTCCAAGAAAACTTGAAGTCCTGTATTCCTATATAATTGCTCAAGGGTGTACTCAAGTGACAAGACGGAATTTGTTAAAGGAAACAAAAAGGGACCTAAAAATTATTACCACCTTGACAGAAAGCAATTTTACTTCTGTCCCAAAGTTCTTAGTCCTGGAAAACACTGAGGAGCAGAACCTTGTTTCTGCAACCTGAATCTGTATTTCCTATTTATTAATAGCCTAGGAACAGGCAGGCACACACTTACAGTGAAGTCTCCAGGTTCTATTCTGAATTAACATAATAATAATAGCTAACATCTGTAGACCACTTATTATGCACTAGGCACCTTCTAAGTGTTTTACCCACATTAATTCATTTTATCATCATAATGACTCTACAATGTAAGTACAATTATTACCCCATTTATAGATGAGGTTGAACGAGACATGCAGTAAGAATTCTACAGAGCAGAGCAGAACACGGTCAACATCCCCCAGCTGGGAAGTGCGAGCTCAGAACCTCAGCCCAGGAGGTCGTGGTGCAGAGCGTGCACTCTGAACCCCTGTGCTATCCCAAAATATCACACATCAGTGCCTGTCATGCTGCATTCTCCACGAGGAATCCAGTAGTGCAGCAGCTAGGAGCAAAATCATAAGAATCAATCTGACATGGATTAATATCTGAGCTCTGGTTATATGACCCTTAGTAAATTAACCTGAGATTCAGTTTCTTCATTTCTAAAATAGGAATTGTAACAAAACATGCCTCACATAATTAATGAAACGGTTAAATGACAGACTCTATGTAAAGTATTCGGTACAATTTCGGGCATTTTGTCAATGTCAATGCTGCAGAGTGATTAAGAGCAATCTGTGGAGTCAGACTGCCTGGGTTGGAATCCCAGTAATGCCATTCACTCTGCAACCTAGGGTAAGTTATTTAACCCTCTCTGTACCTCTATTTCCTCATCTATAAAATGAGGAAAATGCTAGTACCTACCTCACAGAGTTATGACAGTTAAGAGCATTATTCTGTATAATGGGCTTCCTACAGCACCTAACATATTATACATTCTCAATAAATGTTCACTATTGTTTAATTGTGGCTATCTGTTATTCCTCCCTCTTCCCAACATATCTCCAAGCCAGCTTTCCATATCCCAACCGCCCAGATATTTATTATACACTTAACAGAAAAATAAAAGTAACATTTCCGCAGAGATTCCTCAAAATATCAATTGTAAAACTTCAAAGAAAGGTGCCAGCTGATCATGTCCAAAATTTACAAATGCAAAGTCTCAGACCTGGTTTCCCGCAAGGAAGAGAGCCAGCATTAAACATGTGGTCGGGCCTCTAGAGAGAGTGAAGCTATCCCATCACAGAAAGCCCTTGCCCTCTAATGGGGTCAAACCGGCATCTAGAGGGTGGGGGAGGATGGAGAATAACAGAAGAACCTGACCTTGCTTCCCCTTCAGACACCACTGGCTCTCTCCCACTTGCTTCAGACGAGGCTATAGTGAAGAAAGGAGCTCATAGGAGACCCTGGCGTTCTATAGGGTAGATGAAGAAGAGTTGTACTGAATGAAGACTGATGGGGTATTTTACCCCACTAAATAAATTACACAGGCTCAGTGGGAGACAAAAAATAAATTGTGATTTGTTGACATCTTAACATATATTGCTCATGCAACATACAAGCTATTTTCAGGTAGCAGTTGCCTCCTATGTCTCAACCCCCTCCTGCTTCCAGTTTAGGAATGCCCTAGTGACACCCACCCTATCTCCACATGCTCAACCTCCCATCTCCAACTAACCCCAGCAGATCTTAGACTCACTTAGGCCCATCACCATAAAGCTCTAGCCAGTTGGGGTGCCTGGGTTGCTCAATTAAGCGTGTGACTTTGGCTCAGGTCATGATCTCACGGTTCGTGAGTTCAAGTCCCCATCCCCCGCCCCCAAACTTGGGCTCTGTGCTAACAGCTCAGAGCCTGGAGCCTGCTTCAGATTCTGTGTCTCCATCTCTCTCTGCCCCTCCCCTGCTCGCTCACTCCCTCTCTCTCCCTCTCTGTCTCAAAAATAAACATTAAAAAAATTTTTTAAAGAAGCTCTAGCCATCCAAACCTCCCTACTGGTCCAGCACAGGTCATGTGCACACACTCCATGTCTTTTGTGTACATCCATCCCTCTGCTTATGATGTCCCTCCCCCTCTTCTGCACGTGGTGAACAACAGCAATGGCATCCACCCTACTAGACACTTTCCCAATCTTCTTTAGGTACATTCACCCCTGCCTGCCAGGGACACACTGTATGTGCCCCCATTATATACTTTTTATACTGGACTGAACTGAAGGATCCATCATGACAGGATCATCCTCATCTAGGTAGGCTCATTAACTGGCACTGAAGAGACTCAGTCTGTGTTTACTGAACTCAAACAAGGCATTTTGTTTTACTCATAAAGTTTATACGGTTCTTCTCAGAATCTTGCCAGTCAATCCTCTACCTTTAAATTTTCAAAGGATATAGATCAAATATTTCCAAGTACAATATCCTGACAATTGATTTCTAGATGAAACACAAAATCTCCTAAAAATGAAGGTCTTTGTGCAAGAGACAGGTAACAGTGAAGAGTTCCAGTTCAGAAGACTATACAATCCATCTGTTTTCTCATGGCTGGGGAGGAGCTCTACCAATGAAGAGCACCTGCCAGCAAGAGTCTGACACGACGCTCCTGTCCATTTGGAAGGCAGCACATGCCTCTCCTTCCTCTCAGAGCTTTGTCCAGATGCAACAAAGCAGATTGCTTTAGATTCAGAAATTTTTCTCTGGCTTGTGCTGGGGCTTGCTGCACAGACTTCCCTTTCATCTACCTTCAGAGCATTTTCTTGTCTGGCCTTAAAAATCCCTGGAGATACTTCATAAGACTCAACAGACACAGGCAAGGTCGGCACATTCCAACCTGATTGAAGGAAGAGAACAGATGATATGCACATTTTTCAAGGCCACATGTACCTTTTCTCTGCTTAAGGGGCTACCAACAAGGAAAAGTTGGGGCTTTACTAAAAGTGGAGGCTTCCATACATCCTACTAATAGTCAACTGATTAACTCCTACTTTGAATGGAACTTTTATATTCCACTAAGGACGGTTGTATTGGAGAAACAAATATCATTTCAAGGGAATATTCAATATAACTAAGCAATGTCTACATCCTTAGCATGACTTACAACATTTTTACATTTTCATTCTGGTTCTATTAATTTCATAGGAAGGAAATTCCCTCTGGTGCTGAGAGTTAAGCAACTAAATTCACTCCTTTCCCATGTCTACTATCTTATTATGCCAATGGTATCTGATCGGGCATTGACTGCACTATAGACAGAAACTTGGGGTTGAGAGGTGACAGGAAGCCAGAAGGTGGAGGAAGGGGATTGCACAGCTACAGATATTGTTGGTTGGTTGTTTCGTGGTAAAGACTCAGTGAGTCATTTCTGAATCTATGTTCTACCTGCAGATTGAACAAGATGGTGGTGAGTGATGTTAATTATTACAGAATACTAAAGCCCAGGAGATTTATTATTGTCAGATACATCAAAATACTGCCTGGATAACTATAAACATAAGCTGGAAGGAAATTAATACTACGTCATTTGCTGACCCACATACCACCCCGAAGGCCCTATGCTAGGGCTTTGGACACTGACAGTCATTTCTGAGCCCCTGATTAAGTAGGCAAACTTACCAGAAGTTGCAACATGACTGAATAACATGGCCCCTTCTTCTAGTTTTCAAAAACAGCAGCACTACAGTCTCCTGGTTTAATCCAGTATTCAGAGATGTTCATTTTTTCTCTGCACTTCCCATGACCCCACAGGGTTGCAGGAAGAAGGGAGAAAATAGACTTCTGTGTTGACAAAGTTACCTGGTTTTCTACTCTAGTGAGAACACAGTTTCCACAGAGCACCCTCATGCTGGTAAAAAGGAATAAGTATGAGGGTGTTATCCAGATGGTCCATTTGAGAACAAGCAGTGACACATCACTATTTAAGGCATGCTTGTGACTCATCACACAAAGCCCTCCGTCCTTCTCCCTCCAGAAAAGTTCACCACAAATGCCCTAACTACATCTCCCATGAAAGCTCCGGCACCCAGAAGTACAAAAAGTAAACTGAACCTAGGACTCCGATTTCCTTTTTTCCCCAAAGGTACAAAGTATATCGTGAGAGTTATGAATTCAGTAGAATGGGGGTGCACATCAGCTTTGCTTCACCTCTAGAGCAAATTCTCGGCAAGGTGATTTCTATTACAAATTCCAGGGGGTAGCTAACTTCTTAAGGAGTTTTTCTGAACCTTACAAATGTAACTGCCATTTCTCTTGCTCCCAGCTACTTTCTCCCTTACTCTTAATAATCTCTCATTACCCCTGCATAACTGTGGCCACTTCAGTACATGCTACAAACTCACCATAGCACCAAATAACACATAAACTAATGCCCATCTCCAGAGCAAAGCACCCTTCTCCCTTCGCTTAGGGAATCCTTTTCCAGAGCAGATGCCTTCCACGATGGCTGGCATAGGCAAGGACAATTGCCTTATAAGATGTTTTCAATGTTAATTAATGTGATTTTAATCATCTGTCTTAACAGATCACTAGGCATTGATCTGTATAATTTAGAATTTTATTTACTATAAGGCTTTCTGGGAGAGTGAGCACATTTTATGCAATGACTGAATAGAATTCCAATCCATTAGCTTTAGACTAAATCCAGTTGGGAAGCCAGGTGAGAAAACACAGAGGCAGAGACTTTGGAAATAACTTTTCAGCAAGAAGGCCTATTTCTTCTCCCTTCACCTCCCAGTAGTTAAATATGGAGAACAGAAGTGGCAAGCAGGCAGGCAGGCAGGAAGAAAGGAAGGAAGGGAAGGAGGAAAGAGAGAGGGAGGGAGGGAGAGAGAGGAAGGGGGAAAGAAGGGGTATAAACACACACACGAAAAAAACAGAGAAATAACGGAAAAGGAAAGAGAGGAGCTCTAT
The DNA here is from genome assembly GCF_016509475.1 of Prionailurus bengalensis. Taxonomy (NCBI): domain Eukaryota; kingdom Metazoa; phylum Chordata; class Mammalia; order Carnivora; family Felidae; genus Prionailurus; species Prionailurus bengalensis. Next base: position 52,666,483 of record NC_057358.1, on the reverse strand, counting down.
ACTATTGAGGGAGAGGGAAGAACTCCATGGTCGTAGAACACCTCTTGGATACTGAAGGCTTGGTTGTCAGGAGTAGATGGTAAGAAGACTCCTTATGGAACATAAGAAATGGTCTCTGGAGCTACCCACCTTGGCATGACTTGCTCAACTGTGTGAATCTGTGATGTGGGTAACAAATGCTAGTGAGATGCTCTGACTCTCTGAATCAGCTGCCATTGCCTCAGCTCCAGGTAAGGTAAGGACACCTAGTTGCCACTGCTGCACTGTGAGAGTCCCTTTTGACAGGTGCATACTATTTACTGCTCCAGTTAATGGTTCTCTAGGCAGTTTCTCAGCATCCTAATTATTCTTCCACGTCTGGACATTTCTAACAAAAGCCCTTCCCCTTAACCTTCATTTTAAATGTTTGCAAATGTCCAATTATATTACTTATACACATTCTATTTCTAGAAATATCTTCCTGCTTCATAATCTTAATACACAGTGGTCAATATTACGAGGTCCCTTCAAAACAAAGATAAGGTCATTACATGGTTTAGTGAATAGGAGAGAGAAGACTGCAAAAAGTACCCTTCTTCATTATATTACAAAAAAGTCCCCTATATTGAAGATCTTGCAATAAATACTTTTATGTTCTTAAAGGCAGAAACATTACGTTTCTCCTTGAGAAATTGAATTTCTTTTATCTAATAGACACTGTGGTGTATGATCAAGTTTCCTTCTTTGTATTTTGATTTGATAAAAAGCATAAAGACTCAAGAGAATAAGACAAGTCACAGATGGGGAGAAAATATTTGCAAAAGACATACCTGATAAAAGACTGTTATCCAAAATATACAAAGAACTCTTTAATTCAGGTGAGCACGAGCCCCACCACGGATGAGCCCCACTTCTCTCACTTCTTTCTCTCTCTCTCTCTCTCTCTCTCTCTCTGTCTCTGTCTCTGTCTCTCTCTCTGCCCCTCCTGAGTTTTTCTCTCTCTCTGCCCCTCACTCACTTGTGCCCTCTCAAAAAACAAACAAACAAAAAAAAAGAACTCTTTAAACTCAACAATAAGTAAATGAACAACTGAATTTAAAACTGGGCAGAAGACCTGAACCGACAACTCACCAAAGAAGATATACAAATGGCAAATAAGCATGTCAAAAATATTCAAAATCACGTATCACTAGGAAATTGAAAATTAAAACAAGACCCTACCACACAACAATTAGAATGGTTAACATCTGAAACACTGACAACACCAAACGCTGATAAGGAGGCGGACAGAGCGTAAAGAATTCTCATTCATTGCTGGTGGGAATACAGAATCATACAGCTACTTTGAGTCAGTTTGGCAGTTTCCTACAAAAGTAAATATACACTCACCATATGACCTAGCAATCATGTTCCTATCATGTTCCTTGATATTTGTTCAGAGGAGCTGAAAACTTATGCCCACCCAAACTTGTACCCTGATGTTTATAGCAGCTTAATTCAGAACTGCCAAAACTTGGAAGCAACCAAGATGTTCTTCAGCAGGTGGATGATAAACAAATGTGGTACATCCAGACGATTATATGTTTTTGAGCAAAAACAAAACAAAAACAAAAAAAAACAAACAAAAAACCAAGTTAACAAGCAATGAAAAGACATGGAGGAACCTTAAGTGCCTCTGTCACTAAGGGAAAGAAGCCAATCTGAAAAGCCACATACTGTATGATGACATTCTGAAAAAGGCAAAATTGTGAACATAATAAAAAGATCAATGGTTGCCAGAGATTAGGGGAGAAGGGACGGTCAATAAAATTAAAATCATTTAAACTAATTTATTTATTTATTGAAATAAATTTATTTTAGTTTGGTCAACAGACATTCTCTTTATCATGAGAAGACCAAATGACAAGTAAAACATATCAGAAATCCTAAATTATACAGCGAATAAAGCCCTTCCCTAGCTTTCTAAGTGTTCTAATCATATTGACCTAGCTCATCTTACCATATTCTGTGTAGTGACCACCTCTCCTGAATGTGGGACCATGAGGTGATGTGATAATCACATCCTCCTACCTCAACTTTCTGAAACAAGTGAAAATTTCACTTCCTCCTTGACTGACTGTACTGTTCATTCACTGACCCAGGTTGTTGAGGAAGTGCCCTCCATGACGGTCCATTCTGCCCATTACCCTGGGACCACACATTCCACAAGGCTCTGGCCACAAACATGTCCACTGCCTGTTTACTCTGACCTGTGCTACACTGGGTTTTTATATAATTCTGATATAATTTCAAACTTACAAAAAGTTGCAAGAAATTCTCCATGACTTTCAATCACATTCCATAATTACTATCATTTGCTTCTTCATCTCTCTCTGTATATGTGTGTATTTGTGCATTTCATGTATCATTTGAGAATAAGCTGAGACATCATGCCCCTTTACTCCTAAATATTTCACAGTACTATTTCCTGGTAACAAAAATTTTGTCTTTCATAACTTCATTACAATTATCAAAATCAGGATTTTAACACTGACTCAACATTAGTACACTGTACATATTTGAGAGACAGAGAACATGCACCTGGTCCAGAGGCCATGATCACAAATTGCTATTAGCTGTTATGACTCTTTAGTATTCTTTAATCTGGAACAGTTCTATAATCCCTCTTTGTCCTTCCTGACCTTCATATTTTTGAAGAATATAAGCCAAATATTACGTAGAATGTGTCTCAATTAGAGTTTGTCTGATGCTGGGTAATCATGATGTTTCTTCATGATTGGATTTGGGGTATGAATTTTTAAAGAAATACAACAGAATTGGTGTTGGTTCTCCTCAGGGCATCACATCAGGAGACACAGGATACTATTTGTCCAATATTGGTAAGGTTAACTTTGGTCCCATGTTTCTCCACCATAAGATTATCACTTTGCCCTTTGTAATTAGAAATTTTTAAAAACATACTTTGAGGGGCACCTGGGTGGCTCAGTCGGTTAAGTATCTAACTCGTGATTTCAGCTCAGGTCATGGTCTCACCGTTCATGAGTTCGAGCCCTGTGTCGAGCTCTGCACAGACAGCATGGAGCCTGCTTGGGATTCTCTCTCTCCCTCTCTCTCTGCCCCTCCTCCATGCTTGCTCTTTTTCTCTCTCTCAAAAAATATTTTTTAAAAAATAAAAATAAAAACATATTTAAGACTATGTAAATAACCAATGCCTCATCAAACTTCCATCATTAGTTTTAGCATGCATTGATGATTTTTGCCTTACCTAATTATTACAATGATGGTTACCATCCTCCTTCATTTATTAGTTGGAAAACTACTATAAGGAAAACTTTTTCCTTCTTACCCATTTATTTATATCAATATCACTCACAGAATTTTATCTTATTTAATGAATTATACCTGTTATTATCAGTATTTATTTTAATGCTAAGATTGTCCCCAGTTTGACTAATAGGAGTCATTCAAGCTGGACTCCATTTCTTTCTGACCTGTTTCCATCATTATTTTAGCACTTCCTTACTTACAGGCACAGGATATTCTAAGCATGAACAACCCAGAAGAACTGGATAAATTCTAAGAAATATAAAACCTACCGAGACTGAATCATAAAGAAATAGAAAATCCGAACAGAACAACTGTTAGTAAAGAGATTCAATCAGTAATCAAAAACCTCCCCAAAAAACAAAAGTCCAGGACCAGATGGCTTCACTGGTAAATTCTATCAAACACTTAAAAGAATTAATACCAATTCTTCTCAAACTCTTACAAAAAACAGAGGAAGAGGGAACACTTCCAAACTCATTTTATGAAGCCAGCATTACCCTAAAAGCAAAATCAGGCAAAAACACAAGGTAAATACAGGACAATATCCATGATGAACATAGATGCAAAAATCCCCAACAACCTATTAGCAAACCAAATTCAACAATACATTAAAAGAATCATACACCATCATCAAGTGGGATTTATTCCAGGGATGCAAAGATAGTATCTGCAAATCAATCAATATGATACAACACACTAACAAAATGAAATATAAAAATCATATGATCATCTCAAAATACACAGAAGAAGCATTTGAGAAAATTCAATATCCATTTATGATAAAAACTCTCAACAAAGTAGGTACAGAGAGAATGCATCTCATGATAATAAAGACCATACATGACAAGCCCACAGCTAACAACATACTCAATGGCTACAAGCTGAAATTTTTCCCTCTAAGATCAGGAACAAGACAAGAATATCTATTCTCATCACTTTTATTCAAAAAGTATTAGAAATCATAGCAAGAGCGATTACTCAAGAAAACAAAAGACATCGAAATCAGAAAAGGTATAAAACTCATTATTTGCAGAAAACCCTAAAGACTCCACCAAAAAGCTGTTAGAACTAATAAATCCAGTAAAGTTGCAAGATATAAAATCAGTATGTGAAAATCTTTTGCTTTCTATACATTAATAATGAACTATCAAAAAGAGAAATTAAGAAAACAATCCTGGGGTACCTGGGTGGGTCAGTCGGTTGAGCGTCCGACTGCGGCTCAGGTCATGATCTTGCAGTCCAGGAGTTCTAGCCCCGTGTCGGCTCTGTGCTGCTTTGGATTCTGTGTCCCCCCCCACCCCCACCCCGCCCCTGCCTCTCTGCCCCTCCCGCCACTCATGCTCTGTTTGCTCTGTCTCTCAAAAATAAATAAATGTTAAAAAAATTTTTTTTTAAGGAAGAAAGAAAACAATCCTATTTACAATCACATCAAAAAAGTAAAATATCTGGGGTGCCTGGGTGGCTCAGTCAGTTAAGTGCCCAACTTAACCTCAGGTCACAATCTCATGGTATGTGGGTTTGAGCCCTGCATCAGGCTCTGCACTGACAGCTCGGGGCCTGGAGCCCTCTTCAGATTCTGTGTCTCCCTCTCTCTCTCTCTCTACCCCTCCCCAACTTGTGTACGCTCTCTGCCTCTCTCTCTAAAATAAATGGGTAAACATTTTTAAAAAAAAGAAAACAAGAACAAAATACCTAGAGATAAATTTAACCAAGAAGGTGAAAAACCTGTATGCTGAAAGCTCTAAAACTTCGATGAAAAAAACTGAAGACACAAATAAGTAAATATTCCATATTTATGGAATTAGTATTGTACTATTAATATTAGTTAATTAGTATTGCACCAATTAGCTCAATTAGTATGGACACACTATTCAAAGAAATCTACAGATTCAACGCAATCCCTATCAAAATTCTAATGGCATTTTGCACAGAAATAGAACAAACAATCCTAAAATTTGTATAGAACCACAAAAGGCCCCAATAGTCAAAGCAATCTTGAGAAAAAAGAACAAAGCTAGAGGCATCACACTTCCTGATTTCAAACTATATTACAAAGCTATAGAATTCAAACTTCTATGGTACTGGTATAAAAACAGACACATCGATTAAAAGAACAAAACAGCCCAGGAATAAACTCACATGTATATGGTCAATTAATTTATGTCAAAAGAGCCAAGAATATACAATGAGGAAAAGATAGTCTAACCAATAAATGGTGCTCAAAAAACTGGACAACCACATGCAAAAGAATGCAACTGGACCATCACCTAATACCCTACACAAAAATTAACTCAAACAGATTAAAGACTTAAACATAAGACTGGAATTCCATATAACTCCTAGAAGAAAACATAGTAAGCTCCTTGACGTCAATCTCAACAATGATTTTTTTTGGAACTGACACTAAATGCAAAGGCTACAGAAGCAAAAATAAATAAGTGAGATGACATCCAACTAAAAAGCTTCTGTACAACAAAGGAAACCATCAAAAAAATGAAACGGCAACCTAGCAAATAGCAGAAATTATTTGCAAATCATACATCTGATAAGGAGTTAATATACCAAATATATAAAGAACTCATATAACTCAACACCAAAATAACAAACCAATTAACAAATGGGCAGAGGGCCTACACAGACATTTTCCCGAAGATATACAGATGGCTAACAGGTACATGAAAAGGTGTTCAATGTCACTCATCATCAGGGAAATGCAAATCAAAACCATAATGGGATAGCAATGCACACCTCCTAGAATGGCTATTATCAAAAAGATAAATAACAAATTTTGGTGAGGATGTGGAACTCTTGCACACTGTTGGTGAGAATGTAAATTGGTGCAGCCACTGTGGAAAATGTTTAATGTTCCTCAAAACATTAAAAACAGAACTACCACGCAATCCAGAAGTTCCACTTCTTGGCACTTATCATAAGGAAACAGAAACTCTAACTCTAAAAAGATATCTGCACCTCCATGTTCACAGCAGCACTATTTACAGTAGCCAAGATACAGAAACAACCTAAGTGTCCAGTGATGGACGAATGGATTTTAAAAAACATGGTGTATTTATACAATAAAATATTATTCAGCCAAAAAAAGAAGGAAATCTTGCCATTTGCAAAAGCATGGATGGACTTTAAGAGCATTATGCTAAGTGAAAGAAGTCAAAGAAAGACAAATATTGTATGCTCTCACTTATATGTGGAATCTTTAAAAACAAAAAAAAAGTTAACTCACAGATTGGTGGTGGCCACAGGCAGAGAGAGGTTGAAGATGGGAAAAATAGATGAAGGGAGTCAAGATACAACCTTCCAGTTATAAAATTAAGTCCCGGAGATGTAATATACAGCACAGTGACTATAGCTAATTATACTATATTGTATAATGAAAGTTGCTAAGAGGGGCACCTGGGTGGCTCACTAGGTTAAGCATCTGACTCTTGATTTAGGCTCAGGTCATAATCTCACGGTTTGTGAGATCGAGCCCTGTGTGGGGCTCTGTGCTGTCAGCTAGGGATTCACTCTCTCCCTCTCTCCGCGTGCTCATGCGTGTGCACTCTCTCTCAAAATAAACCTTTTTTTTTAAAGTTGCTAAGGAAGGAAATCTTAAAAGTTCTCATCAGAAGAAAAAGAAATTGGTAATTGTGCAATGATGGATGATATTAACTAGATTTATTGTGGTGATCATTTCACAACACATACAACTGTCAGATTATTATGTTGTACACCTCATATATAATGCTATATATCAATTATATCTCAATAAAAAACAGAAATCTAAAAAAATATTTTAAATAAAAATATGAGTTGTTTTGTTAAAGAAAAATAATTTTCTCAAAGGAAGGAATACCGGATTCAAAGTGTTGCCTTATGTATTGGGCCAGTTTCAATTCTAAACATCAAGCACAAACACCTTTGTGCTTCTTCTCATTTCACTATCTGCCCAAGTTTAAACTAGGCCTAAGATTTTTCTATTCTTTGTCAGATTCCTGAGGATGTAAAAAGTCACTTTTAGATATTAAGTAGAGCAAATTTTACATAAAGTAGTATTGCTTTTATCTTTACTCCCTTTTTGCTGAATACCTGTAACAGAGTTTAATTCTTTGGCACTTAGGACCACACTTCATGTTCTATAACTAAAGGACGTACTATATTTGTAAACTAACTGGGGCATGGCATTCAATCCAGATTTGCAGCAAATCTTCACCCATATTGCAAACCAGATGGAGAATTTAACTATTTTACAGCAACTAGCAGCTGTCTTCTTTTGGTGTTTATATGCCTAGAGTCAAAATCCATAGCCTGCTGTATGTCCCTAGTGAAGTAAGGGGCTTAGAAATGAGATTTTTATAAGTTTTCCTCTGTGTCCCTTCTAAAATATTTTTAAAACATTAACCAGCTTGATAGTACCCAAATAAGCAAACAGAAGGGAATCCCTTCCAAATGCAGCCTTAAGTCTATGCAGGAAGTACCTTCCTTTTACCACGTGGTGTATTTATAAATGTTTTTCTATATAACCTGTACAAAGATCAGAAATAAAGATCATTGAACTGCCCTCCTATATAACTTACTGCTCAATAGAAGGTCATCCTAAAATATTTGTCAACTAACTCTTACTGGCCAGAAAGACCTACATATGGTTCATCACTTTCTGGTATACACTAAATCAGAGCCTTAACGAGAAATAGGTAGGGAAGTTCACTTCAATGCTCTCGTTACCCGAGACAAATGGTAAAACAGATGGTAGAATATAAAGCAATTCCAGCTCTTTATCACTTTGGTTCTTCCAGATTTAAACATTTAGACCACAATGATTTTGAAATATATCCATGAAAAAGCAGGAAAAAGAGAAAAGGCATGCAAATTTTCCTGGAATGCAAGCCCCTGTCGTGGAGATGGAATTCATCTGGGCCTCAGTAAAATGAGAGAGTGTGGAGACTGATATTTTAATACAAAATTAACATAGGACCCAAAGATCGCTGGTGCTTTCTGGTATTCAAATGGAAACTCTTTTAGCAAGTAAGGTATTTTTTTTAAGGCTGAGTGAACTCTCGGCTGGATGGCAATCTTGAATTCATGTCATATACTTGACCAATTTTTTTTAATGCTCATTTTGATAGTAACAGCCAAGAGCAGCTGTAGATTAAACAGACTGTGAAACCCTCAGATTCGATTTCACTGTGAAATTTCACTGTGAAATGTAGTCAGAGATCCATCTGCAGAAAGACATTAACCAGTATGACTCCAATCTCAGCCTAAAGACTCAACAAGGGTAGAAAAAAGGACAATGGAGGGGAAGGACAGAAGGAGCGGGGTGAAGGCAGGGAAGCAAAGCAACACTTGAATCTTGGGTGCTCTAAATCATTACGGCGAATGAGCCTGATAACACACTCATGGGAAGAACAGAAGCAAAATATAAATAAAAACTGTACCAGGCTGGCATTCCTACACAGTTCCCGCTGCAACATAATTAGCGTGGTGGTAAATTATTTCTCTCTTTAAGCAAAAGCAACATCAAGTGATTACAAAAGTGAACAGATATCAAATAAAATGGAAAATCACGCCACAGTCTTACGGACCTGAAAAGTCCAACATATTAGCAATGGCAAATTTAAGCCCTACGACCCAATACTATTGGTCCCAAGGGGCTCCTGTGCAGTGGTTTCAATCCATGAAGAACAGCATTCCCTCAAAACACTACAGTGGACAAGAATGTTTAGCCTTTCTGACACCATGCTGCCCAATCCTACTGTCTCAGAAGGGATTAGAGATCCTGAGATAAACAAATCTGTAGGCAGTTGGAATGCTCTCCTTAGAGAGTTCCAGAAGAATTCAGAAATCAGAATATCCTGAAGGAAACTAAGGTTCCATTTTTATTACACACTTAGGGACAAACTAAGATGAATTATGGAATAGGAAAAGCTTATATTCTTGGCCCTGATGCTCATGTTTCCTTTTAACAAAGCAAAACAGAGAGGCTCTTGGGTATGGAACAAAGTGCTGTATTTTGAGGCAGATACACTTAACTCTGCCACTTCATTTGCAGAGTTCTTTAATCCCCTCACTATGTTACTAAGTTATAATTCAAGAAAAGACATAAACTTCACTGATTCTGACCCTGACCTCTAACCAGTGCCATAATAGACAATGAAGTCCAAGAGATCATCTTGCATTAGCTGTGGAGTTTGGGATGGGTGCACATGTGCATGTCTGCAACAAAGACATGTTTTTCAACAGAGCAAGGGAGCAATTATATGGCAATATGGAAACAGATGTGAAAAGCAAACAATACATTCTATAGTAAAATTTTAGAAAATTTGAAGCTTGCATAAGATGCGTTTAGGAAGGGCAAAGCCAAGGGCTCCAAGCTAGAAGGTGAGGTATCTTCCATCCCAGAGAACCTTACCTGTCCCTACTGCCTAATCAGTTTCAATCCAAAGGGTGCTGCTCCCAGCGAGGGGCCAATTCTCTTCCCTTGGGTATCAGCAAAGTTTTTAAGGTGTCCTTTCCTTAGTGTTCGCCTCCATGTAGTCAAAGTCTGGAACTTTAACAGATCACTCAGAAAGTCTAAAAAGCTACTACATGTACCTCAAAAGAATTAATCTCTAAACATTACATTTCAGAAAAGATCACAAAGCTTTGGGAGTTTGTGGGATTGGGGTACCTGTGTGTTCAGAACACCTCTCACATCTATACTCTGTGGATAATTATATTATTTTGCTAATTGTAAGAGCAGCCCTTAAGGGGCTGCATTAGCCTGAAAATCTTCAAAGAATGGGTGAATCTTTAGGTACGCAACTATTTTTTCATTTGCTGATATCATTTGCCTAAATTATACATTATTTTCTGTTTCCAAAAAGCCTAACACAGTGCCTTACACATACTTATGTGATTGGTATAAAAATTTATTAACTTAAGTTGTGAGCCATAAGCTTTCAAACCAATTCAAGAAAAACAATTCCTACTACTAACTGATGGACTCAGGGGTGTGGCATTATGGATGCAGCCCTGAGCTTCTACAGAGCTCTGCCAAGTTTTGTGAAAGGGTCATTCAACGGTAGCTCAATCACTACCATTACAATTCTTGCTGCTCCATGGAATGGGAAGCAATCTCAAAGCACAAGGGCAGAGGTTATACTATAGTGGTTTAAAACAAGGACTTGGAGCTACGTTCAAATCTCAACTCTGTCGCTTTAGGGTTCTATGACCTTGGCCAAGTTATTCCTCTTTGCTAAACAACAGTTCCTCTATCTTTAAAACAAAACTAATACACAGTCATTTTCATGTGCACACTAGACCTTTCCTTGTTTACATACATACACTTTCAGAATCTCCTCTCATAATCCCCTATGGCCATTATGGACTATATCTCATTGAAACACATCCCCAAGAACTTACAAAGTGAAGCCACAATAAACTAACCTAGGAAATTAACCCAAGGAATCTCTCACTTTTTATGTACGGTTTCTAACAGCAATTCCTATAAAGGGAATTATATAATAAGATATGATAAGATTAAAGATTAAATTTTTTCAAGGCTCAAATCTAAACTGTTGGATTCAAGTGACAATGCCAACAAATAACTTCAAATTTTCTATTAACTAGGAATGTCTGTATCATTGCCAAGGCTTCATAGTGCATCTGGTCAGACAGAACAATTCATCTCTAAACAGAAGGGGGATGGCCACCTGGTCCTCCAAGGTAAATACAAATAAGCCTGGGCGGGTGTCCTTGACCTAGGTTTGGTAATGTGGAATCACAGCTTTGAAGCATTCTACAAAGTCTGATGCTCTCAGCCTCTGTGCACATTGCAGCTGCCAAGTATAGACTCACCAGTCTTAAGTGCTGCTGTATAGCCACGGTCAACTCAGATGATCCAACAAAAGAGACAGGGCCAGACCTGTGTCCAACTCCCAACTGGTGTTTCTGAGATGAAGGTATCATCTAGAAATCACAATAGTGGTGGTGACCAGGAGTGACTATTATTGTTACCAACCCTCTGCCCTGGCCAGGAGATAGCTAAAGAGAAGATGAAAGCCAGAACAACCGCCCCCATCAGTTATGCCATTACAACTGCAGAATGTCTTACAGTTTGAATAAGACTTCCATCTTCTCTCCCAAACCTCCCCTTCCTCACATCTACCTTCCCCTTAAGTAATAAAGTAATCCAACAACTGACACAAGCTTCTGACATCTCATCCTAAGAATCTGAGCCCAAATTTTAAGTAACAAAAACCACGCACTAATGAGAAGTCATTACAGAATTACCTGTGTTTATCTATGCAGGGTAACGTTTGAGCAGATTAGCTTGCAGCCCACTAAGAAATATCAAGGCCTCCTAAATTCTGAATTTCTGAAGCTAAGAGTTCCTCAGCTGGAACACAAACCCATTCCATATACAATATCTATATGGGCTGCTCCACATCACCTCTGTGGGACTTAGGAGCACAAGAATTGTGTGAATATAAAGTTCATATTGTTTGTTGTGCCATGATTAATAAAGTTCTTTGTCTCTGACCCAGGAATCTCATGTCTTCTTCCAGATTCTATGAATCCGTGGCAAGCTAACTTGTTGTTCTATGAATCTGTGGCAAGCTGACAAGTAGGGCTAAAATCTCAGACCCTTTGCATTTTTTATGATACATGTTGCTTTCCCACTTGTCATGTCTTCTAGAAAAATTAAGATGATTGAACACAAGCTGAAATATTTTCAGTTTCAGAAAATAAAACCCCAAGACTACTACTGTTTTGAATAGAATGCAATGGCAAATACGGTCATGAAAAAAAGTGGTGTATAGTGTATATTGGGGTTGCCCTGCCCAGACTCGCCCAGTGCAGCACCAACACAGTCATTCTCCCAGTTGCCAGGACTCTTGCCTGTGTCTCCTTCTAGGAATTGCCCTCAGGAGAAGGAATCTGCCTTACCCAAAGTTTCCCCCTCTCCTAGGGGTAGTCTGCATTCAATGATGGGGTATAAAGGCTTGAGCCTTTGCCTCAATTCGAAACATAACCAAATGGCCACTGTAAATCCCTGGTTACCCACTGAATTACCAAAGCCACCATTCAAAGTCTCTCATACAAAATATATAAAGAACTTCACACAACACCAAAACAACAAACAGTCCAATTAAGAAATGGGCAGAAGACATGAACAGACATTTCCCCAAAGAAGACATGTAGATGACCAAAAAAGACACATGAAAAGATGCTCAATATCATTCATCATCAAGGAAATGCAAGTGAAAACCACAATGGGATACCACCTTATACCTGTCAGAATTGCTAAAATCAAAAACTCAAGAAACAACAAGTGTTGGAGAGGCTGTGGAGAAAAAAGAAGCCTCGTGCACTGTTGGCAGGAATGCAAACTGGTGCAGCCACTGTGGAAAACAGTAAGGAAGTTCCACAAAAAATAAAAATTAGGGGGTGCGTGGGTGGCTCAGTTGGTTAAGTATCCAACTCTTGATTTTGGTTCAGGTCATAATTTCACAGTTGTGACAACAAACCCCACATCAGAGTCTGCGCTGATAGCATGGAGCCTGATTGGGATTCTCTTTCCCCTTTGTTCTCTGCCCCTCCCCCACTTGCACACACATGCTCGCGTTTTCTCTCTCTCTCTCAAAATAAATAAACTTAAAAAAAATTAAAATTAGAGCTATCCTACAATACAAAAATCACGCTACTTCGTATTTACCAAAAGAATATGAAAACACTAATTTGAAGGGATATGTGCACCCCATGTTTATTGCAGCATTATTTACAGTAACCAAACTATGGATGCAGCCCAAGTGTCCATCAACAGATGAATGGTAAAAGAGGTGGTATACACACACACACACACACACACACACACACACACACATCAGTGGAATATTATTCAGCCATACAAAGAATGAAAGTTTGCCATTTGCAAATGCTAAGCTAAATAAGCCAGTCAGAGAAAGACATACCATATGATTACACTTATATGTGAAATTTAAGAAACAAAAGAAAGGGGGGGAAAAAAGAGACAAACCAAAAACAGACTCTTAACTATAGAGAACAAAGTGATGGTTACCAGAGGGGAGGGGGGTGGGGGGAGGAATGGGTGAAATAGGTGAAGGGGATTAAGTAATGCACTCATCTTGATGAGCACTGAGTAATGTATGGAACTGCTGAATCACATCTGAAACTAATACAACACTGTACGTTAACTACACTGGAATTAAAATTTGAAAGAAAGAAGTAAGGAAGGGAAGGATGGAAAGGAAGAGAAGGAAAGAAGGGAAGAAAGGAAAGAAAGAAAATAAACCTCTGCATCACATTTAAAAATATATTTAAAAAAAAAGAAATATAAAAATTTTTTTAAAAAGCTATCATAGTTGAACTCCTCTCTCTACTGTATCCTGCTTCCTTCACTTCCCTAACAGGCATTTATGAGAAAACCATCCAACAAATCTCCTGCAGAGAAAGCTCAGAGTCTCAGAGTCTGTCCTCGGGAACCTGACCTGAGATGGGGAAAGTCTCTGCTTCTGCACATCCACAGGATTCTCACCAGCACTTTGCAATGGAGTCTAGACCTAAGAGTCACGTGCTATTTACAACTTCCTTCCTCACTTCACTCCCGCATATCTCAAATTTCAGACTAATCCATTAATGATCATTCACCATTAGGAATTTTTTAAGTCACTAAAGGGTGTATAAACAGTTACTTGAGATCAGTCTCTTGAAAGATTTCCTGGAGAGAGATGGAACATCACAGGATTTCAACTCAAGGCAGATTAAGTAACGATTTTGCATGAGTTTAAATTTCCTGAACTGTATACATTTTCTAAAATGATAGTCTGCTTCTAAGAGAACAACAAATAAGGAGAGAAGGAGAGAACTGAGAAATTCTGATCAACATAGCTAGAATAAACAGCTAATATAGTTGGGCCTTCCTTTCACTTTTGTTTTCTCTGATATTGAAGGATTTTTCAAAAAATGAAACAAGAGTTCCCTTGCCTGAAAGATTTTGAATGCTGGGACTCTGGTCACTTCAGCTAAAATCATTAATTACCTGGGTATTTTTTTTTTTAATTCAAAAATGCTACACACTAGACCCATAGGCATTTTGAAAGAGTGTAGAAAACAGTCGTTTGTCAATGTTCATTGTCTGAAGGATTCTGCTTTAATAAAACAGAAACTGGGTTTCTACCTTTCTATTAACAGCTAACAGAGCTGGAAAATCAAAAGGCACTAGGGTAATTATTTTCCTTAAAAAACAAAAGTAAAAGCACTAACTCTGTAACCTCAGAGCAAAAAAAATCTGCTTACTATCAAAAACAAAAGTTCACCCAAAGGTAAATCAGAGTCAACTGCCGGTCTTTTTAGGCAGAAGAAAGAACCAATGCATCAGTCGCTGGCCTTGTAACAGCATAGTGTTTATAAAACATTTAATGCAGTGTTTCCTTGCCAATTAAAAGCGAGGGTAGGATTTACCTTTCACTTTTAATATCTTTGCCTGACTTTTATACTAGTAACATGAGCCAAAAGGATTAAGGAAACTATTGAATACATATTTCTGCAAAACAATCTTAGTGGAAATTATCTTCAGGGTAAAAGGAAACAATACTAGGGCCGTGATAGTCGGGATAGACAGAATTCCCATTAGATATAATTGGTACAACTTGAAATGTATTTGTATTTCCAATGTAAAGGCCCGATTATCTGGCCATCCCAGAGATTAATAAAGCCCTTCTGTTCTAACTAGCAAGAGAGGATTCAAACTAAGAAGAATAAGCCAGAGTAACTGGTCAAAGAGTTTGCAGTCAGCATAGCCTCAAAACAAACAAACAAACAAACAAACAAACAAAACACAACAAAACAGGAATCTTTGATTTTCTTCCTGGGTTTGGTTCGAAGGCAGTGAAGATCTCATGATTTTAAAGGACTGGTAGTTCATTTTTACACGGGGCAGAAGATCACCTGTAGTAACCTGGAATGCAGAACCTATCGTTGGCAATACTGCATCATCCCTGCTTCCTCACAAAAAAAGCTTCAAGAAAGAAAATGCCAAGCTTGATATTTAAAACTCTTAACTTCAGGCATAATTATCAAATAAAGAGTTTCTATGACTATCCTAAAAAAGAGTCTCCTGTATCTTGCAGTTGACTGGCTGAGATCGCTAAAATCAAACACAGAGTGTGACCTTAAGTTGCACAATTGCAAGGCAGGTTGATTTCACAGCCCTTCTCTTAAGTTAGGGTATCAACTGAGAAAGCGTAAGGCCCTAAGAGCTAGCATGGAGTCCAGTGGTACCCCCAAACCTTCAAAAACACTAATCCTCCCTTGCCAGATGAAGTAGTTCTCTCTTCCACTAAGTCTGTTCCTGACTTACTACAGAAGCCCTGACTGTAAATACCTCACCTAATGTAGTTATTTCTCAAGGGGCGCTAATTCTCCCCATGTCCTCTTCTTTGTTGCTTCTATACCTTAAAGTAGAGATATATTCCAGCATGCCCTTTGAGGCAAATTACAAAGTCAAACCATGAATCTACAATAAGAAAAATGACACTAATTGGTTAATTTCTATTACCAGAAATCTGGAGAATAAGGTGAAAATGAATTCTGAGGATGTTAGAGGGAGAAGAACATAACTTTAGATCTACTCAGGTTATGAATATGGAAACAAATGCCAAAAATGCTGGATCCAATGTACTAGTTCTAGGTAATCCCAGTTGTTTCCAATTGTTTTCTTAGTTGCTTAACTCAAATCTGGACTTGATGGTGGCCTATGCTAAATGAGGCTGAGATACCAGATTATATAATGTAGCAGAAAAAAATACAAAGAGCCAGAGAGACAGAAATAATAAACTAAAAATTATTATATACATTTATCTATCCCAAATTATGTCTCCCAAGAAGGCCCCAGGTCTTTACACAGCACTGATAAATATTTAAATGTTGAGGTCTTTGAAAAGCACTATGAGGGTTGAACCCTGTGAATCAAGATATGTGGGAAAGCCACCTTTGGAATAGGTCCCATTATTTCAATAAAGATTATAGGATCCCAGAGTGGAAGAGACCAAAAGAGTCAATCACAAGAGACAGGAGTGGCTCGCTAATCACAATAAGCAGTAATGGTGGAGTGGACAAGAATTTAATTTGCTTAATAGAGTTTACTCCAAAAGCTATTTTATTAATGAAAGGTTACCAATGTCTGTATAAGTCTGACTAAAATGTGCATTTTCATGTATACAAAGTCAAAACATCTACAAGGTGAAAATAGCTATGAGATTAGAACACCAAGATCACTGTGAAGGAATCAATTGTTGTGAATGCGAGAGACAACACAAGTGACTATTTCCCCAAAGAAGAGCAATGCCAAGTTGATTTGCCATGTCTATTGACCCAGAACTGTATTAGGGCTATGTCAAGCACTTTTTTTTTTTAATCATCATTATTATAAATTATTTTTAGAATGATTCTCAGGGGAAAGTTTGAGTCAAGAGTCTCAGGAAAGACCTACAAATACACCCAAATCTTCCTTAAAAAACTGTAGTGCCACTCCTTGGGTCAGAAATTGTCACTCCAGAAGGACCCTGTTGATTTCAGAATTATAGTTGTATACTGTCTCAAAAATAATAAAAAGGAGACTACTTGATGTCGAAATTCATGCGCCACAGGTAAAGCTATACTCAAAGGCAAAATTATACCAATAAATGCCTTAATATATGTTAATATTTAAAAAAGTAGTAAATGTAAGAAATTAAAAATATAACAAAAAATACCAAACTCAAGGAAATAATTTTAGAAATTAAAATTGAAATTTTACCAGAATGCAATAAGAAATAAGAAATATATGTAAAACTGTTTCTTTGCAAGTACTTTTTTCTGCAAATATTTTTTTAAATACACAAACCCCCAGCAAGCCCGTTTAATGGGAAAAAAAAGAAAAAACCAAGAATATACAACCTTAAGATAAAAAAGGTGATAACCACAGATATTTTTATTTATCTATGTATTTATTAAGGTTGTTCATTTATTTTAAGAGAGGGAGAAAGAGAATCCCAAGCAGGCTCTACACCACCAGGACAGAGCCCAACACGGGGCTCGAACCCACAAACTGCAAGATCATGACCTGAGCTGAAATCAAGATGCTTAACTGACTGAGCCACCCAGGCGCCCCTTTTTATTTATTTTTGATTGTGATAAAACTCCAGATTTTTTAAGTGATTTAAAAATCATAAAAAATATATATGCAAATCTATGGAAATTGTTTCAGACACATTTCAAGGGTTACTTCAGATTCTCAAGAATGTACCCATCTCGGGGCGCCTGGGTGGCGCAGTCGGTTAAGCGTCCGACTTCAGCCAGGTCACGATCTCGCGGTCCGTGAGTTCGAGCCCCGCGTCAGGCTCTGGGCTGATGGCTCAGAGCCTGGAGCCTGTTTCCGATTCTGTGTCTCCCTCTCTCTCTGCCCCTCCCCCGTTCATGCTCTGTCTCTCTCTGTCCCAAAAATAAAATAAACGTTGAAAAAAAAAAAAAGAATGTACCCATCTCCTGGACTCCTCAACCACACAGCTGCCACTGCTTTGGTTGCCAACACTTCATCTGCAGATACCCCTGACCTTCTCATTCTCTCCTGGGCCAGACTCTGGAAACCTGCCCCCCCCACACACACACCTTCCCATCATGACAGAAACCACAGCAGAGCAGGTCCCCTCGGCACCACTCAATGAGTTCCATATAAGCTCTGACTCCTCCTACCACGCTGGACTCCACTCCAATGAGGGCTTTGAAACACTGTCATTCCACAGAAATGGGACCCAGCTTCCACAGCAAAGAGGCCAGGTGTTGCAGTCTGGAAGGCCAGGGAGTAAACTCCCAACAGGGTAAACACTGACCAATGAGAGAAAGGAGATGGGAGCTCACTCGCACATAAATCCACCTCTCTTCCTCTCTCCAACAGACTATTACAACATGTTTTCCATACAACCTGTCTGGAGATGCCCTTCACCCTTGAGGAAGCACTGGAAAGTTTCATAATGCACCAACCTGCCTTTGCTTCCCATCCTTCCCTGGCTCCCTTTTCCCTCTCTTTCACTGTCCTGGGATTGCATCTCCCCATAAAACATTAGCACTAAAGCCTTGCTTCAGCTTCCGTGTTCTAGGAATCCCAAGCTAAGACAGTGATAAATGTGAAAATTTAGAGAAATGCTGATTTTTCACCAAAATAAAAAAATACTATATTTGACCAAATAGTAGATAAAAAGTTCAAAGACATTAATAATCACAGACCACATTGGATAGCAAAGGTCCTGTTTCTAGAAAAACACTAGACCTAGACAATATAACAACCAAATTACACCTAACTTTTAAGGTGCAAATAATTCCTAATTTATCTATTATCAACCAAATGCATTATTTTATGCATTATCATGTTCTTATTAACATAATATAATAAATATAATTCAGAAAAAGAAATTTCAGGGGCACCTGGGTGGCTCAGTTGGTTAAGTGTCCGACTTCACTCAGGTCATGATCTCACAGTTGTGGGTTTGAGCCCCGCATCGGGCTCTATGCAGACAGCTTGGAGCCTGGAGCCTACTTCAGATTCTGTGTCTCCCTCTCTCTGCCCCTCACCTGCTCACACTCTGTCTCTCTCTCTCAAAAATAAATAAACATTAAAAAAAATTTTTTTAAAGAAAAAGAAATTTCATTTATAAATAAGGATAAAAACATTTTTTAATGACATCAAATAAATTCTGGCAGTGCATTAAAAGAACAATTCATCATAACCAATTTTTAAATCACTAGCAGGTCATGTCAATGTCAACATGCATGAGGGAATTCAATAATTTTCCCAATGTAACACAAAACTCTCCAAGATCTCTCCCTACATCTCTCTCTCTCTCACATACACACAGACACACACACACACACACACACACACACACACACACCACATACACACAGAAGCACACTGTGACCATATGAATAAAACATATCAAAGATACATCCGGGCCCTTTCACAAAGATGGCTTGGAAGGTGAAAAAGGAAGCCCCTGCCCCTCCCAAAGCCGAAGCCAAAGCCAAAGCTGAAGCCGAAGCCGAAGCCAAAGCAAAGGCTCCGAAGGCCAAGAAAGTGGTGCTGAAAGGCATCCACAGTCATAAAAAAAAGAAGATCCACAAATCACCTACATTGCAACAGCCCAAGACACTGTGTCTCTGAAGGCAGCCCAAGTATCCTGGAAAGAGATCCCCGAGGAGAAACAAGGTTGACCACTACGCCATCATCAAGTTCCCCCTGACTGCTGAGTCAGCCATGAAGAAAATAGAAGACAACAACACACTTGTGTTGATTGTGGATGTCAAGGCCAACAAGCACCAGATCAAACAGGATGTGAAGAAGCTCTATGACATTGACATGGCCAAGGTCAACACTCTGATCAGGCCTCACTCTGAAGGAGAAAAGAAGGCATATGTTCAACTGGCTCCCAACTATGACGCTTTGGATGTTGCCAACAAAATTGGGATCATCTAAACTGAGTCCCACTGGCTAAATCCAAATTTTCTCACCAAAAAGAAAAAAAAAAAAAAAAGATACACCCAGTTTACTCCCAGAATCCTTTCTAGCTTTCTTTGTGCTTTTTCCCATTCCTCATCCCAACAGGAGTAGAATTAGCATTTGAGGAAAGACCATTCTGCTCTGTGTAAACCTGACTCAGGCATTGTAAGATATTTATCATTTCTGACCCTGGGTATTAAATTTCACAGCACTCCTAAATCACTGACAACTGCAAGCCCTTATATGTTTCCAAGTGTCTGTGAGGATAATCCATCCCTCATTAAGAAACACTGGGAAGAATTCCAGAGAGCTACCCCTGCACCAGTATCCCAGCAACTACTAGGAACTCTCACCTCCTCCTCAGATGACCTATTACCAGTTTTTTTCTGCCCCTCCATTCTAATCCACCCTCTTCACAAACTAAAGAGGACACCATCATCTTAGTTCTGTTGGCCTTTCTATCTGAGTATGCTAGAACATCAGGCCCAGAAAATGCAATACACACCTCCATATAAAATGCAGAAGACAGCAGCAATATCCATGCGGTTTTCTATCATGTGGTTTTGTCAATTTATATGGGCATTGAGAAAACAGAGTTCCTGGGGCACCTGGGTGGCTCAGTCAGTTAAGTGTCCAACTCTGGATTTTGGCTCAGGTCATGATCTCACGGTTCACGGGATCGAGCCCACTGACAGTGTGGAGCCAGCTTGGGATTCTTTCTCTCTCTCTTTCTCTCTCAAAAATAAACAAACATTAAAAAGAAGGAGGAGGAAGAGAAACAGAGTTTCCACAGAATCAAAAATGGCAATCTACCAGGATTCATTAGGTCAAAATATTTGCCACTCACTGGAGTTCTTCTCCACTGATTCTCGGTATACAAATGCTCATGGCACTGGCTCTAAAGACAGAAGGCTATAAATCCAAACTCCACAATGCCTTTATTCTATCTGCCCTTGGGCAATTTATTAACCCCTCTGACCTTAGTTTTCTGCATCTATAAAATGAAGGAAAGTTATCACAACAACCCTGCGAGGTAGATAGTGAGATGTTTCTAAGATGTTCAGCGTAGTGGTTGCTATGTACTAAGGGCTCAATAAGTGTTAGCTCTTTTATTATCTCCTCTAAACACCAAGCTAGCATATATTTCCATTAAGCAGGTTTCCATATTTATTATTAATTCTAACAAGCTAATGCATTTTAAATGTTCCCTTTGTATATTTTAAGGAGCTTCAGTTTTACACCAGTGTGAAAAGAAACATAAAACTTACTCTTGAAAAAAAAAAAAAAAAAAGAATTACTACTGGGGTGCCTGGGCTCAGCCAGTTAAGCAATCTGACTCTTGATCTCAGCTCAGGTCATAATCTTGCAGTTCGTGTGTTCAAGGCCTGCATCGGGCTCTGCGCTGATGGTGCACAGCCTGCTTGGGATTCTGTCTCTCCTTCTCTCTGCCCCTCCCCCGTGCGTGCTATTTCTCTCTCCCTCTCTCTCGCTCTCTCTCCCTCCCTTCATCCCTCCCTCAAAATAAATAAATAAACATTAAAAATTAAAAAAAAAAGAGTTACTGCTAACTGCCTATCTCCTCAAAAAACTCTGAGTACTGATGGCAGAAAACGGATCATCACAGTGAATCCAATGCCATCACACCGCAGACACTGAATAGCTACTTAGTAAATGTGGAAGGAATGAAAAACCTGCATGGTCATCTAATGCCTTAGAAGGGCACTCCTTAATATTTTAAATGGATTACTTTTTTTTTTTTTTAATTTTTTTTTTGAACGTTTATTTATTTTTGGGACAGAGAGAGACAGAGCATGAACGGGGGAGGGGCAGAGAGAGAGGGAGACACAGAATCGGAAGCAGGCTCCAGGCTCGGAGCCATCAGCCCAGAGCCCGACGCGGGGCTCGAACTCCGGGACCGCGAGATCGTGACCTGGCTGAAGTCGGACACTTAACCGACTGCACCACCCAGGCGCCCCTTAAATGGATTACTTCTAACAGTCACTACTACTCTAAAAGTAGGCATGGTCAGCAGCTGACTAGGTATACCATGACAGCAAAGACACATCCTATACACAGAGGTTGGTGAGAAAAAGTAGAAAAAAAACAAAAAAACAAAAAACAGAAAAGCCATAGAACACACTAACATCCATGTAAATTAACAATACTTACATGTCAGTTGTCAAAACTCACTGAAGAGTATCCTCAAAAGTCAATCGCTTCTCTGCTTGTAAATTTTAACTAAGACAACTATAAACAAATATGAAAATCTAATTAATAACATGCATGCTGAAGTTTTGTAAGTAAAGGGCACCGATGTCTGCAATTTACTTTGAAATGCATCTAGAAATTAAGATTAACGATGTATGGATACAGGGATGAAAAAATGAATGAATATGGGGTGCCTGGGTGGCTCAGTCGGTTAGGTGACCGACTTCAGCCCAGGTCATGATCTCACGATTCGTGGGTTTGAGCCCCGCGTCGGGCTCTGTGCTGACAGCTCAGACCCTGGAGCCTGCTTCCGATTCTGTGTCTCCCTCTCTCTGCACCTCCCCTGCTCATGCTCGCTCTCTGTCTCTCAAAACATAAATAATGTTAAAAAAAAATTAAAAAAAAAAAAGAAAAATGAATGAATATACGTCAGGTAAATATACCAAGATGTTATTGGTAAAATCTAGATGGTGTTCACTGCACAATTCTTCCAACTCTTCTGTATTTTGACAATTTTTCACAATAAAATGTTTGCGGGGGGGGGGGGGGGCGGGGAGGTTATGTATGCAAAACCATGGTTATTTTCTAAGTATACAGCCAGAAACAGGATATATACTGAACACATCAAATAAGTGCCTGGCACACAGTAAGCACTATTATCAGAGGGGGTGCTCATGGATGAGAGGAGGAAAATGTGAATAAAATGTGGAGGTAAAAGAATAAACGAAAAATAGCAAAGAGAAGTCAGAGTATATATGGCTACTCTCCCATCTGTGCAGATAAGTAAACTTCATTAATGTCCTCTTTCAGATCATTAGCATTTTTACCTAGAATTGAAAAAAAAGCTTATTTTTCAAAACATGGTTAATATTTCTTGCCAAATATGGTTAATATTTTCTCTGTTTATGCAAGTTTTTGCTGAGTCTTCCATACGTTTTTTTCTTCTAATTTTGTTTTGACTCAACTTGTCTTTCACCATGTTTTCCATGATTCTTAGCCCTGCCGCTGGCCTCAGTCCTTTGCAGGAAAGCAGTGTGCAACCTCCTCGTGTGAAAGGATTTCAATATAAAATGGAATCAAGGATAGAAAAGGAGAATCTCAAGCACGTGTCCTCAGGAAAACAAACTCAATGACCAAGAGACTAGTTTCCCATAAATGCTTAATTTACAGCAAACCGAAACTTATCGCTCAATGAACAGCCACCAAGAACCTATCCCCATCCTCAAGCCAATGGACTTGCTGTTTAGACTACTGCTAACCTGGCACAAAAACAGACACATAGACCAATGGAATAGAATAGAAACCCCAGAACTAGATCCACAAACGTATGGCCAACTCATCTTTGACAAAGCAGGAAAGAACATCCAATGGAAAAAAGACAGCCTCTTTAACAAATGGTGCTGGGAGAACTGGACAGCAACATGCAGAAGGTTGAAACTAGACCACTTTCTCACACCATTCACAAAAATAAACTCAAAATGGATAAAGGACCTAAATGTGAGACAGGAAACCATCAAAACCTTAGAGGAGAAAGCAGGAAAAGACCTCTCTGACCTCAGCCGTAGCAATCTCTTACTCGACACATCCCCAAAGGCAAGGGAATTAAAAGCAAAAGTGAATTACTGGGACCTTATGAAGATAAAAAGCTTCTGCACAGCAAAGGAAACAACCAACAAAACTAAAAGGCAACCAACGGAATGGGAAAAGATATTCGCAAATGACTTATCGGACAAAGGGCTAGTATCCAAAATCTATAAAGAGCTCACCAAACTCCACACCCGAAAAACAAATAACCCAGTGAAGAAATGGGCAGAAAACATGAATAGACACTTCTCTAAAGAAGACATCCGGATGGCCAACAGGCACATGAAAAGATGTTCAGCGTCGCTCCTTATCAGGGAAATACAAATCAAAACCACACTCAGGTATCACCTCACGCCAGTCAGAGTGGCCAAAATGAACAAATCAGGAGACTATAGATGCTGGAGAGGATGTGGAGAAACGGGAACCCTCTTGCACTGTTGGTGGGAATGCAAATTGGTGCAGCCGCTCTGGAAAGCAGTGTGGAGGTTCCTCAGAAAATTAAAAATAGACCTACCCTATGACCCAGCAATAGCACTGCCAGGAATTTATCCAAGGGATACAGGAGTACTGATGCATAGGGGCACTTGTACCCCAATGTTCATAGCAGCACTCTCAACAATAGCCAAAGTATGGAAAGAGCCTAAATGTCCATCAACTGATGAATGGATAAAGAAATTGTGGTTTATATACACAATGGAATATTACGTGGCAATGAGAAAAAATGAAATATGGCCTTTTGTAGCAACGTGGATGGAACTGGAGAGTGTGATGCTAAGTGAAATAAGCCATACAGAGAAAGACAGATACCATATGGTTTCACTCTTATGTGGATCCTGAGAAACTTAACAGGAACCCATGGGGGAGGGGAAGGAAAAAAAAAAAAAAAGAGGTTAGAATGGGAGAGAGCCAAAGCATAAGAGACTGTTAAAAACTGAGAACAAACTGAGGGTTGATGGGGGGTGGGAGGGAGGAGAGGGTGGGTGATGGGTATTGAGGAGGGCACCTTTTGGGATGAGCACTGGGTGTTGTATGGAAACCAATTTGTCAATAAATTTCATAAAAAAATAAAAATAAAAATAAAAATAGACTACTGCTAACCTAACGCTTCTCTGCACTTGTGGCCCGTAAACATGGCCTGCCCCAAAACCCTCAGGACGCGCCTTGAGCTTGCTATAGTTCGTGACCCAAATTGCAATTCCTCTGCTATTCCCCAAATAAACTCACTTCCTGGTAAGTCAAGGCACCTTATTGCCTCCCTTTACCTCTTTGTGTAGGTTGACACTCACTTTAGGAGCTTCTTCTCATCATTGTTAACTTCAGGAATGCCAAGAAGAGACCTATACTCAGGTGTATGGCAGACAGTGAGGCAGCCTGTCTTAGTGAGGACATCAGCAGGTGGGCTGGGAGTTCTGATATCACCTTCAGTGAGTGAGTGATCTCAGGCAGGTCACTTAGTCTGAACTTTGTTTTTCTTATCAAAAACTTGGAATAATAACACCTATTTCACAGAGCTGTGAAGAACAAATAAGACAATGAGGCTATAAATATCCTATGTACGTGCTTAGAAATTATCCCTGGGCTTGCTTGCATTCTCTACAAAATTTTAATTTTCTCCATGTTCTCCTGGATACTTTCTTTCACGTATATATGGATGTCATTAAAGCAGTTCCTGAGAAAGTTTTAGAACCTCACAATTGTCACAGTCTCATACATAGGGATTCTGTCCATATGCTGCCCCTTAAAGTAGCTCATAATTGTTTAGTATAGTATCTTTAATCTTCTCAAGTTACTTCATTGTATCAATTCTCTCTTTAGAATGAAGCATGTCTAAAAGCTCTAATTCTTAACATGTGCTCTTGGAAATCGGCATTTGATTAGGACCAGAGAAAATGAGTTATAGAACACGTGACAAGGTTTCATACATTCTTGATCAATATAGTCTGTCATTAATATTTTTCTTTGTTCTTTAGAACAGCAATTTCCAGTGAGGGTTGCACATGAGGGAATAAACCAAACTGATTCATGGAACAAAAAAGAAAACACAGAAAATGCTATTTATATTTTTTGCCTCATTCTTTGGAATTTCGATTTTTGTGTATTGTACTAGAATATGAATTCATCAAAAAAGTTTAGAGGTGCCTGGGTAGCTCAGTCAGCTGGGTGTCTGACTCTAGGTTTCAGCTCAGGTCATGATCCCAGGGTCATGGGATCAAGACCCATGTTGGGCTCCACGGTATGCATGGAGCCTGCTTAAAGATTCTCTCCCTCTCCCTCTGCCTCTCTGCCCCAGCTCACACTAAGATTCAAAAAAATTTTTTTTTAATTTAGGAGCTACTGTATTGAACTTAGAGTGTATTAGGAAGTCCCAATTCCTTTTTGCTCCTTGATTTATAAAATGAAGTTATCACAATAACAACTTACAAGGTATGGTACGCCTGGGTGGCTCAGTCATTTGAGCGTCCAGCTTCAGCTCAGGTCATAATCTCGTGGTTCATGAGTTGGAGCCGGCCTCGAGCTCCTTGCTGACAGCTCAGAGCCTGGAGCCTGCTTCCGATTCTGTGTCTCCCCCTCTCTCTGCCCCTCCCCCACTCATGCTCTTTCTCTGTCTCTCAAAAATGAATAAACATTAAAAAATAAAAAAAATTTTTAAAAACCTGACAGGGCCAAAAGAATTTCAAATACAGAAAATAACCATTCCATTCATTGGGTACTAAGTGTTTTACAGGACTGAAGTCATGATTTTCTTGACAAATAATACTGGCCAGTATTCTCTATCAAGTTCTTCGTAAGAGAATAGTGATAAGACAAATTAGAGCTTCTAACCCACAAGTCAAAGAAATGTTTCTGAAACTCTGGACTATACCACTGTGGGGTTCTTGGTGGGGGGAACACTCCTCTTGGAGATAAGCAGAATCACCTGACTAAAAGGTCTAAGGTCAGTAAGAAATAGCAGGGTTAAACCTTCAGCCCTCATCCTCTCATTCCCTAATCTGTTGTTACAATTTATGCTACTGCTGCGTCTTTCTGAGTATCTGAAAACCCCATTATAGCTTGAGGGCAACGTGGCATAGACTTAATGTGGGGGGGGGGGGGGGTGGGCAGGGGCAAGACTAGAAGAGCTTCAGAAGCTTGAGTTTCAGTCCTGCTTCCACTGCTTACTGAATGAGTGACCTGAGAGAATTCTCTTAATCTCTCCAAACTTTGATTTCCTCATCCTATAAAGAGGACACAGTAATAATCCCTGCCATGCCTACCTCAAAGGGCTGTCAAGATGCAACGCTATAAAGTACATCAACGTAACTCACAAACTGTAAAGAATTGACAAAAGTCAGACATTGTTTTTATGCACTTCCATTCAGCCGTTGCCTCGGGCAGGCAGGGAGCCAGTCCTGGCTATTTCCTATCTATACAGTAGAAGGTGCTGATACTCGACCTCAGCAAATTTAGACACCATTTAATGTGGAAGCAATAGACTGTCGCTTCACTAGCCGCTACTTGCAAAACAGTGAATCCCTATTCAAATTTGGCTTAAGATTCATCCAAGCATAGAGTTAAAGAAAGATGCTAAGGGAAAGCAGTAAGCCTTTACCCATCTGGAGCTGTGAAAGGCAAACATTGTATGCCCTGAAACTGGAAGGAAGAGAGAGATGAAAAACATTCAGTTTGGCATTCTTGGAGAAATAACTGTGTACACAATTCCAAAGGAAAATATATCTTCCTGTTTCAAAATCATCTTCTGGAAAAAAAATCAGAGTCACACTGCTTCTTTCTAGACAAGTTCAGCAACTGTCACTGAGTCGTCTTTGCAGGAAGTTATTGTAACAAAAGAATTACTGCAGGAATACTAAGAGCTAATACGTTCCACATAATCACTTAATTCTTTTATATGCAGGTGGCATTTTTATTTTAATAGCTATGTAGAGAGTCCATTGATGCTTTTAAATTTTTCCCTAGCCATTTCTGCAGCTCCTCATGTGCGCCTCAGAAAAATGAAAAAATATGACTGGCAAAACTGACAGTCAAAAAAGAAAAACTTTCTCCATCATCCTCTCTCTGCCTTTTTATTGCTCATGCAGATTGGCCTGAAGGGTTTAATGGCCAGAGAATTAATTAGAAATGTCTGTTATGGTAGAAACATTGCTGCTATTGCTGTGCTTAGTGATTTCTCTCTTAACACAATGTTTAAAAGCTAAATTATCACCAAGTAGTAAAATGCTCTCCTGGTAGATTCTTCATTTTTCATATAAATTAACTGCAATTTCGGAGAGAGTCTGGGGCCATTTTTCCATTGTGTTGATAGGTACACGATCCAAAGGAGCTCTTAATGTTTCTAAAAGTCTTGACAAGCAATTCCTTCCAAACTTGAGACCACACACTAAGATGGATATTAAGATTTCTTACTTGCGAGACAAAGACAAATGCTAAACAAGCCAAGCAAAATAAGACGAAGTGACCACTTTGAGAATACAATCACCGTTAAGTTGTTTAACATTCCCCAACAGTGACCTGGCATTTCTTATGAGAAGAAAACCACTTCAGACTGACAATTATGGGGAAAAGCATATGTAGTCCAAGGGATCAATAAGCATAAAGAGAAAGTCAATGACAATGAACACAGTGGCACAGGAAACCAACCAAATTAGAACCTTAATGAAGTGTTCTGGAATAAAAAGTCTATCATTAGATCCAGAATCTTCAGCATCAATATGACTGGCACAAATTAGGCACTTGATAAGAACTGAATAAATACACAGGACAGAAAGTTTAGCCATTCTCCAAAATTATTATCCAAGGGTTATTTTTCTTTAGAAATTTAATTTTCAATCCTTAGCCTGAAGAGCTAGAAAAAGCTGCCCATATTCCTAAAGAGCATAAATAATAAAGTCCAAGCCTCTGACACAGACCATAGCCAGCAAGCCCTACTGAGCAAAACATCAACTTACACTGCTTTGAATGGTCCATAGCATGGTAACATATGCATCTAGAATTGACGTATTTTAGCACATTAAAATATCCCAGATATAAGGGGCACCTGGGTGGCTCAGTTGGTTAAACAACCACCTTCAGCTCAGGTCATGATCTCACAGTTCATGAGTTCGAGCCCTGCATTGGGCTCTGTGCTGACAGACCAGAGCCTGGAGCCTGCTTTCGATTCTGTGTCTCCCTCTCTCTCTGACCCTCCCCTTCTCTCTCTCTCTCTATCTCTCTCTATCTCTCAAAAATAAACATTTAAAAAATTAAATAAATAAAAAATAAAAACCCATATATCCCAGATATAAGAAACACTGTATAGAACCACCTCAAAAATAACTATTTTCAGCTCTCTAGTTACTGAAGCAAACTTGAAAAAAACATGTAGAAAGTAACAAAAATATGTTTTCTGGGCCTCACTGTCAGCAAATAAAGCAGAGAACTATATGGTTGAATGCCTATAAAGTTTTTTGTTATGAGTCATAATTAAATCCCACTGGAATCTGTGTTTTCCTTTTCTTTTTCAAAATGAGTTTGCATCCCTTTTCCAAAATGTGTTATATGTTCTTTTTTTTTATTTTTTTTTAACATTTATTAAATTTTGAGACAGAGAGAGAGCATGAACAGGGGAGGGTCAGAGAAAGAGGGAGACACAGAATCCAAAACAGGCTCCAGGCTCTGAGCTGTCAGCACAGAGCCCGATGCGGGGCTCAAACCCACAGACCGCGAGATCATGACCTGAGCCGAAGTCAGACGCTCAACCGACTGAGCCACCCAGGCGCCCCTCAAAATGTGTTATATGGTTTCATAACTGCTATTGCTCTTTGAGACGACAAACCATTATCTCCTCCCTCCCTGATGTCTAGCACTGTCCATTTGATCGCTGTGAAAATGGACTACACCAGAAAAGACAGGACCACAGACTAATGCCATCCTAGGAGGAAAGTAAATGGGAGCAATGAAACAGGATAAAACTTGTCACTTGACAGAAGTGGGGACAGTTTTTATTCACAATGAGGGGTATCCAGTGTCACCTGGGGAATTTTAAAACCTACTTTAAGATCAATCACTGAAACCTGCATCCTAATGATTCTTAAATTTTTTTTATCTGTGGTCTAACCCTCTACTACCCGGACATACGTGATTATCTTGCCCTGCCCCAGCCCCACCATACTTGACCCTATTCCTGTCTTCTTGAGTAATCAGTGTGACAATTTCTGACACTGTTTCTAAGATGGTAATTAATTTCACCCTAGAAACTTGAAAAAACTGAAGGAGGCTAGAATTATTAGGAAACCTTTATATGGCATGTGTCCTGAGGGCTTTACAAACATTAATTCATTTGATCCTCATAGCCCCATGAGATAGATCCAGCCACTCATGTTTTTGCAGACCAGGGAATTAAGACAGAGAGAGGTTAAGCAGCTGGCTTAGGAACACACAGCCAACAACTGGTGGAGCTGGAATCTGAACTGAAGCAATCTGGTTCAAGAACATATACCCAAACTCCTGTCCTAGGTTACCTCTCAAAAATAAGCAACGAAGCAAACAGAAATGCAAGATGCTAAATAGCCTCTTAACCCCTTACTGACTTGACACTGATTAGTTTTTGAATTGTTCAATCCCTTCCATTTGTTCTCCACTTGTTGAAGAAGACACACAAAACAGGAGATGAGAATAAAACCCTCAATGGAAACAGTCAATAAAACTGGGCTGAGGGAATGAATGAAATACTGGGAGCCTCTGTTTTCTCACAGCTGTTCACATCAGATTATTCTCAGCCAACAGGCCTAATGCTTGCCTTTTGTACGCCCTGCTCTGCACATGGGTTTTCTACAGACTTCTTTATATCTCTAGCATTCATTGTCGTGAACCTAGAGATAATGCGGCCTCTGTCTTTCCTCGTGTCCTTTCTTCTCTGGTCAATCTGCTCTTCTGAGGCTGCACTCCCTGAAGATTCTCTACTGAAGCCACGTTGGCTTCTGCTTTTCATAGTTTTGGTGAAAAATTTTAGGCATATAGAAATAAAAATGGAAATGACTTCTAGAAGTTGAAGCGCCTGTGAGCCCTGCTTGACGATTTTCTTCTCTCTTCCCTGAGTTAACCGCTATCCTGGATTTGGGTGCATTTTATCATTTTAATATGAATCTAGAAACGAGACATTATTCTGTATGATTTTTATTTTTCTAGTTCTATATGATGTTAAGCTCTATAGAAATGACATCAGGGGCACATGGGTGGCTCAGTCGGTTAATCGTCCAACTTTAGCTCAGGTCATGATCTCACAGTTTGTGAATTTGAGCCCTGCATGGGGCTCTGTGCTGATAGCTCAGAGCCTGGAGCCGGCTTCAGATTCTGTGTCTTCCTCTCTTTCTGCCCCTCTCCCCACTCATATTCTGTCTCTCTCTCTCTCTCTCTCAAAATAAACATTAAAAAAAATTTTAAATAAAAAAGAAAAAGAAATGACATCACACTATACATATACTATTCCTTTGGCATATGGGTTATTTTATTAATAGTAATAACAACAAAAGTAAACAACTTTGTCCCCACCACACAGCTTAAGGAAAAGCACATTTCCATTACCACGGATGCCCCCTTGATTCCATCCTCTTCCTCAGCTCCCAGAGATAATTCCTATACTGACTTTATTATTCCTCTCATTGTTTTTATAGTTACTACCACTTATATGTGAATCCCAAAGACAAGGATTACTCCATTTTGCCTGTTTATTATCTTACATAATGTTTGATATATTCTTCTGTGACTTGCTTCCTCTACTCAGTATTTTGGAAGTTCTTCCACACTGGCTCATAGAGCAGTACTTCCTTAGTGTTTGCCACAGTGCAGGCTACGCTGTATGGCAAGGCCACAAATAATGCATTCTTCTACTGATGGCAGTCTATTTTGTTGTTTTAATCTTTTTTATATTAATATGCTTGAGTACACCTGAGATAAGCATATGAAAGAAACAGTCTATTATTTTCTGTAACTCGAGTTTTCTGGGGAGTAACTTCAGTCACATTTGATTTTTTTTTAATGTTCATTTATTTATTTTGAGAGAGAGAGAGCAGGAGAGGGGCAGAGGGAGGGAGGGAGAGAGAGAATCCCAAGCAGGTTCCACACTGTCAGCACAGAGCCCAATGTGGGGTTCAATCTCACAAGCTGTGAGATCATGACCTGAGAACACATTAAGAGTCAGAAACTCAACCAACTGAGCCACCCAGGCGCCCCTGAAGTTTCTCAGTTTAGATCTGAGCTCGAGTCAATTCAGGATTTTCATCTCTGATTTCTTCCTTAAAAGGGTAAAATGCAGTCCAGGTGGCATCATGAGGAGTCTTAGTTTTGTATGGCAAGAGGCTTCTGGTCCAGTCATAACTCTGTCTTCCACTGGCATCCTTTGGGACTAATCTCACCCTGGTTTTGCTATTTTTGTCATGTCTTGTTTTTGGCAATTTTCTTTGGTGGCATTCTCTGAGAGAGGTCATAGATGCCTCCTTAGGAGGGGGGAACTTCCAGATGCCTTCCCCCACCACTCTGTGGCCATAAACAACTGGAGTGCAGCCTTAGGCCCTCTCTTCCTAGATTCAATTGGCCAAGAAATTTTTCCCCAAGTTTTTGTTTTTGTTTTTTGGTCTCCCCTGATTAATCAGGAAGAGAGGTTTGGAATCACCTGGACGCATGGGGCACTGGACACACAAACAATAGAATTATGAACAAAGTCTTAGGCTGCAGTGAAATTTCAGTCTATCTTGATGGTGTGAGTTAATCAGCTTAATTCCTTTGATTATGTGGAAAGCAAAGGAAAGACTGTTCCCTCTTGTGAAATAAACTAGTGAGCTAATCCAAAGGCTCAGTCTCAATACCATAAACATACACTGTCAATATGGTAGCCACTAGCCACCTGTGGAGATTTAAATTTAAGTTGTGAGTAATTACATTCAAACAGAATTTTAAATTCAGTTCCTCTAGTCACATTTCGAGTACTCAAGTAGGCCAGTGGCTACCCTATTGGATAACACAGACATAGAACATTTCCATCGTCACAGAAAATTCTACTGGACAGCAGTCTTAAAGGATGCTTACATAAGACAGAGCCAAGTGGATACTATAAAGAAAAGCATTCATGGGGCGCCTGGGTGGCTCAGTTGGTTAAGCAGCTGACTTCAGCTCAGGTTGTGATCTCATGGTTCATGAATTCAAGCCCCAAGTCAGCCTCTGCGCTGATAGCTCTGAGCCTGCTTTAGAGTCTCTGTCTCCCTCTCTCTCTCTCTCTGTCTCTCTCTCTCTCTGCCCCTCCCTGACTCACTTGTGTGCTTTCTCTCTTAAATAAATAAATAAATACTAAAATAAACATATTTAAGGAAGGAAGGAAGGAAGGAAGGAAGAAAGAGAGAAAGAAAGAAAGGCATTCAAGTCCCAAATAGCAGGATTATTGATTTTGACACCAGGTATTCAGATTCACAAACTAGAGTAACCTCATTTCACCTCAGCATCCTAAACGCCAGAGGGGTTCATGCCAGGGGTAACAGGCATTTTTTGAGAGACCTCAGGGATCAGTCCTTCCCCTGAACTAGAGGGAAAGACTTGGGCAGGTGCTATTGTCACAGCTCATCACAGGTTCATCTGGGCTATGATGGAATGAGACCATCATAGTCTTTCACGCTGGTTGTTCCTCACATAGCTGACATCTGTCAGAAAATGAAGGGAGAAAAATTGTCCTCTGGGAAATGTGTATTCTTTAATAACATAATATAGGCCCACTTCACCAAGTCTAAATAATACCAAATGAAACTTTCTCTCTTTTTTTATGTGTGTTTTTGAGAGAGAGAGAGTTGGAACGAGCACGAGCAGGGGGAGGGGCAGAGAGAGAGGGAGACACAGAATGCGAAGCAGGCTCCAGGCTCCGAGCCATCAGCACAGAGCCCGACGCGGGGCTCGAACTCACGGACCGCGAGATCATGACCTGACACTTAACTGACTGAACCACTCAGGCGCCCCAGCCAAATGAAAACTTTCATGTTTGAAATGATTATGTTTGTTTTATGTGCCACTCGCTGCACATTTGATGTATACAGTCGGCCACGGTATATTTTAACTGCAAACCTGAACCCCTCTTCCTCTAAGCTCATCTTTCTAAGCAACTTTATAAAAAGAACTTTGTATAGTTCTTGGTTATTCAATTCAGTATCATATTTTCTTTTCTCTCACTGTACCACCCTTGAGCCTGTGAGCCCTCAGATGCCATTCCTCTTATGTCCCATGGCCTGCTCTGGAGAGCAAGGGGGCTGAGCCCTACTGGCTACATTCCTCAGGTTCCCTGTATTTGGAGGATCTGAAATCAGCCAGGGAAGGTACAGGAGGGAGCCTGGAGACATGGAGAAAAGAAGAACCCAGGGCATTTCTCCCCTCCTTGCCCATCTTCAGCAGCATCTCCAACAGACTGGGGCTCATCTTCTCCCTCTGTAGTGCCAGCTCAGACCAGCCAGGCCCACCGTGCCTTCACTTTTCCACAGCGTGCCCAGCCTCCAGGCCTCAGTAACATTCACCCTTCTGTCTGTCACTCCGGCCCACAAGGGACATTCCCTCCACTGCCAATATCAGAGCTGGCTCACCATCTCCTATTCGACTTCTCAGTAATTCCAACAGCTGTGCAACCAATTCCTGCGTTCAACGTCTCTAACTACTCAGACAGCTTTCTGTGTTCCTGGTAGGCCCTGACACATCTCTTCAAAATCTGTTCAAGTTCACATGGGAAAGCTGATGAGTATCTGCCCCAGTTACTACAAAACGCTCCCATCCTCCCCAGGAGTGTATCAGTCTGTCCATGGAGGCCAAGTTCACAAAATTAAATCTGTCTCCTAAATTGCATGCACAGATGAGTGCACATGCTGTATCCTGTTTTCTTTTGTTTTTACTGTAATCTTCAAAAGCAAGACCTACAAAAACCTACCCCTATCAGGCCACCATGTTGAATGATTCAGGTTTGGCTGGACAGAATCCCCTGGCAAGGGCCACCGTAAGAAACTGCTCCAATCCAGCGCCCTACCAGGACTTGCACCCTGCCCAGGGCTGATCTGGTCCACCAGAGGCATGCCTTTTTTTGACTGGTCTTAGCAGAAGGGGGCCACGTTTTGCAATTTATCTGTCTAGAGGGGTTTTGTTTTTTGCTTTCTAAATTGCACGAGGTGTGCAATTTATGTGCTAGAGGTGGCCCTCTGCCTGTGTATTCATTTTCCTATTCAGATATACATAGTACTGTAGAACTGAGGTCATCTAACTCATTGTGTGAACTCCTGAGGAGGAGCACAAGGGGTCCTTACCTTAGGATGGACCCTCAATCCTCGAAGTCCAGAGCAATTTTTACATTCCAGATCACAATGCATTATACTTATGGGTCCATCCGCCATCCCCATAGATTGCTAGCTCCCCAAGTGTAAGCAAGGACTTTCTTCAGCTTTGTATCTACAAAGCTTAACAAAGTGCCTTACACATAGCAGTGCTCAGTATGTGTTTACTGAGTGAAGACTGAACTGTATTTTATAGTTTACAAAACACTTTTACATGTTATCACCTTTAGTGCTCACAGAGATACTGTGAGGTAATCTAGGTGATTTTGCAGATGAGGAAATCAAGACGGAGAAGGCAAGGTCACACTCTCTGTTAGTAATGCAGGGAGTACTTAAACTTGGGTCTACATATTTCTAGACCAATGTTCTATCACACCTATCCAAGGTCGACTCCTGGTCTTTATTCAGAGTAACTCTGCTCAGGACTTTGAATAAATTAGGGAAAAGCGCCCCCTCTGGGTGGATGAATCACAAAAGATTCTTTACTCTGTGTCAGCAAATCAGAAAAAGACTCCTTCCTAGCAGGTGAGTCTGTATAAAGCACATGCCCCAATCACACACTGCAATTCCCTATAACCCTTCTAGTAAAGTGAAGTTCAGGGATTCCTTTTGATTTTGCCTTTAAATTACATAGAGCGTCTTTTACTAACTCTACTACATATTTACACTGTAAAAATGCTTTTCTTGGCTTTTTGTTTTGTTTTGTTTTGTTTGAGAGAGAGAGAGCAAGTAAGAAGGGGAGAGAGAAAGAGAGAAGGACTCCCACGAGGGGTAGAGAGAGAAAGAGAGAGAGGGGAAGAAAGGGAGAAAGAAGCAGGGCTCACCTGAAACGGGGCTCATGTTCACCGGAAGTGAGGCTCGAGCTGACCTGATGTGGGACTCAAACCCACGAACCGTGAGACCGTGACCTGAGCCGAAATCAGATGCCCGACAATGGAGCCACCCAGGTGCCTCTACTTCTTTTTTTAAGTTTATTCATTTATTTTGAGAGAGAGCGAGACAGAGAATGCACACACAAGCAGGGGAAGGGCAGAGAAAGCGGGAGAGAGAGAATCCCAAGCTGATAGCATGGAGCCCCAACATGGGGTTTGCACCCACAAACTGCAAGATCATGACCTGTGTCAAGAGTCAGACGCTTAACTGACTGAGCCCACCCAGGTCCCCTTTGGCTTTGTTTTTAACCTTTTATAACATATTTAGATCAAAAGCATTACTGAGGAAGCTTCTGATGGCAGCAATATTTTTACCCATATCCCAATGAAATAGCTATTTTATGTTAACTACTCTCTTATCCTTTCTATCGCAATCATCTTTAAATGCTTACAGCACTGTGCAATACAATTTTGATAGATTTACCACCTCTTTCCCATAAGTCTTCCCTTTCACTTGAAAACGTAGATTTCCCCGCTCTGCCTCTGTTTCTTGTTTTTTTTTAACAAGGTGACCCACAGCTCTAACAGATGTGAGCATACTGTTTTTTTATCAGCTGCCAATTTTCCATAATTTTTCTTATGATATCTTTAACTCTCTTGTTTTCAAATAGAGGATATACCAGACTTAACCATTTAGAAAGCAAACCTACTCCATCAACCACACATTATGCCGCGCCAAGACCTGCCCTGCTCTTGTTTAAGGATCATTTGGCAGATGTCAGAAAATCCTTTTCCAGACTCATGAAAATGGTGGTGGCTGTCTTGATATTAAACTCAAAAAAAAAAAAAAAGGGGGGGGGGCAACTCGGAAATTTTTTTGTAACTTTCTTTGGTCTTCCCCTGAACTTCAAAAAAGAACCACATCATTCCCTTTTTATTTTTTTCTTTCTCCTTTACAATATCAGTTGGGGTCCCTTTCTTTACATCTTTTTAGGGAACTGTTACAGACACTTCTGGGATTTATAATAATTTCCTTCACATTAATGCAAAAATTCTGTTACTTACCAACTCAATAGAAACAAAAGTTATGACTCCAATTTTATTCTTCTCTCTTCGCTTTCTAATCTTTACCTCATGTTCCTTTTATCTTACCTTTTCAATTTCTAAGCCTCAAGATCAATCTTTTTCCTCTATTTCTCCATATCACCCTCTAACCCTTGCACAAAACAGGAATTCAGTAATTTCAAACAGGGTCATGAGCATGCACAGCTCTCTTTTCTGTCTACCTTCTGTTACTGACACTGGGTGAACACTGCTCTCCTCTCCCCAGTTTAGGCCGGTCTTTAAAAATTATACCTTATTAACACCTTTATCCTTTCAATGATACAAACTTGACATTGATCTGGTAAGATTCATATATTTTTCCAAGTTTAATTGAGACATAATTGACATACATCACTCTGTGAGTTTCAGCTATACAGCATAAAGGTGTGACTTACACTTACACAGATTCTGAAATAATCACAATAAGTTAACATCCATCACTTCACACAGATACAGATACAATAAAAAGAAATCGGGGAGGCAAGAAATACATTTCTCCTTATAATAAGAACTCCTGGGTTTACTCTCAACATATGATGACGTTAGAGTCATCATGCTATCCATTACGTCTCTAGTACTTACTTGAGATTTGTCTATTTTTTAAAAAATCACTGTAGTCATCAGCAAATGAATGGGTAGAGAAAAATAAGACAGTAGCTGGGAACCAGTTTGGAAGCAATTGCACTGCCCCACAGAAAATATCATCAGGGCCAACTGAGGCAACAGCAGAAGCAACATAGAGAAGACAGAGTCAAGAGACCCAAAGTAGTAACACTGACAAGACTCCGTGTCTGGGAAGGGAGGGTTGAGGGAAGACATAGAGAATCATTCATGAGTTAGGCTTTAGTAGCTGGGCAATATTGTCCTTTATGAGACAGGATGACAGGAGGAAGGGCAAGTTTTGATAGAAATGTAATTCATTGAGTTTTGGTAAATATTCTTCATCTGGAAAACAACCCTTTGCTTCTGTTTTCATTCAATTTAAAGTTGACGTGTAGTATGTTTTAGGTACAATGAGTATGGGGAAATTGATTTATGTTTAGCAGTTAATTTTTTGTGTTTGCCTTCGATATCCCCATGAGACAAACAAAGGGGGGGGTGACTGATAAACAGTTAGATATACAAGCCTGGGGGTGCCTGGGTGGCTCGATGGATTGGGTGTTTGACTCCTGATTTTGGCTCAAGTCCTGATCTCGCAGTTCATGGGATCAAGTCCCATGTCAGGCTCTGTGCTGGCAACGCAGAGCCTGCTTGGGATTCTCTCTCTCCCTCTCTCTCTTTGCCCCTCCCTCTCTCTCTCTCACACATTCTCTTGCTCTCAAAATAAATGAGTGAAAGGAAAGAAAATGAAAGGAAAAAGAAAGAGAACTTTCAAAAGAGATCTGGGCTAGAAATACACTTTTTGAATCTATTTTATATACACAAAACATTTTTTTAATGTATATACATATCCTTTATGCCATTTTTCTTTTTAGCTTTTGTCTCTCAACTCCAAATCCAATTCTGTACTGTGCTTTGTGATGCTGGGACAAAGACTCTGCAAAATACATTTCCCAGGCTCCTTTGCTAGCTGGCTTCCTGCTAAGACTTGCACTAGAGACAGACTGGAAAGCAGATCAAGCAGACAAGCAACTTTCTCCTTCCCTTTGCTTAGTCTTCTTGTCAGTAGCACCAGTCCCAGCTGCAACACCCAGTTCCCAGCGCAAGTACCAATGGCACCCCTAACCGACCTCATCTCAGGCCATCAGAGTTACTAGCTGCAACCCGGTCATAACCCCTCCTCAGAGGCCTGAGCCCCAGCTTTGCAGGTCCTCTACTCGGAGTTCTAGCTTTTGACAACCCAAACCTCTTCTCTGTTGTTTCCCCAGGAGGGGGTTGGTAGCCACCTCTTCGGTAATTATCTCCACTTTAGCTCAGTGCCCCCTTTTGTTTTTTCTCTCCTCCAACCACCCATGGAAACAATGCTGTATATTAAATTCTCTCTGTTGAGGGGCACCTGGGTAACTCAGTTGGTTAAGCGTCTGACTTTGGCTCAGGTCATAAACTCACTGTTGGTGAGTTTGAGACCCGTGTCAGGCTCCGTGAGAACAGCTCAGAGCCTGGAGCCTCCTTGGGATTCTTTGTCTCCCTCTCTCTCTGCCCCTCCCCCACTCTCACTCTGTGTTTCTCTCCGTCAAAAATAAATAAAGATTAAATTGTCTCTGTTGAAATCGTTAGTATGGTTTCTATTTTCTAACTGGACAGGGACTCATATTCTTTGGGTATATAAAAACGAATAAACTTTCCTACCTTCCAGGAGCTCACAGACCAGTTAGGAAATGAAAACAACCAGTAAATGTACTAGTTTCTTTTCAAGATGGGGGACAGCCCATCTTTCTTTCCTCTTCACCTCTTTTTTTTCTTTACCTCTTAGGAGGTAGAAGACTTGTAACTGATGGAGGAGGGAAAATCACAGCCTGGTATACACATAGAAAGGGCTGTGGATAAGGATGGAGACAGTCTGCCCGGCAGAGCCACAGAAGGGCCAGAAACTCAGAAACACTGATTACCATGGAAGCCAAAGTGAGGGACCAGGCTGAACACTGGAACAACTGAATGGGCACAGTCTGGCTTCCTCTCAATCCCTACCCCCTGGTGCTCAGCAGCCAGTCCCTCCTCATCCCCCCACCTCCAGGAATATAAAAATGATTTTTCTCCAAAGAAGTAAGACTAACCATCAGGAGTGAACCAGAGTGGCCAGTGGCAATGCTGTGGCACCACAACAAATTCTTCTGGAACTTAGGGATCCCAGTTTAACAACAGGGTCCCTGGCCACGCACTTTCAGATGAAGCCTACCAGTAAAGAGGCCTCATTCACATCCA
This sequence comes from Prionailurus bengalensis, assembly GCF_016509475.1. Classification (NCBI taxonomy): domain Eukaryota; kingdom Metazoa; phylum Chordata; class Mammalia; order Carnivora; family Felidae; genus Prionailurus; species Prionailurus bengalensis. Next base: position 52,626,695 of record NC_057358.1, on the reverse strand, counting down.
CCAAAATCACATTTTCTATTGTGTAAGTCTTCATTTTTAAAAAAAAAGAAAAAAAAAGATTTTCTTCAGAATCAAAAATCAAGTATTACATAAAAAGAATACAGTTTAAATACTCTCGCTTTTCCCCACCCACCCAGGTCCCACCTACTCCCACCCCAAAGGTAACCTCTCTGATTAATTTCTTGGATATCCAAAGAAATTAAAGCTTTTACATAAACGCAAGAAAATATATTTGCATGTTCCATTACTCATTAAAATTAGTATACAATACATACTAGTCAGTTTATTTGTTATTTTTTCAATAGTAGCTACTCTAATAAGTATGTGGTGGTATTGCATTCTGTTATTAATTTGCACTTCCCTCATGTCTAATGATGTTGAGCATCTTTTCATATAATTTTTGCCATCCTGCCTCTCATGGCTGCTGCTGTGCATTACCACAACCTCGGTAACTTAAAACAACAGAATTTGATTCTCTCCTAGTCCTAGAGGCCTGAAGTCCAAACTCAGTATCATTGAACCAAAATTAAGGTTCAGAAGGTCTATGCTCCCTTGGAAGGCTCTAGCACAGAATCCTTTCCTTGCCTTTTCCAGCCTTTGGAAATGCATTCCTTTACATTCCTTGGCTCCTGGCCCTTCCTCTATCTTCAAAACATGTGGGTAGTATCTTCTCTGACTCTGTTTCCTTCTGCTTTCATGACATGCAAATGAAACTTCATGACATTTTTAGACCTACCCTGCGAAGTCACATAATATCACTTTCACAATATTCTGCTGGTCAAGACTGTAAAAAAGGTCCTCCCCAAAGAACACATACAGGTGACCAGCAGGAAGTGAAAAGCCGCTCAACGCCACCAATCATCAGGGAAATGCAAATCAAAACCACAGAGAGCTATCAACTCACACCTGCTAGAATGGCTATTATCAAAAACACAAAGCAATAACAAGTGTCAGCAGGGATGTGGCAAAGAGGCAACACTTGTGCACTGCTGGTGGGAATGGAAGTTGGCATGGCCACTATGGACAACAGCATGGAAGTTCCTCAAACAACTGCAAATAGAACTATCATATATGATCCAGCAATCCCACTTCTGGGATTACAATCCAAAAGAAATGAAACCAGAATCTTCAAGAGATATCTGCACTCCCATGTTCACTGCTGCTTTCTCCACAAAATTCAAGATATGGAAACAAAACAAGTGTCCGTTACAAGATGATTGGATAAAGAAGAGATTTTACACACACACACACACACACACACACACACACTGCAATATTACTCAGCCATGAGAAAGAATAATATCTTGCTAATTGTAACAGCATGGATGGGCTTTGAGGGCATTACGCTAAGTGAAATAAGACAAAAAAAGACAAAATACTGTATGTTCTCACTTATATGTGGAATCTAAAGAAGCTTAATTCATAGAAACAAAAAGTAGGGAAGTGGTTGCCACTGAGGAATGTGAAGATGCAGGATGTTGGTCAAAGAGTACAAACTTTCAGTTATAAGATGGTATGTTCTGTGGATCTAAGGTACAACGTGGTGACTACCGTTAATACTACATTATGTACTGGCAAGTTGCTAAAAGAGTAGATTTTAAGTGTTCTCACAACAGCAACAAAAAAAGGTAATGATATGAGGTGAGAGAGGTATTAACTAATCCTATTGTGGTAATCATTTCTGCAATATATACATGTATCAAATCATCACACTGTACCTCTTATCACACTGTACCTTATAAAACATTGGATATAAACTTATCCAATGTTTTATACCAATTATAGTGCGATAAAACTGGAAAAGGAAAAAAAAAATACATACACCCTAAGACCTAGCAATTCACTCCCAGATATATACCCAACTGAAGTGCATACATATGTCCCAAAAGACATGCCAAAGAATGCTCACTGCTGCGTTATTTGCAACAGTCCAAAGCTGGAAACAATCTAACTATCTTTTAAGAGTAGAAAAGGAACATGTATGTATCATGATAGATACAGCCGACTGATTACAGAAGTTAAAAAGGAGTCAAATACAACCATATACCTCAACATGGATGAACCCCACAAACATACACATGCTACCACTCCATTTCTATAAAGTTCAAAAACAGAGAAATCTAAATGACTGTGCTAGAGAATTTTATTGTTTCCCAAGGGTAAGGTGCCATGACTATAAAATTGAATAAACTGTGATGTTAGGAATTAGGATAGTGTTTACCTTTGGGGAGAAAAAAGGGGTACTGACTGCAGGGAGCTCTGGGGAGGCTTCCAGGTTGCTGATAATACTATTTCTTGATCTGAACTGTGGCTACAAGATGTGGTCACCCTGGGGCAATTTACCGAGTTTCTGTACTTTTTTACATATAGATCAACAAGTAAACATCTGTGAAGCACCTAACATGTGCACAGAAGATTGTGTTGGGCACTGTGTTCTCTCTCCTTTTACCTACTTTGCCGGCATCATCCCAGTGGAGGGATCCCGTTCTTATTCACTGGTTCAAGGGACGGTACAGCGAATGAGTGCAGCCAGCCTCTGCAAGTCCATTCTGAGAGTGGGGCCCAGTCAGGCTTAGGCCAGAGGTTCAATCACTTTGTTTAGCAGAGCCCACGACAGAACTTCCCGGCTCATGACAACTCTTCCGTGCCACGTTTAAATATCCAAAGAGAATTGCACTGCTCACGGCCAGGATACCCTGCTCAAAGCTTGCATGACACTGTTGACTCAGGAAGCAGTAGTTGATAAGGGGGCAAGAAGAGCTTCTGTGACTCCACTGTGCTTGGGGCAGGTAGGAGGCAGAGCTAAGTCTGAACCTGTGGAGAACTGTGCTCTGGTTACACACTAACTACATTACTCATTTTCTCAGACATAAAACTGTAAGAATGGCAGGGGCGCCTGGGTGGCTCAGTTGGTTGAGCGTCCAACTTCAGCTCAGGTCATGATCTCATGGTCCGTGAGTTCCAGCCCCGTGTCTAGCTCTGTGCTGACAGCTCAGAGCCTGGAGCCTGTTTCAGATTCTGTGTCTCCCTCTCTCTCTGACCCTCCCCTGTTCATGCTCTGTCTCTCTCTGTCTCAAAAATGAATACACATTAAAAAAAAAAAACACAAATAAACATTAAAAAAAAATTTTAAGTTGTACAAATGGTAACACATCTATCAATATTTGAAAAGTATTTATTTGCATAATTAAATTTTAATGACATCAGTGTGCGTGACAGTCTTGCCTATATACAGATGGAAATTTCAGTTATAAATGTAAATAAAAACACTTTGATTTGGGGGAAGAAAAATAAAGCCCTTCAAACTTCAAGGGGAGGAGACAGAAACGCTACCTCTTGATAGGAGAATGGCAAGTTTCTAGAAAGTTATGTGACTTGAGGAAAAGCTAAGTACAATATGCAGGACAAATGCTGCATAATTCCATTCATATGAAGTACCCAAAATAGTCAAATCCATAGACTCAAAGAGTGGAATTGCAGCTGCCAGGTGTGAGGCGAGGAAGATATGAGGAGGTGTACATCAATGGGCATAAAGCTTCAGTCAAGCAAGATGAGTAAGTTCCAGAGACCTCCTGTGGAACACTGTGCCTACAGTCAACAGTATACTCTACACTTGAAAAGTTAAGAGGGTAAATCTCACCTTAAGTGTTCTTTTCATAATAAAATGTTTTTTAAAAGGCAGTTATGCGAGATAGGAGACACACTCTTGATCATCTTTAGAAAACGCAATCTGCTGCAGTGACCTTAGCATATTATTTGGAGATGTTAAGGTAACCACCAAAAGAGCTAAATCTAGAGTCAGTTTAAAAGCATTAAGAGAGGGGCGCCTGGGTGGCTCAGTTAGTTGAGGGTCCGACTTTGGCTCAGGTCATGATCTCGATTCATGAGTTTGAGCCCCGCGTGTGAGCCCCATGTGTGTGGCCCACTGCTGTCAGCACAGAGCCCACTTAAGAACCTCTGTTCCCCTCTCTCTCTACCCCTCCCCTACTTGCGCACACCTGCGCGCGCTCTCTCTCTCTCTCTCTCTCGCTCACTCAAAAATAAAACATTTTCAAAAAATAAAAGAAGAGAAGTTAACCCTGGAGGATGGAACTGAGGCTGATCAACAGTAGGGTAGGGACCATGATTTTTTCCTTACACATTCTGTAATATCTTTTAATCAAGTACATGTATTAGTTTGATAAATTCTTTTTTTTTTTAATTTTTTTTTCAATGTTTATTTATTTTTGGGACAGAGACAGAGCATGAACAGGGGAGGGGCAGAGAGAGAGGGAGACACAGCATCGGAAACAGGCTCCAGGCTCCGAGCCATCAGCCCAGAGCCTGACACAGGGCTCGAACTCACAGACCGCGAGATCGTGACCTGGCTGAAATCGGACGCTTAACCGACTGCGCCACCCAGGCGCCCCATGATAAATTCTTTTAATATTGTATTTACGGGGGCGCCTGCCTGGCTCAGTCAGTAGAGCATGCGACTCTTGATCTCAAGGTTGTGAATTTGAGCCTCACATTGGGTGCAGAGATTATTTTTAAAAATTAAAAAAATCTTTTTAAAAAATATTGTATTAGAGAACAAACTGAGGGTTGCTGGAGGGGTGGTGGAGAGGGGATGGGCTAAATGTGTGATGGGCTCTAAGGAGGGCATTTGTTGGGGGTGAGCACTGGACGTTATGTGCAAGTGATGAATCACTGGGTTCTACTCCTGAAATCAATACTACATTATATGTTAACTAACTTGAATTTAAATAATGTTTTTTTAAAAAAGACATAGGATGGGAATGCAAGCTGGTACAGCCACTCTAGAAAACAGTATGGAGGTTCCTCAAAAAACTAAAAATAGAACTACCCTATGACCCAGCAATTGCACTACTAGGTATTTATCCAAGGGATACAGGTATGCTGTTTCGAAGGGACACATGCACCCCAATGTTTATAGCAGCACTATCAACAATAGCCAAAGCATGGAAAGAGCCCAAATGTCCATCGATGGATGAATGGATAAAGAAGAGGTGGTATATATATACAATGGAGTATTACTCGGCAATCAAAAAGAATGAAATCTTGCCATTTGCAACTATGTGGATGAAAATAGAGGGTATTATGCTAAGTAAATTATTCAGTCAGAGAAAGACAAAAATCATATGACTTCACTCATATGAGGACTTTAAGAGACAAAACAGATGAACATATGGGAAGGGAAACAAAAATAATATAAAAACGGGGGGGGGGCAAGACATAAGAGACTCTTAAATATGGAGAACAAACAGGGTTGCGGGAGAGGTTGTGGGAAGGGAGATGGGCTAAATGGATAAGGGACACTAAGGAATCTACTCCTGAAATCATTGTTGCACTACATGCTAATTAATTTGGATGTAAATTTTAAAAAATTAAAAATTAAATTAAAAAATAAATAAATAAATAAAAAGACATAGAAAAAAATGTAATGAAAGTCAAATTTTTCAAATATTCTATTTAGAAAAATATATATGTCGTTAAGATATGAGCTGTTCTCTAACAGTTACACGCTGCCACTTCTGGTCTCACATAAGCCAGTGCTTAGAACCCAGCTTCTTTACTGGTTTCCTTTAAAAAAAAAAATGTCACCCCAAACTTGGTGATTATTTGAATTCTTCTTTTTTTTTTAATGTTTACTTATTTTTGAAAGAGGGAGAGAGACAGAGCATGAGTTGGGGAGGGGCACAGAGAGAGGGAGACGCAGAATCCAAAGCAGGCTCCAGGCTCTGAGCTGTCAGCACAGAGTCCACCACAGGGCTTGAACTCACGAACCAGGAGATCATGACCTGAGCCAAAGTCGGATGCTTAACCCACTGAGCCACCGAGGCGCCCCTGATTATTTGAATTCTTTATGGCAATTTATAGGACCATAGAAAAGGATCATATAAAATCAAACGTTACACTGTAGTTTTCCTAAATATAGTTTTAAAAATTTTTATCAAACTATTACATGAATTTTATTTCTAGATTTCAAACAGTACAGGCTTGTGGTAAATAGTAACTGCCTCCCCCGCACCTGCTTTCCATTCCCAGTATGTTCTGGAAGGTCAGCCTCCTTCCTTCTTTTCAACTAATTCTGGACTTAGTTCTTCTGGTGGTTTTCACTTGAAAATCCTCCATTTGAAATCTCTGTCCTCCTTCCAAGTTGCCTCTGTCTTCTCAAATTTACCTGTTCCCCTTCCCTAGGAGGAACGGGTGCAGAGACTTATTTGGGTCCCTGAGTCCAAGGCGCTCAGCTTCAGCTCCCGGGCAAGTTTATCACAGCTTCCCCTCTTCAAAGATTGGCCCTCCCGGCAAGCAATTTGATACCTGCTGCTTGTAAAAGAAAGTTTCTCCTTATTTTACACCAATTAGTAAAATATAGAGTAGTATAATCAATCATGGAAGTACATTCAGTGCTCAGAAAAAAACTCCAAGAAGAATGGTTAACTCTAAGGAAATCAGGAAAAAACTTTCCAGAAGAAAAAATATATATTTGGTAAGGGGGGAAGGCTTTTCAGATAGATGGAAAGGCCTGGAAAGGGTAAAACTACACAGGGTCTTAAGGGAACCTGTATTTTTGCAGTATAGAGTTCAAGAGGAGAAAATGTGAGAAATGAGCCTGAAAAGTTAATAAGAGTCAGATGGTCCTAATATATGAGGCTAAAGAGCTGGACTTAAGCCCACAGTCCAGGAGTTGAAATTTTAAATGCCTGTAAATGCCAAAGAGATCGTGCAAATGAGCAAAACGAAATCATGTAAATGAGAAAATAGACAGGAAGTGTACAACCCTGTGGGAAACTGGGGAAATTGTGCCCTTCCAAATGGAACAGTTCAATTATTTTTACACAAAATATAAGTCTAGTGTTGCCAGTCCAGTGTTTTAATAATAGCAGAATACCCAGACTTTTCTGTCAAATTCTCTAATTTTTAAGTGTTGGCAACTATTACATGGGTTTTTTTTTTTCTCCAGGCTCATGGTATGTGGTCAAAAAATATTATATATATGCTTGAAAACTGGTTTCAGCCAACAGACGAGAGTTTTTACCTCTTTTAGAGGCAACAGAGAACGAACATTATAAAACCTTAAGACCTTGTGCAGCCACGGTCAGATCCACAATTTTAAAGGTTTCCCTGGTGGCAGGATGTAGAATGGACTGATCGGGAAAGTGAAAACGTGAAACTGAACATATAGAGATAGGCTGGAAGGTTCTTGCAATTGATCACTGATAGCAGATGTGCTGAGAGTTCAAACTAAGGTACCATGTTTATATAACCGATTGTTATTTTTCAGTGCAAGTAGTGAAACAGTCCTGAGCTTTTCCACCAGAATGAGACCCCAAATGATCACTGAGAACTTTATTTCTGTAAATCGTGGGTGTTACACTTTCAGAGACAGAATGGATTTCTCTCTTCACAGCTTTCCATGACTTCCTCTTTTTTCTTTTTTCTCATAAAGCTACTTGCCAATAGCAATAAAAGAAAAGACTGTACATCTGGCTTTAGAAAGACAGCTTGTTGAACCTCTACCCTCTGCTTCTGTATTATATCAATCGCAGAAGCAAACAGATAGATATTTTCTCCAAACCGTTCCCACGTGCCCACATCTCTGAATATAAAATAAACAGTGCAGGCCATGAAAACAGACTGTTTTAAACAGTGCATTCCAGCTGGGAAAACTGTCTAAACAACAATCCTTATTTTTATAGTCATTTAAAGATGTGCTTTATCTATTAAATTAACTATTAAAAAGGAGAAAATGGGGAAAAGAGAGAGAAGAGGTAGAGGGAAAAGAGAGGTGATTCATCTGTTTTTCTGTAACACCTAATACCTCCATTTCTTTATGCTTAGATGTCAATATATATATTTCCGCACAAAATTATTTTATCCAGGCAAAAGTAGAAACTTTTAGTCGCTTTCAGTGTCTTTTTAAGATTTTTTTCAAACCAAATCTGTACAAGACAGATCAAGGCTATCTTTGTCTCATGTTCCAATCTAATCAGTGAGAAACCATGTTCCCTAGTTCTACAGACAGAACCATTCAGGTGCTGACCACGCTTGGCCCCCTCCCATGTCGTGAGTTCACAAGGTATGCCCAGGCACCGAGTCCATCCCAGCTGTCCCCAGAATGAAAAAGAAAGGAGATACTACATGGGTATCACTGCATGCCAGGCAGGCTTCAAAGATAGTGTAGGCTTCAGTGACATTATCGGCTATTTGCACCCTAAGCAGCACATGAAGAAGTCAAAGGTTCACATGCAGGAAGGAAGTTCTGGCCTGCTTTCCCACCAAATCCTGGGTTCTGGGCTCTGTTCCCACATTTTTCTAAGCTGCTTTACTTTTCATAAAGATATGTATGGATATGACCCTGGCATCAGAGACCCTGCTCTCATTGCTATAAAATTCCCTTTATCCATGGAGATAAAAATCAACATTCCCACCCACTTGTTCCTGCTTCTATCCACGGAGTTTCAGCTTAAAGAGAGTATAGTTCCCATCTCCGAGATCAGAATAAAGGGAAAGTGAAATTCCTGTGAATCCTTCCGGAGTTATGACAAAGATGTGTTCCAGATATCCTGAGCTGAAACTTGGAATGCATTTTTTCATTAAAACAATCATCAGCTCTCGAGGCCAGTTCATAAAATCCTATTTAATCTATAATGTTCTCAGAATATTCCAGAAATTTCAATGTGATCCATCTGTTCTGTTCCCATTATCGCCCAGGTTATTTTTCTTTTTTAACTGAGTAGCATGAATATAACCCTACTCTGCCAAATTCCCCAAGTGTCTCTACTCAAATTTGAAAAGTTCCATTTGTGCAGCCTACCAGATATTAAAAACCTATGAGGTTCAGCAGATGAGTTTTGCAGTTCCAGTACTGTGTGGCCCATCTCGGGCCATCAACAAAGTGTAGGTATGTTCCACAGCACCTTCCTTTCCTTCTATCCTTCAGCTTTCATGGAAAATGCAGGAAAGTTTGAGGCCTGTTATTTTAAATGGTAGCCTGCCAGAGACATGCCCATTTATATATATAAATTTTATATGTGATTTATTAATGGGAAAAGAATAGATTCTTGGATGGAAATGAGAAAAACCATTCATTGCATGGCAAAAAAAAAAAAAAATCATTCTTCTGGATCTTATGATTCCTCTCCCTCATCTTATTGGAGAGAAGAAAGGAAAATAGGGAGAGAAGTGAGCTAGCCCCTTGAAATGTACAGACTAGATAATTTCAACAGAGCTTGTCAAAGTCTCAGTATGGACTGGTGACCTTCTGGTGTATAAACCACACCTGGCACACATGAAGCATGATGAATGATCTGCAAGGATCAGCTTGGCTCTCATCGTCTTCCTCAACACAGCCACCAGTGAAACTCATCAGGCTCCTAATGCTGACCTCCCAGGTGAAGACCTCTCACCCTCCAACTCTGGTCTCCTACAAGTAGGACTGCACCCTCCTAGCCCAGGGGTCCTCCACTGGTCTCCTCAGGGATACAGAGGAGGCCACCTCATTCTTCCTCAAGTTTCCTGCTATAACTACAGCATAAATTCTGTGTCTAGATTCTCTCAGGTCCTCTCTTTTGGCTCTCCAAACCCCATTTGGAGGACGAAAAAAATTTAAACCCTAATAATCTGTTATTTCTTGCTCACTTCTCAAAGTAATGAGAATGCCTGGGAGTAATGTGGGAATATAACATAAGGGAAGTGAGAAGCAAAAAAACACAAGTTTATTGTTTCTAGATATTAAATGGTTGCACATTAGTAACTCAGCACTATCCTTAAATGATCATAGAGAAAAGAGAGAGGGAGCTCCACTCATTTAAAAAAAAAAAAAAACAAAAACAAAAAAAACGCCAGGGAAAGTCTCTGATTGGCCCAACTGAATTCTCCCATCCCCAATAAACCCTGTGAAGAAAATGGGTATTGTGAGAGGCCCGCCCTGTGGAAGAGAAAGCTAAAACCACACATTTGAGCTAAAGAATCCTCAACAATTCTCTGAAAGAAGATAGAAGCACTTTTCAAATCAAGTAAAAAGAGTGTTTACAGGGACGGACATCTGGGTGGCTCAGTCGGTTAAGCGTCTGGCTTTTGAATTCTGTTCAGGTCGTGATCTCATGGTTCCTGAGTTCAGGCCCCACATGGGGATCCAAGCAGACAGTGCAGAGCCTCCTTGGGACTCCCTCTCTCCCTCTCTCTCTCTCTCTCTCTCTGTCTCCCTCTCTCTTCCCCTCCCTGCTTTTGCTTTCTCTCTTTAAAAAAAAAAAAAAAAAGTGTTTACTACACAGGAGCCTATTCTAAAAGTCTCTGCAGAAATCTTTCCTAAAAGGGTTTAACAGGGGCGCCTGGGTGGCTCAGTGGGTTAAGTGTCTGACTCTGGCTCCAGTCATGAGCTCTCAGTTCATGGTTTGAGCCCAAGTCCAGCTCTGTGCTGACAGCACAGAGCCTGCTTGGACTTCTCTCTCACTTTCTCTCTCTCTGCCCCCACCCCTGCTCATGCTCTCTTTCAAGATAAATAAGCTTAAAAAAAAAAAGGGGGTATGTCATCTACAACTGGAGAAAACAAAAATCGATCCAAATATATATAATATATATAAATCGATCCAAATATATAATATATATACCTCCTGTGCTATATAAGTGAGACCAGACTTCAGAATGTTTCTCAAGAATAATTCTAGCTCACAGTGTGCCCAGAAATCCCATGGATCTGTCCCTGTCCAAGAGCGAACAGAAGAGGACACCTGGGCTGCTTACTCTGTTAAACATCTCACTCTTGGTTTCCTTCAGGTCGTGATCTTGGGGTTCCTGAAATGGCACCCCACCTTGGGCTCTGTACGGACAGGGTGGAGACTGCTTGGGATTCTCTCTCTCCCTCTTCCTCTGTCCCTCCCCTGCTTGCACAAGCTCTCTCTCTCTCTCTCAAAATAAATAAATAAACTTAAAAAGAAAAAACAGTGGACAGAAGAGACTCAGAAATGCTCCCTCTTCTAGTCGCCCCCTATTCCAGCCTCTGACCACCCTCCAACTAGCCAGTCTCAGCCTCCAAGACCACCTTCTCTGCCATCCTCTGCCCCCAGGGCCGGCTAGTACTTTTTTGAGTTTAGCTCCTCATTGCCGATCAACCATGAGCTCTCAATTTTGTCAGAATTATTCCACTGGTGTTCGCCACTGTCTATCTGCACCTGCGGGCCTCTTACACTTACCTCTTTCCAGGCTTCTATTTGCACTGAGACCGTGTGGCTTGGAGAGGGCGTAGGCCGCTTCTGCGAATTAGCTCACAAGCGCAAGGGCACCAGCTTCTCTTGAAAATGCCAAACCCGCAGTGGCTGCGGCCTCTCCCCGCAAGTGAAGAAGCCATCCCAAGATGACTGGGGTAAAGCCCTGACCACCATGGAACCTGCCAGGGTGCTGGAGGAGAACCTGAACCCAGCCCTCCTGCATCTGCGAGCCCCCGCTTCTGTCTGCGCAGACACGCGTCTCTATGACTTCCTGCAGAAGCACTTCCTGCATAAGGAGGTGAAACTCATCAGGAAGATGGCGATCCCCTGACTCGCCTCCGCAGACTGCGCGGTGTCTCTCCCCTTGGAAGGCCTCCAGAGCTCAGTGGCCTCGGAGGGGCTCCTCTGGCATCCCACTGGTGTCAAGGAGCCAACATAAGCCCGTCCCTACAGCCACTGAGGCAGTTTGGGAGCCCTCTCCAAGTAATGCAGACCAAATGGAAACAAAGCTTTTAGTAGCAAAAAAAAAAAGGGGGGGGGGGGGCTTGCAAAATATTTGCATCAAGAGGTTTCTCTGTACTGGGGCGCCTGGGTGACTCCGTGGATGAGCTTCCGACTTAGTCTCGGGTCATGATCTCACGGTTTGTGAGTTCCAGCCCCTATTCGGGTTCTGTGCTGACAGCTCAGAGCCTGGAGCCTGCTTCGGATTCTGTGTCTCCCTCTCTCCTCTGTGCCTCCCCCACACACGTTCTGTCTCTCTCTCCTTCAAAAATAAATAAACATTAAAAAAAATTTTTTTAAAAGAAGTTTCTCTGTACACGCTATATAATCCAAAGTACAGTGATAATTCCAGCAAGTTTAGTGACTCTATTTAGACCATTTGTTTGACCTCAGAGAAGGTATCAGACTCCAAGATCAATCCACCCATGTCTTAAAATCCCTTAAAATGCAGATCAGCTTCAAGAGAGGCCTTGGTCACTCTGAATAGGAAGAAGGATTCTTGGAAACTGAATTTATTTCCTGGCACAGATTCTATCCACACCCCCACCCATAGAATACAGGAGAAGATGGCATTCTGGAACTCTATGGTATTATACTGAAATGCCTGAAGCCAAAAGAGTCAGCTGATTTTCTTCTTAATGAAGAAAACCAAAAGAGCTTTCTCTATTTTCCATTAAAATGGACAATGTATCAGCTCTAGGAATCTCTGAATGTTCATGGTTCTACTGATATCTTTACTGGTGAAACCAGCAGTTAATTCCCACGATTAACAACCAATAAAGAATGAATTATTCTTTCGAAGTTGATTCAAGGTCTTTCCTGCCAAGCCCTGAATAAACAAGAAAATAAGGTCAAGCAAGTATTTGCAGCATTAGTGACATGTGAAAAAGGAATTTGAAGATAGGCTTAACATAAGATTCATAACTATGTGCAGCTCTAGTAAGACTTAGATTGACAAAGCTCTGTGACTATTCAATTACAGGTAGCTCTGCTGTGATTTTAGAAGGTCAGAAAAAGCATGACAAATTGCAAAAATGGCCTCAAATGTTTTTCCTCCAACCAAAAGGTAGAATCTGTTTCTTCACTCTTGAATCTGGGTAGGTTATATGACTTCCTTTGGCCAATGTCTTAGAAGCAAAAGCTTAAAAAGTACTTTAACCCTAGGGGCATCTGGGTGGCTCAGTCAGTTGAGTGTCCTACTTCCACTCAAGTAATGATCTCATGGTTTATGAGTTCGATCCCCACATCAGCCTCACTGCTGTCAGCACAAAGCCCACTTCAGATCTTCTGTCCCCACCTCTCTCTGCCCCTCCCCTGCTCACACTCCCTCAAAAATAAATTAAAAAAAAAAAAAAAGTACTTTAACTTTGGAGTTTGTCATGTGCTGCTCTTGGAACCCTGGCACCATGGGAACAAACCTGGACTATTTTGCTGGAGGATAAAAGACATGTGACCCAGTCACCTCAGTTAAAAAGCAGCCAACTCAACAAGTGACTAGAGACACATGAGCAAACCCAGTCAAGATCAGCAGAAGAACCAGCTAATTGAGCCCAGCCCAGAACACCAACCATGGAATCAATGAGCTAAATAAATGATTCTTTAAAGCCACAAAATTGAGTATGATTTGTTATGCATCAAATGCTAACTGATACAAAAGAGGTATTTATATACTCTATTTCATCCAGAGGTCTTAGAAGTCCTTTGTGCAGGGCCACTTAGGGACATTTGTAGGAATTAGTTAAAGGGACACCTATGGGAGGATCATGGGGTCACTCTGGTTTGGTATGCAAGGCACAGGCTAGATATCAGTCTCCATTTACTCCCTAAGCAGAGTACTCTTATACAGTGAACAACCTACACATATGTAAGAAGTCCTACTTTTATGCCACCAGCTACAGCATGAATTCAAGGGCCATGCTCAAAATAATGCATATGTGGGGGCGCCTAGGTGGGTCAGTCGGTTGAGCGTCCAACTTCGGCTTAGGTCATGATCTCGCGGTTTGTGAGTTCGGGCCCCACGTCAGGCTCTGTGCTGACAGCTCAGAGCCTAGAGCCTGCTTCGGATTCTGTGTCTCCTTCTCTCTCTGCCCCTCCCCCACTTGTGCTCTCTCTCTATCAAAAATAAATAAATCTAAAAAAAAAAAATTAAAAAAAAATAATGCATATGTGTTATTTATATTGCCCTGTAGCCATTTTTCAAATTGTACCCCCCCCTCCTACACTCCATGTATATCTGTAGTGCCTTTCAATCTAGGGGCCCACTCCTTAAGCCACAAAGGAAGTCATATGACTCAAACTGGACAATCTAAGAACCTTCATGACAATGATGGCCCGGGAATATGGCCAAAAAGGGCCAATGTGTTTCTTCCCTGTAGATTATAGAGGAGAGATAATTTCCTCCTAATGAGATACTAAGCTGTAGGAACCATAGAAAACCCCTCCTTGCCAAGCACGAGCTTTCCCACCACAAAAAGAGAGACTATTAGAGAAGGAAGTTAAAGAAAAACAAAGCAAATAAATGGAGAGCTTCCTAACAGCAAAATTTGAGAAGTTTAATCCAATTCTACCTAAGATCTGGAAAAATTGTTATGGAATTCAACTTGGATTCTGTCGTTTGCAATGAAAGTGTTCAGACTATTATACTTGAAAGAAGATAAACGTGGTTCTGATACTACTACTAATATGATATCTGGAGGTGGAGTCCGGAGGTCTCATGATTACATTCTTCCAAAATGGGGTTCAGAAAGTAGTATAGATTCCTGTGGAAATAAAATAACCATTTTCCGACTGGCTGTTTTTCATCTACTTAATGAGAAACTTTAAACTCTTAAAGATTCTTCTCTTCATTACTCTCTGGCAGCTTTTTTCAATCAGAGGTTCTACAAGAGAACAAAGTCCTATAGTCCTACAGAAAATTATTTGAATAATGAGTTTTTAAATCAGTTATCTAAAAGATGGTACCTACTAGTACTATTCTACATAGAGCAGAGCAGTTAATTAATCACATACAAAAATGTCTACATACACAAATTCTCTAGCAGCAACTCCTATAAAAAGAACTATAGAGTTTTTATCATATCTAAGATAGTTTGACTGTTGCATTTATTTTTTAATATTAATTTCTTTAGAGAGAGAGAGAGAGGGAGGGACAGAGAGAGATGGAGAGAGAGAATCTCAAACAGGCTCCATGCTGTCAGCACAGAGTCTGATGCAGGGCTTGATCTTACAACCATAAGATCATGACCTGAGCTGAAATCACCACTTAACCATCTGAGCCACCCAGGCGCCCTAACTGTTGTATTTAATAGTCAACCACTATACTCCCAGATCCTAAAATGAACTTTTTTTTCACATGTTAATATATCTTACATTTGATATAATAAGCATTCTGGTTTGTATTTTCTTTCTAAATATTATGTATAAAATAACAGTGCATCTCATATAATCCATGGCCTCTTGGGTTTGCTGAAACATTTCATAACTGAATATACGGTCACCCTGAAAAGTAAGTACACATCTTAGAGAGATTGTTAGGGCACCTGGGTGGCTCAGTTGGTTGGGCGGCCGACTCCGGCTCAGGTCATGAAATCGCAGTCCATGAGTTTGAGCCCTGCGTTGAGCTCTGTTCTGACAGCTCAGAGCCTAGAACCTGCTTTGCATTCTGTGTCTCCCTTTCTCTCTGTCCCTCCCCCGTTTGCAATCTGTCTCTCTCTCTCTCTTTCAAAAATAAACATTAAAAAAAAATTTTAAAGAGATTGTTTATCATATTTTATTTACCATTCTCTCCTCACCACACACTCATCCCCAACAAACACATAATCCACAGCATATTAACACCATATGGCTATGTTAAATTTTGTAACATGAGTTTTCATAAGATTTTGTAATAAACTTCTAAAGCTGCAATGAAATATTTGTACTTCAACTACCATTGTCTAGGCTGGTGGAAAAAAATCTTTATTGTCTTGCTAAAAGGAAAGTTCTGTGACATTGTTAGAATACAAAAGAATAGTTTCATCGATTCTCGGCCTTTTGGCTAAGATCAAGTGTAGTGCAAAAGAATACAGTTTTTCATTCTTGTATTTATTAGTGAGTTCATTTTCATTAACGAGTGTATTAGTCTGCTAGGGCTAACATAACAAAATGCCACAGACCGCGGGGCTTAAACAAGTATTTATTTTCCCACAGCTTTGGAGGCTGGAAGGCTAAGACCAAATGCCGTCAGGATTGGTTTTTGATGAGGCTTCTCATTCTGGCTTGTAGATGGCCACCTCCTCACTATGACCTCACATGGCCTTTCTCTGTGTGCAGGTGTGAAGAGAAGTCTCTAGTATCTTTTCCTCTCCTTATAATGACACCAGTCCTATGAGATTAGGGCTCCACCATTCTGACCTCACTTAACCTCAATTACATTCTTAAAGGCTCTATGTCCAAATATAGTCACATTGGGGGTTAGGGCCACTCAGGCTCCCCAATAAAAATCATTTATAACAATATTTACTGATAATTTACCACGTGCCCTAATCTATACTAAGTGGCTTACACATACTATCTCATGTGATATTCATGGCAAACTTCTGAGATAGGTATTTCAGTTCAACGTGAGATAACGGAGGCTTAGAAGCTAAGATCATTTCCCAAAGAGATACAAATGGTAGGTGGTAGACTTGGTCTTAATTCAGGTCTGCCTGAGTCTAGAATTCAGGCTCTCAACTGCTATGCCACACTGCTTCCATTTAAACTCTTTTCATATTTGTTATTCAGACTGGACTACGAAAAGAACATGTAAAGATGTGCGCATGATAATGTACACAAGCAGAACTAACAGATCATGCTGAAAACCCCTGAATTCTTGTTAAATCCAACCTCTTCAGTCTAGGAGTCCAAGTTCCAAAATTCACCCAACCCTACACGTTCATCCTCAGTATCATCCCCATAGCCACTATCCATCCCAGAAAGGCCCCTGCATCTCAGTAGTAGACTCTCTTCCTCATCCCATCCAATCCTCTCCCTTCTGGTTTCTCTGCCTGAAGTGTCCTTCCCTCCCATTTCATGTTTGTCCAAACCCAGTGCTGCCTTTTCCAAGAAGCCTGTCTGATCTTCTTTCTCCCTCATGGGTCTCAGCATTTTGAACTTGTATTAGAGACAGAATTTTCCTTATATTTTTTTTATTTTCTTTTTATTTTTCCTCTCTATTTCTGGCTCCTCCTATTAGATTTTGGATTTCAGGAAGAGAAGAAATTGGCAGTATGTGTTTTTGGAAGTCACATAACCTTCTAAGCCTCAGCTTCCTCGTCTTTAAAATGAGATAATAATATTGCCAGTAAAATGCGACCTCTGGGTAAAGTTTGGATTAAGAGTGTGGCTATGCCAATGACACGGTTGGAGCTAGAGAGTGTTATGCTAAATAAAAAGTCAGTCTGAGAAAGACAAGCACTATATGATTTCACTCATATGTGGAATTTAAGAAACAAAACAAATGAATGGGGGGGAGGGTAGGCGGGGAGAGAAGGGCAAAGAAAGAAACAGACTCTGAGCTTTGGACAACAGAGGATTACCAGAAGGAAGTAGGGAGGCGTTAAATGGGTGATGGGTGTTAAGGAGGGCACTTGTTGTGATGAGCACTGGGTGTTATACGTAAGCAATGAATCACTAACATTGTACACTTAAAACACTGTATGTTAACTGCACTGGAAATAAAATTAAAATAACAAAATTAAAATTAAATAACATAAAATGAAATAAAATAAAATAATAATGTGGCTATAAGACCCTTCGTTAAACTCAGAAATATTGAAGTTGTTTCCTCATAGATCTTCTGAGAGACCATAAGATTACTAAGAATCTTAAAAGCATTCCTCCTATAGCACTCTGTGTCTCAGCACAAGGTAGAAGGGGGGTTTGTAAGTGTGGCTTTTGTCTAAAGGAGCAGATCCTAACTTGAAATACAGTTGTGTAGAAACACAAGTTACATAGGAAGTATGTAGGAAGCCTACAAAGTCTTTGGCTAAATGGGTCAAAGACAGTTCAAAATAAAAAGAGTCTTCGAAGCAGAAATCAAGCTGAGAGTGCTACTCAGATGCAAGCATGTGCCATTTCCTGTGGGAAACATAGTGTGACTTAGAGGGTTGACCCAGAACCCAGAAGGCAGACCCAGAAGCCACAGAAAATTACTTTCCAGTAGCAGAACCCTAATTAAAGAGTACTTCCTGTTCTCTGAGTCAACAGAAATGGTGGCTTGTGGCCAACTTGATTCCAAAATTGCTACACACGTCCTCTCTGCCCCCTTTTGGAACAGAGTTGTCCCTGTGGTTACCCTATCCCTCTCCCATGATTATGTGCTGGATACGTGTGAGACCATTTGTCTTTTTTTTTTTTTTTTAACATGGCTTTCCTTCTAAGGAACTACACCAAAGAATCCTGGCCACACTTTGGCTTAGCTCAGGCTGCTATAACAAAACACCATAAACTAGGTGGCTTATCAACAACAGAAATTTGTTTCTCACAGTTCCAGAGGCTGGAGGCCCACGATCAGGATGCCAGCATGATCAAGTCCTATTGAGGGCCCTCTTCTGGGTTTCAGAGGACTGACTTCATTAGATCTCCCATGGCTGGAAGAGGGCAAGCTAGCTAGCTCTCTGGCCTCTTCTTTTAGAGGCACTAAAGCTTTCAAATCTGGCCACCATCAATTCCCTCCCTTCCTGTTGTACATATGCCACAGCTCACTAAGAGGTAGGGGTAAGTTCCCCTTTCTTTGGACCTGGGCTAATCCTGTGCATATTTTCACCTATACGATGCAACATAGATGATGTTTGGGGACTTACAAGCCCAAACTTTGAAAGAACTGGCTACTCACACTTTCTGCCACTTGAAACTGTGTTAGAATATGCTGTAAGAAGCCCGATCCAAGGGCGCCTGGGTGGCTCAGTCAGTTAAGCGGCCGACTTCAGCTCAGGTCATGATCTCACAGTTCATGGGTTCAGGCCTCACATCAGGCTCTGTACTGACAGCTCATAACCTGGAGCCTGCTAAGAATTCTGTGTCTTCCTCTCTCTCTGCCCCTCCCCCACTCGTGCTCTGTCTCTCTCTGTCTCAAAAATAAATAAAACATTTTTAAAAATTTTTTAAATACATATATAAATTAAAAAAAGAATCCTGATCCACATGGAGAAGCTGAATTGAGGAGAATCAAGGTCAGTGAACCCAGCTGAGCTCCAGACCAACAGCCAGCACCAACTGACAAGACATCTTAGATATTCTAGCCCATTCAAGCCTTTAGATGCCAACAGCCCCAGTAAACATCCCACAGACCAGAGGAATCACCCAGGTGATCCTAGCCAAGTTAAAGAATCATGAAAGATAATAAAATGTTCGTTTTTTTACGCCACTAAGTTTTTGGTGGTTAGTAATGCAGCAATAAATAACTGAAATAATTCTTAGGTGACAATATGAACATAGTATATGATGATAATATAGAAAACAAAGTCAGGTCATAAGACTGGAAACACTGTAAAGATCATCTATTTTAGACTAATGTGTTCCTCACTCCAGGAGAGAAAATGTAGGCCACACAGTAAGTTCATGAAGAGACAATTCTAAAACCCATTTCTCCTGCCTTCCTAATCTATTGAGGCCTTCAAACAAAATGGCTGAACAGACAGACCTATGTTCTCCCCATCAGTTACATTTCAGAATCATTCTTGAACGTGATATTAAATCCTATTTTATTCTTTCAAAAAAGAGCAGAGGCAGCAATTTCTTAGATGTTAATATAGAGTTTCTGAACCGACATGTCTATGACTATGTGGTATGTCTGAGGCAATTTTTGATAAATTTATTTGAACGAATGATTTAGAGAATGTCTCTCTTCATATAAAACTTCACACGAGAAAAGGCTGATGGAGGAGAAAGAAACGTTCATTTAAAAAAAATTCTATAAAGAACAGGAAAGATCTGGCTGTTGTTCACAGTCATTTTTCAGGTGGCAAGGAGGTCTGGAGACCATATGTTCTTTTCAAGGTGAGGAGAATGCTATGGAAAGCGAAGCCTTAAAACAGCTATACTGTGCATGGCAATCTTTGCTGAGTGAAATAAGTCAATCAGAGAAAGACAAATATCATATGTTTTCACTCCTATGTGGATCTTGAGAAACTTAACAGAAGACCATGGGGGAAATGGAAGGGGGGAAAAACAGAGGGAGGGAGACAAACCATAAGAGACTCTGAAATACAGAGAACAAACTGAGGATGGATGGGGATGGGGATGGGGGAGAGGGGAAAATGGGTGAAAATGGGCATTGAGGAGGGCTCTTGTTGGGATGAGCACTGGGTGTTGTAAGCCAATTTGACAATAAATTATATTTAAAAAAAAATAAAAGTGGGGCACCTGGGTGGCTCAATCAGTTAAGCAACCGACTTCGGCTCAGGTCATGATCTCACGGTTCGTGAGTTCGAGCCCCACGTCGGGCTCTGTGCTGACAGCTCAGAGTCTGGAGCCTGTTTCAGATTCTGTGTCTCCCTCTCTCTGACCCGCCCCTGTTCATGCTCTGTCTCTCCCTGTCTCAAAAATAAATGAAACGTTAAAAAAAATTTTTTTAATAAAAAAATAAAAATAAAAGTAATAAATAAATGAATAAATAAAGCTACCCAAAATGGAGGTGTCTAGAAAATCATTCCTTTATCCTTTGAAGGACCCTGAAAGAGGCACTTTTTCTCAAAAACTTTTGTTGATTCATTCTCAAGCAGATTTACAAACATGCCATCATCTGCTATTCTTCATTTCTGCGACAACTATCTTATTCTTTGGAAACATAAACCAGAGGATTTGTAGTCTTTTAAACTGAACTGTTGTCTTTTAAAATGAGTATGTATTAAAATCTTAGCAGGGAAAACATTTGATGACAGTCTGATTTTATTTATGTGAACAAATGAGACAGAAGAGGGAGGAAAGTGTCCTTTTCACCGTCGTACCATTGCTAGTTTTTAAATGAACTTAATGAAATTCAACATTTTCAGTTTAAACGTCATCATGTGTCATATCACACAAATATTCAATGTACTTACTCAGTGCTGCCTGCCAAAGTATCAAAATTTAGGGAAAAATATAAATATGGATGATAGAGGGGGCCTGAGTGGCTGAGTCTGTTAAGCGTCTGACTTCAGCTCAGGTCCATGAGTTTGAGCCCCGTGTTGGGCTCTATGCTGACAACTTGGAGCCTGGAGCCTGCTTTGGATTCTGTGTCTGCCTCACTCTCTGCTCCTTCCCTGCTCGCTCTCTCTCTCTCTCTCTCAAAAATAAATAAACATAAAAAATAAATAAATAAATGGATGATAGAGCTGTATTCTGGTAATTATATTACCATTATTTGCACCACAGGAAAAAAAACTATGAGCTTTGAACAAACTGCATGGTTTGCCTCGGCTCCTTGCCTTGCAAAAGAAGTAAATATCTGGTATTAATTGCTAATTAAGCCAAAATTAAGACTCAATTCACCTGTTTAAATGGTCTTGATAAACCTACCCCTTCATTGTTCATAGGCCTTAATGAGTTGTGTTTTATAACTTCTATTTTTATTGCTTTCCAGATTATAGAATCTCTTTTCACATGAGACCTACTTATATAACTTGCTCTGACCCTTTTCTCTTCATAAAAATTCAATAAGCTTGTAACTAGCACATTATGCCTTTACAATGTGTCATGGCACTTTTTATCGGTAGGAAAGGGGGCATGGTTTCCCAAACAGAACCATAGAAAGTTTAATTGTGATTTCTGTCACCAAAACAAGAGAACACTGAATATCTAATAAATAAGATTCTTGAACACAGAACACCGAATTTTCCAAATCAGCATTCTTACGAATTAAAAGATGAATCTGAGATTTGGATGAAATTTTCTCTGAAATATGCATAGATTAAACAAAAGGGAAAAGAATTAAACAAAAGGGAAAAGAAATAAAAGCATTTTAGGTTTTGTTCACTATTTGGACAGATACTTAATATGATACTATCATATCTATTGATGCCATAATACCTATTTGTTCTTCTCAGGAAGAAAATATATCCGTCAATTTATCTTTTTAAAAATATTAATTAATATCAAAGTAATAAATGTTTAATGACAGTTTTGTTATTAAAATTTCTTTTAAAAAATTGTACTGATAACCAGTTTATGTAAGCCCTACTGATTACATTTCTATGACTTTTTCAAAATGTATTGTTTTTACATAATCTTTATTGATAAAAAATTATCTTTTAATTTTTTTACTTAAAATTCTTTTGCTACATACATACAACTCTTTTGTTCTATGTATATAAAATGTATACAGGGGCACCTGGCTGACTCAGTTTGTATAGCATGCAACTCTTGATCTCAGGGTTGTAAATTTTGAGCCCCCTGTTGGATGTAGAGATTACTTAAAAATAAAATCTTTTAGGGGCACCTGGGTGGCTCAGTGGGTTAAGAACCTGACTTTGGCTAAGGTCATGAACTCGCTGTTGGTGAGTTCAAGCCCCGCATCAGGCTCTGTGCTGACAGCTCAGAGCCTGGAGCCTGCTTCAGATTCTATGTCTCCTTCTCTCTCTGCCCCTCCCCTACTCACACTCTGTCTCCCTCTCCCTCAAAAATAAATAAACATTTAAAAAACAAGTTTTTTAGAAGAAGGTTGAACCAATTAATAGTGCCTCCAAGAAATCGTGATTTGCCAATTTCTCCCAAATCTTATCAATGGATTTTTAAACTTTTGTTTATATTATTCTTAGCTTGCTTTCCTTTCAACAATTTATAAATGTTAAATGAATATTTGTATATCATTGTATGCAATTTCTCTATCACCATAGCCATTGTCCACTTTTCCATTGCAAACCTAATAATTTCCTTGAAAACATTTTTCTTTATAAATATTTTTGATATCAGGCTTTAATTGATCATTTACCACACATATTTGCCATTTCTGTTTCTTTTACTTTCATTGCACAGAAGTTTTATCTGTGCCTCTAAAAGGAAAAGGAATCTCATATTTAGATAAGCACACCACTTTTAATTTTTTATGAATCTTCTTTGAATAGTTAACACTCTAATTAATGGGTGACCTATGACACAATGGCTTAACATACATTTAACACACATGTTCTCACCCACAATTCTTTCAACTATGTTAGAGAAGTATTCTCTAATTTTTGTGCTATGTATAAATTCCTAGCTGCAGGACAAACTGTGTATAATAGTGGGATGGAAAAGAGAAGGAGAATACTCATGTTATATCTTCACTATATTTCTTATATATCTTTTTTGTTCTATTATATACACTTTGGCTATCTTTTATTTTTTCCCATGTATCTTTCTGAAAAGTTCAGGGAAAAACTAAAAAAACTGGTTCATTGTTTGTGACTACTCTATCATACTAATATATAAGATGTTCATAAGGGGAAATTGAGTGTGGGATATGTGGGAACTCTGAACGCCTTCACGATTATTTTTCTAAAACTACTCTAAAATAAAATTTTATTTTTTAAAACTCTATTATATATCCAATTTAAAACTTACTCATCCGACACAACTTCCCAATCCCAAGCACCAGTCTCTCTTCCCCAGGGAAATCACTGGATCCCCCTAAGCATGATGTAATTGCACTTTGTTCGGTTCAGTCCCTGTGACACTGGTTCCAAATCCTCCCATCACGTGGCTTAAGGGACCCGTGGATAAAGACTCCTCTTCTATAAGGGCCAGAGAGATAAAATTTCACAAAACTCTACTACAAAATCCTTTGAGTAAACTTCTTTCTCTCTCCAATGAAAATTAGTAAATGGGTCCAGTATATCTCTTTAATGTGGGATTTTAATAACCATAGTACCCAGTTCTGGGACCTCAGCCAAAACCTAAGACAAAAGGAAAAGTTTCATTTAACATCATTTTACTCTAGCATAGAAGACTCTTCTTTCTTGTACAGTATTTCACTGAAATTTTAGTGGACCTGACTATTACATAGGTACCCCGGGCTTAGATTCAAAATCTCCCCAGAAATCACCACAACAACTCTTTAGGCCACATCTTTTGAAATCATTGAAAGGTAGATTAACAAATGTCCAAACCATCAATACACAATAGAACTCTGGCCATAAAGAGTACATTAATTCAATTTACACTAAATAGTCCTGCTGACCTCCTATTATCCTTGTTAGGTTAACATCTGGGTCTTAAAAATACTTAGCTTAAGACTATAATTGTAAATCAGTAGACACTGGTTAAGCCTCTCCTCTATTCTTCCTCACTTGCTTAGAGAAAATGTGTGTTGTTAAGACACAGCATGGGTGTGAGTGAATCTTGATATTCTTCAAGATTCTGGAATAAAAACTTGGCTTTGTCAAGCTCGGCTTTGGCTGAACAAAGTACTTTTCATGAAGATGGGAACTCAGGAAAATGAAGGTCTAGTGGGTAAGACAATGGATTTAGATTCAGACTAGATAACTGAATGGAAATGTTAACAGATTAGGCAGATATATAGGTCTGAAGCTCAGGATAAAAAGGGATGGAATTGTCGACATACAAAATACTTGAAACCAAGAAAATGGAGATTATTGAGGGGAAACATGTTAAGTGGGCCAGGAAGACAGCTCCAGATAGAACCCTAAAAATTGCCAATTTAAAGGATAAAGAAAGACAAGCCCACAAGGCTAAAATTGATGAGACGGGAAGAAACCTAGAAGAGGGGAGGGTCATAAAAGCAATAGAAGGGGCCATTTGAAGAAGAAAGGAGTCCATAGTGTTAAATACTGATAAAGAGTCTACAAATAAAGATTGATAAATTTTTGTATTTAGAACATGGAGTTCACTGGTAGAAGAGATTCAGTGCAGTGGTGGGCTGGAAGTTAAACTAGAATCAGCTGAAGAGGGGAAAGACAGTACATGGAAACAATGAATGAAGTTAACTCTTAACTGTTTTTATAAACATTGGTCATGCAGGGTATAAAGGAGTTCAGTTCACGGGCAAATAAATTTTTACAAAGCTAAGAGGTACTAGCTCTTTACAAAAAGGTGCCAATATGGTCTCCTGGCTGGCTCAGTCAGTAAAGCATGCGACCCTTAATCTCAGGATTGTAAATTCAAGCCCCATGCTGGGAGTAGGGATCACTTAAAAATAAAATCTCCAGGGGCACCTGGCCGGTTTAGTTAGTGGAGCCTGCGACTCTTGGTCTCAGGGTTGTGAGTTCAGGTCTGAGTTGGGCATAGAGCCTACTTTTAAAAAAATAAATAAGTAAAAATAAAAAACAAAAAATAATTTTTTAAGTGCTATAAAGAGGAACAGGTTGAAGTATTGCACAATGAGGTTTTCTGGCCATTCACTCAATTCATTACTTTTTCCTTTTCACTTCTAATTTGAAAGAAGTTTAAATAAACCAAGTAAAAAAGCAGAGGATTGTTAGCATCTTAACTTAGTGAAGTTTCACCAGATATGCAGAAAATGTAATAAAAGAAAATTACATTGTGTCTTTTATTCTCCCCTGTGGTCCACTGGAAATTAGTACATTAAATTGATCCAACTTGGTGGGAGTAACTATCCATAGGGCTTGTTTTTTAAAGAAAAAGTATTGTTTAGACAGCAAAATTATGAGCCTACCTAGGCATGTTGCAAAGGTATTTGAAAAATAACTCAGACCAAGTTGTATGAATGGAAATGTGGTGCTCAAGTTACATTCTGCTTAAAAAGGTTGTGATAAATAAAGGTAAATAAAAAAACAATGTAGAATACACATAAGTCACTTCCTCATCTTCAGACATAATGACCTAGGAATAGCTCCCTTTTGATTTGTAGAGTATAAAATATTTCCTGAAAGTGAGAAAGAGGGACCAAGAAGTACTTAAAATTCTAGAGAGATTAGAAAGTTTTAAAATAGTCATTGTGGGTGGGGTGCCTGGGTGGCTCGGTCAGTTGAGTGTCCCACTTCAACTCAGGTCATGATCTCACCGTTCATGAGTTCAAGCCCCATATTGGGCTCTGTGCTGACAGTTCAGACCCTGGAGCCTGCCTCAGATTCTGTGCCTCCCTCTCTCTCTGCCCCTCCTTGATCGCTCTCTCTCTCTCTCTCTCTCTCTCTCTCTCTCTCGAAAATAAATAAACTTTAAAAAGATAAAAATAAAAATAAAATTTTTAAATAGTCATTGTGAGAAAAGGTAATATTACCAGTGAAGGAATGCATTGGCCCAGTAAACATTAGGTTCTGGAACTCAAAGTTTGGCTTTGAAGAACTATCTGATGTTCTATTACTACTCACTAAATAGTGAATGCCAACCATGTGCTAAACATCATTCTAGAAACTCAGGATCCAACATTGATCAAGGCAAAAAAAAAAAAAAAAGACCTTATTTTCAATACATTTAAATTCTAGAAGGATGACACCAATAACAAAAAAGTAAACAGCTGAATATTATTATTATTTTAGATGATTGCCTGGAGATAGTTAAGAAAGAATAGGAGGAGCGAATGAGTATACAATGATTATAAACAACACTTTCAAGAAGGTTAGAAACAATAAATTGAGAAATGAGGAAACAAAGGAGAGACCCATGGGGTCAACAAATGGGAGACACTTAGGCATTTATGTGGTGACAGAACCAGTCCTGGAAGGACAGGGACATCATGATGCAGGAGAGTCCAGGAGAAGATGAGAGGGACAGGAATCTGGAATATAGGCAAAGGAGTTGGTTGTGACAGAGGCAGGGGCGTTAAAAAGTGAGAAAAGGCAGAGAGCATGGGTACAAATGGAGGTGGGCTAGTAGATCTGAATGAAGGTAGAAAGACAAAGAAGTTCCTCTAGCTTTTCCTCAAGAGTACTTCTCTCTTATTTGCAACTTTAACTTGTTTCCCTTAATTGTATCACAAGAGACATTTCTTCACTTCTGAGGATGGAGAAACAGTATCCACATCTATGTGATTCTGACCCCAGCTCTGGGCCTTCAAAAACAGCACAGGTTTATACTGAAGTTTTTACTGTACAATCTCTTCCCCATCAGGAACTTTTTCCTTTTTTGTAAATCCCTCAATGTTACTTTTAGTCGGAGACTGAGACTCACCTATGTAGTAAACTTTTTACCTGAATTACTAGCCAGAGTGGTTTTTCCTTGTTGCCTACTTAAGAAAAGGGCTAGATGGGGGCACCTCGGTGGCTCAGTTGGTTAAGCATCCAAATTTGGCTCAGGTCATGATCTCTCGGTCCGTGAGTTCAAGCCCCACGTTGGGCTCTGTGCTGACAGCTCAGAGCCTGGAGCCTTCTTCAAATTCTGTGTCTCCCTCTCTCTCTCTCTGCCCCTCCCCTGCTCAGTCTCTCTCTCTCTCTCTCTCTCTCTCTCTCTCTCTCTCTCTCTCTCTCTCTCAAAAATAAAACAAAAAATGTTTTTAAATCCCAAAACTACAGGGTTCAGACAACTTCTGGGTTAATGAACACATCCATGTGACAGGAAGCTGGCACACCCCCAACTCCAAGGGGAAAGAAGCCCTCATGCTCAGGACCCTTCCGGACTTTTCCCTATGTATGCCTTCACCTGGCTGTTTATCTGTATGCTTTATGATATCCTTCATAATAAACCAGTAAACATAAGTGTTTCCCTGAGTCATGTGAGCCGTGATAGCAAATTACTGAACCAGAGGAGGGGGTTGGAGGAGCCCCTGATTTATAGCCTGTTGGTCAAAAGTACAGGTGACAACTTGGGGCTTGCTACTGGGGGCGGTCTTGGGATCCCTTGACCTCTGGGGTCTCTGCTAATTCTGGATAGCATCAGTTGAAGCATAGGACACCCATTTGGTTTTGAAAGGGCTGGTGTGGGAAAAAAACCCACACATGTGTTGTCAGAAGTGTTCTGTGGGTAGGGAATTTTTTCTTCCTTTTAACAGGGATCCTGCTACCTCTATTCTCACCTTTCAATGATTTCTCTTCTCCTTCCTTTCTTCCTTGAGGCCACCAGTTCGCATTTTCTCTACAAAGAAAATCTCCTCACCATCACCAGTGTTTAAGGGGATGACTCTGCCGTGCTTGTGTTAATCCTTGAGAAATCAAAGTATAATTGTCGTCATCACTCAGCATCAGAAAACTGAAGAATTCCCTCTTTGAAGGAACTTTCTACATCTTGTAGACAAGCTGTTTTCAAATAAATTTCAAGGAAGAAGAAATGGTCGATTTTTAAGGTGCTCATTGTGTTTGTTTAATTTTTGTGGCATGATGACATTTCAAAGTCTTAACGGTGTGCTCTTTCCTACCTGCTCACCTGATCCCCCTCCCCCCACAGCATAATCTTTTGCTATAAAACAAGGAGAGAGAGAAAGACACCACATTCTTCATCTCTAAGGTCAACAGGAAATTGCCTCCCCCACCTCTACCCAGAGAAAGACAACAAAATATTACAAGTAGATCTAAACCGAGAGATTTTCTTCTGTTCCTCCACCCCTCACCACAACTAGATTTTTAAAAGCTTTCAAAGGGAGAAAGAAAAAGCAGAGCTTTGGAGAAGGAAACAGCATAATGTTTCCTTTGGAGAAGGAAACAGCATAAAAGGAGAGCTTTGGAGAAGGAAACAGGAGCCAGTCACCAGAGAAGACTATATGGAAAACCTGTAAACTAGGAAATCCCAAGGTAAAGAGAACATGTGTTCAGCTCCAAATTGAAGTATTTTGAAAGTCACAGCCTACAGATCTCTCTGGGCTCTAAGGGGGTAAGACAGCAGAGAAGGCAACAAGGCGTTATCCATACCACAGAGTTGCTGAAAACAAGCCCCTGGGTTTCCCTGCAGCTCCTAAGGGGATGAAGGAGATCCAGAAGTTTCCACGGGCCCCATGTGGGTAGACATGGATGTACACCTGCCTAGAGGCCATCTGCAGGGAAAAGGAACACATTACAAAGCTAAGGCATGGACTTCCTGACGTAAGTAAAAGAGAACGCAGCTAAATTCGAGAGCCATCCTGTGTGCCAAGTTGTTTGCTGTGAATTCAATAAACACAGGCTAACTTGCCATTCACTCCCCACTGAAACAAGCCAAGGAAAGACCAAGAAATAAAGTGTCCCCTCCTCCACCATCTCAAACAGTGACTGTGTCAGCCCCTGGGGGTTTAGAATTGGGAGCTGGGTGAGGGAAAAAGAGAAAATCTTGAGAAGGGCCCATGTCTGCACCAGAATTGTTTAAACTGAAGCTGACATAGAAATGATGAGATTGGATTGAGGAAAAAGAAAAGGATGGAGCTAGCTCGGACCAGACCAAGCAATACTGTTAGGCAGACTGAGAGTCCAGGCAGGTCGAAATCAGCCAGTATACATTATAACTATTTTTAAAGTGTCATTAAAAACACCAACTTTCGGGGCGCCTGGGTGGCTCAGTCGGTTGAGCGTCCGACTTCAGCTCAGGTCACGATCTCACGGTTCGTGAGTTCGAGCCCTGTGTCAGGCTCTGGGCTGATGGCTCAGAGCCTGGAGCCTGCTTCCAATTCTGTGTCTCCCTCTCTCTCTGCCCCTCCCCCATTCATGCTCTGTCTCTCTCTGTCTCAAAAATAAATAAACATTAAAAAAATTTAAAAAAAAAAAACCACCAACTTTCAGGGCGCCTGGGTGGCTCAGTCAGTTAAGTGTCTGACTTCAGCTCAGGTCATGATCTCACGGTTCGTGAGTTCAGGCCCTGCATTGGGCTGTGCACTGACAGCTCAGAGCCTGGAGCCTGCTGCGGATTCTGTGTCTCTCTCTCTCTTCTGTCCTTCCCCCACTCACACACACACACACACACACACACACACACAGACACACACACATACACACTTTCTCTCTCTCAAAAACAAATAAACATTAAAAAAAAAGCACCAATTTTGGGGTGCCTGGGTGGCACCCCAGTCAGTTATGCATCCAATTTACACTCAAGTCATGAACCCATGGTTCATGAGTTTGAGCCCTGCATCTGGCTTCGTGCTGATAGTGCTGAGGCTGTTTAGGATTCTCTCTCTCTCTCTCTCTCTGCCCGTTCCCCACTCACACTTTCTTTCTCTTTCAGAATAATTAAATAAACTTTAAAAAATTTTTTAAAAACACCAACTTTGAAGGGTGCCTGGGTGGCTCAATCAGTTAGGCATCCAGCTCTTGATCTCAGCTCAGATCTTGATCTCAGGGTCGGAAGTTCAAGCCCCACAAGTGTGGCACCTCCTTAAAAAGAAGTTTATTTTAAAACACTGGAGACCACCATCATATTTACTTTTATTCCAATTTCTTCATTTTATTATATTTTTTTAAGTTTTTTTTTTGAGAGAGAGAGAAATTGAGGGGCAGAGGGAGAGGGGGAATCCTAAGCAGGCTCCACACCCGGTGCAGAGCCCAACTCAGGGCTTGATCTCAAGACCATAAGATCATGACCTGAGCCAAAATCAATAGTCAGACGCTCAACTGACTGAGTCACCCAGGCGTTCCACAGGTTTCTTCATTTTTATGATGGGACCCTGAACTATAACTTTCTTTTCTCTTTTTTTAGTCATCTTTGGGATAAATATAAAATACACTAAATAGGTAGTAATTCTGCACCAGTGTTGCTGTGTTTTTGTTTTTGTTTTTTTTAATCCAGACTTGCACATGGCCTCTCCTGTAAAATGATACAGGGAAGTAGACTAACCCTAGCACACATTAATCAAATTTGTCAAATGCCTGACGAGGCTCAGATGCTTCTGCCCAGGGCTTGCTCTTGTCAGAAAGCCACAGAAAGCTGTGCAGCAAACAAGTAACATATGTCATGATAATTATTTAAGCTTAGGATTTATGGTGAGTTTTGGATATGTTTTCTTTAAATTTTTTTGAAAAATTTCTAGTGAGATGAAGTAATTACCTTCAAAGGTAGAAATGAGTCATTGGTTGAAAAATTAAGCTTAATGAGAAAATATATTAAATAAATATGATTGTACCTCATCATGAAAAGGGCCAATTTGGTACTAAGTGATGTTCTACTAATGTCAACCACAGCATGGTACAACAATACATGAAATGAACACAAGTGCCCATGATTATATGGTTAACTAACCCTTGACAAAGCAGGAAAAAATATCCAATGGAAAAAAGACAGTCCCTTCAACAAATGGTGTTGGGAAAACTCAACAGCAACATGAAGAATGAAACTGGACCATTTTCTTAAACCATACATAAAAATAAACTCAAAATGGATTAAAGACCTGAATGTGAGATAGGAAACCGTCAAACTCTTAGAGGAGAAAGCAGGCAGCAACCTCTCTGACCTGGGCTGGAGTAACTTCTGACCAGACACGTCTCAAAAGCAAATAGCATGAACCACTGGGACCTCATGAAGATAAAAAAAAAAATTCTGCACAGCAAAAGAAACAGTCAACAAAACTAAAAGGCAGCCTACAGAATCGGAGAAGATATTTTCAAATGGCATATCAGATAAAGGGTTAGTATCCAAAAATCTATAAAGAACCTAGCAAACTCAGTACCCAAAAAACAAATAATATCTTAAGAAATGGGCAAAAGACATGAATAGACATTTTTCCAAAGAAAATGGCTAACAGACACATGAAAAGAGGCTCAACATCACACATCATCAGGGAAATAAAAATCAAAACCAAGATGAAATATCATCTCATACCTGTCAGAATGGCTAAAATTAAGAATTCAGGAAACAACAGATGTTGAAGATGCAGAGAAAGGGAACCCTCTTGCACTGTTGGTGGGAATACAAGAACTACCCCATGACCTAGCAATTGCACTACTAGGTATTTACCCAAAGGGTACAAAAATACTGATTTGAAGGGACACATACACCCCAACGTTTGTAAGAGCATTATCAACAATAGCCAAACTATGGAAAGAGCCCGAGTGTCCAACGACTGATAAATAGTTATAGAAGATGTGGTATATATATATGCAATGAAATATTACTTGGCCATCAAAAAGAATGACATGTTGCCATTTGTAATGACGTGGATGGAGCTAGGATGTATTATGTTAAATGAAATAAGTCAGGCAGAAAACACAAATACCATATGATTTCATTCATATGTGGAATTTAAGAAACAATACAGATGAACATAGGGGAAGGGGGAAAAAAAGAGAGATGGAAACAATAAGAAACTCTGATTTCTATAGAGAACAAACTGAGGGTTGCTGGAGGGAAGGAGGGGGATGGGCTAAATGGGTGATGGGCATTAAGGAAGGCACTTGTGTTGAGCACTGGGTGTTATATGCAAGTGATGAATCAAAAAATTCTACTCCTGAAACCAATATTACATTATATGTTAACTAGAATTTAAATAAGAATTGGGGCGGGGGGGGGGGAGGAAAGAAAACAAGTGCCTATATACGTTTCACATGAAAGTTTTTGAAGGCAAAAAAGTACAATGACAGTGGTCACCCAGTCTCATTCATTTTAGTATGACTAAAATTGCTCAGCTTCTTATAGTTCAGGCAGTGAAATCTTCCAATCTCTGGTTCTGCTACATTACGTGATTTTGAAACAAAACACAGAAGTTCCAAAAACAAGCAACTCAGATACTCCTGCCTAACTGAACTACTTAGCGTCATCAACAAAAATTTCCTATGAACAAAACTTAAATCAGACAATAAAAGCTCCTTAACAGGCCCATCCAAAGTCACAAGTGAGGAAAAGACAAATTCTACCAGAAAGAGCTTTTTAAAGTCCGGGTTATGTTCAACAAGCAGATGTTTACAAAAACATAATCTCCCTTCCTTTCTGCTGGCATTTAAGGGAGGGAGACAAGTGAAGGTCAGTTAGCATCATCCTTGGCTCCAGAAAGGATGCCCTTAGGTATCAAGACAACCAAAAACGTCCCCCCAAATTTCCAAATACCTATGAGAGCCCATACCATGCTGGTTATCATCGCTGATCTAACCCCAAATTGGACATTCAAAGTACACATCTGGCAAACTCCTTGAAAGTTTAGGTTTTATGATTCAGACCAATGAAAATATGGAGTTTTGGGTGTCTGTGTTTTGCTTGTTTTTACACAAAGTCACACAAATGAAACAAGGAATACTTTTAAGATGGGGGGAGGGGGCACCTGGGAGGCTCAGATGGTGGAGTGTGAGACTCTTGATCTCGGGATCGTGAGTTCAGACACCATGTAGAGTGAAGAGATTACTTAAAAAACAAACAAACAAACAGGGTGCCTGGGTGGCCCAGTTGGTTAAGCACCTGACTTCAGCTCAGCTCAGGACACGATCTCACCGCTTGTGAGTTCGAGTTTGAGCCACATATCAGACTCTGTGCTGACAGCTCAGGGCCTGGAGGCTGCTTCAGATTCTGTGTCTCCCTCTCTCTGTCCCTCCCCTGCTCACACTCTCTCTCTCAAACATAAATAAATGTTAAAAAAAAATTTTTTTAATGAGCACATAGAAGACTTACTACATAAAACATGACTGGAGAAAAAATTAGGTTTTTAGATTAGATTATGATATACCATCAAATAACTTGTCAAAAGTGTATCATATCTACTCCGATGACATAGAAATTGGTGCTCAGATCAAAGTAGTTGCTGAAACATGCTTGTGGTCATCATCCGTGTAGAATAATGGTCTACACAGCATCGTGAAAGGAGTTGGATAAGCATGAAAATTGACCAAATTTATTGAGGCAGAGTCTTTAAACTTAGGCGGACTTCTCAGAGTTATTTTAACGATAAGGGTGGCAAGTTCCTGAATGTATGTTTTTACACTGAAGTTTTTAGGAGTTCCAAGATAAGGTCCTACTACATATATTTCAAATTAAAATATAAATAACTTCCGTGCTTAAAAAAAAAAACAAAAACCTTCCACTAATTAAACATCTTCAAATGTAATTTAGTTGTAATCAGCTGTGGTAGCTAGATGCTATTTGTTTTTAATTTTTTTTTATGTTTATTTATTTTTGAGAGAGAGAGAGAGAGAGAGAGAGAGAGAGAGAGAGAGCATGACTGGAGGAGGAGCAGAGCGAGAGGGAGACACAGAATCTGAAGCAGGCTCCGGGCCCCGAGCTATCAGCACAGAGTCTGATGCGGGGCTCGAACTCACAGACCCAGGTGCCCCCTCATTCCCTAATTTTTTAATAAAGGTGGTAATTTAGGATTCATCAATTATCTAGTAAAATATAGCTTTTATCTACATTATGTACTAGAGTTTATGTAAGATTACATTTGCAAAGAGGACACTGCTATGAAAAACATAAAATTAAAAAAGTTCAAATTCACTGCCTCGGTTCAACCACATCACTCCACTCACCTGTCCACCAAGGCAGAGAGGGAGACAAATGACTTGCTCAAGATGACAGAGAAAATTCATAGTAGACACTGAGCTAAGGCATGGACATCTCTTGATTTCTAACCCAGGATTCTTCTCCTGTCCCTCTGGATGAGGCTTCACTCTCCAGGGCTGGAAGCCAAGAATGATTTGAAAAAGACAGACTTTCCAACATAAAAATATTTAAATAGCATGGTTCCCACACAAAGCTCTCAAGAGACTGCCTTTCATATTGAAATAAATATCCATTCTTTACCATAGGCAGGTCTAGGTTTCATCATAAATCTAAAAACAATCCTCACGTATTTGGGAAGAGGGTTGAATTCTGCCCTTGATGATGGCAAAAGCAAACAAACTTCAAACAGTCGTATTCTATTGAGTCAGAAAAAAGACAAAAGAACAAGAGAACAGGGATTTATGATGGCTACCACGTCCATTATGAATAAAATAACTACTTTTTTTCACCCTAAGAGATTACTTATTAAAAAGAAAAATAGGGGCGCCTGGGTGGCGCAGTCGGTTAAGCGTCCGACTTCAGCCAGGTCACGATCTCGCGGTCCGGGAGTTCGAGCCCCGCGTCGGGCTCTGGGCTGATGGCTCAGAGCCTGGAGCCTGTTTCCGATTCTGTGTCTCCCTCTCTCTCTGCCCCTGGACCGTTCATGCTCTGCCTCTCTCTGTCCCAAAATAAAATAAATGTTGAAAAAAAAAATTTTTTTTTAAAGAAAAAGGTAATAACATCTTTATATTTCCTATCACGCCGGTGCTGCTAAGGGAAGTTAACTTGCAGGGGGGATTTGGGCCCTTTTTCGGGAAGATATGCGCTCCAACGTTGTGCTTTGTCCAATCTTCAGAAGTTTGATCCAGTTTAATTTCTTGGCTGAGTCCTTGCCTTGGTTGAATTCTTTCCAAAGGTTTAGGTCAGAGGGGCCTCACTAACAACAGGCAGCCGTCTCTCCAAATGGAGAAAAGCCTCAAATTGGGAAAAGAATGCAAAGGCGGCAGTGCCTTTTCTGTTTCTACAAATCATCAGTGATAGGGAAGGTCAAGCAAGCAGGGCTGAGATGGAAACAGTGTGTTTCCATTTTAAAGAAGAATGTTAACGGGATGGGAAAAATTTGCAAACATGGAGATGAGTGGAGTTTAACTGAGGCTCAGGGACCAAAGGTGGAAAGTTCCTCTGCTTCCAGCAGCATCAAGAGGTCCTAAGGAATGGGGTGCCTGGGTGACTCAGTTAGTTGGACATCCGACTTAGGCTCAGGTCATGATCTCACAGGTTCGTGAGTTGGAGGTTCGTGTCGGGCTCTGTGCTGACAGCTCGGAGCCTGGACCCTGCCTCAATTACCCCTCTCTGTCTGCCCCTCTCTCACTCATGCTCTGTCTCAAATATAAACATTAAAAAATTTTAGAGAAAAAAAAGATGTCTTAAGGACAAAACATGACTTGTCCTAAGGAAAACATGACTGGTTAAGAAAAAGTTCCAAGGGGCGCCTGGGTGGCTCAGTTGGTTGGGCAGCCAACTTTGGCTCAGGTCATGATCTCTTGGTCATTGAGTTCAAGACCCGCATCGGGCTCTGTACTGACAGGTCAGAGCCTGGAGCCTGCTTCAGATTCTGTCTCTCCTCTCTCTCTGCCCCTCCCCCACTCATGCTCTGTTTCACTCTGTCTCTCAAAAATAAATGTTAAAAAAAAAAAAGAAAGAAAAAGGTACTGAGCCAAACGTAATAAAGAAAAGTTCAGTCCTTGGCTGTAGAGAAAACAGAAACCTCCCAAAAAAGCCTGTTTCTCTCATTGCTGAATTTGCAGTTCTGAACTTGAACATAATCACCCTAGGAGGCATTGGCTGCTTCCTCCCAGCCCCGGCGCCCTTACACCTCATTCTTCCAAATGTGCTGTGTCTCTAGTCATATCTAGAACTTGCCATAAATCTAAAAATCATCACCACCACCTGAAAGCCATCCCAATTAGTGACAGCAGGTTTTGCACCCCATTTGGGCTGCACAGAAGAGCTGCAAGGGCCGAGTTTGTGTTTGGAGACCAGCTTTGAGAGCTCCATATGAGAGGTCGAGGGTGACTTCTGTGAACAAAATTTTAAATTATTTCATTCTTCCGTCAAGCTTCCAGAAAAAAGCTTGCCGCCAGATTTGTTTAAAAGGATTCCATGCCATGTGAGTGATTTCTTGGCACGAAGAACCTTTCCTTTCATGTTATATTAAGAGCGTGTGTACCACATTCCTTCAAAAGGCAACTTTTCTTGCACAAACAGAAAGTGAGCTCGTGGAGCCTATAGCAATCCTAAACAAAGCTACAGGTGGGTATTCCAATTCCCCAGCTTTGGGAAAGCCTGAAGTAGATTTACCACCTCAAACATCTTCCTTGCTTTGCCTGAATTGGTCACTATTTTGAAATAGTACTTTTTTTTTTTTTTTTTTTTTTTTTTTTTTTTGCAGAAAAGGAAACAAGTTTCTTCGCTTCTTGGTGCTAAAATCATACAGGGGCTTTCTTGCATTGGAAAATATGACTATGACACTAAAAACTATGTTTACGGGCCCAGCAAACATGCATGTCCCAATACTATGGAGAAGAAATCAAAGGCACTTCGTGGCGTCAACTGCCTGGCAGCTGGAATCTCTCTCCAGACAGAAAACAAGGTAGAGACACAGAGCAAGACCTCAGGCAGTATTCAGCTGACGACAAGCAAGTTGATATGTGAGCAAGAATAAAAATGGCTCTCTTGCCCCACACCACAGGTGGTATTCCCTGTCTATTCACCTAGTTAATGTTGTGTATTGAGATTCAGAGAAATCAGTAGCCCCTTCACAGCCATGCAGACACATCCCTTTCCTGGTTTTTACCTGAAGTCATTAGTGGGCTTCTGAGGTCAAACAGAAGATTTGATGCAAAACATCAAGAAATGCAGCTCTCCAGGTCATTTTCAGACTCAGGGGTTTGAAATTAATTTTAGTCCTCCACTTAAGACTGTAAGGCACATTGGGTATATTATTGCATTTATTACATCTGCTGTGCACAGAGAAGCATAACATTTTTATTTAGGAATTTCTGCTTTTCTCCTCTCCACATCCTTTTCCCATGAGAAGCTGTATGAAGTTAAGTACATCAGTAACCAGATCGTGTTTCACTTTTTTTATGCACACCAAAAATGAGCTATAAGATTATGAAGGATTTCGAAAAATAAGATCTCACATCCTCTGTTTTTAGGACAAAGAGGTAGAAAAATTAAGACTTCTCAGATGGGACCGGGCTCAGTCCCCCACATATCATGGACATGCTACCCAAACTCCAGCGACTTCACTGTCAAATGGAACAGATAACACCTACCTTTCAAGGTTGTTGTGAGAATTAGAAACAATGCATTATGTAAAGTGCCTATTACATTATTCTTGTTATTATTGCCAAAACTATTAATGCCTAATAAAAATTACATGCTTAAAGGTTATTTGTTTTGTGGATGAAAGAATTGATACATGAATATTTACAAGTGATTCTGCTTAAGGGTGCCTGGGTGGCTCAGTCAGTCGGTTGAGGGGCTGGCCGACTCTTGATTTCAGCTCAGATTATGATCCCAGGGTCATGGGATTGAGCCTCGCATCAGGCTTCATGCTGAGCATGGAACCTGCTTAAGACTTCCTCTCTCTCTCTCTCTCTCTCTGTCTCTCAGGGCACCTGGGTGGCTTAGTCGGTTAAGCATCCAACTCTTAACTTGGGCTCAAGTCATGATTTCACGGTTTGTGAGTTCAAGCCCCACATTGGGCTGTGCACTGATAGTGCAGAACCTGCTTGGGATTCTCTCTCTCCTCTCTCTGCGCACCCTGCTTCTCTCTCAAAATAAATAAACTTTTAAAAAAGACTCTCTCTCCCTCTGCCCCTCTTA
Organism: Prionailurus bengalensis; assembly: GCF_016509475.1. Lineage (NCBI taxonomy): Eukaryota > Metazoa > Chordata > Mammalia > Carnivora > Felidae > Prionailurus > Prionailurus bengalensis. The sequence goes on along the minus strand of NC_057358.1, from coordinate 52,588,839 downwards.
ACTGCTCTTTCTCTCTAAAATTAAAACACACACACACACACACACACACACACACACACACACACACACACAAATGGTTCTGCTTAGAGCCTCTCGATCATCTGTGATGTTATTCGTATGCTAAAACCGTGGGGCACCTGGGTGGTTAAGTGTCTGACTTCGGTTCAGGTCATGATCTCATGGTTCATGGGTTCAAGCAGACAGCTCAGAGCCTGGAGCCTGCTCAGATTCTGTGTCTCCCTCTCTCTCTGCCCCTCCCCCACTCGCAGTCTGTCTCTCTCTCTCAAAAATAAACATTAAAAAATAAATTTAAGGGGCACCTAGGTGGCTCAGTCGGTTAAGCTTCCGACTTCAGCTCAAGTCATGATCCTGCAGTTCATGAGTTCAAGCCCCATATGGGGCTCTGTGCTGACAGCTCAGAGCCTGGAGCCTGCTTTGGATTCTGTGTCTCCCTCTCTCTCTGCCCCTTCCCTGCTCACACTCTGTCTCTCTCTCTCTCTCTCTCTCAAACATTAAAAAATGTTTAAAAACATATATATACTAAAATAGTGCCTCTTGAACTTTAAAGGACCTACCAGTCACCTGAGAATCATGTTAAAATGCATATTCTGAGTCAGTAAGTCTAGGGTGGAGTCTGAAACTCTGCATTTTTAACAAGCTCCCAATCAAGGCTGACACCCTGACTTTTAAATTCCTAAATAATTCCATGATGGAGGAATAGAACAACCAGTTCTTTAGATACTCACATGACACCAACATATATTGTATCCAAATAAAGACCGAACACCAGTTAGACATAATTGTTTTTTTCCATCGCAGCAACTAATAATGGATTCCCAACAGTACTGTTATCTCGGCTCAAGTGATCAGGGAGCTCAGCTCCAGTTCTCTCATCAATGAACTTCTCACATGCAATGAACTAAGAATTAAATGGTAGCCTATCCTTCTTCTTTTTTTTCCTTTAATTTTTTTAATGTTTATTTTTTTATTTTTGAGAGAGAGAGAGAAAAAGATAAGAGACCAAGCAGGGGAGGGGCAGAGAGAGAGGGGAAGACACAGACTCCAAAGCAAGCTCCAGGCTCTGAGCTGTCAGCACAGAGTGCAATGCAGTGCTCGAACCTACGAACTGTGAAATCGTGACCTGAACCAAAATCAAGAGTCGGACATTTAACCAGCTAAACCACCCAGGTGCCCCAGCAGCCCATCCTTCTTAACAAGACTTGGGTCACACCTATCTCTAGTTTTGTCTTACAACTCAGAAAACATCTGCTATGGCTCGTGGTAACTAGAAACTGAGTTTTGAAGGTCTCCATAACAAAACCCAAGAATACATGTAAAAATAACATTTATTTGTGACTCCAGTTTCTTTTGTGTCCATTACGTACCAGGCAACATAAACACCAGAAGTGGGGACACACCAGTTCCATGGAACTTAACAGTCTAGTGAAGAAGACACATGGGCACAGATGGACACGAACACGATCAGTACTTTGGTACCACAGGACCTAAGCTAAAACAGGGGAGCCTAAGTGAGATAGAGGGGCACCAACGAATGCTGCTCTGAGGAAGTGATGCTCAAGCCAAGATCAGAGGATGAATGCTCAAGACCAGGGATTCAGGTAGAAAGGTGTGGACACTGTTCCAGGTAGAAGGAGCAGCATATTTAAAGGCACCAAAGCACAAGAGGGCAGGGAGCACTGAAAGAATGGAAACTGGTCGAAAATGGCTTCTCTCCACCAGCTGAACATTCACATAGGGAAGATAAGAGGGTAGAGAAGCAAGAAACTCCACAAAACCCATATGCCAAGACCTGTCAAGATTTTAATAAGCATTTATTTATTTCTAATTATAATACAACTATAATAAATATTATACTATTTATTTATTTTACTTATAAGTAAATGCTTATTAGCTTTATATGGCATGTAACTAATAGGTACTATAAAAGTGCAAATAAGTAAACAAATAAATACCTAAATACATAAATACACTGCTGATAGGCTTTATTCTGCCAGGTCACTTGAGATCACCTGGCAAATGAACACGACAGAGAGACCTCTCTGTCCAAAGATAGAGGGGGGGAAAAAAAAGAGACCAGAATAATCTGGTTTCCCTGTAAGTCTGGAAATTACTGAATGAAAACACTATATATTCTCTGCCCCTCTCCCACTCACTCCTTCTCTCTCTCAAAAATCAATGAATAAACTAAAAAATAAAAAAATAAACATTAACTCACTTTCATTCCCTCGTGATCTCAGCTGCCATGGCTATTTGTACTCATTATTCTCACTCATGTCTCATTTGAGCAGATTTCATTAAACCTTTGACACTGTCTCTCCAACTGCCTTCAGGAGTCCTGTTTTGATGCGAGAATCTCATTTCTAACTCCCTGAACCACCCAGGCTAAGTCTCCACCTCCTATCCCCTTCATGGATGGTTGAAACCAAGTGCTTGTCTAAATCGCCAGGAGTGACTCACATCCCATCCCACAGCCCCCATCCCTGCACATACATACAACAGACACCACCAGTATCTTTGTCCAGAGCAGTATCAACCTATGCTAAGGAGGATATTCAGATCAGTCTAAATCACCATAAAGCTACAACCAAAATTCACTTTTTTTGTTTACTCTGTGAACTGACACGAGACCCATTTAGTTGGAGGAAAATGGGACCTCCCATATTCCTAAAAAAATAATTGCTCAGGCAGAAGATCAAAACCCCAAAAAATTGTGAAGGAGAAGAAATAAAAGAAGAAAAAATGGGCACCTAAAAACCACAAACTTTTTTTTTTAATTTTTTTTTTAACATTTATTTATTTTTGAGACAGAGAGAGACAGAGCATGAATGGGGGAGGGTCAGAGAGAGAGACACACACAGAATCTGAAACAGGCTCCAGGCTCTGAGCTGTCAGCACAGAGCCCAACGCGGGGTTCGAACTCACGGACCGCGAGATCGTGACCTGAGCCGAAGTCGGACGCTCAACCGACTGAGCCACCCAGGCGCCCCTAAAAACCACAAACTTTGATGCCAAGAGAGGGGAGCTTTGGCTTTCCAGGAAGAAAAAGATTTCTGAGAAGAGAGTGGCCTTTCTTACAAAGATGGGCAGTTTTACAAAAACTTCTAGAGACAGACATCTTTAAAGACAGGGATTGGGTTGGGAATGCAAGCTGGTGCAGCCACTCTGGAAAACAGCATGGAGGTTCCTCAAAAAATTGAAAATAGAACTACCCTATGACCCAGCAATTGCACTACTAGGCATTTATCCATGGGATACAGGTGTGCTGTTTTGAAGGGACACATGCACCCCAATGTTTATAGCAGCACTATCAACAACAGCCAAAGTATGGAAAGAACCCAAATGTCCATCGATGGATGAATGGATAAAGAAGAGGTGGTATATACATACAATGGAGTATTACTTGGCAATGAAAAAGAATGAAATCTTGCCATTTGCAACTACATGGATGGAACTGGAGGGTATTATACTAAGTGAAATTAGTCAGTCAGAGAAAGACAAAAATCATATGACTTCACTCATATGAGGACTTTAAGAGACAAAACAGATGAACATAAGGGAAGGGAAACAAAAATAATATAAAAACAGGAAGGGGGACAAAACAGAAGAGACTCACAAATATGGAGAACAAATTGAGGGTTACGGGAGGGGTTGTGGGGGGGGGATGGGCTAAATGGGTAAGGGGCACTAAGGAATCTACTCCTGAAATCATTGTTGCACTGTATGTTAATTTGGATATAAATTTAAAAAAATAAAAAATTAAATTAAATTTTTAAAAAAAGGATTAAAAATTCAATTAGACCAAAAAAAAAAAAAAAAAAAAGATAGGGACTGGGTGCTCCTGGCCTGGGTGAGAGGGACACTGGTTTTTCCTGGCTCCAAATTTCCACACTTCCTCCACCAGGACCAACTCAGGAGTTGTTATAAGAGAGACTTAGAAGCAGCAACACAATTGGTAAAGAGGCTAAAAGAATGATCCAGAGATGAATTTGCACAGAGTCTCACAATTCATACTTCGATTGTTAGGTAACATGTCAACTGAAGTAACAAAGTTACTTAAAAGTTATTTTCGGGCGCCTGGTTGGCTCAGTCAAAAGAGCATGTGACTCTTGATCTCAGGGTCATGAGTTTGAGCCCCGCATTGTGTGTAGAGATTACTTAATTAAATAAAAGTTTTAAAAAAAAAAAGTCTTTTCGTTTATAATTTACTTAAGTTTCATATAAGATCCACTGCCCTTGTCAAATAGTTTTTTTTCCAATTTGAAGTAATTTTAGGGGTGAGGATGGATGAATTTTGAAAAAACTACTCCCATTTCACCTCCACCTTCAATCTCAGCAGATGACCTACCTCACCTCAGACTTCTAAGACGAAAGTGAATTCACCCATCAAGAACTTCTTCATGCATGGAACTAGAGTGCATTATGCTAAGTAAAATAAGTCAGTCAGAGAAAGACAAATATCACATGATTTCACTCACATGTGGAATTTAAAATACAAAACAGATGAACATAAGGGAAGGGAAGCAAAAATAATATAAAAACAGAAAGGGAGACAAACCAGAAGAGCCTCTTAAATACAGAGAACAAACTGAAGGTTGCTGGGAGGCTGCTGGGTCGGGGGGGATGGGCTAAATGGGCAAAGGGCATTAAGGAGGACACTAGTTGGGATGAGCACTGGGTGTCGTATGGAAGTGATGAATCACTAAATTCTATTCCTGAAATCATCATTACACTTTATGTTAACTAACTTGGATTTGAATTAAAAAAAAAAAAAAGAAAGAACTTCTTTAGTTCCCTCAACTGTAAAATGGAGATAATAATAGTATCTATCACATAGCAGTGTTGTGAGGATTAAACAAGTTGTAATTCGTGAAGCACGTGGATCAGCAAGTGGGGTGGGAAGCACTGTCAGCAGCTGTAATTATTACCTCTCAACCTCCCCCAGCACATCTATAAACCTACCTGTGTCTGCACCCACCAACTTTCCTTCCCTCTTCCTGCTGTAAGAAAGGTAACTCCTCTCCTCCCCTGGTGCTCTGGAGATCCCATCTTTTCCAGCCTTCTACAGGACATATTAGCAATCATTTTCCCTCATTTCTGTATCTTCAACCTTGTCCTCTCCATAGGCTCCTTCCCATGATAAGAAACTATAAACTCATTTACATTCCCACAGCAATAAATCCATATTGTAATAACTTGCTCGCTGTTTAGACAGATTGTTGCTAATTACTGGTTACGGCCCCAAATTTAACTCATCTATCTGTTCTTGGAGACTATTGGTTCAGTTTCCCTGAAGCCCTAACCTCGAATATTCACCATGAAATTAATATATTTCTCCTATATTAGTCTCCTCTCTTAGCTTGGGCTGCAGCAAGAGACAGCCCCTATTGTCACTAGTTTAAAACGATTGATTTCTTTCTTTTATTTCCACCATCTGAAACATGCTAGTCACAGCAGCAGTGAGAAGGAGATAGAGAGAAAGGGAAATTTTGCTGCAGTTCTTAAATGTTTCCTTTAAACATTTCCTTAAATGTTTACTTGAGAGTGTATGTTATCTCCACTCATATTTCACACAGCTGTAATACAAAGAGGTGAAATATAACCCACCATCCACTCAGCAGGAGAGAAGAAACAGTGGTGAGTGGTCCACGTGTCTACAAAATTGGAAACAATAATGAGTCATTCCTGTATCTACTACATCTCCTTGTGTCTGACAAATAGGACTAATAACCTGCTGCTGTTGTCTTTTGACCTTATCCAATATTTGATAATATTTTCCTAAAGGACAAATAATGTATACATTATGCAGTAGTCCCTCCTTATCCACAGGGAATATGTTCCAAGACTCCCAGTGACTGCTTGATGTCGTGGATAGTACCAAACCCTATATATACCATGATTTTTCCTATACATACATACCTATCATCAATCTCATACACAGTAATAAATTAACAACAATAAAAGAATTATAACAATATATGATAATAAAAGTTCTGTGAACATGTTCTCTTTCAAAATTTCTTACTGAACTGTACTCACATTTCTTGTGATGATATGATAAAATGCCTATGTGATGACATGAAATGAGGTGAATGATGTAGGCATTGGGACGTAGTATTAGGCTACTATTGACCTCTGACCATACCTCAGAAAGAGTTATCTGCTTCCAGATCCCAGTTGACCACGGCTAACTGAAACCTTAAAAAGTGAAACTATGGGTAAGAGCAGACTACTGTATTTACATTTTGCAACAAGCGTGAAAACATAAAATGCTTGCACACAGAACTAATTGTAAAGCTAAAACTATAAAACTTTAAAAGAAAACATAGGAGAAAATCTTTATTACCGTGAGGTAGGCAAACATCTTTTTGGCTAGGACATACAAAACCAACCATTTAAAAAAAAGCTAATACACTACACTTCAAAAAAAATGGAAAACTTTTGTTTTTCAACAGATATTAAAAAGAGATAAAATAGCAAACTGCATTACATATATTCATATATCTGACCAAACAGAAAGTGTATCCACGATATATAGTAAACTCTTACAATATAATAATTTAAAAATAACCAAACAAGCTAATTAAAAAATAAGCAAAAGATTTGAACACAAACTTCAAAGAAACATACAAATAGCCAATACATATACATCATTAGTCATCAGAGAAATACAAAATAAAAGCACAGAGATAATACTATACTGCGTACCAGATACCAGTTGGAATGGTTGAATTAAAAATACAAACAGGGGCACCTGCGTGGCTCAGCTGGTTAAGCGTCCAACTTCGGCTCAGGTCATGATCTTGCGATTTGTGAGTCTGAGCCCTGCATCGGGCTCTGTGCTGACAGCTCAGAGCCTGGAGCCTGCTTCAGATTCTATCTCCTCCTCTCTCTGCCCCTCCCACGTTCATGCTCTGTCTCTCAATAATAAATAAACATTAAAAAAAAATTTTTTTTTTAATGCAAACAATACAGGGGCACCTGGCTGGCTCAGTTAAGAGTCTGACTCTTGATTTTGGCTCAGGTCATGATCTGAAGGTTCATGGGATCAAGCCCCATGTTGGGCTCTGTGTGGACAGCACAGAGCCTGCCTGGGATTCAATCTCTCTCCCTCTCTCTCTCTGCTCTGCTCCCGTTCATCCTTTCTCTCTCTCTCTCTCTCTCTCCCTTAAAATAAATAAACTTTAAAAAATTAACATAAATAAACATGCAAACAATACCAAGTTTTGATGACGATATGGAACACCTGAACTTTTATTCACTAATGCTAGACATGGTACAACCATTTTGGAAAACAATGTGGCTATTGCTTCTTATACAATTAAACATACTTACACTTACCATATATCCCAGCATTTCCACATGTTGGTATTTACCCTAGAGAAATGAAAACATATGTCCACACAAGACTTTGACACAAATACTCATGACAGCTTTATTCTTAATAGCCAAAAAATGGAAGCAATCTAAATGTCCATCCATTACAGGTGAATTGCAGTACATCCATGCAATGGAACACTACACAGCAATACAAAGGGACAAACTATTAATAAGCCGTGCAAAAGAAGTCTGACACAAAAAATTACAACATGATTCCAATTATATGAAACCCTAGAAAAGAATCCTACCTAATTTATGGTGGCAGGAAGGTGGTAAGCAGTTGCTTGGGGCTGAGCTGAGGGTAAAGGAACAGACTTGAATGGGACATAAAAGAACTTCTTGGGATGATGGAAATGTCCCATACCCAGGCCTAGATCTTGGTTCCTAAATGTTCTCTCCCTTAAATGGAGCCAGGGCTCCTTAGAAAAATGCTCAGGGAAAGTGCAAAGTGAACAAAGCAAGTATAAGTTGAGTCTAGAACAACTCGTTGTGCCAGGAAAGAAGGGCTCACCAAATGGGGACACATCAAAAAAGAAAGGGAAAAGACAGAAGAATGCCAACAAATAAATACCTAAAGATGACAGAAATTGAAAACCATCATTTTATGATACCATCGTCATAATTGACCCAGGCTATAATTATGGATATTGAAACCACTGGATAAAAGACTGATGGAAAACAGAATTTAGAAAAACATGGCAGACTACTTGCCAAAAGATCAAATATCAATAATAATTGGACAAACTGCTGTTATGTGCCTCCTCATGTATTGCACTTAAGTGACCAAAACATCACCTACATATTACTGTAAGTATTGCTGTAAGTAAATGTTCCAGATCAGTCTCGAGAAAGATACTGGACAAATCTAAATTAAGGGTTATTCTGTAAAATAACTGACCTGGACACTTCAAAAACTGTGTCATGAAAGATAATAATAATAATAATAATAATAATAATAATAATAAAGCTACTAAACTATACTGGTTAGCCTAAAGGAGAGTTAAAGAGACAAAACAAATAAATGTATCACTTGTTCCTTCATTGGGTCTTTGTTATAATAACTATAAAGTTCACATGGACAACTGGGGGAAATTTGAACATAATTAGGTAATACTGTTGCATTAACATTATATTTCTGGAAGTGATTAATTGCATCTTCTTAGGAGACAAGGCTGAAGTATTTAGGGGTGATGTCTACAAAGAGCACTCAAGTGGTTCAGCAAAATATATGTGCGTGATGCCAAGGTGGCCACGGAAAAGCAAATAGGACAAAATACAAAGAAAAAAAAAAGAAGAAAGTGAAGAAAAAGCAAAACTTCATTGTCAGAAACAAAAGAACACTTCAATAAATGAAAAAGATACATGTTCCGGGTAGGAAAACTCAATACTGTCAAGATGTCAATTCTTACGTAGTAAGAATATTGTATTTCTCCATTCATTTGAAATGACACTTTTCTCATATAATAACTCCTGTATTATAAAAGTGGCACTTTAATGAAGAATTTAAGATTATATTTTAAATGGTACTGGTTAGGGGCACCAGGGTGGCTCAATAAGTTAAGTTCCAACTTTGGCTCAGGTCACAATCTCACAATTTGTGAGTTTGAGCCCTGCATTGGGCTCTGTGCCGATAGCTCAGAATCTGGAGCTTGCTTCAGATCCTGTGTCTCCCCCTCTCTCTCTGCCCCTCCCCCATTCTCTCTCTCTCTCTCTCCCTCTCAAAAATAAATAAACATTAAAAATGTTTTAATAAAAAAGAATGGTATTGGTTAACTGTTAGAAGCAAAGGGCAAGAAGTAAACCCTAGCTTCAAAATATACATTAAAAAAAATCAGCTGCATTACAGAGTCAAAAAAAATTTTAAGCCATTTCTTCAACAAAAAATAAGGGGAGGAAGGAAGGGGAAAATATGGAGGAGATAGCTACAGATTAAAAGAAACTTCAATATGTATCAAACAAAAGCAATGGGTGGACCTTACTTGATAACTAATTTCAAATTTTTAAAAACAATTATAAGTCAATTAGGAAAATGACACTGAACGACGGATATTAGGTTCTTTCCCTAAATTCTTTATGTGTTATAGGTGATCCTGTGGTTATGTTTAAAAAGTGAAACCCTAAATATCAACAGATTAAATGATATTCAGATGTCTGGAATTTGTTCCAAACTGCCCAAAGAGGGTCTGGAGGCAGATAGAGATGGAGTAAGATTGGCCATATATTGATATTTCCTAAAAATGAGTGATAGGTACCACAGGCTCATTATGCCTCTCTCTACTCTTAAATATGGTTCAAATTTTACATAATTGTTTTTTTTAATGAAACCAAGAAATAATCTGAAGTAAACAACTTATTCTGATATTAGATGGGAAAGGACTGTCTATACATTAACAAGAAAAGATCAATAATGAAAAAGATTGAGATTTGATTAAAAATCTGTTTAAAAATAACAAAAGTTAGACAAACACTGCCTACAACATACAAAAGGATTAGTGTTCTTAGATATGTGAATAATAAAATAAGAAATATAACTGACCAGGGACACCTGGGTGGTTCCGTCAGTTGAGAGTCTGACTTGGGCTCAGATTATGATCTCGCGGTTCATGGGTTTGAGCCCCATGTCAGGTTCTGCTGACAGCTCAGAGCCTGGAGCCTGCTTCGGATTCTGTGTCTCCCTCTCTCTCACCCACCCCCACTCACACTCTGTCTCTCTCTCAAAAATAAATAAACATTAAAAAAAAATTTTTTAAGAAATATAATTGACTAATAAGCATAATAATATACCCAGGTTTTATTGTAGTAAAATAAATGTAAATTAAAACAATGAGCTCTCCTTTATACTTCTTAATGTTTTTTTTTATTTTAATGATAATATTCAGGATTGGAAGAGCACTTAAAAACAATGCCACAAATCATTTCTAGAATGCAAATAACAAAAGACACCAGAACTAAAAAAAAGGCTTCTACTCTTTGAGAAAGTAATTCCCATTGCAGGAACTTAATTTAGGGAAGTAACCAAATACACAAAGTTTTCAGTTCAAAGATGTTTATGAAAGCACTATTTATACTGGTGAGACACTGGAAACTGAAATATTAAAGGACAGGTGACCTGCCCACTGAAGTACAGCACACACATACAATACAATATTACATCAGCACTAGGAGTCCAATGATGTGAAGATGCTCAACTTATCCACGATCCTTTATTAACCTAACCTGAAAGAAAATCTGTGTAGATAGAAGAAAACATCCTCAATACATTGATACCCAATATATTAACAAAACATGATTAGATCATATTCTTTTTTAATGTTTTTATTTATTTTTGAAGGAGAGAGACAGAGCATGAGCGGGGGAGGAGCAGACAGAGAGGGAGACACAGAATCCGAAGAAGGCTCCAGGCTCTGAGCTGTCAGCACAGAACCCGATGAGGTGCTCGAACTCACAGACTGCAAGATCATGACCTGAGCTGTAGTCGGATGCTTAACCGACTGAGCCACCCAGGCACCCCAATTAGATCATAAATTTTGCTTATTTTTGTCAGTTTTTCCTAAATTCTCTACATAGAATATGTTACTTTCATATTTAGAAAATGTTCAAGGAGACTATTTCAGACTTTAGAAAATGTACTTTGTTGGCTAGGAAATACTCTAATTTTTTGTTCGTTTGATTTGTTTTGTTTTTTGAGAGAGAGAGAGAGGGCACAGTGAGCGAGGGGCAGAGAGAGAGTGAGAGAGAGAGAAGTGGGGCTCACCGGAAGCAGGGCTTGCTTGAGCTCACCTAAAGTGGCACTTGAACTCAGGAACCGTGAGATCATGACCTGAGCCGAAGCCAGATACTTAACCAACTGAGCCACCCAGGCGCCCAATTTTTTGGTCTTTTACCAAGGGGCTCAGGTAAAAAGAAACACAAATGAACAATGCTCAAAATGAAGTCACCATTTTTCCTTGTATGTTATCCTGCTATTTTAAGTAAAAACTATCTGGAGTGTTCCAGTTTCTTCTGAAATTTCGACCTGTTTTCTCCTCCCAAAAGTAAAGCCAACACAACTTAAATGGAGATTCAATACATATTTCCTCCTTATGAATTAGCTAATCTTGTAACCTAAAAGGAAGGCTACCTTCGGACATGACATACTATCTCCTGTGGGGTCCACCAGTCCCTGGGTCTTGTCACTGAGACAGTAATTGATTTAGAACCAAAACCTCCTTCTTCCACACTGTGTACATAAAAGACTGCAAACAACTAAGAGGTTTCTTCATCAATTTTCCAAATATCCTGTTTTCCTCTTAACTTCTATCTGGCTAGTCCTAGATGAAAAGCAAAAACTCCCCCAATTTCTCCTGTAAATCATGGCCAAAGGAACATTTCTCAGCTAGTTATATGGCACCTAGTAAAAACGAGTTCAGATATTTTTCATTAGATAAAGGGGACAAATCTACAACCACAAAATTGGAGCAGTCTGCACAAACTATGGGTGTAAATGAGAGTTGTTGCCTAAGCCAAGTAGGCAAATAAAATTTGTCAAAGCCATTAGCCTTTCCAAACCCAGCTGCACTCTACTGCTCTTTTCACAGGGAAATGATCTCCATTCGTGATCACTAATGCCCTTAGCGGTTCTTAGGAGATTTGTAAATTTTAAAAGAACTCTAGAGACAAATCTAACATCACAACAACATCACCGTTCATTCACTTAACAAATACTTCTTGAGCACATATGTAGATAAAGGCTTTTTTTTTTTTTTCCTGCTGCCTTCTAAATAGTCTATAAACTCAATATACTTCTATATACACTCTATGCCTGGGCCTATTCTTGGATTGATTTTTTTTAATGGGAATAAATTGATATCTCTATTTTTCTTTTTTTTTTTTTTAAATCTTTATTTATTTTTGAGAGAGAGAGACAGCATGTGAGCAGGGGAGGAGCAGAGAGAGAGGGAGATACAGAATCCAAAGCAGCCTCCAGGCTCTGAGCTATGAGCACAGAGCCCGACGCGGGGCTCAAACTCACAAGCCATGAGATCATGACCTGAGCTGAAGTCGGACACTCAACCGTCTGAGCCACCCAGGTGCCCCTAGATACCTCTATATTTTTAATGAAAAGTGAGCATCTTGATTTAAAGAATATTCCTTTAGGGACACCTGGGCGACTCAGTCAGTTAAGCGTCCAACTTCAGCTCAGGTCATAATCTCATGACTTGTGAGTTCGAGCCCACGTGGGGCTCTGTGCTGACAGCTCACGGCCTGGAGCCTGCTTCAGATTCTGTGTCTCCCTCTCTCTCAGCCCCACCCCTGCTCACGCTCTGTCTCTGTCTCTGTCTCTCAAAAATAAACATTTAAATAAATAAATAAATAAATAAATAAATAAATAAATAAATAAAACTCCTTTACAGATTACTTTTTAGGAGCTACTTAAAGGAAACGAGAAATACCTGCATCTGAGACTGAAATCCTTGAAAGAGAAAAGATCAAATTGCAAACATCAGAAATAAATTCATTTTCCTGCATTTGACCCAACTGAGTTTTAAATAACCCTGATCATATCTTATTATAAACATACTTTAGCTATAACACACTGGTTGTTCAATATTACAGATTACAAAATTCTTATTAACAGAAAGACGTTATACCCTTTAGAATTATTTACATATAAAAAATTAGTAAATGGCACATACTTTACGCAAAATATGCCAATTAGAACCATTATTTTCTACTTTCATCATGTTGTATTCACATAAAGGGTGAAAAACTGCTTCTGAAAAAGCAGTTTAATTTTAGGAAGTCTTTTATATTCATTCAATAACAATTTTTGAACATCTTCCAAAACATAAAACATGGTAGAGACTAAAATAGAGACAAATATAATATGATGCATGTCAGTTATAATGATTTTAGAGTACTTATGATTTATGTGATGCTTGCCTCCATGCATAGTCTTGATCTCCGCTACTATTCTTATGATCATTCTGATTCCAAAATGCATATAAAGGATTAATGGCACACTCTAGCCTCTCAGTTACTGGACTTCCTTACATCCAATGATCACATCCTCACTCTCACCTCAATCACCCACTCTCAACGGGATCTGTCGGATATTTAGCTTAGCAACTAATGTATCATGAGCAAAGTCTTAATTTCAAGCAGTCTGCTCAGACCAAACTCCTGCCTTTCCAGTTCATTTCCTCTAGTGACAATGAGTCTAATAGTTCTTCAACCCCACCAGAACCTGTGATCTCTTGATATTTTATTCCCTAACCAAACTGGATTCCACAGACCACATATTTTCCTAGGAATCTCTTCCTCCATTCTACCTGCCTAGTAAAATCCAACTTTTAGTTAAAACCAACCTTCCACTAACTCCACACCTGCATCCACATAGTTCACTGTGGCTGAGGGAAAATGTACATAGTAATGGTATCTGCTCTCACTTTAAAGTTAGGATGACAGGGGGGCCTGGGTGGCTCAGTCAGTTGAGCATCCGACTCTTGAATTTGGCTCAGGTCAGTATCCCAGCATCGTGGGACTGAGCCCCAAGTTAGGCTCCATGCTGAGCGTGGAGTCTGCCTAAGATTCATTCTCGCTCTTTCCCTCTCTCTCTCTCTCTCTCTCTCTCTCTCTTCCTCTGCCCCCACCCCACTCATGCACACCTGTGTTCTGTCTAAACTAAAAATTCAAATTAAAAAAATAAATTAGGATAAACCTCATGTTAGCTCAGTGCTATTACATTTCCTTATTCCATTCACTCTTCCAGATGATTTTCACACCTTTGTCTCTCTTCCTGGAAGAGAGAATGGAATACATCCAGTTGCCTACTCACTTCTGGCACTCAGATGTCTAAACAGGCATCTCAAATTTAACCTAACTCATTTGCTCCACCAAATCTTATTCTTCCCCAAACTAGTAAGGTGTTCCACCTTTTACTCAGTTGTTCAAATATCCTTACAGTCACCCCTCTACACACTCTCTCTCTCTCTCTCTCTCTCTCCAACTCCTACCCCTTCTTGCCAGTCTCGCTACCTCAGTCGACTCATACAAAACCCTCAATAGCTTTCTCTGCTTCTACTCTTGTGTGAACAATACACTCTGTTCCCCATAAAGCAACCAGTAATCCTTTTAAGGCAAGTCCTATCCCATTCACCTACTCAACACCCTCCAGTGACTCTGGTCATATTCAGAATAAAACCCAGAGTGTTCTCCAACAGATTATGAGACCCTAAATTACTAGTTAGGAAACTAGGGTCAACAGGCAAAACCTGGCTCATTGCTTGTGTTTGTAAAAAAGGCTTTTATGAGGGGCACCTGGCTGGCTCAGTGGGTTAGGCATCTGACTTCTGCTCAGGTCATGACCTCATGGATCATGGGTTTGAGCCCAGCATTGGGCTCTGTGCTGACATCTCAGAGCCTGGAGCCTGCTTCGGATTCTGTGTCTCCCTCTCTCCCTGCCCCTCCCCTGCTTGTGCTTGCTTTTGCTCGCTTTCTCTCTCTCTCGCTCTCTCTTTCTCTCAATAATAAAACATTAAAAAATTTTTAAAGAAAGGTTTTTCTGGAACACAGCCACACCCGCTTGTCCATGTAACACCTGTGGCTGCTTTCCTGCTACAATGTCAAAGATTAGCAGCTATGACAGAGACCTTAAAGCACCCAAATATTTTTACTGAAAGAAGTTTGATGTGCCTCTGGTCTCCCCTCACTCGCTGTGCTGCAGCCACATTGGTGACCTTCTTCTTCCATGCTGAGCCCACTCCCACCTCAGGCCTCGGTACTTACACCCTCTGCCCGGTACATGCTTCTCCCACATGCCCCACAAAGATCAGGCCTCTCTGCTCACATTACCACCACCAAGAGAACTTCCCTGACTGTACCAATAAAATAGCGTCCGACATTTCTATCTCCTCACTCTGCTTTACTCCTCTCTATGGCCCTTAGGAGTGACCTCCTATAGGTCATCCCTCGCTTCCCCATGGAATGTAAGTTCCATGAGTGCAGGCCTTTTGTTCCAGTCACTCCTGTATGCCCAGCACACTGCACATAGCAGGAATTCAGTAGGTACCGAACAAATGAATTTTTTTGATCCGCATTTGATCCTTCCTTTTTGCTCATTTGATTCCTTTTTTTCCTTCGAGTTCCTTTCTTTTGAATAGATGGTAGAGGAAAAACAAAACTTAAAAATCGTTAAGAACAAAAATTCTGTAATTCTGCCTGAGAATGCTTAATGTAAGAGGATATAAATTATTTAACAGGCCATCTGAAAATACATCCCTGATCCTTATATATGCTTAATTCTCGTTGTCAGTAATGAAGCCAGAGAAATGGATGAATCAATAGCAGATTACTATTTATTTCTAACAGTTTGAATTCTGGTTTCTAGTCCGGCATGGAAGGAATTTGGAAGACATCATCACTCTGTCCTAGGAACAAGTGAAAATGCTGAATTGTAAATCAACAACTCTTCTTAGATCCATTAGAGAATTGAGATCACATGGCCAATCCCTGCTCCCAAAACTAGAGAGACAGCTGGATACAGAGAATCACAACTTACCTGGGGCAGAAATCTCCATGGGAACCAGTACTGGGGTAGAAAAACCTAACCTGTAATTGGCTAATTGCCAAGGTCCGATGTGGACAAATCTGAGAGGTGAAAACTCCAAGGGGACCCAGTCATAGGGAAGGGCTTCCTATAATTTTCTAAGTTTTACCTCCAGGAGTTCTAACAAATCTCATAGTGAAGACAGAGAAAAAGCCCTTTCCTGCTTTTGGCAGAAGAGAGAAAGTAGACATTTTGAAATACGCCCAAAGCATTCATCAGTTCTTAACAAGACCTGCCCTCATAGGAAACTATTTTACCAGAACCTAAATTTACAAGGTTTTATGAGAGCCTAACTGACCGGGGAGAAGTCTTCCAGTGGAAGAAGGTCAATACCCAATTCCAGCCTCCTCCAGCCATGCTGCCCCGCCTGAGGAAGGAGAAACAGGAAGCAGTTGTGAAGGTCACAGCCTCGGGGCACATGCTCACCTAATCAGGGGACTATAGACCACTTGCCCTCCCCTAATACCTTATCACCACACTGCCCAGGCCTATTCACCACAGCACGCTGTACCAGGCACATCCTGTCCTGCTTTCAACAATTACATGGATACTAAAGGGCAAAAAGCACACTTTAAAGACACAGAGTAAGCCCTGAGAAACAGCAGGCATGCTGGAATTACTAGACTGAGAAATTTTAAAACTTAATATGGTAAGAGAGGATTAATATGCTAATGAAAAAAGTAGACAACCTTTAAGAACAGAGTAATGGAAGCAGAGAGATGGAAATTAACAGAATCAAAAAAAAAAAAAATGCTAGAGGGGCACCTGGGTGGCTCAGTCGGTTAAGCGTCCGACTTCGGCTCAGGTCAATATCTCTTGGTCCGTGAGTTCGAGCCCCGCGTCGGGCTCTGTGCTGACAGCCCAGAGCCTGGAGCCTGTTTCGGATTCTGTGTCTCCCTCTCTCTGACCCTCCCCTGTTCATGCTCTGTCTCTCCCTGTCTCAAAAATAAATAAAACATTAAAAAAAATTTTTTTTAAAAATGCTAGAAATCAAAGACACTGTAAATGACTGGATACAGTTGAGGAAAGCATCTGTGACCTTGGGGTATATCAATAGAAACTTCCAGAACTAGGATGCTTGGGTGGCTCAATTGGTTAAGCATCTGACTCTTGATTTTGGCTCAGGTCATAGTTTCACACTTCATGAGATTGAGCCCCTTGTCAGGCTCTAGTACTGACAGCAAAGGGCCTGCTTGGGATTCTCTCTCTGCCCTTCCCCCCCCCTCCCCCCCCCCCCCACTCTCTCTCTCTCTGTGTGTCAAAATAAATAAACATTAAAAAAAAAAAAAACTTCCAAAACTGAAAAGCAAAGCAAACAAACAAACAAACAAAGAAGGAACAAAATGTCCAAGGACCGTGGGACCACTACAAAGGCACAACATACATGTAATGGGAATACAAAAAGAGAAATAAACAGAAGAAATATGTGAAGCAAAGGAGACTGAGAATTTCCTAACATTAATGTCAGACAGCAAACCACAGATACAGGAAGCTCAAAGAACAAGCAGGATAAAAATAAAAACAAACAACAAAAAAATTTACTACTAGGCATATCATATTCAAACTGCAGAAAATCAAAGATAAGGGAAAAATCTTGGAAGAAGTCAGAGGCAAAAAATATCTTCTCTATAGAGGAGCAAAAATAAGAACAATATCAGACAACACCTCAGAAACCATGCAATTAAGGAAAGTGGAATGCAATATTTAAAGTGTTGCGGGAAAAGGATAATAATAAAATACTGAAAGAAAAAAAAAGCTAGAATTCTGTATCCTGCGAAATTATCCTTCAAAAGTGAAGGAGAGACACAAATACCATATGATTTCATTTATATGTGGAGTCTAAAAAACAAAATAAATGAACAAAACAGAAACAGACTCAGATACAGAGAACAATCCGGTTGCCAGAGGGGAGGGGAGGTGGGAGGATGGGTGAAATAGAGGGAAGGGATTAAAAACAAACTTCCAGTTATAAAATGTACAGCAGAGACAATATAGTTAACAATATGATAACAATTTTGTGTGGTGACATATGGTGGCTAGATTTGTCATGGTGATCATTTCATAATGTGTATGTGTGTATATGTTTGTGTGTGTGTATATATATATATAAGCACTATGTTGCATACCTGATACTATGTCAACTACACTTCAATTTAAAAAAAAAGTAAAGGGGGGCGCCTGGGTGGCGCAGTCGGTTAAGCGTCCGACTTCAGCCAGGTCACGATCTCGCGTTCCGGGAGTTCGAGCCCCGCGTCGGGCTCTGGGCTGATGGCTCTGGGCTGACGGCTCAGAGCCTGGAGCCTGTTTCCGATTCTGTGTCTCTCTCTCTGCCCCTCCCCCGTTCATGCTCTCTCTCTGTCCCAAAAATAAATAAACGTTGAAAAAAAAAAATAAAAAAAAGTAAAAAAAGTAAAGGAGAAATGCTTTCTCAGGCAAACAAAAATTTGTTACCAGTAACCTGCCTTGCAAGAAATATTAAAAGATGGTTCTTCAGGGGGTTCCTGGCTGGCTCAGTTGGTACAGCATGTGACTCTTGATCTCGGGGTTATAAATTTAAGCCCCATGTCAGGCATAGAGCCTACTTAAAAAATTAATAATAAATAAAATATATTTTTTAAGTTCTTCAGGGGCACCTGGGTGGCTCAGTTGGTTAAGCCTCTCACTTAGGCTCAGGTCATGATCTCACTGTTCACGAATGCTGACAGCTCAGAAGCCGGAGCCTGCTTCGGATTCTGTATCTCCCCCTCTCCCTGCCTCTCCCCTGCTCATGCTCTGTTTCTCAAAAATGAATAAAAGTTTAAAAAAAAAATTTTTTTTAAGTTCTTCAGAGAGAAGGAAATGATATAGGTCAGAAGCTCAGATCTGTATAAAGGAAGAGCAATAGAGAAGAAATAAGAGAGGATGAAATACATTTTTTTTTTTTTTGCCATATTTACCTTGTTACATACTGCAAATTAAAAGTAATTTCAGGGGCACCTGGGTGCCTCAGTTGGTTGAGCGTCCAACTTCGACTCAGGCCATGATCTCGTGGTTTTTGAGTTCCAGCCCTGCGTTGGGCTCTGTGCTGACAGCTCAGAGCCTGGAGCCTGCTTTGGATTCTGCGTCTCCTCCTCTCTCTGCCCCTCCCATGCTCTCAATAATGTTAAAAAAAAAAAAAAAGTTATTTTAAGTAATTTCAATTTTTTTTAATGTTCATTTATTTGGGGGGGGTGGGTGTGGAGAGGAAGAGGTGGAGAGAAAGAGAGGCAGAGGCAGAGGGAAAGAGAGAGGAAGAATCCCAAGCAGGCCCTGTGCTTTTATCACAGAGCCTGATACGAGGTATCGATCCTTTGAACCATGAGATCATAACCTGAGCTGAAATCAAGAGTCAGATACTTAACCGACTAAGCTACTCAGGCGCCCCCCTGCCCAGTTTTTTAAAGTAATTTCAATCTGTAGGCAATCAGAGTTGTATTAATAAGTGGAAATAGGGGCGCCTAGGTGACTCAGTCGGTTGGGCATCCAACTTCAGCTCAGGTCATGGTCTCACGGTTCATGGGTTCAAGCCCCACATCAGGTTCTGTGCTGACAGCTCAGAGCCTGGAGCCTGCTTCAGATTCTGTGTCCCCCACCCCACCCCTGCTCCCTGCCCCTCCCCCACTTACGCTGTCTCTCAAAAGTGAATGAACATTAAAAAAAAAAATGAGTAAGTGGAAATAGCTTGGAAGCCGACAAAAAGAAGAGGAAAACTTGGTTAAAACTGTTTTCTTTCTGAGATCCTTAGTTAAGACTTTTTTGTTTTGTTTTGTTTTTTAAACAGGCTGCACGCCTATTGTGGAAGCCAATGCAGGGCTTGAACTCAAGACTCTGAGATCAAGACATGAGCTGAGATCAAGAGTTGGACACTTAACCAACTGAGCCAAACAGGTACCCCTTATTTAAGGTTTTTAAAACAGCCTTGACAAATACATCCAAATAATTAACCATGTATCAAAAAGGCATAGTAGTAAGGCCTCTGGGTTTAAAATCAGGCAAAACCAGTTCAAACTCCAGTCTCAGCAACTTGCTGGCTATATAGTTTTGGGAAAGTTACCTAAGTAACTCATCCATAAAACAAAATTAGTGAAACCCATATTTTGTACATTAATTGTAAGGATTAAATGTGAAGGATATGCAAATTAACCTAGCTCTCTGCCCAGCCAATGACAATTGGCTAAGGCTTAATGATGGAGTGTAAACACTATAAATCTTGTAACTTTCTGTTTACGCTAACTTCATAAACTAGCTTAAAGGTAACAATTTTATAGCCAACGTCTAGT
This sequence comes from Prionailurus bengalensis, assembly GCF_016509475.1. NCBI lineage: Eukaryota > Metazoa > Chordata > Mammalia > Carnivora > Felidae > Prionailurus > Prionailurus bengalensis. Next base: position 52,568,556 of record NC_057358.1, on the reverse strand, counting down.
AAATATATAAAATACCAGAGCATGCATTTTGTGGACATCACTCCAGCTGTACCTTATTTTAAAATTTTTCCTACATCTTACATTTATTAGTTTTTTTTAATAAAATCGCTTCATAATAGTATAAAACCTTTGAAAACAAGAGGGAAACTAAAAAGGTAAGAAACAAACCAATAGTTTTCTATATTCTCTAAGGGATGGAGGAAATGATCCTAGAAGGGCATTTTAAAAGTATCTCAACCTCCAGGGTGCCCGGATGGCTCAGTTAAGCATTCAATTCTTGATTTTGGGTCAAGTCATGATCTCATGGTTTGCCCTGCACTGACAGCTGACAGGGGATCCTCTCTCTCCCTCTCTCTGCCCCTTCCCCCACTTGTGCATGCACACTTGCTCTCTCAAAAATAAACCAACAAAATATCTCAACTTCCAATACTTCATAATATGGCATCTAGGCAGACCCAGTGGCCCATATTAACAGCCACAGGAAATGCCTGCTACATACTCTTTGTTGCTTACTATAAATCACTTCTGTATTTTCTTTTGCCCTTTTTTTTCCTAGCAAAGAAGATAAAATTTCAACTGATATTAGCTAAATTTGCTTTGAATTTGTCTTGTGTTCAAATTTCCTTACAAACTATAACTATCAACTATCTTCTCCATACTAAATATTGTTCTCTACTTCAGGAAATATGTTGCTAAGTTCCTAAGTGGTTTGCCAAAATAAGTCATAATGCTGAAGGCAAAAAACAAATAATTTTTGGTTCAGTCCTATGGTAACAAGGCTGTATTTTTCCCTATTTGGAAATGCATCTAGGTAGGACTTGTCTGCCAGATTGAATATAACATACCATAAAGGCAAGACCCACTTTTAAGTGCTTTAAGGACATTTCTGATGTTTTACCTCTCACAAAGATAAAAGGAGCAATGCGTTGTTCTGTATTATGCCATTACTTTTTTACATCCCATTTTAAAAGAAAACCTGTAATGGTACAATCAGAGCATCACAGAGCTAAAAAGGACACTCATTCTAGCCCCTTACCTCACTCCAAAGCAAGTCTGAATTTGATAGTATATTTGATTAAAACCTGATATTAGGGGTGCTAAACATCAGTTAAACATCAGACTTCAGCTCAGGTCATGATCTCATGGTTCATGAGTTCAAGCCCCACATTGGGCTCTTTGCTATCAGGGCAGAGCCTGCTTCGGATCCTCTGTTCCCCTCTGTCTCTGCCCCTCCTCCTCTTGCCCTCTCTCTCTCCAAAATAAACATTTAAAACAAAACAAAACAAAACAAAACAAAACAAAACAAAACAAAACAAAACAAGACACCGGATCTTAACTTTCCCAGTAATGAATTCTATTATTTTAAAATCTTGGGAACTTACTTTTCAGTAAAATTTAAACTTTGAAAATTATGATTTACTTTTTTTTTTTAATATTTATTGATTTTGAGAGAAAGAGAATGAGCACTGGAGGGGCAGACAGAGAAAGAGAGAGAGAGAGAGAGAGAGAGAGAGAGAGAGAGAGAGAGAGAGAGAGAGAGAGAGAGAGAGAGAGAGAGAGAGAGAGAGAGAGAGAGAGAGAATCCCAAGCAGGATCCGTGCTGTCAGCACAGAGCCCAACGTGGGCCTTGATCCCATGAACCATGAGATCATACCCTGAGCCAAAATCAAAAGTCAGACACTCAACTGACTAAGCCACCCAGGCTTCCTGATTTACTCCTTATTTTCTGCTATCTGGAAAGCAAAACAGAGCAGCAGCCTTCGGACTGGTATTTCCACTGCCTCTTCACCAGGCCCAGTTTTGCATCTACTACTAGACAGGGTGGCCCAAACAAATCTGTCATTTCCCTTCTTGCAACCTTAAATTACTTACACTAATTTTTTACGTAAAGTGCAAACTGTGACAAATGGAGACGAGACCCTCAGCAGGGGACCCTCCCTACCTCTGCAGACTTCCCACACACCCATTAGGCAACCCCTCCACCTAAACACCAGGCTGTTCCTTGCTGCGGCACATGGAGCTCCTATGTTAAACCGCCCCATGTCCCCCTCCATTCTCCAGCACTAAGTTGGTCATAATCTTTAAAAGGTAACTGTGGGTTCTCCTCTGAGGGGAGCCCGCCCTGATGCTCTGGGACTGGCCAAATGCTCTCTGTGCTTCCACCATGCTCCAGACAGAGCTCCGACGTGACACTTCACACTGGACAGAAATTATGTTACACATACTTCTCCCTACTCCCAAGTCTGCAAAGCATAAAAAGAACGTATTCATTTTTGTTCAAAGTAGTAAGTTTGTGTTGGGTACTAAATATTTATACCATTGTACTAAACTTTTTGTCTTCTTTGAACATGCCATTTCCTCTGGCAAATTTCACCATGTCCTACATTCAGTTTATTTTTATTTTTTTAAGTAGGTTTCACGGCCAGCATGGAGCCCATTGTGGGGCTTAAACTCATAACCCTGTGATCAAGACCCAAGCTGAGTCGGTCACTTAACCGACTGAGCCACCCAAATGCCCCTTCTATGTCCAGTTTCAAAGTTGTTTTCTCTGGGATATCACTCACAAATTCTGTAAGAAATTTCTCCAAATACTTGTTATTTACATGATCTTGGAAACATCATTCACCCTCTCTGCAGCTGCTTCCTCCACCATAAAATGGAGTAATATCAACTTCAGTTATTGTAAGGATTAAATGAGTTAATGTACTAAGAACAGAGTCTGGTACTTGGTGTTCACTATTCCTATTATTCCAAGAGATAATGTTAATGCCTACTTAACCCACATTATTAAGGAAAAATATGTTAAGATGACTCACTTAACTGCAAATGATATATCCAATTAAGGGGTTACATTCACAATATATATAGAACTCCTACAACTCAACACCAAAAAAATATAATCATCCAATTAAAAGATGGCAGATAACCTGATGGAAATTTTTCCAAAGAAGACAGTGATTAACGGACACATAAAAAGATGCTCAATTTTCACTAGTCATCAGGAAAGTGCAAATCATAACCACAATGAAGAGGCACCTGGATGGCTCAGTTGGTTGAGCATCCAACTCTTGCTCTTGGCTCAGGTCATGATTGCAATCAGGTTGTGGGATCGAACCCTACATGGAGCCTGCTTAAGATTCCTTCTCCTTCTGCCCCTCTCTCCCATTTACACTCCCTCTAAAATAAAAAACAAAACAAAACAACAGAAAAACCTATAATGAGGTATCACCTGAGTCACACTGGCTAGTATCAAAAACGCAAGAAATAAAAGGTGTTGGTAAGGATGTGGAGAAAAGGGAACTTCTGTTCACTGTTGGTGGGAAAGCAAATTGGTGCAACCAATGTGGAAAACAGTATGAAGATTCCTCAAACAATTAAAAATAGAAATACCATATGACCTAGTAATTCCACTGCTAGGTGTTTAAAGAAACACAAAACCTCTAATTCAAAAAGATATATGCATCCTTATGTTTATTGCAGAATTATTTACAATAGCCAAGATATGAAAGCAGCCCAAGTGTCCATTAATAAAGTATGGTATATGTGTGTGTGTGTAAAATATACAATATATATACATATGCATATACATATGTATTGTAATATGTATATATTATAATGTATTGTATATTATGTATGTATTAATATGTATATATTGTATTGTAATATGTATATAACTGTATATTGTACACACACACACACACACATATATTATGTATATGTAAAAATAATGAAATACCTATCAGCAATAAGAAAAAAGATCTTGCCTTTTGCAACAATATGGATGAACCTAGAGGGTATTTTGCTAAGTGAAATAAGTCAGAGAAAGGCAAATATTATGACTTTACTTATATATGAAATCCAAACAAATGAGTAATAATTTTTTTAAAAAGACTCATAAATAAAGAGCAGAAACTGATGTGGGGTGGTGGGAGAAGCAGGTGAAGGGGATTAAGAGAGATAAACTTCCAGTTATAAAGTCATGTGGATGACAAGTACAATGTAGAGAATATAGTATTATGTAATGTACGGAACTGTTGAATAACTATGTTGTACGCCTGACACGAATGTAACACTGTCTAGCAACTAGATTTCAATTAAAAAAATTTCTGGCTGAAACATAAAATAAAAAACAAAATGTTGTCACACTGGTTAAAAAAAAAAGTGACTCATTTAAATTGGTGTTTGGTACACAGGCTGTAAGGGATAAGCAGTTGTCTTAGTGTACCTAAATTTTTTATCACAAGTAACTAGAACCATTGATCATTCTTTACCACGATTTGGCAGCTGATAAGCATATCAAATAGTATCTGTCTCTACTAGGTGTTAGGTTGAATTCCTGAATAAGCATTCAGTTTTTAAATGCTTTTCCAAGGGGTGCCTGGCTGGCTCAGTTGAGAAGCATGTACTCTTGATCTCAGGGTCATGAGTTTGAGCCCCATGTTGGGTGTAGAAATTACCTAAATAAAACTTAAAAAAAAAAAGAGAAAGAAAATGGTCTTCCAGCTTCTGCCTTTGCTCCCTTATAGTCAATTCTTCAGTCTGGGTGACTCTTGAAAAACATAATCCAGATCCTTTTCTCAAATTCCTCCAATGGCTCCCCATCTGCTCAAAGATAAAGTCCTTTCACATCAACCCCAGTCCTACAACACACCATGCATGATGTAATGTAAGCTCCAAGCAGCTAGAATTTTTAATGTTTTGTTGAATGCAGCATCACCAGTACCTGGAATCCTAGTAGGACAACGTAAGAAACTCATGTGTATTTAAATAAATGATCTTGCCTCAAGGGTTTTTACACTTGCTGTTCTCTCTGCCAGGAATGCTAATCCCTCAGATACCTGCATGACTTCCCACTCAGCCTCTCAGGGCTTTGCTCAAATGTCACCAATCAATAAGGTTTTACCAACTACCCTACTTAAATCACATCACAAATTCTCTATCCCTCCCTCCACTTTGTTTTCCTTCACAGAATTTCCACCACCTTTCCCCCTCTATATGTATTACTCATCTGCATATTGCCTGTCATCTCCCATCCCCACACTTATAAGTTCCATGAGATCAAGAATATTTTATTTTGTTCACTGCTTGAACCCGTAGCATCCAGAGCAGCGCCTTGCACATTGCAAATGCCCTAAGAGTTTGCGTTCCATCAATCTTTTATTAAATCTGAAGGCTAACAGTTAACTTCATGACATTCCCTAGTACAACAGCAACAAATTTCTTTGCTAGAAATATTTGCTCTAAAATCTCCAGTATAAATACTTAGACTTCCATCTGAAGCCACACAAGTAACCTAAAAACTGACATAAATTATGATTAAACGGATAATTCATTCTTCAACATTGCCTAATCACATCCCAGAAGTCTTTTTGTACTTATAGTAAATCTGAAATAATGATCTGAAATAATAATCTGAAGTCAGAAGAGTTCAGAAATCTTGTGCCCCCACTACCTAAAATATGAACAGAAAATAACAAAAAATGTTCAGTATCACTAGATCAGCAGAAAATGTAAATACTTACAGTATTTATTGATCTATTTCAAGATCATTATGCTGAGTGAAAGCCAAACACAATCGAGTACATACTGTATGATTCTGTTTATTTAAATTTTAGAAAATGCAAACCAATCTACATGGAGACTAGAGCTCAGTGGTTGCCTGGGCTGGGCTGTAAGAGAAGGACAAACAAGCATGAGGAAACTTACGGAAGTGATGGTAATGTTCTGTCTTAACTGTTGATCTCAAAGTTAGGTGCATCTGTCAAAACTCACCTAACTGTACAATTAAGATTGACTGGCAAATAAAATACTTACTGAAGTTAGTTAAGATTATTTTTGTGATCACCCATGACTGGGGAGTTTTTTATTCCCCAAGAATAATCAGAAAGATGAAGGAACCTACATAGATTTCTTCCAATGACAAGAAAAGACCATACATCTCAAGTGGGTTTGAAAGGATAAGATAAACATGCTGGTCAAATCATGCTCATCAAAACAAGGACTATACAAATCCTCTTAGGTAATAATAGCATGCCATTTTATAAATGAAAAAAAGCAGGCATAGAGGGTTCAACTTCCCCCAAACCACAGTTTTCAGCTGAACTGAGAATCAAACACAAGCGATTCTCTTAACTCACTTTTCCACCTTAGAATGACTAAATTTAAAGGTTGGTAATATTCAAGTATTGGTACAGGGCAGGGAAAAAAGCATTCACATCCAGTTTATGTTGGCACCACCCTTTCAGAAAAACATTTCAGTAATAACAAACTTAAAATAGACACAACTCACAACTCTTTTAAGCCAGCTAATACTCCTTTGCAGGAAATGACACTACAGAAACCTTTTCAACTGTATTTTCAAGAATGCTGCTGTACTAATTACATGACAATAAATTTGTAAGCAATCTTAATGTCAACCAATAAGAAATGGCTAAATAATTTAAGGTGTATCACACCTGGCCATAAAAAAAGAATGAGATCTACACAGATGTCTTGAGTAAAAGCCAAACCCTAGAACTGAGTGTATAACAATTTAAGAAGCAAACACAAAGGTTGGGAGGGAATCATCAAAATACTTATCTGGAGACCAGGAAAAGCGTGCTCAGTTGAAGGTAATGACTTTCACTTTTATCCCTATTTCTCATACTGTTAATTTCTTCATTTTTGCAAATATAATTTAATAACAAAGAAACTAAGATATATTTTTAACGACTATCAATGTTAAAGACAAATTCTGAATGAACTGCCAACTGTTCTGAATTACATTTAAAAAGAAAATTAGACATTTTGGTTGATTTAGGGAAGAACATACAGTGAAAGAGATTCACAGAAACTTAACTAAGCTTTCTTACCTTCTATAAAGAATGACATTTACTACAATCTTTTAGGGGCATTATGCAGGTATTAAAAAGATATTTAGGTAATAAGAAGATAACCAATTAGGCTTTCTTAATCTCTGAAATTCAAGACATACCTGGGAATCTCCTGACCCACTCTTCTGCAACACTCAATGACATTTATATAAAACTGTCCACACTGGGCCCAGCTATTAAGAGTAAATATGCTCATGTTTTACAATCTATTATTATTCCTTTGCTACATATTCTCCAGAAAATTATTTCTGCTTTTCTAAAAGGAAAAAGACCCCAAATGTAAACCTAATATAAGAGCTGTTAGGCATAGATTCATGAAATGGCTGTAATAAACATATAAATCCTTGGCAATTTCTTAATAAATTCATAAGATTTGTAAGACACATAAATTCATTAAGATTTTTCTTTAGCAGAAGCATATAAATATCGGAGAGAAAAAAGTCCTTGAGTGGGGACAATGCTCTGGGACAACAAAACATTTAAATAAAGAAATCAAGTGCTGGATAACTCCTTCAAAATACTATTACTTAAACATATTACTCATATCATAAATACAATTGAGGTCTTATTGTAATAAAAAAAAATGGGGCTTTACCAAAAACTAAATTAAGCACCTTTTTCACAAAATTAAATAAACCAAAAATGGTTACAACTTAATATATAAAAATACAGCATCAGTAATCCTTTACACTGAGCATGTTTAGACAAACTACAATTCCCTTTATAGGTTTATAAATAAAAGTACATAACATTATCACAGTATGGTTTAAGCTGACTGCTTCAACCCTACTAGTGTTTTATGGACAGAATTCTCCAAAATATGTTACTATAACAAGTACTCACCTATAATACTCTTTCAACAAATCCTTTACAGACTATTTTGTGCCATGTATCATGCTAGGGACTGGCTGTGGCAGAAACACTGAAAACAACTTTATAGTGGTATTGCAATTGTACATTTATTTCCTCTCTCACATTGTGAAAAGCAGTGTGGTATAGTGAAAAGAATACTGATGTAGAAAAAAATGTGGGTTGCAATTCCTGACCTAACCACTAACAACTCCTTTTTATGTTCAGAGTAATAGAACTATGTGTTATGTACCATGCAAAACTGATTCAGAAAAATCTGATTGGAGTATGTAAATGTTAAAAAAAATTTTAATTAAAAATAAGAATACAGCATTTCATTACATTTTTAAGGCTCTGAGGCTCATAACCATTGGAAATGACAAAATACTCTAACCTAAAAAGAAAAAAGAATTCTGCAGGCTCTTATTTATATTAAAGCTATAATGTTAGAATTATATAACCTTCTACCAGGTCACAGATTCTTTAAGAATTAAAAAAGAAAAACATGTAAGAAATTTTCTAACAAATTTTATCCTTTTAAGAAATAGTCTCTAATTGTCTAGAAAAATATTTTTAATTTTCAAAATGTACTGTTTCCTCTCTCAAAAACCCACAACATTCAGGGTGCCTGGCTGGCTAAGTCGGGGGAGCATGCAACTCTTGATCTTGGGGTTGAGTTCAAGCCCCACACTGGGCATTATTTAAAAACAAAATCTTAAAAAAAAAAAATTCAAATAACATATATGACTTAACTACTTTTCTAAAAAAGACTATGTATGTATATTAGCATCTCTTTGTAGGTCTACAACCCTAGGCCTTCTTTACAGATAAATATCAGTTTTTCGTACTGAGAATCTACCTAAACCAAGAATTTGTGTCTGCTTTTTAGAGAACTATGCAGTGGTATTAAAGGTTTAACAACAACAACAAAAAAAGTTTATACAGAAAGCACCCAACTATTTTACAGACTCCAACCATATTTTTCCATTTAAAATTTTATCTGAATATCTAACACTTCTGTTGATCATATATTATTAAAACAAGAATTCAAATAGCAAACAATAAAAGATGTTTTAAGTAATTGTGGCAAATTCTATCCTTTTAAGAGTACTTGCATATTTAAAACATTTTATTAAGGTGTGAAAGGGAAAAAAGTTTTACAGTCAAAGATTTACTGACATGATTATCAATGCTTTCAATCAGAGTTAAACAAATCTTAAAATACGCATTGAGAGTTAATTATTGTCCATCTTAATTTCCTTTCATCTGAAATTCAGAAGTCATGTGTCCACTTTAGGGAAGATTTATATATGAAAAAGTTTATTAGAAAAATAAACAACTTTAAATTTTACAATATTTTCCACTTCCAAAATTCTTTTATATAGAGCAAATGTGCCTTATGGTTTAAACATAAACTTGACTTACAAAATCTCATTTAGTCCTAAAGATACAAAAACACAAATGGTGAAATTGAGAAATTCAATGTAAAATTTTTTTTTAAAAACACCATTTGTTGCAGATACCTAATATGGCAATATTTACTGAAAAGTATAAACAACTTTTACTGAACTTTACTGTACTGGTGTATTACCAAAATTAACATTATCAAATCAAAATGTAGATTAAGTTGTGTGGTTTAGGTTTATTTTTCCAAAAATTTTATCAACTATACCAGGAACTGGCAAATTTTTCCTTAAAAGGTCAGAGAGTAAATATTTTAGGTTTGCAGGCCCTAAGTTCTCACTACCCAACTCTGCTACTACAGGGAGAAAGCAGTCATACTTTCTCCTGAATGGATATACCTGTGGGCTGCAGTTTGTCTGCTGCTGAACTAGACAATGGATTTTGAGTAAGAGATTATTTCAGGTGCCATATTACAAATATGTCACATACAGGGGTCAGGAGGAACAATATAAAAGTAAACATCACTAAATGAACTATTATAAGTTAAAAATTTCACACTTATTTCCCAATCTTAATTGTATGTGTGTATATATACAAGTTACAAAACTATTTCAATTCCATATTCTTTTTGGTGTGTTAATATAGTATCAGACCGAAGTCAGATAAGCAGCAAAGTACCATGAGAGATTCAGTACTCAGAGGCTAGCTAATCAATAACCATGAAATTAGGTTTTGACATCTAAATATTTCTACACGAACAAATTAATTTATTTGCTGTGCCCCTAAAGAAAATGAGATGTATATTTCAGATGTCGTTTTAAAATTCAATTGAATTGTTACAATTTTGAAGCTAAATGTGATTTGCTTTGTTTTATTAGAAAAAATACTCAGGCAAGGTCTACAATCATCGGTCAATTAAGAATGACTTACAAGAACATGAGGCAATAAAATAAAAAATACAGGTACAAACTATATATCTGAAACACTTCTATTTGGCAATTTTATAACAAATCAAAATTTTAAAAGAACAAAGGAGATCGCAGATTACTTCGTAGATACAGAATAAAGCAATTGATGAAGTGCTTAAGCAAAAGAAAACAAAAAAAGTAAAACACACTGCTTTCCTTTTCTTTTTAAAAAATAAATCACATTTGCTACAGATCAAATGGATAATACCCTTATTAAACAACCATTCCAGAATGTCTTATAGTAGCAGTGCTTTTATTTGCACTTCATTTAATTTTATATGACTCATTTCATGTATATAGATAGCTCTTTACCCCACTGTTAACGAATAAAGTCTCCCATAATTTTTATTATTTTAAAAATTTTTTTAAAGTAAATGAGAAATGATTTATGTATCATGGAACCTTTCCCATTTTGGAACCAAAGGCTTAATTCTATATTTTTGTCTATTCTTTTCTTTAAAAAATTTAGTGTAAAAACTGCTGGTTTTTATATCACTGTAGTAAAGTGAAAACTCCTCAATCAGGAGTATTTTTCTGCAGTTTGACTGCATATAACCACATATACTTTACAATATGTCCTTCCAACAGTAAGGAAATAATTGATTTCACGGTCACTGTCAGAAATGAGTGCCATAATTCTATTATGGGTATAGGTCCTCCCTCAAAGACTTTCTGGAAGGATGTTCAATGTGTTTTGTTCTTATAGATATTAACAGTAGTACATAGTCCCTTAAGTCTGCAAAGACATTTATTGTTAAAGAAGGTGCTTTATTAACAATTCCTCTGGCAGCACTAGTGAATTACAATATCCTTCAATATTATTTCTACCCATAATATATACATTTAACTTTCATGCCTCTAGAAAAACATCTACAGTACATTTCATAATATAAAAATATATTACAAATCTGCTGAATTATTTACAAGCAATGTTCTATTATCTCTATGCAACATTTGTTTGATACAATACTAACAAGTTACACATATTTCCATTTCTGTAAGTTAAAAAAAATCCATATGGCTTCTTGCTTACCAAGCAAGAAAGTGATTTTATTTTCCTTTTCAAAACCAACTTTGGTGCATAAAGGATTCAGTTTGAAGATACTTAAAAAAAAAAAAATACAATTTTTCTTATGTTAAGATAAAACAGCTCATAAACCAAATGCTTTCCTCAGAAAAAAAATTAGAGGCTTATATAGGTTAAAATGAAAATATGAGGATTATTCAAATAATTTGAAATAGAGGTTTTTCAAAAACCGTTAACAGATTAGTTATATAGGTAAATATTAACATACTGTACTCCATGAGAAAACCCTAGTCCTGAAAAGGGAGCCACCAGACATACTGCAACACTCTTTAACAGAAATTTTCAGCCCTAATTCGATAGACGAATTTTTAGTTGATTGCAAATGTCGTTCACTGTTTGCTTAAATACAAATTGAACACTTTTCTTATCAGAGTTCTGCAAAAGAACACAAATGGCAACCAATCACATCTATTTATCATAATTATCTCTTGATAATTTTCATTGTCTAAATATTTCCTAATATGACTTCAACTCAACACTGTCAAGACAAATATCCTTACAGTGCTTTTGGTAATTTAAGGGCACATGTTATAATTGGTTTTTTTTCCAATATAAACTACTGTAATTGCTAAAGGGGGAAAAAAAAGCAGCTTAAAGCAGCAAGCATGCAAAGCCTTTAAGAAGCTGTTCCACTAAGTTGCCAGAAGAGTGTTTGCTCAGTCTCCCACAGTACCATTCCATGAAAATGTGGATATACAGTAATATATTAATATATTCCACAGAAGAGCCTACTTCATTCACAGAATGTTTACACTAAGCATAAATATTATTCTAAATACCGGATTTAAGAAAAAAAAAAGGAAGGGGGTTATGACTCTAATGTGCAACTTTTACTAAACCCATTGTCAGTGACTAAGACTGCAGGTGTCCCCGCTTGTTTGCTTTTTATGTATTTATTTATTTTTTACCTCTTCAACCTCTTCTGCGGCATTGTTCTAGAAAAAGAGAAAAAGGAATATTCTTTTATTGGACTGAATCAAAAACACATTAAGTATTTCAAAAGAGACATTAAAAACATTAATAAGATATAGGCAGTGTGATAATCACTGATCATTAAAATTTATTTCCAAAGCATTCATACATTAATGTATGCAAATTTCAGTTATATAATATAGCTTTTTAATAAATCCTTTTTATGTAGGATAATGTGATTCCAAAAAAGAATATCATGCCTAACACATGTATGTTAGCCAACTAGGACTTTAAAACTGATGTTTAAACCTTGAATAAATATGTTCTTTTTAGTTTCATTTTGAAGTTAATATATTTTTAGGTTTGTCATGCTTTCATTTTGAGATGTGTATAAGCCACAAAATATTTCTCCTAAAACAAGTCTGAATAATCACTTTATTCTTTTTACTTAATTTCACAAGTTCTCCAAATCAAAATCCAGACCTCGCTCACATGTTACACCACAACAAATGTAGCCAGTTGTATTAATCTGTACCACTTTAGGAAAGACTCCATTCTAATTCCGGAATAGCAGAATCATGAAAATTTAGAGTCAAAATTAAATGTTAAGACCGGGGCAGGGGGCAGTAATACAGTTAAAGAAAATTAACTCCACAGATGCATTTAATATGTCTTAAGAACACCTTAATTACCCAAGAGTGACATCAATTTAGAATTGCAGACTTAACACTTTTCAGAACATACAATGCAATTCCTATGCTCTTTTGGACAATAGTTCTGCACCCAAATGGTTTTTTTTTTTTTTAAGTTAATTTCACTAATATCTAAATTGCTTCCTATATACACAAAATAGCAAAAATAAGCTGTCTGTGAAAAAGGAAGAGCCTCAGAGAGGGAGAAGTAGAATGCAGGGCAGAAACACAAAGTTAGTCTGAATCTTATAATTAAGATTCATGCCCCTTTGTCAACTCTCTGCCTAAGGGATGTTTACAACCAGTTCTAATAGCAGGGTGGCTCTCCCCAAATATCACTCTTTTAAAATGCTAATTTTAATTACTCCCTTCAAAGAGTCAGCAGAAATAAACCCTAAATTAAGTACCAGTAAATAAAGAATATTCAATTATTTTTCTTAAAAAGAAAAAGGTAAATCATGACTTGCCCGTATTTTTGATAGTGGATTTCCCTCAATCTCTCCTCTGAGGTAATTTCACCGTTTTTTCTCAATAGTTAATAGTTAATTTCTCAAGAACACAGTTCCATCACACAGAAAACAAGTTTTTATTGTACTTATTATTAGCATCTGCACTAGAAGATCTTTAAAACAATTTGCGGGGTTGGAGTGCCTGGGTAGCTCAGTCGGAAGCATCAAACTTTTCATTTCAGCTCAGGTCATGATCTCACAGTCGTTGGATCGACTCCAAGTTGGGCTCTATGGTGACAATGCAGAGCCTGCTTGGGATTCTCTCTTCCTCTCTCTGCCCTCCCCCTCCAATCAAAATAAATAAACTTAAAAAATAATAATTTGGGGGGAATAGGGAAAACTTAAGAATCTTGGGGTTTCCACAAGGCAAGTCCCATTCATTATGTGAGAATTTCCCTCAGAAGAGATCTTAAATTATAGAAATCCTATTATACTGAATTACATTCCAGAAAGTTGAGTCATAGAATAAACAGAACCTTCAGAGTGTTTAACTGCTACAGGATTTGACATAGGGACAGAGTCTCTTTATGACAGCTAAAATTCACACTTGGGATTATCAATTATTATATGCTATCTTATTCTTATTCAACCTATTCCTATGCAAAATACATATCAAGTTGAAATTGATTTTTAAAACATAAAAATCTGCTCATAAAGAGTGCCTTTTAAGCATTTTCCCCACTTTCTGAATCACCCTAGTATACGTCATTTGGATGGAGGCAGTGTGGAGTTCAGTCATACCCTGTCTGTGTAACCTTAGGCAAGCTATTTAAACTCTTGCCTCAGTTTTCCAATCTGTAAAACAGAGATAGTAACACCTACTTCACAGGCTGCTGTGAGGATGAAGTGTATGTAAAGCACCTAGCAAAGTGACTCAGCACATAGTCAGAAATGTTGGTCTCTTCTCCTTCCCCCCCTATACCTTCATAAGCACAGCACACTAAAACAAAGGTCAGATCAGAAAATTATTAGCAATGTGAACACTGAGCTACCTCTTAAAAACAAACACAACAATATTTAAACTGTTCTAAAGGCTTGGGTAGAGTAGAAGTTTAAAAATTCATCATTTATGGTATTTTAGGGCATTTGTGGTATATTCCCAGATCCATAAAAGTCTCGTATTGTAAAAAGAATTACGTATGTAAACAAAAGACACTTATTTTCAAAATAGTATGTACATTAGAATTTAAGCTACGTAAGATAAATCTGGAATTAAGTTGGCATATAAACTTTACCAAAATAATTATCTTTCTGGATTCTACAATTTATAAGCTTTTGTGATGTAATTTCCATATACAAAGCTCCAGAAAGCAAGCTATGCTTGGTACTGAAATTCAGTACTTAAAATTAAGTCCTAACCTTATATCCAAAAAGTTTAGGGAAATTTAAGATTATGATTCAAAAATTAAAACATCTAATCAAGAATTAAATTACCTGTATATGTTTGGATCCAAAAGCAAGGCAGTATCTTTGGGTAGCTTTGATAAATGAACTACTTTAGTTTTTAATTGATGTCGTTCACTTTCATTCACCCACACATCAGGCAGACTATGAATTAAAAAACAAGTCATAAATGAAAAAGCATTCATTTTAAACTTACCCTTTATATAACTTCACATTACCCAGACTTTTCTGTTAGCGTGACTGAGCCACAGAAATTAACAACCTTCTCAGAAGCCAAAGAAATAGCAACGGGATGTGGAGTCCCAGGTAAAAAAATGACAGTGAAATTCCAGGCATGAATTTGGGAATGAATTAGGAATTTTTGCTGGCAAAGCCATATCAAACTTAGAAACACATATTATAGAACACTGCCTTGTCTTTTAGTTCAATGAGTAAATGTCATACTTGAGCCTGACTTGATGGGAGTTTTTCTTTTTTTTTTTTATTGACGTATAGTTGACATCCAATGCTGTATTAGTTTCAGGTATACAACACAGTAATTCGACAATGCCAAAAATTACTCTCTCACCATATCATATTATTATAGTAATATTGACTATATTCCTTATGGTAACACCAAGTTGAGAAATAAGTAAACACTCAAGTAAATTAAACTCTACTTTAAAAAAATGCACATGACCAAAATCCTGAATTCAAAGAAATTCAATCCTATCGGGAAATCCAAATAAAAACAATTTGATTGATATTTATACTGATCAATATCCAAAATACTAAAAATACACAGATATTTGACTATACTTTAAAGAAACTGTTTATAACCTTAATATAAAAAGAGCTCTTACAAATCAGTATGAAACAGGTGAATATTCATCAGGGAAAAAGGAATACGATAGACAAAGGATACAAACCAACAATTCACCAAAGATAAAAACAGTTTAAAAATTATCTTATTTGTAATCAAAGAAATATAAAATGTAAGAATGATAACAGTGTTAATAACCAGAGAAATAAGCTCTCTAATGTAGTGGGTAGGATTATAATTGGCACAAATTTTGAGGAAGGCGATGTGTATTGAAACCCATCAATAATTTGCATATTTTGTGTACTGGCTGATCTTAATATCTCTTTAACAGTAGAGAAAAACGGGGACCTTTAGTGTTTCAGCAAAAAAAGGAGTTCATTAAATAAATTCTACACAGCCATTTCAAAATATTTTACAGTAGCATTTCCACAAAACCTGGATGGAGGGGATGTGTGTGGAAAATATGTTCTACGTTAGTGGAAGTTTGATAGTCACAGGATTAAAAAAAAGCTAGATTTCTTTACTAATATGCTAACATGTATTGTAAACTCTCAAATCTATTGAAGAACTCTTAATTCACATCACATTAACATCTCCTTAGAATGAAGTCTGAGAAACAATACTGTAGAAAAATACTGAGTAACAAAAGATAAATGTTAACCACATACTATTAATTTCTGAAAAACCAAGTATACACAATGAGAGTCCATTCATTTATTCTATTCTTGGTATTTATTGATTTTACCCCAAACTTCTATGATTTATATACCTTTATTACCTTTTCTAACAAAAAGAATTTTAATAAAAACATAAAAGGAGGGGCACTTGAGCGGCTTAGTCGGCTAAGCATCCGACTCTTGATTTTGGCTCAGGTCACAATCTCACAGTGCGTGGGTTTGAGCCCTCCATCAGGCTCTGTGCTGACAGTGCTGAGCCTGCTTGGGATTCTCTCTCCCCCTCCTCCTCCTCCTTTTCTGCTCCTCCCCCAATTGTGCTCTCTCTCTCTCCAAAATAAATAAATAAACATAAAAAAAAAAGATAAAAGGAAAATTAAACATAAAAACATGAAAAACCTAAGGATTTTCAGGGCCAGAAAAATATAATGCTTTTGGAAAACAAGCCAAATGATTTTTCTTTATCACTGTGAGCTAGAAAATGTTTAGAATTTTTTTAAATGATTCAAACACAGGCAAAACTAAGGCTGCTTGCATACTGCCTGAGGGTCATCTAAAAATCATAAAAATAATTACATTCTAAAAATGATTAAAAATTGCTACAACAACTTTTATTGAAAACAGAAACAGCTAGTTGTAAAGGCTGTAACTTGAATCAGGTACTATAAGAACTTTCACAGATTCTTTAACCCTGACAGGTCAAAATGTTTTGCAGTCTAATTTCTGTAATTCTTTTATATTCAAACACAGTAACTATTCAAACACAGTAAATATTTGAGGGTAAGATCATAATAAAAATAAGAGAGTCTATGGGGCACCTGAATGGCTCAGTTATTAAGCATCTGACTTCAGCTCTGCTGTCAGTACAGAGCCACTTCAGATCCTCTGTCCCCTCTCTTTCTGCCCCACCCCCACACGTGCACCTGTATACTCACTCTCTCAAAAATAAACATTAAAAAGAAAATAAGAAGGATGCCTGAGTGGCTCAGTCAGTTAAGCGTCTGACATTGGCTCAATCATGATCTCATGGTTTGTGAGTTCGAGCTCCGCACTGGGCTTTGGGCTGACAACTCAGACCCTGGAACCTGCTTTGCATTCTGTGTCTCCCTCTCTCTCTCTGCCCCTCCACAGCTCGCACTCTGTCTCTCTCAAAAATAAACATTAAAAAAAAAATTTTAAAGAAAATAAGAGAGTCTATTAATTATACAGTATTTCAAATACTTACATGTCTTCAGGCATCCAATGAAGCAAAAGTTTTATCTTTCCAGAATCCTCTTTTCTCTTAGCTATTACCTAGTAATGATATAAGAGATCATAAAAATGATTTGTAAAACATTATTTTAATGCATCAATAAAAAGCAGTTTTGATTCTAATTAAGAATTTTTAAGTATTCATATCCTGGACCAGATATTATCACAGAATTTTGTTCTGACCTGCTTTAATAGCAGCTTCGCCTTTTGATCATATATTTTCACAAAAGAAACAGAGAAAAAAGGAGTTGAAAAAATTTTGTATGCCCAAATATTAATACCATATTATCTTTATTAAGGGACTGAAAAATGCTATTTATTTTACTATTAAAGTCTGAAGATTAGCTAGACTGCCAACCAACAATGCATTATTAGTTGAAAAAAATTTTTTTAATTTTTTTAATGTTTATTTATTTTTGAGACAGAGAGAGACAGAGTGCAAGTGGGGGAGGGGCAGAGAGAGAGGGAGACACAGAATCTGAAACAGGCTCCAGGCTCTGAGCAGTCAGCACAGAGCCCGACGTGGGGCTCGAACCCACGAACCATGAGATCATGACCTGAGCCGAAGTCGGATGCTCAACCGACTGAGCCACCCAGGTGCCCCTAGTTGAAATATTTTTAAAGAATAAGATGGTAAGGAAAAAAGAACTGCGGAGATGGGAGAAGTCTATAATTTATGACTAAGATATTTGTTGTTTGCTTGGGTGTTTTTGTTTGCTGATTGGTTTGTGTTACTTTAAATGAAACAGCCAATCAGTGTTTAGGTTCAATTATAAGGAATGTACAGATCAACCTAAATTAAAAAGACCTACATAACATAAAGTATAAAAAAGGGAATATACTGGGGTGCCCAGTTAAGTGCCCAACTTCAGCTCAGGTCATGATCTCGCGGTCCGTGAGTTCGAGCCCCCCGTAGGGCTCTGTGCTGACAGCGCAGAGCCTGGAGCTGCTTGGAATTCTGTGTCTCCCTCACTCTCTGACCCTCCCCGGTTCATGCTGTGTCTCTTTCTCAAAAATAAACATTTTTAACAAAGGGTAATATACTGGTCATTCATTACTAGATTCTGAAAATTAAGATAATGCTTAAATAATAACTGACCAAAATGGTATTTTGTAACTCTTACAACTTCCATATTAGCAAAATTAGCACTGTAGTGTTCTCATAATCGAAGTCTCAGTATTTTCACCAACTTTAAGCTGCAAACAGCCACCTCAAAATATGTTGAAGCATTATATTAAAGTAAAAACAGCACTTTATACATTAATAAAACTTATAACTCCCATTACTTAAAAATCAATAGTTAGGTACTCTAATTCTAGACTTGATAATAAGATTAATTTAAAAGACTAAAGACAAATCTGAGGATGCTGAAACAAAACACCTCTACAAAAAATTATAATATAAAAACAATGCAAACCAACTGACTAGTAACTAGGATTCTGCTGACCTCTTCTGGAGAAGGCTCGGAAGAAAATGTTTCAATTAAAGATGACAAATTAGGCAAACTGCATATAGCATAGTACCACCTCACACATGTATTTTTCTGCAAAACCGTTTCATTATCTACACAGTTATTTCCTATAAATGCTTATTTGATTACTAAGGAAACTTAAAATTGCAGTTCATATTGAATATCTGACTGCTAAAAGAAGCAATTCTGTTTAACACATACCACCTCCATCAAAACCTTTCTAGTCATGGAACTTGGGTGAACCTGTCCACCTAATTCCTTTCTTTTCTTTTCTTTTTTTTTTAATTTTTTTTTTTTACATTTATTTATTTCTGAGAGACAGAGAGATAGAACGTGAGTGGGAGAAGGGCAGAGAGAGAAGGAGACACAGAATCCAAAGCAGGCTCCAGGCTCTGAGCTGTCAGCACAGAGCCCGATGCAGGGCTCGAACTCAAGAGTTGTGAGATCATGACCTGAGCTGATGTCAGACGCTTAACCGACTGAGCCACCCAGGTGCCCCACTCCTTTCTTTTCTATTATGTCCACGAAGACCTGTTCCCAGACTGATGCCTCTTCCATCCACTTTCCTCAGCAAAAAGCATTCCTCAAGATTACACTCTACTTTTGTGGCTCTTCCTTAGTCAAGGTACTTGTGCTTCCACAAGGTCACTTGAGATGCAAATCATCCCTACTCCTTAGTTTTTATGGAAAAAAAACTTGTCATACCTTGTATGACAAACATAGGTATATTCTTAAAATCTCTCAAATGTTTTCTACAGCTAAAAAGCTTATTTTCATCTTCATAAATGGTTTTGTCTCTGTAAATTAAAAAAGAATTTTTCCAGACTCCTAATATCATCACCACTATTTTTAGGTCCTTCACTTTTTTGATCATAACTATTCCTCCCATGGTGAACCTAAGGATTTCATCACAAGGGAGATGCTCTAATGAAAGCATGTGAATGTTGATGCTTCATTTCTTAAAACACAACTGTACTCATCATTGTCACCACTATTCCCTAATATGTAGAGATACTTGCTCATTACCAAACCATTATTTCATCAGATTTATTGTCCTTTAAAATCAGTGATAAGCCCCAAATCTCACTCCTTAGACTTCTTTATTTATACTTAGTTCCTACATGATTCTATCCAGTCTGATTCCTTTAAATACCACTAATATGCTGAAAACTTACATATTTGTATCTGTGGCCATACTTCTTCTCTGAGCTCAAACTCTTACATCCGTGTGCCTAAGTTAAAAAGGGAGTAGATTCTCTACTGAATGTATCAAAATTATAGCTCTTGACACTCCCCTCTCCCCCAATCTGCTTTCCCCAAAGCCTCTATTAAATAGCAACTCCACTACTTTGCCCAGTTGCCCAGGCCAGAAACACTGCGGGCATCCCTTACTTTCATTACCAAACCAGACATCTGATCCATCATAATTCTGGTTAGTAGTACTTTCAAAAGATATCCAGAATCTAACCCTTCTCCACATCTAACCATTCTAAGCATCTCCACCATAACCATTCTGGCCTTTTCTCACCTGAGATAAAAAGGCTGATGTCTCTTTCCCCCACCCTGACCTACATTCTGTCCTCAACACACAAAACAAGTGAGCACATTAAAATCCACATGAAAGAGGGGCACCTAGGTGACTCAGTCGGTTAAGCGTCCGACTTCAGCTCAGGTCATGACCTCAGGGTTTGTGAGTTTGAGCCCCATGTCAGGCTCTGTGCCAACAGCTCAGAGCCTGAAGCCTGTTTCAGCTTCTGTGTCTCCCTCTCTCTCTGCCCCTCCCCTGCTTGAACACTCACTCTCTCTCTCTCTCTCTCTCTCTCAGAACTAAACATTCAAAAAAAAAAAAATCCACAAGAGAAAAGAGATCAGTGAGTTCACCAGGGTAGGGGATGGAGGCAGAGATGAACTATAAAATTACAGTAGAAAACCTTTGAGTGATGGGAATGTTCTGTATCTTAATTATGGCGGCAGTAGTGGTTTCACAGGTAAGTACAATAGATAACTGTTTAAGTGGGTACAGTTTTATTTATTACACCTCAATAAAAATTATTATAAAAAAAAAAAACATCAGACCATGGCTACTCAAATTTCTTCAACGGCTTCCCATCACACAAAGAATAAAAGCCACAGTCTTAGTCAAACAAGGTTCTCCCCACTCTGACTTAACTCTTACTCTCTCTGCTTTCGTGCATACTTGGCCTATTTTCAAACATACTTGGCATATTCCCACTTTGCAATTCTATATTTGATTTTCCCTCTAGCGATGATGTTCATCCCCCTAATAACTGAATGGTTCATACCCTCACTTCCTCTACTATTTCATCTTATCATGTCTCTTCCACTAGACATAATTTATTGTTTTGTTTTAATCAGTTTTGTTCACTGCTGTAACATTAGTACAAAGCAGGTGCTCAGTATTTAAGTGAATGGACAAATGAGTACTAATGCCATACTATGGGTCTGGAGACCGCAACTTACTTATTGACCTTTGAAAAGAAGAACAATTATAGACCAAATCATAAGCCTACGTTACCAAACTTCAAAGGAGGACTTCAACCATCACTGCTGAACAAGCCCCTGATCTTGCTGAATCCCAACAAAATTCCCATTACAGCCATTTTAACTTTGGTCTTCACAAAATCTGTTTTTCCTTTCAATCCTTTTATTCTTATTTAGATAACTATATTTCCAATTTTTTTTATATTTATTTTTGAGAGACAGAGACAGAAACACACACACACACACACACACACACACACACACACACACACAGGATCCAAAGCAGGCTCCAGGCTCTGAGCTGTCAGCACAAAGCCTGACGTGGGGGGGGACTTGATCTCACGAACCGTGAGATCATGACCTGAGCCAAAGTCAGACACTTAACAGACTGAGTCATCCAAGTGCCCCTCCAATATTTTTTTAATCCAATTTTCCTTCATAGAGAATATACAGTTTCACCTTTCCTCAAACCCAAACTCACACCTCTCATGTGCTCCAATCTCAGAGCAATGGTTCCCTTGCTTTGTGTCTAATCTTCTACATTTGTTGCCTTTAATTCTGGCAATCATAGTCAAAACTGGGAATTTTTCATTGGAAGTATACACAAATGAAAAAGTAAAAATGCAATGCAACAAAACCTCAAGGTTACAGGAGATGGAAAAAACAGATATTCAAACCAGCAGAGAAATTGGTATCAATATGATCTTTTGTATTTTATCCTTGTGTATTCTGATTGATCTAAATACTAAAACCTAAATTTAGTATATTTTATATTTCAAGAGTCAAAACAATCTCTTTCTCCAGAGATTCAAATCAACAAGGTTTGACCTAAAATTTACCTCGGGGTGCCTGGGTGACTTAGTTGGTTAAGCATCTGATTCTTGATTTCAGCTCAGGTCATGACCTCACGGTTCGCAAAACCAGGCGTGGCCCACGTTGGGCTCCACACTGCATATGGGACCTGCTTGGGATTCTCTCTGCCTCTCTCTTTGCTCCTCTCCTCCCCAACCCCACCCCCCGCTCTCAAAATAAATAAACATTTTTTAAAAACACTTAAAAAAATAATAAAGATGACTGCATAATAAAACAGCAAAGGGCCTGGGAAAAAGAACAACTCTGTTACCTCCTAGCTAACCAAAAATAGTTACTGCTTTTTCAAATTTTCCTATATTGAACAACACAGTCATTCAGCAAATAAACGGACTACTGTGTGTCAGGAACAATTACAGAAACTTGGGATACATCAGTAAAATAAATAAATAAAAATTCCCTCCTTCAGGGCACCTGGGTGGCTCAGTCAGTTAAGCATCAGATTCTTGGTTTGGCTCAGGCTGATCTCACAATTTCATGAGTTCAAGCCCCATGGTGGGTTCTGTGCTGGCAGCACAGAGCCTGCTTGGGATTCTCTCTCCCTGCCCCTCCCCCACTCACAATGTCTCCATGTCTCTCTCTCTCTCTCTCTCTCTCTCTCTCAAAATAAATACATAAACTTAAAAAAAAATCCCTCTTTCATAAATCTTTAATTTGATGGCCATTATCTTATTTCTGTTTAATACCAACTTTAGATGTGTTACTGAGGCTGAAGGAAAAGCATGTAAGCACTCAGGGATAAGACTTAAAAGAAGTCTAATACTCTAACTTTACAAATGAGGAAACCAGAAAAGACACCTAATTATAAGGTCAAAGCCTGATCTGCAAATGCCTACAAGCCCAAAAGTCACCCTAATATTCCTAAATAGCTCAAATTAAAGGCTAAAATATTCAATTAAATCATCAAAATGTTGAACTGTGGGGAATACAGTTGACTCTTGAACAACCCAGAGGTTAAGGCTGTCAACCACTCACCCAGTCAAAAACCCACATATAACTTTTGACTCCCCAAAAACTAACAGCCTACTGTTAACCAGAAACCTTACCAAAAACATAAACAGTCGATTAACACATATTTTGTACATTATGTGTATTATATACTACATTCTGCCAATAAAGTAAACTAAAAGAAAACACTAAAATCATAAGGAAGAAAAAATACATTTACAGTACTTTACTATGTTTATTGAAAAAAATCTGTATGTAAGTGGATCTGTGCAGTTTAAAACCATGTTGCTTAAGAGTTAACTGTATTTGTTTTACAACCAACAATACAAGTAATTTTTAAAATACTGATAAAGCAGAACTTTTTGATTTTGTTAAAATATATTTTCTAAGGTTTTGAGCAGTTTAGAAATGTGATTGTGAAAGTCAAAATACATGTTCTTGCAGACCTACATAGATAATTAAAAAACAAAAACAAATACTTACAGTACTATGAAAAACAACACTGTGTCCCTTCCCTAAACTTTCTATATGAGCTGAGAGGTTAAAGCATATGGCTCGATGTCTTATCGCATCCAGTGTTTGTGCATCGAAGAAATCATGTGGTCGTGCTAAAAGTCAACACAAAAGAAGTAAAGAGTATTTAGAAAAATGTAACAATTTGCCAAACAGCCAAATAGTCCATTTTCTACAAAAAATGTAATAAGTAAGGGTTAAAACAATTAACAAATATCTATCTGGTGTTTAAATAAAAAATTTTATTTTGCTTTCAGAACATGGGTTCTAGCTGACAAGAAGAATATACAAAAGCTAATGAGTGAATGTGGCTTAATTGTGCCGTTTGGTGTGGGAGGTTGTAACCTCAGACCTCATGATTCCACATTTCAGCTATCTTTTCCATGTAATTTCATATTTTACTCCTGCATCTTGCCTGAGCACCAGTCCTGCATTTTCAACAATCTGATGAGTATCTCCATCTATCAACACACTGAGATCTAATTCACCACAGCCAAACATATAACATGTATGTCAGGAATACTCTATATTTATAAACATGTAATCAAAAATTTTCCAAATTTGGGGCACCTGGCTGGCTCAGTGGGAGGAGCATGCGACTCTTGATCTCAGGGTCATGAGTTCAAGGCCCACGCTGGGTGTAGAGATTATCTGAATAAATAAACTTAAAAAAAAATTCCAAATTTGACAAACTGGTAATATTATTTTGGAGTTCTTGACAATTATTTTCTTGACTGTAAATAACTCTTCCAACAACAATCTAAGAAAATTATGAATACACCCTTGAATGCCAATGAGTCTGCCAAAATTCTTTCTAACTCCCAACTCCACCAGTTATTAGCTGTGCAACTTTAGGCAAACTGCTTAATCTACTTGGCCTGTTTCCTTATTTGTGAAACGGAGATAACAACAGCTATAGTTTAGGAAAAAGAAATGCATGTGAAAAATGCCTTCATAAGTCACAAAGCAGTTTATATTAATAAGCTTATACTACTTTTAAAAATAAACTCATAAACCTAGAGTAAGCTTTAGTGTAATCACAAAACTATACACTAAACGTTTAATTTGGTAAGAACATTTTTTAAATTTCTATTTTCATTCCGCTAGTATTATTATAAATTGTGCTATTTTTATTCCTAATAAGAACATTGCTCACAACAAGGAAAATAAATTTATTTTACAATTGTGGAGCTTACTAATACATGTATTTTTTCAAGATCATATGTAATTAAGAATTACATTTTATTGACATTAAAAGAGAGGGCTTGATTTCCTGCTACAGCATATTCTGAATTACCTGTATGCTGATTTACCACATTATTCTGATTTACTACTATATGAAGTGGATTTTCCTCTACTAATCATGGAGTTCTCAGAACACCTACACAAATCCACCAGAGCTTTTGTGGGGAAATGTTTCACCAGTTGGCATACTCAATACAACAACCTAAGTAGCTCTTTTTTTACTGGATCTTTCTTCAAAAGGAAATAAGCAAAACAACATCAAGTAATAAACTAGCAGAACCCACAACACTAGGAATGCAACAGGAAATCAGTAAGAAAAAAATATCTGACATTTATGGAATAAAAAAGTCATGATTTTACTTAAACACTGAGAAACAAATTCCCTTCCTGTTAGATTTGTGGCTACTGGGAGGAAAATAAAGCATACTCTATTCTGTCCATGCTCTCCAAATACGCTTTTTCCTGAGCATGATAAGCACTTAAGAAAAATAGAAACTAAAATAATAGTCTCCAAAGCAGGTCTTGTCATGATCCATTAGGGTAAGGGAAGAAAACAGTATCACTACTTTTTTTATTCCATCTCAATGTTTTTTTCATATATCCTTCTTGGTAATTGTTTTATAACGTGCATCAGCAGCATTACCTGTGTGTACTGTGTAAGTACATGTTGGGATAGGGTGCCCAAGCATTTTTTTTTTCTAACTGATGAACTGTACAATCAAAAACTTCTGGAGACCACAAAAATAGAGGCTCTATTTTCCTGTGGTTCAGAATTAAACATACCACCTGATTTCTTTTTTTGCCCTTCAGATATGGTATTATGGGTATCCTTCCCAAGAACAGTACTATAGTTATGTAAAAGAATATTCTTAGGAGATGCATTCTTAGAATCTATGTTGTAATCAGAACAAAAAACCTACATATATAGGGAGATAAAGCAAATATGGCATATTCTCTAAATGAAGGATATGCAAGTATTTATTGTACTCTTCTTTCCACTTTACTTTGAAGTACGTTAAAACAGAAAAGCTTTGAAATAAATTTTATAAATTGTATCAAAGAGAAAATGACTTAAGCTGCAGTTCTACTGTTCATTGATATACCTCTCTCCCAGTTAAGTGAAAATGACCTTTCTGAATCACATGAGGAAGGCACTAGCAAAGTGATGATTTTACTACACTGCTACAGATAGGCACATTTTTAAAGAAGGAATGGACTGCAACAGCAGCAACCCTGCCATTCAAATCTTAATAGTGACTGCTCACAACGACAGCTCCTGAATCTTTTAAAGCTCATATACTCAGGATTATCTTTATTCTCCCCCCATAAAACAGGAAACAAAAAGATTGTTTTTCCCCACCACTCTCCCTACACAGCCTGTTTTACTAGTTAATACTGGAAAAAACAACACTCTCAAAAGAGGCCATACACTTAAGCAGTCCCTCCTTCTCTAAGAAAGAACTAGATATTTAACTAATCCATTCTCTTTAAAAGAACTAGCAAATTGCATAGATACTACCAAATAATACGAAACAGTCAGTAAGTTTAAAGGATTACTACGTATACACAGAAATGAAAATAGTAATGAGGCTACTGAGTCAAAGAGGGGGGAAAGTGATTCCCAACTTTGAATACCATAATATGTATTTAGCAATTTTCTGTGTGATTCCAAGTACCACATCAATATTCAAGTAAAAAAAAAAACAGATGTAATTTCTGTTTTTCTAAAAGGAAGTCAAAAGGAAAATGGATCCATAACCTAAATTCAATAGCCAACTTTGAAAAATAAACATTTATTTCAAAAATAAGAAACTTAAAAGAGAGCTTAGAAAAGTTTGTCACCCATGGTTTGTTCATTTGTCCACTGTAGCTTTGTAGTAACAAAAAAAAATTGAACATTTTAGAGACAAGCCTTCTAGTCTGGATTAGTGTCTGGAGTCTCTTCTACGGTCTAATCAAATCCCAAGAGAAAAGGTAAGGTACAATCTATTTTTTTTCTATCTAGTTCACCCTTGCAGTGGACTCCCTTTCAATAACAGCTTCAGTCAATTCTCTCTCTCCATTCAGGATGTGCTGAATCAGCCAGCTGACACCACAAACCAGGCAGAGTGCTAGGCTCTGGAGCTTCAACATCAATTCCTGCTCCCCGCGTTTATAAAACTTATCATCTAGACTATATCCTAAATATTGAGGATACATTTCATAATCTGGTAAACATATTAACATATGTGTTACAACACATTTAAGTACAGAGACACACACTACCAATAGTTTTGCTATTCACACACACCACTCTGCAGCAGATTGGTTACTTTTACTTCATTATTACCTTTAACATGTTCAAATTTTCTAAAATACCAACACCGCCGTATTTTAAATTTTCTTGTTTTAGAGCAGAATCAAAGGACCCCTCAAACTCTAACTGTATACAGACTTTGTATTCTAAGGCCACATATACTTACCCTCTCTTAACTAGAAAGGTAAGACAAAACATACATCACTGAACTCTCACACTAACACCCAAGGGATCCCATCTGTTTATTACTGTTAACAAAAATACACAGAGTTAAAGAACAGTAAAACCTGAATTTGCATGAAAGCCCAACATAGAAACAAAAGCTATCTACTACATACAGATTTTTAGTGAAAAACTTACGTAATGAACGTCGTCTTTTGTTCTTTAATTTTCTCCTTTTGTTCATTCCAGCTTTAGAAGGAGATTCTTCTTTGGCCTTTGGCTGGCTAGAAACTTTTGAGGAGTTCTGCTGACTGAAGTGTGTGGGTACATGGCGAGCTAGCCCTCCCTGAGAAGCAAAGCTGGCATTGCAGCCACCAACAACACACTAGATAAAGATAAAAAAGGATGTCAGGGATGCCATGCAAGGCACAAGTATATGAAGGAGTGAATATTCTGTTATTTTCAGAAGTAAATGAGTAACACTATAGAACTATTCCAGATAGAAACTACGAGAGATTACTACACCCTTTCTTTTTATAAGGTGCCCCAAATAATACACATTAGGCAGTGGCAGAGCTGGGAAATAAAACTCTAGTGTCACGACTCTCCAGTTTACTGCTCTTCCCACTGTACACAAGACAAAGATAGTGAGATCTTCTTCCCAGAAAAATCGGGTCTTGAATTAATCATTTTGCTAAGAAAAACAGTAACTTTTTTTTTAAATCAGAGAATTACATATCCTGACAATTACTTGGGACTCCTAGATTTCTTTTTTAATGTTTATTTATTTATTTGAGAGACAGAGCACGAGAGCGCGATGAGCATGGGAAGGACAGAGAGAGAGGGAGAGAAAAGAATCCTAAGCAGGCTCCGTGCTGTCAGCACAGAGCCTGACACGGTGCTCAAACTCCTGACATGTGAGATCATGACCTGAGCTGAAATCAAGAGTCGGATGCTTAACTAACTGAGCCACCGAGGCACCTGGAGACTCCTAGATTTCTAAAATTATTTTTATCTTAACCATATATACTACTTCAATACATTCAGCAGCCTCCCTACTGTTCTACCCTGTTGTAACAGGGAAGAAATACAGTGATACTGACTTTTAAACAATTAGATCCAGCCACTCCGAGAAGACTTACCCTCAGGGTTGGTTTTACCCAACTCGTTAAGTTCCATTAAATACTGCCTGCCTCTTTAGCCTTCAGCACTTGCCAAGACTGAGATAACTACCCAAGTCACCTGGCAAATCTGCTACTCCAACAATGAATGCAGAACGTTTAGATATCACTAAAATTATAATAAACAAATTAGCTACAGTACAAAGTGTATGACATCTAACAAGTGAATGTTAGCAATTAAAACAAATGCCATTTACAAAATGATCACCACAGCAAAATTCATAGCTAGATTTCCAGGGGCTCTTCTATTGGTAACTAAGCCAATTTACTTAGATTCTGACTTGACAACCAAACTCCAAGCATCCAAATCCGCCAAATCATGTCAAACACCAAATAAATCTATCACATTGTTCCTAGGTGGTTCAACGTACAATAGAGTTTATCTAGATAATACCACAAAAAAATGTACATGTTTCCAGGCTCTTTCTTTCAATCCAGGCAACTTTACCATTTTAAACTTCACCTCTCTACTAGGGATCATATCTTTATTCAGTCTCTCTAAATCTACCCAACTTAAGAAAAGCTCATCCCTTTGCAACTACATGGATGGAACTTGAGGGTATTATGCTAAGCAAAATTAGAGAAAGACAAATATCATATGAATTCACTCATATGAGGAATTTAAGATACTAAACAGGTGAACATAAGGGAAGGGAAGCAAAAATAATATAAAAATGAGGGGGACAAAACCTAAGAGACTCTTAAATATAGAGAACAGAGGGCTGCTGGAGGGGATGGGGGGGGGGGCTAAATGGGTAAGGGGCATTAAGGAATCTACTCCTGAAATCATTGTTGCACTATATGCTAACTTGGATGTAAATTAAATAATTAAAAAAAAACTCATCCTCCTTTGAAGATACCCTCACACTTTCAGACTGCTTATCTACGTATCGCAATTAATCCTTTCTCCATGTATTTTGAAGGCAAGAACATACTTTTATGAATATATATACGTATACATATGTGTGTGTGTATCCACAACCACCTTGCAAATCATAGCTATTTCTAAATATACCTGAAGAACTCAAGTATTTATAGATTCTGGTAAAACTGATGCTGGCTGAAACATTTCAGAGCAAGCCCCTTAGGCAGTGCCATTCATAAATATTCTATTTATTCTGTATACAACAGACCTTTTATGGGCTTAATGGCACTCAGCATTGCTAATAAAAACCTTTGCCCATTCTAAGGTGTACACTAAGAGGCAGAGGAATGATTCAAGGTTTTAGTTCAAATACTTATTTAAAAAAAAATTTTTTTTTTTTTTAAGGGCACGGGGCAGGGGGACCAGAGTGGCTCTTAGTCAGTTGAGCATCTGACTCCTGGTATCGGCTCAGGTCATGATCTCAGGGTGGTGGGATCGGGTCTGTGTCAGGCTCAAGCACGGAGCCTATTTGGGGATTCCCCCCCCCCCCCCATTTGCACACGCGAGCTCTCTCTCCCTCAAAATAAAATAAAAAATATTTACTCTATGTACTATGCACCATGCAAGATGCTAGAAGTATAAGGATGAATAAGACACAGTACCCCCCTGAAAGAGCTTACAATATGTCAGTAGGCATATGACACCTTAAAGAACTACAGTTAGGCTTAGGGAGCAGAGTGCTATGGGAACCCTGAAAAGGAGCAATTAACCATATCCAGTGCTTGAAAGTATTTCACTCAATTCTTTTAATACTTTTTTAAATGTTTATTTCTGAGAGAAAGAGAGACAGTCAGTTTGAGAAAGTGCACGTAGGGGAGGGTCAGAGAGAGAGGGGGACAGAGGATCCAAAGCAGGTTCTGTGCTGACAGCAGACAGCCCCAAGTGGGGCTCGAATTCAAGAACCACAAGATCATGACCTGAATCAAAGTTGGACAATTAACCAACTGAGCCACCTAGGTGCTCCTCATTCAAGTCTTACAATGACCCTATCAATAGTGTTACCCTCAGCCTGTATCAAGAATGTTCAGCTACAGATTCTGGTGATGAAAAGTTTAGCATCTAATGGTTACTGAATTCTTAGAATTAAAAAATTTATATTTAAAAAAATATATATATTTCAAGTGCCAAGAAAAAATAATGCTTTTTAAAAGTTTCCATCTCCTATTGATTACCACACTGCCATAGAACGACACTGTCCACAAAAGCCACTAGCCAAATGTTGCTACTTAACACTTTAAGGCAACTGTAACTAAGAAACAAAATTTTAATTTTATTTAAATTAATTTTTATTTATTGAGGTGAAATTCACGTAACACTTTAAAGTATATAATGCAGTGGTCTTTAGTGCATTCACAACATTGTATAACCACCAGCTAGCTCCACATCCTTGTCAACACTTGTTATTTTCAGTTTATTTTATTAATCTTTTATTGAGGAGGGCACCTGTTGGGATGAGCACTGGGTGTTGTACGGAAACCAATTTGACAATAAACTGCATATTAAAAAAGAATAAATAATAAATAAATAAAATCTTTAAAAAGCAAAAAAAAAAAGTAATCTTTTACTATTAACATTCAGGCCAGCCCTTCCATTTTAATTTCCAATTAAATACCTGATACTCAATTTCACTACTGAAAAGCTTTTAAATGTATCTGCAATAGCTTGCTATGTGAATCTACCTCTCCAACTACAAATTTTTGAAATCTAAATAAAGATCAAGTATTCAGCATCTGAAATGAGAAGGCTTAAGTAAAATTACCCTCATTGGTTAGTTTTACACTGTCCAACACATTTTAATCATTAGATACCTATAGTACTAAGCACTTGAAATATGGCTCTTCTTAAAAAATATTTTAAGTATAAAATATGCACTGAACTTTGAAGATTTAGTACCCAAAAAAGCAAAAACTTTCATTAATTCTGTATATTGCTAAGATGTTGAAACAATACAAGGAGTTAAGCCAAAGATATTGTTTAAATTATTTTCATCCATTTCAATTATTTTAATGAAACACTGGAGAATTTAAAATTATATATTTGGTTCACACATATTTGTGTTACACAGTACTGCACAGGATAAAGCCACAGAGTATTTATTTTTCTTACTTTTTAATTTTAGAAGATATCATCCCTGTATTTCCTAACATCTACTTTAAAAACATACATTAATTGTCTTTGGTGGCCCATGTGTCAGATACTTTAAGGAATACAATGTAAGATAGTCTTTGCCCTGGAATTCCCAGTTTAATATTGGTTATTCAAACAAATCTGTTGGAAAAACATCACATTTCAAACTTCCAAATAGCTACCTGAATACAATTAAGGCAGAGATGACAGTAACAGTTTCAGATTCAAGCCCTCAGGTTTAAATTCAGAAGGATTTTGTGATATAATTCCATCCAGCATTACCCTTAATTTTAAGGGTCCCAATACACTAGCAGATACATTTTGTCCCAGAATCCTTCAAGACTGCAACGAATAGGCCCTGAAAGCATCTAGAACTGAGTAAATATCACAAGTGTATTTTAATCAGTGGTGATTCAATGCTCTGGAAACGAATAATGAGAATTCTACTAGAAAATAGTTTTATCTTTGCTTTTAATCATTCATCCATCAAGAATCATAAACAAATCTAAAAAAGAAAACCTAAAAGTACAATGAGAATTTAAAATGAAGAGAGTCCTTTATTAAAAAGAAATACGAGAATCAGACACATTTCACTTAAATACAAATTTTACCCTAGAAAATAATTTTACGCATCATCTAATGAAAATTCCATCCATTATGTATATATCACAGAGAACAAGGTAAGAGACAAATCAGCTATTGCCTCAAGTGGACTTTCATTCCTCTCAACAAGAGCATTTCATGGTGAATGTGGTTTTAATGTTCAAAGATTCATTTTTTCCCCAACACATACAATGATCCATGAATTCAAGCCACCACATTGATGTCCTGATTTCAACAATCAGGGGAAAATCTGGCTGTTGGATACCAAATGCTTTAAATGATCTATTTCCCAAATCCACTGAAATACTCTCTATATACTGACTACTGTTGTGGTCAAGCAGCTGTTCTAAAATGTGGAATCACTGTTTTTATTTTTTGCCCCAAACATGTTCAAATTAAGCAATACTAACAATGTCTTTTCTAGTACTAAGACTGCCTTATTCATATATTCCCAGAAGTGCTATGAAAATCTACAAGGGGCTACTGAAACACCGAGGACAAAACATCAGTTTCACAGGAGACATGGTAGTATTTATTAATAAAGTAGGTAATCTAAAGAAAAATAAAAATTCCGGGCGGGTAGAAATGTTGGTTTTTTTAGTTGTGACAAATGTATCACAGTAATATGAATGAGGCAACACTAAGGGGAACAAACTAGGTGAAGGCACATGAATAGTCTGTTATATCTCTGCAGCTTAACTTTTCTGTAAATCTAACATTTTTCCAAAATAAAAAGCTTTTAAAAATTCCATGTAGAGGGATGCCTAGGTGGCTCAGTCAGTTGAGCGTCCAACTCTTGATTTTGGCTCAAGAATCTCACGGTTCCCGAGATCGGCCCCCGTGGTGGGCTCTGCACTGACAGTGTAGAACCTGCTTGGGATTCTCTCTTTCTGTCTGTCCCTCTCCACCCCTCCCCTGTTCACATGGGTCCACACACTTGCTGTCTCTCAAACAAACAAACAAACAAACAAAAAATCCAAGTAGAAAGCACAGCCACAATGATTGTGATTCATTTGAGAACTACAAGTAGTTCTTATGGCTGGAACACTACAGTAAGGAACAAATGAGTCATGAAGCAGATAAATAACAGGTATGAAGATCTTATTATGCATCATGCTAAGAAATAGGGATTTTAATTTGGAAAGAGAAGTTATCATGGATTTCAAACTGAGTGACTAACAGAACCACAGAAGATAAACGGGGGATAAAAGAGTAGAGTGAGAAGTAGCAGTCATATTCAAAATATAATGAGGATCTGTGTCTGGGTGGCTCAGAGTTAAGCATCTGACTTTGGCTCAGGTCACGACCTTGTGGTTCATGGGTTCCAACCCCACATTGGGCTCTGTGCTGGCAGCTCAGAGCCTGGAGCCTGCTTTGGATTCTGTGTATCCCCCTCTCTCTGCCTGTCCCCCATTCGTGCTCTGGTCCCTCTCTCAAAAATAAATAAACGTTAAAAAAAATTTTTTTAATATACAGAGGGTCAAATTGACAGGATTTGCTAATGTATTTACAGGAGTACAGGAGAAGTTAAGAGAGGAATCAAGAATGATACAGGGCTCTTAAAGTCAGAGCCCTTGATCTTACTATTTACCGAGTCTAGAATAGAACCACGTTTGAAATGAAAAACCTCAAGATTTTGTACATGTTAGGTTCAAGATACTCTATTAGACATCCAAGCCAAATATTCCATTCTGGAATCCAAGAGGGAATATTGTTAGGGCTAGAGAGAAACATCTGAGAGTAATCAGAATATAAAAAGTATTTACTAGTATTTAAAACCAAAGGACACCTAGGGTAAGAACTTTGAGAGCACTCTCCAACATTTAGAAGTCAGGTATACCAAGCAGAGATCAGCAAAACTGACTAGACAGGAGCAGCAGCCAATGGCTTTGGAAATAGAGGTTGGAGGGATGAAGAATAGGCAAGTGTGGTATAAAAGAGGCCTAGAAAAGAAAGGTTACATCAATAAAAATAAGATCCCAAATGTGACATGCACACAGTACACACAGCGTATCTTTTTCCCCTCAATGCTTTCTCCCCGCCTTTCAAAGACCATTGAACTGGCAGTCACATTTACCATAGAAATGCTGCTTAGTTAGTATAGAGTACCTGGTAAGAGAAATATCTTGTAGAACAGTAATTCTGAAGCCTAAGCACACATCCAAATCACCTAATTTTTTTTTAAAAAATGTAATTTATTGAGAGAGAGGCAGAGCAAGCAGGGAAGAGGGCAGAGAGAGAGGGAGAGAGAGAATCCCAACCAGGCTCACGCTGTCAGCACGGAGCCCAGTGCAGGGCTCAAACTCACGAACTGTGAGAGTCGGATACTAAACTGAGTGAGTCACCCAGGTGCCCCTCAATTTTTTTAAACATAGCAAAATGCCTGGCCGTGTGCCCCAGATTCTGATTTAACTAGTCCTGGATGCAACTCTAGCACCAGGATTTGGACAGCCAGTAGCACAGTTTATACAGTAAAGGAAGAACTACTTCAGTCTTTTTTTATTATTTTTTTTTTTTAATTTTTTTTTCCACGTTTATTTATTTTTGGGACAGAGAGAGACAGAGCATGAACGGGGGAGGGGCAGAGAGAGAGGGAGACACAGAATCGGAAACAGGCTCCAGGCTCTGAGCCGTCAGCCCAGAGCCCGACGCGGGGCTCGAACCCACGGACCGCGAGATCGTGACCCGGCCGAAGCCGGACGCTTAACCGACTGCGCCACCCAGGCGCCCCTGGAACTACTTCAGTCTTAACAGCTTTCCAAATAATGAGATCCCTGTCATTGTCCAATGGTGACCAACTCGTTTTTCTTTTGGGGGAATAAAGGGAATCATTTTTTTGTCTTTTAGAATCACGATGACCAATGCAGTTATTATTCTTATTTATAGTCAAATAATTCCATGTTTGGTCAGCAAGAGCCTCCTAATAAGCACTGGCTGCCAAGGCTAGGGAGCTTCAAATTTTTTTTTTCAATGTTTATTTATTTTTTGGGGGGGACAGAGAGAGACAGAGCATGAACAGGGGAGGGGCAGAGAGAGAGAGAGACACAGAATCGGAAACAGGCTCCAGGCTCTAAGCCATCAGCCCAGAGCCTGATGCGGGGCTCGAACTCACGGACCGCGAGATCGTGACCTGGCTGAAGTCTGACGCTTAACCGACTGCGCCACCCAGGCGCCCCAAGGCTAGGGAGCTTCAAATACAGACATACAAAATGTCAAAGAAGAATTAAAGCTAGGAGAATAGGGTATTTAAAGCTTCATATTATTACAGAGAATGTGTCTTTTTTTTTTTTTTTTAATTTTTTTTTTCAACGTTTTTTATTTATTTTTGGGACAGAGAGAGACAGAGCATGAACGGGGGAGGGGCAGAGAGAGAGGGAGACACAGCATCGGAAACAGGCTCCAGGCTCCGAGCCATCAGCCCAGAGCCTGACGCGGGGCTCGAACTCACGGACCGCGAGATCGTGACCTGGCTGAAGTCGGAAGCTTAACCAACTGCGCCACCCAGGCGCCCCAGAGAATGTGTCTTAAAAAGATTCTTACAAATATATATATTAAAATACATATATATATATGAGGTGATGGATGAGTTAACTGGATGGAGAGAATACTTTCACAACTGTATACACGTATCAAATCACCACGATGTATAATTTAAATTTCTTACAATTTTATTTGTCAATTATACCTCAAAAACCTGGGGAAAAAAAGCAAGCGATTTAAAAATTATCAAAATTAACTATCATTACAAAACAGGTCCATTAAAGAACATGAGAAGGAAATTATTTCATCATCCACCACAGTGAATACCAGTATCATTCACTATGTAACAAATTACCAGAAACTGCCTGAATGCACAACTGTAAAGTTATCATAGGTTAAATATGGTTTGATAAAAAATTTTTTCTTTATCAAGAATGTAGGCTAGGGTTTTGATTCCAAAACACCTAAAAAGAATGGTTACTTTATGTATCAAGCTTGAAAGAAAATCTGAGTTTTCAAGCACTACTCTAACACAATGAGAAGTTATTCAAATGTGTCAATATTACAAATGGAGTCAATCATATTGAGCTACAGGACGCTATCTGCTAAGGAAAAGTCACAATAAATAAATTAACCCGAGATAATTAAATAACTATACTCTGTTCAAAGTAAGGAGAAACATGTAAGGGAAGCAAAACTACATATCGAGCTTATCTCATAAAAAGTATAACTACATAATTTCAAACATATATAAATCCATCAAGACAAACCACTGCCCCATTAGCAATAAAGGAAATCAAAAGAATCACCAAACATGCTGTATATAACTACTTTTTTTTTTCTTCAGTTAGGCAAAATATGTATTTCTAAGTGTGGTGGTATTGAAGCCACTTGGCTCTGATAAAGCTTAACACCAGATAACAAGAATCAAATTTAAATTGAAAAGGAAAAAAAAGAAGACCAGTTTAAAATATTGCCATATTCTACTACTGTGAACACAAGTAATGTTTTGTTTGCTTTCAAAGATTTTAAGTAATCTCTACACCCAATGTGGGGCTCAAATTTACAATCCCAAAATCAAGAGTCCCACGCTCTACCAACTGAACCAGCCAGGCATTCCAACACATGTAATGTTTTCCAAACCTTTAATAACTAAAATATTTCACTACATTTAACAAAATGGCAGCAGCAACTCCCCTTCCCACAAAGTCCAAATGTATATATAAAGCACAGGTATATATACCTGACAAAGTGAACGTGAGGTGGGGGAATTTTATCTAGGAACAATCCTTGTACTTTAATTATCAAATATAAGTATCATAAAAGCCCTTGGCAAAGAAACTGTATTTGCATTTTAAGAGTACATTGATTTTACAAAACTAAAGTTTCATAAGCTAACATGATTATTTTCATATGATACTATCTTCTTATCAGACATTAAGTTTAGGAAACATAAAACTAGCCTTAAACCTAATGACACATCCACGACTTTCTTTTATTTCTAATAACAAGTTACTTAGGTCTTAATGACTTTCAGTTTCAAGCCTCTGCCATTGCCAACACTACAATGGAGACTACTACCCTTCAAATATTTAGACAGTTGCCCCAGAAACTACATATATATTCAGATATATATATTCAGATATATTCAATATTTTAAAATCTGATTAGATGAGCATCAAAATAATAGTCATGAATTACAAACCAAGGAATAAAACAAGAACACAAGTTAAGGGGCACCTGGGTGACTCAATCAGTTAAGCATCTTACTTCGGCTCAGGTCATCATCTCATGGTTCGTGGGTTCAAGCCCCAGCTTGGGTTCTGTGCTGACAGCTCAGAGCCTGGAGCCTGCTCCAGATTCTGTGTTTCCCTCTCTGCCCCTCTTCCACTCATGCTCCATCTCTCTCTCTCTCTCTCTCTCTCTCTCTCTCTCTCTCTCAAAAATAAACACTAAGAAAAATTTAAAACAAAACAAAACAAAAAAAACCCCCACAAGTCCATTCCTAAATAAATGATTAATTGGCAGACAGACATATAAAGAACAAAGAAGGCTCTATAAGTAGAATACTTAACAAAAAGTTTAGATTGAGAAGCAGAAAACATACTCATTTTGTAATCCTTATATTAATAATTGATTCGGCCAAGAATCATCAATAGAAACTAAAACTAATTCCAATGGGAAACAACTTATTTACGTACGTTCAAAGTATCTCTCCAAAACTATTATAAAGGGACAAAGAATAAGTTTACAGTGGAGAACTTGGCAAATTCCACCTTCATCAAGTGATCTAGGTAACATTATCTACGATGGAACAAACTGTCATCAAGTATCCCTTGACATAAGAGTGAGAATTTTGTTGTATTTTCTCCAAAAATTCATAAACCCAATCTCATCATTACCAACAATCCCAAAACAGGGAATATACTACAAAATAAAAGGTTTATCTTCTTCAAAAATATCAGTGCCATGAAAAATACAGAAAGGCTGAGAAAACTTTATGAAAACTAAATGCAATATGAGATCCCCAACTGGATTCTAAGCAGATGGAGAAAAAAAAAATTAAAAACAAATAAAACCAACAAAAAAACCAACCAAACAAAAAAAAACCTGCTACAAAAGACATTAGTGGGACAATTAGTGAACTTCAATAGCTAATAGCATCAATGTTAAATTTCTGGGTCTTGACAACTATTCTAAGGTTACGTAAATGAATATCCTTGTTCTTAGGAAATGTACACACTGAAGTATTTAGGGATTTTGCTCCTCTCAAACGTTTTCCAAAAAATGTGTGTGTAGGTAGGTGAGGAAGGAGAAAGAGGGAGAAAGGGAAGGAAGGTAGACAGATGAAGAAATGGATGATGGATAAATATAGAACAAATGTAGTAAAAAATTAATTGGTGAATCCGGGTTAGGATATATAGAATTTATACATTCATGTGAGAGAGAGAAAATATATGGGAGCTTTTCATCTTCTCTGCAAGTTGAAATTACTTCAAAATTAAGTTTTAAAACTCTGCATTTTAGAAAAAGCACCATAAAAAGTAAAGGAAAAAAAAAGTCAAAATAAGAAAAATATTTAATTCTTATCATAGCAGGGAAATGTTTTTCCTACTTTTAAGCAGATTAATAAGATTTCCAACCTAAAATTACAAAAATAATACAGGAAGAAAGGTAATGAAAATCTATAGAAACATATTTACATTGTGTAATCATGTATTTACATTTACATTGTGTGTAACTACATGTATATATGTAGAAATGTACAATATCAATATACAGAAGCTTCCAGATGGCAGAACAAAATTTTATGAGAAATGACAAGCTAGACCAAAATATCTGTTACAGCAAACATGTACACTTTATATTAAGCTATGGGGTTTTGAGAAAGAGGGCACAAGTGAGCAAGGGGCTGAGAGAGAGAGAGAGAGAGAGAGAGACAGGGAAGTGAGAGAGAAGCAGGGCTTGAGTTCACCAGATGGGGGACTCCAGATCAACCAAAGTGGGGCATGAGCTCACCCGATGTGGGACTCAAACTCACAAACCGTGAGATCATGACCTGAGCCGAAGCAGATGCTTAATGACTGAGCGACCTAGGGCCCAATATTAAGGTTTTTATAAATCAGAAAGAAAAAATCCAGGATGCCTGGGTGCCTCAGGTGGTTAAGTGTCCGACTCTTGATTAAGGCTCAGGTCATGCCCCTCCCCCATTCACACAAGCTTTATCTCAAAATAAATAAACTTAAAAAATAACAATAAAAAGCAAGCCTTTACATACTCTTTGACCTAGTAACATAGGTTTTAGGGATTTATATTAGCTCCCAAAAGCAGTTTATAAAAATGTTAATTACATTGTTCTTTACATTGGGGATAACTGTGCAAAAAACGATCCATCAGGGGCGCCTGGGTGGCGCAGTCGGTTAAGCGTCCGACTTCAGCCAGGTCACAATCTCGCGGTCCGTGAGTTCGAGCCCCGCGTCAGGCTCTGGGCTGATGGCTCAGAGCCTGGAGCCTGTTTCCGATTCTGTGTCTCCCTCTCTCTCTGCCCCTCCCCGTTCATGCTCTGTCTCTCTCTGTCCCAAAAATAAATAAATGTTGAAAAAAAAATTAAAAAAAAAAAAGATCCATCAAGAAAGGACTATTAAATATGATAAACTATCACATAGGAATACTATACAACAATTAAAAAGTAATAAATTTATAAATGTGAAGCAATGTCCAATATAGAAATGAAAACGTAAGTTACATGTAGGTGCAAAATGATTCCATTTATTTCTTTGCTTTGTACAGGTTAAGAAATCAAATAAGTACTAAAAAATAAACAATGGTTTTCTATAGATGTTAAAGTTATACTATCTTCCTGAAGCTTTTCAGAATTAAAATTCTTTAGTAGTAGCAAGTATTACATTTGTTATACTTATTTCCATGTGACAGAGTGGAAGACCAAGCAACTACTAGGAATTCAGAAAAAATTTTGCTGGTTGTGAAATTCCAAGGTCTGTCAGAGTCAGGCAAATTTAGGTACTATATACTAAGCCCTTCCTTTCCCTATTCTCCATCCCTTTTCTTTATTCAGACTTCATCCTAAAGAATTAAATATTTTTAGAAAAAACAGTACACATTAAAAAAAAACCCTTATCAATTTTTAAAAACATTTTTATTTTTACTTATGTATTTTTTTCATTTTAATTTTTTTTGAAAGAGAGAGAAAGGGAGGGGCAGACAGAGAGGGAGACAGAAGATCTGAAGCGGGCTCTGTACTGACAGCAGAGAGCAGCACACTTCGGGGCTCAAACTCAAGAACCATGAGATCATGACCTGAGCCGAGGTAGGGGCTTATGCTGCTGGGCCACCCAGGTGCCCCAAGGTAATTTAATCAATTATCCACACACAAAGCACAACTGTAGAGCAGCCACACTGTCATTTTTTTCAGGTATGAATAAAACCATTTTTTTTGGTGAATGCTTAAAGCATATTATAAACACAATGAAAAAGGCCAAAATATACAATGCAAACTCCTTAGAATCAAATTCCAAGCTAACATACGGTGAGAGGTAATAACAGTAATCTAAACACAAATATACAATACATATATTACACAAAAGCCATTCTGCATTATAAATTACCAGAGTACAAATGGTTAAGGACACAGACCCTGGATTTATACTACCTCTGAAGTCTTGAATCTGCCACTAACTGCCCATGACCTTAGAAAATATTTCATTTCAGGGCGCATGGGTGGCTCAGCTGAGTAAGGGTCTGACTCCTGGTTTAGGCTCAGGCCATGATCTCACCGTTCGTGAGTTAGAGCCTTGCATTGGGCTCTGTGCTGACAGTGTGAAGTCAGCTTGGGATTCTCTCTCTCTAACCCCACCCCTGCATCCCCTCTCTCAAAATAAACCAAAACTTAGAGAAAAAAAAGAAAATATTTCTTCTCTTCCAACATCAATCTCCTCATGTATAAAATGAGGGCAGGCACCTGGGAAGGCTCAGTCGGTTAAGCAACAGGCTTTTGATTTTAGAAGGTCATGATCTCACGATTCATAAGATCGACACCAACACGGGCTGCTTAAAACTACCACTGCGGAGCCTGTTTGGGATTTTCTCTCTCCCTCTCTCTCTTCCTTCGTTGCTTTCTTTAAATAAATAAACCTTTAAAAAATAAAATAAGGGGCACTTGGTTTTCTCGGTAGGTTAAGCGTCCGACTTCACCTCAGCTCATGATCTCACCAGTTCATGGGTCCCAGCCCTGCATTGGGCTCTGTGCTGACAGCTCAGAGCCTGAAGTCTGCTTCTGATTTTGTGTCTCCCTGTCTCTCTGCCCCTCCCCTACTCACGCTGTCTCTCAAAAATAAATAAACCTTTAAAAATAAATAAATAAAATGAGGGCAAAACAGTAATTACGTCACAGAATTGTTTTAAGAGGTAGTTAAAATAGGTAATACAATAAAATATGTAGGTAATGTGCAAGCCACAAAGTAGCATTATTAAAGCCTTTGCTAATCATGATTATTTCTGACCCTTACCTTCATCTTATTCATTATACAACAAATACTCAAACATTCAATATGAAAAACTTTTTTCTAATGTTTGTTTACTTTTGAGACAGAGAGACAGAGAGAGAGACAGAGACAGAGAGAGACAGAGCACAAATGGAAGAGGGGAAAAGAGAGATTGAGATATAAAATCTGAAGCAGCTCCAAGCTCTGAGCTGTCAGCACAGAACCTGACATGGGGCTTGAACCCACAAGCCACAAGATCATGACCTGAGCCAAAGTCGGACACTCAATTGATTGAGCCACCCAGGCATCCCAATATGAAAAACTTATGAAACCAATTGCTTATACATTTAATTTCTAGATAGTCCAGGCTCACCAGTCTACAGAACTAGGTCTGAAAATATTTCAGGGGTGCCTGGGTGGCTCACTTGGTTAAGCATCCAACTCTTTTTTTGTTTGTTTGTTTATTTTTGAGAGAGAGAGAGAGAGAGAGAGAGAGAGAGAGAGAACACACACACACAAGCAGGTGAAGGGCAGAGAGGAGACATATTCCAAAGGAGACATATTCCATTTCCAAAGCCCTCCAAAGAGGGCTCCACACTGACAGCAGGGAGCCCGATGTGGGGGTTGTGGGGCTCAAACTCACAAACCATGAGATCAAGGCATCCAATTCTTGATATCAGCTTAGGTCATGATCTCATGATTCATGAGATCAAGCCCCATGTCAAGCTCTGCACTGACAGGGTGGAGCCTGCTTGGGATTCTCACTCTTTCAAAACAAATAATTTAAACTTCAAAAAAACTTTTTAAGGGGCACCTGGGTGGCTCAGTCAGTTGATTGTCCAACTTTGGCTCAGGTCATGATCTCACGGTTCGTGGGTTCGAGCCCCATGTTGGGCTCTGTGCTGACAGCTCAGAGCCTGAAGCCTGCTTCGAATTCTGTGTCTCCCTCTCTCTCTAGCCCCTCCCCTATTTGTGCTCTCCCTCTCCCCCCAAAATAAACTTTAAAAAAAATGTTTTAATATTTCAAATTCCCACAATAAAGTACCATCTATATATATGAAACATACTACTCCCTAAATAGTCCACTCATTCTTTTATGTTTCCTTTTCTTTCTCCCAAAGGCACTTCCATCTATAATTAAGTAGTGGTGATGGTTGCAGAACACTATGAATACACTAAAAAAAAAATACTAAATTGTACACCTGGGTAAGCTTTACAGAATCAAAATTTATTTAAATATATACCTGAAATGATCTTCCTATAACCATAAAATAAAACTCAGCTTTTCTGTAAGAGCCTCCTCATCTTCACACACTAAAGGTAGGCAAAAATTTTTAAACAATACAAAAGGCACTAACTATAAAAA
This sequence comes from Prionailurus bengalensis, assembly GCF_016509475.1. NCBI lineage: Eukaryota > Metazoa > Chordata > Mammalia > Carnivora > Felidae > Prionailurus > Prionailurus bengalensis. Next base: position 52,525,440 of record NC_057358.1, on the reverse strand, counting down.
ATAAAAGCTAGAGAACTACAGGCCAATATCCCTGATGAATATGGATGCAAATATTCTCAATAAGATACTAGCAAATTAAATTCAACAGCATATAAAAAGAATTATTCACCATGATCAAGTGGGATTCATTTCTGGGATGCAGGGCTGGTTCAACATTCGCAAATCAATCAACGTGATACATCACATTAGTAAAAGAAAAGATAAGAACCATATAATCCTGCCAATCGATGCAGAAAGGCCTTTGACAAAATTTAGCAACCTTTCTTTTTTTTTTTTTTATTTTATTTTAATTTTTATTTTTCGGACAGAGAGAGACAGAGCATGAACGGGGGAGGGGCAGAGAAAGAGGGAGACACAGAATCGGAAACAGGCTCCAGTCTCTGAGCCATCAGCCCAGAGCCTGACGCGGGGCTCGAACTAACGGACCGCGAGATCGTGACCTGGCTGAAGTCGGACGCTTAACTGACTGCGCCACCCAGGCGCCCCTTAGCAACCTTTCTTAATAAAAACCCTCGAGAAAGTCGGGATAGAAGGAACATACTTAAACATCATAAAAGCCATTTATGAAAAGCCCACAGCTAACATCATCCTCAATGGGGAAAAACTGAGAGCTTTTTCCCTGAGATCAGGAACACGACAGGGATGTCCACTCTCACCGCTGTTGTTTAACATAGTGTTGCAAGTTCTAGCATCAGCAATCAGACAACAAAAGGAAATCAAAGGCATCAAAATTGGCAAAGATGAAGTCAAGCTTTCACTTTTGCAGATGACATGATATTATACATTGAAAATCCGATAGACTCCACCAGAAGTCTGCTAGAACTGATACATGAATTTAACAAAGTTGCAGGATACAAAATCAAGGTACAGAAATCAGTTGCATTCTTATACACTAATAATGAAGCAACAGAAAGACAAATAAAAAAACTGATCCCATTCACAATTGCACCAAGAAGCATAAAATACCTAGGAATAAATCTAGCCAAAGATGTACAAGATCTGTATGCTGAAAACTATAGAAAGCTTATGAAGGAAATTGAAGAAGATACAAAGAAATGCAAAAACATTCCGTGCTCATGGGTTGGAAGAATAAATATTGTCAAAATGTCAATACTACCCAAAGCTATCTACACATTCAATGCAATCCCAATCAAAATTGCACCAGCATTCTTCTCGAAGCTAGAACAAGCAATCCTAAAATTCATATGGAACCACAAAAGGCCCCGAATAGCCAAAGTCATTTTGAAGAAGAAGACCAAAGCAGGAGGCATCACAATCCCAGACTTTAGCCTCTACTACAAAGCTGTCATCATCAAGACAGCATGGTATTGGCACCAAAACAGACACATAGACCAATGGAATAGAATAGAAACCCCAGAACTAGATCCACAAACGTATGGCCAGCTAATCTTTGACAAAGCAGGAAAGAATATCCAATGGAAAAAAGACAGTCTCTTTAACAAATGGTGCTGGGAGAACTGGACAGCAACATGCAGAAGGTTGAAACTAGACCACTTTCTCACACCATTCACAAAAATAAACTCAAAATGGATAAAGGACCTGAATGTGAGACACGAAACCATCAAAACCCTAGAGGAGAAAGCAGGAAAAGACCTCTCTGACCTCAGCCGTAGCAATCTCTTACTTGACACATCCCCAAAGGCAAGGGAATTAAAAGCAAAGTGAATTACTGGGACCTTATGAAGATAAAAAGCTTCTGCACAGCAAAGGAAACAACCAACAAAACTAAAAGGCAACCAACGGAATGGGAAAAGATATTCGCAAATGACATATCGGACAAAGGGCTAGTATCCAAAATCTATCAAGAGCTCACCAAACTCCACACCCGAAAAACAAATAACCCAGTGAAGAAATGGGCAGAAAACATGAATAGACACTTCTCTAAAGAAGACATCCAGATGGCCAACAGGCACATGAAAAGATGCTCAACGTCGCTCCTTATCAGGGAAATACAAATCAAAACCACACTCAGGTATCACCTCACGCCAGTCAGAGTGGCCAAAATGAACAAATCAGGAGACTATAGATGCTGGAGAGGATGTGGAGAAACGGGAACCCTCTTGCACTGTTGGTGGGAATGCAAATTGGTGCAGCCGCTCTGGAAAACAGTGTGGAGGTTCCTCAAAAAATTAAACATAGACCTACCCTATGACCCAGCAATAGCACTGCTAGAATTTACCCAAGGGATACAGAAGTACTGATGCATAGGGGCACTTGCACCCCAATGTTTATAGCAGCACTCTCAACAGTAGCCAAATTATGGAAAGAGCCTAAATGTCCATCAACGGATGAATGGATAAAGAAATTGTGGTTTATATACACAATGGAATATTACGTGGCAATGAGAAAGAATGAAATATGGCCCTTTGTAGCAACGTGGAAGGAACTGGAGAGTGTGATGTTAAGTGAAATAAGCCATACAGAGAAAGACAGATACCATATGGTTTCACTCTTATGTGATCCTGAGAAACTTAACAGGAACCCATGGGGGAGGGGAAGAAAAAAAAAAAAAAAGAGGTTAGAGTGGAAGAGAGCCAAAGCATAAGAGACTCTTAAAAACAGAGCAAACTGAGGGTTGATGGGGGGTGGGAGGGAGGGGAGGGTAGGTGATGGGTATTGAGGAGGGCACCCGTTGGGATGAGCACTGGGTGTTGTATGGAAACCAATTTGAAAATAAATTTCATATATTGAAAAAAAAAAAGCTGATAAATTAGATTTCGTTTAAATTTAAAACTTTTTCAAAAGATCCCATTAGGAAACCAAACACAGAAGGGATGTGCATATAACTGACAAAGAACTTATATCCAAAATATATAAAAATTTATACAATAGGGGCACCTGGGTGGCTCAGTCACTTAAGCCATCTGACTTTGGCTGAGGTCATGATCTCATGGTTTATGGGTTCAAATAGGCACTTCCCCAAAACAGGAAATTCAAATAGCCATAAGCACACGAAAATGTGCTCATCATTATTCACTGGGGAAATAAAAATGAAAGCAAAAATGAGATACCACTTATATATCCACCAGAATGGCTAAAATTAAAAGACATTTGATAATATAAGATAGAGCAACTAAAAACTCTAAGTCACTGCTGGTGGAAATGTAAATAATATGACCAATTTGGAGAAGAGTTTGTCATTTCCAAAGCTAAAAATGCCCTATTCTGGGGTGCCTGTGTAGCTCAGTCGGTTGAACATCCTTCTCTTGATCTTGGCTCAGGTCGTGATCTCATGGTTCATGGGATCAAGTCCTGTGTCAGGCTCCTCACTGGCAGTGTAGCACCTCCTTGGGATTCTCCACCTCCCTCTCTCTCTCAAAAATAAATAACCATTTAAAATGTAAATAAATAAACTGGTACAGCCAGAACTAAACCAGATGACAGAAATCTAATATGGCCTGAGGAGAATAACAGAGGACAGAATAGACTGGAAAATCATAATATGGCCTGCAGGGAAAAACAGAGGACAGGAGAAGAATAGATTGGAAAGGGTCATTAAAGAAATTCTATTTTACTAAAAATATTTTTCATCAGGGTGGTGGTGACACAGGTGCATACATCACAGGTACATACACACATATGAAACATATCTTTACACTGTTGAACACTTAAGTATACTTAAGACACTTTATTATACATTATAAGTAAAAACTTTAAAAAAAAAAAAGAGACTCACCTCAAACATCATCACCTCATGACCCTCTTTCTATAGCTGACTCCCACTTACCTTCTACTATTCCTCCACAGTCCCTATTATAGTATTTAATTGATACCTAATCTAAGTTTCCATAGAACCTTTCATACGTCACTATTAAAACACATAAAACATTTCATTACTTAAATTTAGATCTTATTTACCTTGCTTCCAAAATGCCTAGCACACTGCCATGTACTATAGATATCAATAAATGCTTTCTGAATTTAAATGATTCCTATGACTTATAGAACAATGCCTCACTAATTCATACTCCTTAACTTCTGTCTTTTTTTGTTTATTTATTTTGAGGGAGAGACAGAAAAGTATACGTGGTGGGAGGGGTAGAGGGAGAAGGAGACACAGAGTCTGAAGCAAGCTCCAGGCTCTGAGCTGTCAGCACAGAGCCTGAGGTGGGGCTTGACCTCACGAACAGCAAGATCATGACCTGAGCCAAAGTCAGACACTTAACTGACTGAGCCACCCAGGCGCCCCAACTTTTATCTTTTAAAGACAACTTCATTGCCCCTCTCCAATAGGAATCTTCTACAGTTTCTAAAAGGAGGATCTGGGAGAAAAAAAGCATTTGACAGGCTTTGAAATCAATCTGCACATCACAATCAACCAGGAGAATTGCTGCCTTAAAGAAAAACATATAGAAATACAGCAAAAAAGTAAATGATTCTTTCACTTTAACAACAATAATCTCTTATGTTTATTGGATACATACTGTATGGCTCTATGAGGTAACTATTCTTACTAGCTACATCTTAATGGGAAGTTTAAAAACTGTCCCAGATCATACACTTCCAGAACATACCAGGGGTAGGATCTATAGTAAGACCCCAAGAAAGACTAGGGTGTTAAAGTTATAAGACCCACATGCCAACAGAAAGGTCAATGAGATCATTTATTTAAAAAAGAATAAAGAGAGGCTCCTGGCTGCCTCAGTCAGTAGAGCATTAGACTCTTGACCTCAGTATCATGAGTTCAAGCCCCATGCTGGGCACAGAGCTTGCTTAATAAAAATTAAAAAAAATTTTTAAAGTAAATAGACAAAATTAAAAAGAAAGAAAAATAAACCCGGATAGTTAAACATAAGAATAGATAACCAGGGGCGCCTGGGTGACTCAGTCGGTTAAGCATCTGACTTCGTCTCAGGTCATGATCTCACAGCTAGTGGGTTCGAGCCCCATATCGGGCTCTGTGCTGACAGCTCAGAGCCTGGAGCCTGCTTCGCATTCTGTGTCACCCTCTCTCTTTGCCACTATCCTCTTCATCCTCTGTTTCTCTCAAAAATAAACATTAAAATAAGAAAAAAGAAAAAGAAAAAAAGGATACCCAAACTTCCTCATAATGAAAGAGAAGCAAATTAAAACTACATTAGGATGAAAACAAGAAAAAAACCTACACAACGATGGAATTTCTAATCTATTAGATTGGCAAAAATCCAAAAGTTTGAGAAGGCAGACGTTCTAACAATGATGATGAGGACACAAACCCTAAGGAGGGCAATTTGGCAAGATTTATCAAAATCATCAATGCTTATATAGCCTTTGATCCACCCACTCATGTCACTTCGGGGAATTCTTCCTCCATATATATTTACACATGTACAAAATGACACGTATGTTCCAAGATTTATCACTGCAGCACTATTTATAATAGCCAAAGACTAGAAATAACCCAAGTGTCTATACAAATTTGGTTAAATAAACTGAAAGAATACTCTCTAGGAGCAAATATAGAAAGATCTCTAGAATACAGTAAGTTTAAAAAGCAAGGTACCCATACATTCAAGAAAGAGGTTAACAGTGGGAGAAACTTGGCATAGGGTATAAGGGAACTTTATAATCCTTGTAATATTACTGTATATCTAAAACTGCTCTAAAATAAAAGGTTGATTAAAGAAAAAAATAATAAGGTATATGGGGTGCCTGGCTGGCACAGTCAGTAGAGCATGTGACTTCTGATTTCAGAGATTTGAGTTTGAGTCCCACACTGGGTATGGAGATTACTTAAAAATAAAATCATTAAAAAAAAAAAAAATTACAGGGGTATCTGGGTAGCTCAGTCGGTTAAGCATCCGACTTAATTTCGGCTCAGGTTATGATCTCGCGGTTCCTGAGTTTGAGCCCTGCATACAGCTCTGCACTGACAGTGTAGAGACTGCTTGGGATTCTCTGTCTGACCCTCCCCTGCTTGTGCACGCTCTCTCTCACTCTCTCTCAAAATCAATCAACCAACCAACCAAACAACCAACCAACCAACAAACATTTAAAAAAAATAGTTAGAAATAAAGTACAGACAGTATATAGTTTACTGGATTTTGTGTAAGAAAGAAGAATGAAACTACATATATTGGTTCATAAAGAAATACTAGAATTCACTAGAAACTAGTAACAGTGGTTACATATTTGAGGAAGAGGGAAGAAGGAAAGAAGAAAAGGGAGCAAGATTTCTCTACATAAATAATTTCCTTAAAAATTTTTTTAACTTGGGGCGCCTGGTGGCCCAGTTTGTTGAGAGTCTGACATTAGCTCAGCTCATAATCTCATGGTGCCTGAGTTTGAGCCTCGCATTGGGGTCTGTGCTGACAGCTTAAAGCCTGAAGCCTGCTTCTGATTCTGTGTCTCCTCTCTCTGCCCCTCCCCTGCTGGCACTGTCTCTCTCTCTCTCTCTCTCTCTCAAAATTAAACATTAAAAATTAAAAAAAAAATTTTTTTAACTTGTTAAAGATTGTCTTTTCAAAATAAACTAATTTTTTAAAAAGCAGCTCCATAAGAATTACCTCCTTCTCTAATGAAACCCAAGGGAAGTTTCTGGCACGGTATTTACATACCAGTAAATTATGGGTTTAACAGCTATTAAAGTTTTCTAAACACAAACTTTTAACCTCTATGGTATATGCTTTCCATAATTACAAACCAAAATATTTTGTTTAATTTTTAATGAAGATAAATGGAAAAATGGTTTTTACAGAACTGGTTCTTCATACAATTTTTCAGAATACATCTATTTGACACAGTAATTTACAACTAAACTCAGTACCATGACCTCAAACCTGAGTGAAAGCAATCAATTCCCTTAACGTTGTACAATTTCACTTTTTGGAATTATTAATAATCAGTGTTGTTTGCTAATAAAAAGGCTGAAACCTATAGCAGTGAAAACACACATCACAAGGTATTAAAAGCCACCAATTTTAAAGACATGCATTCAAACAGGTCTGCCCATTAGCTATTCTCAATCCACCCTCCACAGTGACTTTTTTTTGTTCTCCAAATTTTACAAATTGGATTAAATTATCTTTACCTCCATCGCTTTTTTAAATTCCATGTATCTACAGAAATATTTTTAAACATTGCTAGAAGGGCAAAAATATACCCATTAAGAAATATATCAACCAGGGGCACCTGGGTGGCTCAGTCGGTTAAGTGTCTGACTTCGGCTCAGGTTATGAACTCGCAGTTTGTGAGTTCGAGCCCCATGTCGGGCTCTGTGCTGACAGCTCAGAGCCTGGAACGTGCTTCAGATTCTGTGTCTCCCTCTCCCTCTGCCCCTCCCCTGCTCACGCTCTGACTCTCTCTGTCCTTCAATAATAAATAAACGTTTAAAAAAAATTTTTTTAAGAAATACATCAACTAAAAGTTAAAAACAACTCACATATACTTACTTACCTTAAAAGGTTTGTCTCCACTGTGTGTCAGCATATGCCTCTGTAACCAACTCTGACTGGTTGATGGAGTGTTATATACTTTACAACCTTTCCATAAGCAAACAAATACCTGTTAAAAGAAGAGCCATAATAATTTTCATCACTTATTTCAACAGAGTTTTATTCCTTGTAAGTTCAAATGAACATGCTGCAAGTCTTTAACTGACAGAAAGAGCCATTAATGTAGGAGTCAATCAAAATGCTTAACATAGTTAAACTTCTGAACTTCCAGTATGAAAAGCACAGTGTCAACCCTTTCCCCTTAAGGCTGCTGTCCAATTCCCTCAATGGGGACTGAAAAACCAATCCCAAAAGTGTCACTCAGAAGGCAAAATTCAAAATATTAACAATATACCCTTGGAACCAGAACTATACACCATTATTTTGTATTTACTGCATGAGGGAACTAACATGTATTATTTATAACAGGAAAATATAACGGTATAAAGAAATAATGAAAATAAATCAAAATACTCAAATATTAATCTCTGAAGATGAATGTCAGAAAATGAGTAATTAAATTACTAAGTTAAAATTTTCTGCTCTAGATTCCTTATTCTCATATGCATGCTAATACTTATTTTTATACTGTTCTATTCTTTAAAAATTATTTCCCATTATCTTATGAAACAAAATCTAATACAAAATGTTAAATTAATACAGTTGTAAAAGCAATGGGCATAAGATGTTTATCATAACAGATCCACATTCTTGGATTCAGGTAATTGAGTATGACTGGGTTTGGAAAATACCAGTCTAACAACTAACAATCTAATCTTTATCATCTTCTTACTAGTGACATATCAAGTTTCTAACTGATTGTATTTCCATCAAACTGAACATTTAAAATTGCTTCCCAACACCAGTAAAAGAAGTCTGAATCCACTGTAGTTATAGCCTTCAAAGAGCCACTTATATATAAGCTCTGTTCTTTTCTAAGGGAAGAGTAATTATAAACGGAGCCATACTTTCAAGACTGTAACATACTACATGCAGAATAGAATGAAGATACATGCAAAAATGAAGCATCATTAAACAGTTTAAAATAAACTTTTTTTAAAGCCTAGAAAAATCAACAGTCTAAAATAACTGAATTTTTACTCAAAACCAAAGTCATTTTATATTAGATAGGTCTAACAAGGAAATACTGCTATTGCTATTTGATATGACTGTTTATAGAGTTATCATGTATCCTGATTCCTCTATAGACTGGCTCATTTCTTTTAATTAAACAGACATAGAAATCAAAACATTTCCTCCTTCATATTTAAAATCCTTGACCCTAGTTTGTGTTTATAAAATGATTCCACAAGTTCCCAGAATTCAAAGCTACTTTTTAAAATGAATCCAAAAAAAGGAAAAAATGTTTTCAAAACTACATGAATTGTGTTGTGGAAATTAATTCAATAATGTTTAATAATCACATGCAGATAATCAGTACTGCTATCTATCAACTTCCTGACAACTCTGAGTCTTAAATGTTCAAGCAATAAATAGGAATCAGAGATTGATTTAAAATTCTCTCACAAGCCATACCACATAAAGAGAGATGCATTAAAGTAACTGGAAACAAATCTACCGTCATTTATGTAATAATTTTTAAAACAGTGAAGAATTCTGTTGTCTTAACTCTTAACCTCTGTGCTGAGTTACTCTCAAAGAAACAAGAAGATAAATATTCAAACACTGCCCCTTACATTAGCCAACACTATATGTGAAAGAAACAACAATCTCTGACTAGCAATTTTTTTTCCTAGAAATAAACACAAATATGGAGACAATGGCAGACTGTAATTCCACCAGATAATAGCCTTCAAGATGAGTAGTTATGGTCCAGACTCTAGATGAAATAATGTCTAGTAACACTATTAGAGCAACACCTTCAGGTTCAAAGAAAAACCATAACCTTCAACCTAATGAATTTTATAGGAAATGGAAGTAAGTGTAAAGAGACCAAAGCTAACTATATTTAGCTATACTGGGGTGAAATATTTAGAAAATAATTTTGGGGTTTGGAGAGAGGGGGAGAGGAAGCACTAAACTTGCACAAAGACAAAACAGGCACTAAAACTCCACACCATGGATCCACAAAAATCACAAAACTGTTAAAAGCTGAATTTCTTTCCCTAATCTATGTTAGGACACTCTTTGATAAAGAGTTAAAATCTGACAGAAGGGTCTTTCTTCAAACTTGAGAGTTTTTAGATGCACAATATATGAAAAACATTCTCATAATCAATTTTTAGAAACTTCTTCATTGTAAAAATTAACTCTGAAAACCAAACACCACAGGAATCTAATCCACATGTGAAAGGAATTATTCAAGCATAAAATCTATCATGCTTCCTCTATAATACCTTACGATGAATTAAGTTCTAAAAAAAAAAATGAATTAAGATCTAGCTATACTAATCAGAATACTGAGGCACATAGGTACATAGTCTAGTCTCTCATAATAGACAGACTTATATTAGGTTATTAGATGTAACAAAAATAGCACAAAGTAAATGACCTGAATTGTATACAGAGCTTTCATACTTTGCAGCTTTGTAATCTTGGAAGAATCATTTCTTTAAGCGTCTATTTCCTTTCTCATCAAACAGACACTACGAGCACACATTTGCTAACTCCAAAATACAATGAAAATGCAAGATGATACTCTAAACTATTTAACAGAAAAATTGGGTTTATATTAGACACTGGAGGCCCCTTTTCAAAATAACTGCCACCAAATAAATTTTTCTGCCAAACTATCTTTAAAAATCAAATCAAGGGGCGCCTGGGTGGCGCAGTCGGTTAAGCGTCCGACTTCAGCCAGGTCACGATCTCGCGGTCTGTGAGTTCGAGCCCCGCGTCGGGCTCTGGGCTGATGGCTCAGAGCCTGGAGCCTGTTTCCGACTCTGTGTCTCCCTCTCTCTCTCTGCCACTCCCCCGTTCATGCTCTGTCTCTCTCTGTCCCAAAAATAGATAAACGTTGAAAAAAAAATTAAAAAAAAAATCAAATCAAAACACACAGTTATTAAAAGAGTATTTGTGGAGGTGGCTGGGTGGCTTGGTCAGTTAAGCGATCGACTCCCTGATTTCAACTCAGGGATACCCACATCAGGCTCCATGCTGGGCATGTAGCCTGTTTTGGATTCTCTTTCTTTCTTTCCCCCTCTCGCTCTCTCCCCTCCTTCTCCCCCAACCCCCATCCCTCCCTGGCTCTCTCTCAAACAAAACTAAATTAAATTAAATTAAATTAAATTAAATTAAATTAAATTAAATTAAACTAAATTAAATCAGAATATTTTTGGACTACCAAAGAATCTTCAAATTTACAATGACCCAACTAAAGATGTAGAGGTCTAAAATTTCAATTTTATAGGTTTGGGCTTTCTGTTGAGAAGTCCTTCAGAAATCCTCACTCATTCAAACTGTCAACTTTAAGGCAACTCCTCCAAAATGCCAAAAATGGAAAAGACTGGTACAAACCTGAGAACCAAGAGTAGCGTTAAGTGTTCTTCACTTTCATCAATTTCTTTGACCAAATGCAGCAACATATTTTTCAGAATTTATTCATGGCCTACACCTTTGACAGCTTGTGTGACAGTATAAAGATACTTGTACTTATCTGGTCACTAACATTTCACACTAAAGTGTGCAAATGATCCATTAAAATTTTCTGTAAGTCAATTGTAAAATCTACTGCAAAAAAAAAATGCAATGTAACCTGACAGAATCTAAGTATGCATAAGGAAAATTCAGTTCGTAGTAAGGTAAATTAAAATCAGCCAAATATATTCTAAATAGAGCCAGAAGGCAATATAATTTACATGCAGGAGTGGGGGAAGGGGCTGGCTTTACTAAGGAATTAGATTCCTTTTGCAGTAAAATGATACCAAAAGATTTTGTATAAAGCAAGAGATAATACCATCTAAAGTCAGGAAGGGATTGGATGATTTTTATGGATCCCTTAAACTTTTATTTCTTTTTTTGTTTAATGTTTTATTTTATTTTTGAGGGTGGGGGTCAGAGAGAAAGGGAGACATAGAATGTGAAGAGGGTCTAGGCTCCAAGCTATCAGCACAGAGCCCAACGCGAGGCTTGAACCCATGAACTGTGAGGTCATGACTTGAGCCAAAGTCGGATGCTTAACTGACTGAGCTACCAGGCACCCCAAGCTTTAATATTACTTAGAAAAAACCCAGCTCACTCTTTTACAAAATGCGAACAAAAGAGAAATAAAGTATTTTTTACATGTAATTATTGTTTCTAATCATTTTGTTCTTCCAAGATCTAAAACAACAGCTATCATTTTATATCCTATTATTTTTAGCCACATTAAATGAACATTTTCAGTTTTCTGTTAAAAGAACAGAGGACAAATTTAATAAAACAGAGGACAAAAATATTTAATAGAACACTCAAATTACAAGAATTAAGTATTTTTCCTTTATTACAAAATCTATCACCAATTTCATGCATGTTTTAGGAGCTACCAGATAGGCAATCAAAACTCAAAGTGACCTCCTAAGATTGATTTCACTTTCTAGTCTCATTCCAATTTAACCCTGAGTGTCATTTTATGTAACATATAAAGGTAACTGATCTTATTCAAGCCTTTGAATAATACCCTACCATCCCTTCCCCAAAATCTCCTTCAGGCCCTCTGCCCTCAAACACACCAAAGAACATACACAAAAATGAACTTAATAAAATGACACGTGTAAAATAACTCGTGCATCAAGAAACACAAACAGGTTTCTTTCTGGCAAATCTGTTGTTTTTTTTTTTTAATAAGAAATAGTTAAGACGGAAAGAACACAACACTAATGGATGTTACTAAACCACAGAAATCCTAGAAGACAAAGTTTCCTGCTTACCAAGACTTCAGTGTATATGAATAGGACACTGGGATTTGAAATGTGATTAATAAAATACCTCATTCTAGTTTTTGAAATCCAATCATGCACAGAAGTATGACCCCAGAACCCGATTCTATTATACCTAATGAAAAAAAGTTAAAAAATGTTTTGCCTCTTTTAGTGTTTTAAATAGGAAAAAGTACTTTCATGAGTCTTCCTTAAAAGGCATATTCACTCACGCACGCTCTCTCTCAAAAATAAACATGAAAGAAAGAAAGAAAGAAAGAAAGAAAGAGAAAAGAAAAGAGAAGAAAAGAAAAGAAAAGAAAAGAAAAGAAAAGAAAAGAGAAGAAAAGAAAAAAAGAAAAGAAAAGAAAAGAGAAAAGAGAAGAGAAGAGAAGAGAAGAGAAGAGAAGAAAAGAAAAGAAAAGAAAAGAAAAGAAAAGAAAAGAAAAGAAAAGAAAAAAGAAAAGAAAAGAAAACTGGGGCAGCTAGGTGGCTCAGTCAGTTAAGCATACGACTTCAGCTCAGGTCATGATCTTGCAGTTCGTGAGTTTGAACCCCGCATCAGGCTCTGTGCTAACAGCTAGGACCCTAGAGCCTGCTTCGGATTCTGTCTCCCTCTCTCTCTGCCCCTCCCCCACTCATGCTGTCTCTCTCTCAAAAATAATAAATATTTTTTTAAAAAGGTATTTTTTAAAAATTTAAAAAAAAAAGGTACACTCACAATCTGGTGTTTAAGTGGTTAGCTTAACTTTTGAAATAGAAGAATCTACCCACTTTGATATATGAAAAGGTCAATGAAGACCCAAACTCTACCCAATTTCAGCCTCCAAATATAATTAAAGTCCATGTGACATGGAAATATAAAAAGCTTAAAGGGGGGATGGGGGGAGAGAGAAGTTTCTAAGCTATTATATGATGGTTTTGTTTTCCCAGGGTGAAGATTAGAGTGGGATGAGAAAAAGAACAGGAATTAATATAGTATTCAGATCTTGCTAACATACTACTCCAATAAAACCGTCAACTTTTAGTAAGTAGAAGCATAAAGTCCTCTAGAGTTACCAATTTTTTCCTCATTTGCTTCTGTTCCATTAAGACAGTTTAACACTTGGGGTAGAAAGAAGAGATGAGAAATCTAAACAAAAATTATGTTATGAAAATCAGCTGTTTTCCAGGTATATGAGGTACCTAGAACAAAGTCATGAAGACAGAAAGTAGAACTGGGGTGCTGAGGAAAGGGAGGAATGGGGAATTATTGTTGAATGGGTACAGATGTCAGTTTGATATATTAAACAATTCTGGAGATAGACAGTGATGATGGTTGTACAACAATATAAACGTACTTAACATCAATGAACTCTACACTTAAAAACACTCATTTTTTTAAAGTTCCCTTCAAAGAGGCCATAAAAAAAAAAAAAAAAAAAAAAAAAAAAGATGTCCCAACCAACATCCACTCTATTTTAAGCACAAAACCAGATCAAGATTTCCTGTTACATAGTTGTACATAGTTTTCAAAGTTTCATTCATTCATCGGTATACAGAGTGAAAACTTGATCTATAGGCCAATGACTGATATGTAAAAATAATCTGTATTTTCTCTATTCTCTAATATTTGTAGTTTAGCAATTAATGTCCTTCAAAGATCAGGCCTCCTTTCTGTGGTCAAAACAGCATTAAGCTTAAAATTAGCCAGAGAATCCTATTTTTAATAAAGTAATTTTATAAGTAAGTATTTGAGAAATGACACGGGGGGGGTGGTCATTTCAACAAGTTTATACTTATTGTAGAAATACCAAGACTTCATGCCTTGCTCTATGACATAAGGTAAATATAGCTGCCGTGACTACATGATAGATTCAGTCTGCACCTCGATTCCTTCTGTAGATCCTTAAAGAGCTGAAAACATTCTCATAAGGCTATGTACCAACTCCTCAATGTGTAAGATCTAAGACTTAGAAATGTGAGATTTTCCCACACCTACTACACGAAGCTCAGTAACCTTCTACATAGTTCATGATCCTATATATAGTTGCTAAATCAAGTGACTAAAAAAGCATCATGCCATGGCTCAAAAGACTATCTTAGTGATATATACCGAATGATATCAAGCACTGGCTCACAAAAAACAACTCTATAATAACTAGGAAACCAACTTGGTTAACATAGCTCACAATAAAAATCTGATACATGTAAGCAGGGAAAAAAGACTGTTACAAAAGTAACCTAACCACTGAGCTGGGTTGGGTTAAGCGGTGAAAATACCATATGATGGGCAAATTTCTTTAATACACTATCTGTTGTCTACCTAGACATCACAAAATTCAAATCTAGTAAGACAAATATTTACTTATCAAATTTCAGTAATCAAAAAATTGCTCATACATTACAACATACTGTGACAACGGCAAAGATTTCTTAAAAGATTTCAATGCACAAATACCACTGGTTACAACGTGAGAGGTGCTTATATGGTTGCATGTTTTGAAAAAGATCAATGCAATCTAACTATCAATGCAACCTTGGAAACAGCTACCCACTCACTTAAACCATAATGATCCTAAACCATTTTAGTATCAGTAGATCTCAACAGTGATGGCAAGCTGATAGGAAATATGTGGCCTAAAGATTATCTGTACTTAACAATGTGACATTAATTTCTGGAAAGTGCACTAAAGTGTGGTTAACTATTCAAGACAAACCTAGATAAAATTGAAAAAAGTTGTAAGTAACATTATAATACTTTGATCCATTACACTTTGACTCACCTAATTTGCTTAGCTCTTAAATCACTATCCAATAAAAATTATATAGACTGACACAATTAAATTTATTCCTAAAAAGGTATAGGTCAATACTCACTAACCAGAACTTCCTATCTAAGCCAGCTCTGTTAAGACCTGGGAAAAGATGATCAATTCTCATTCACAAATAATGACTGCAAGCCATCATTTAACAAAACTGTTTATACTAATCCTATAGAAAGTCTAATATTACCGTTGTATTTTAGAAAACTGAATTTCTTCGCACTGTATTTAGAAAGTCTAATCTCTTCTAAGAGCAAATTAAAATCCAACACATATGTTCATTTGATCCTATCAAGTTATGTGGGAAATAAATGAAAAAAAATTGAAAAAAATAAAGCCTGTGTAAAAACAATCTCAAATTACTTAAAAAAAAAAAAAAAAAAAAAAAAAAAAGAAAGCCTAGCTAGCAATTACAAATTAATAAAACTAATGAAAACAGGGAGTGAAAAAAAGAAATGACAAAACCAACCCCTCCTCGCTGACCATCTACATGTATGGAACGGATGTGATCTGCCAGATCTGGACTAGAGTTGAAGCAAGCCTGGCACTGGTCCCAACAACAATTATAGGCAATATTTTTGCTTGAAGAAGTAGTGCTTCCTTGTCCATTCATCATTGCTGGAGTTGAACGCCCACTGGAAATTGTGCTGTCTACATCCATTATAGTACTGCTTATGCTACAAAAGAAGAAAAAAGGCTGTGTTATTCCTAGAAATTCACTAACATGAATATGATCTTATACTTAATTAAGATTACTACTTGACATTCTGCTCCATACAAAGCATACTAAACCATATTTTCTATTAGAAAACAACACTGCTTTGAAATCATTTAGTTGGCAATAAAGTGCAAATCAAGGCAAAAAAAAAAAAAAAAGAAATGCTGGTACCTCAAAACCAGATATGGGATACTTTAAGTAACTTTTGGCAGACATGAACTCAATACTATAACCTACAGAAAGCAAACACACACACACACACACACACACACACACACACACACACACACACCCCCCATACATACAGCTCATCAAATTTCAGCCCTTGCATAGTTCTGAGAAGCACAATAAAGTAATAGAGTTATAGTGTCCATCCATAAATGATTCAGAACCAAGAGTATGTTTACAATTCTGCAAATCACTTGTTAATCCATAATCATTTCCTCTATTCACTAATCTAAGAATACAACTGCTGTCATATCCTACTTCTCTCCATCTCAAAAAAGTTGGGAAATTGTGCAATATTTTCCCTTCTAAATAAACAAGCAGAAGAGAGAAAACTGGGTGCAATAAAAAGTTTCTCCAATTTTACCAAAGTCCAAATAAAATGTCTTTTTCTAGACCTCAATTTTTTTTTTTTGCTAATCTCTATCCACAAAAAAAGGCCTGAAAAAGCCAATCTTTTTTATTTTTTATTCACTAAAGTATAACATATTAGTGACCCTTTTATTTACTAAGAAAATTACATACTAGTAGAAATAAAAGTAAAAAAAAAAAAGAAAGAAATGAAAGCCTTCCTTTCAAAAGCAATTCATTTAAGGGGACGGCTGGCTGGCATAGTCAGTAGAGCATCTGACTCTTGATCTCAGGGTTGTAGGTTCAAGCCCCATGCTGGATGTAGAGATCACTTAAAAATAAAATCTTTTTGGGGCGCCTGGGTGGCTCAGTCGGTTAAGCATCCGATTTCAGCTCAGGTCATGATCTTAAGGTTCAAAAGTTCAAGCCCTGCATCGGGCTCTGTGCTGACACAGCCCAGAGCCTGGAGCCTGCTTCGGATTCTGTGTCTCCCTCTCTCTACCCCTCACTCGCTCACACTCTCTCTCTCTCTCTCTCACAAATAAACAAAATTTTTAATGAAATAAAAATAAAATTTTTAAAAAATTAAAAGCAATTCATTAAAACAATTTTTTTCAGTATCTTCCCAACAGAGACTACAGGAAAGTAGCTTCAACCAGAGGGCTCAACAGTAAGAATGTTTGCACATTAAATCCATCAAAAGCTATTTATTTATCTGCTTGCAATCTAAGTACCAATAAATTATGAAAATTATATTAACTTTTAAGGAGTATGCTTCCCGACTCCCAAGTTTTTACTACAGAAAATTTCAAAGACACAGAAAAGTTACACAAATTTGAACTTAATTTACATTTTGGGGACACCTGGCTGGCTCAGTCAGTACAGCCTGCGACTCCTGATCTCAGGGTTGTAAGTTCAAGTGTCATGTTGGGTATAGAAATCACTTAAAATAATTTTTTTTTTAATTTACATTTTGTCCTACTTGCTATATGTAATTTGTTTTTCTCAATCATCTCCAAGTTGCAAACGTGATACTTCAACCACAATCACTTCAGCACACACCATCTAAAAATAAGAACATTTATCTATAATCACAACTTCATTTGCTTATATGTAAGAGTCAAAATAAAGTTTAACTTATTAAAGTAAAAATGGTTTGTGTCTGGGGGTAGCTCAATCAGTTGAGCGTCAGACTCCTGATTTCAGGTAGTGATCCCAGGGTTATGGGCTTGAGCCCCGCGTCAGGCTGCAAGCTGAGCATGGAGCCGACTTGAGATTCTCCATCTCCCTCTGCCCTTCTCCTGCTAGGGCTCTCTCTTGAAATAAATAAATACATAAACTTAAAAAAAAAAAAAGTGTCTAACATCCAATGCACCCATTTAAAAAGAGCTAGCAAAAATGTTTTTTTTTTTAATAGGATGCTTCAGACATGAAAAATGTCTGATTCCCCTTTAAAGAATATTCACATGCTTAAATTCATCTGGCTATCTACCAATCAATGTAAGTTCTAAATTAGAACTTTAAAACTTCATTCTAAACTTTGTAATCTTGGGGCACCTGGATGGTTCAATCCACAGAACATGCAACTCTTTACCTCAGGGTCGTGAGTTTGAGCCCCACGTTGGGTGTAGATATTAAAAAATTTTTCTGTAATCTCTATTAAGTTCTCAAATGCAAATAAGCTTGGTTATCTGAATACTTAGTCATTTTTTTGCAGGAATAAATTGTGACTATGGCGTTTTTTCTATACAGAAATACATTATTTTTATTTGGGCCCTAGGAATTTCAAGTTTCATGAGGCCCTTAACCCATGAAACAATCACCTATTTTCCTAGATTTCATAGATTTTAAAACATTTTAACTGTAATGCTCATACTTTTATAAACCATACTAATTAACACCAAAGGCAAATAAAATATTAATAGTTTTCAGTGGACAACCAACCACACTCAAATTATAAACCATCTTAGGAAAAGAGATTAATCTCAATGATCTATTGCAATGCAATCTCTAAGGTATAGCAAAGTGTAACACACACACACACACACACACACACACACACACGGTAGTAATGCTCCAATTTCCATATCCATACCTAGGCCGGGGAGGGAGACAGATATAGACATGGGTGTTCTCTCAAGACAAAACTTTTGTTGTTGTTGTTGTTGTTTTTTTAAGGCAAAACTTCTTTTGAAGGATACACAAAACATCATCCATGTTTTTTTGGAGGGGCAGATGGAGGATCAGAAGGAGAGAAACTTTCACTATAAATACCTTTTTGTATCACTTTTAACCACATACCTGTACTGCTTTTATGGAAAAGTCCAAACTTAGTTGAAAATAAAACCAATTTTCTTTAAATTGGACAAAGAAAGGCCAAAAGACTCATAATAAATCCAACTAGCAATATACAGTCTATCTACATAGTGCTTAATGCACTTTTGTTTATTAATCTTACCATAGAAGGGGAACCTTGTAACTGCAAACATCCATATACACTGAAGATCATGTAATCAGTCTATGTGCGGTATCACTGAAACACAAGCCTTCATGTGGATACAGATCCTCATAAAAAGACAGCATAATGCTGATATTAAGAATATGAACTGTGTCTATCATTGGCAACTGAGCTGCATATGCAATGGCAGAGGTGGTAAGGGACAGACCTCATGCCCTAAAAGACTCAAGAGACCTTCACATATGTGCAGCATACCACAGAGCCTCCCAAAGCCTAGCAGGGCCAAATGGAGTCCTGCTGCATAGCCCCTCTTAGGCTCCTGCAAATTCTAGGAGATGTCCAAATCCTAAGCCTCCAGGATCCCTTTTGGCCCTAGATCCATGCTGGAATCTATGGTTTTCTCCACTCCTAAGACAAAAAGGCAACAGTCCTGACGTGGGAGAGCAAAAGAGACAAGTTATAGTTAATTTTTTATTTTGACAGGACACTGAGCTAGATATAGATCCCATAGAAAACAGTGTCCTTCCTCCTGTAACAGTAAGATAACAAGATGATCTGAACTAGAAGAAGACATTCCACCTGATCCTGTAATATTCCTAGGATCGTACATATTAACATTTTTCATTCACTTAGTTCTCCTTCCCAGTGAACACCTACTAATTCTGTAAAATGTGAACAAAAGCAGCCTAGTATTTGGAAGGAAACTTAAGCCAGAAAAAAGCACTTCTCTACTATTCAGATAGTTACAATAATCTAATGCAGTGCTTCTCAATTTAATATTCTAACAATCACCTGGGATCTTATTACGTGCAGATACCAATTTAGTGAATTTTGGGGTAGGACCAGAGATAACTGTTTTTTTCTTTTGAGATACTGTATTTTTAATAAGCACCTACTTGTTGATGCTACTGCTACAACATTTTGAGTAGCAAGACTAAAAGATCTTTTACTATTACCCAAGTAAGACAGGTCAGACTATCTCATGAAGTGTGTGTCTGATACTGCACAATGATATAAACTAAAGCATACACAACACACACACACACACACACACACACACACACACACACACATATATCCTGTGACAACACATAATCCATAAGTTTCAAAAAAAAAGAAAATCCCACACGATGTTAGAAATTCACACGCAATATTTAGGGAAGGACAGGAAGGATTTTCAACATAACAATATTTTCTCTCTTTTCCATGGACCCTTTTCCTCTTAAGAAACTACCCGGCACACCAGCCATTTCTACCATAACATCTAGAGTAAACTACATTGCTATTATGAAAATTATTTCCTCTGGGGGCACCTGGGTGGCTCAGTCGGTTAAGCGTCCGACTTCAGCTCAGGTCATGATCTCACGGTTTATGAGTTTGAGCCCCGCATTGGGCTCTGTGCTGATAGCTCAGAGCCTGGAACCTGTGTCTCCCTCTCTCTCTCTCTCTAGGCCCCTCCCCGCCCCTGCTCACACTCTGCTTTCTCTCTCAAAAATAAATAAACATTAAAAAAAAAATTATGTCCTCTGGGAACTCAAGGGCCAACCAACACATGTAAGAATATACCCTTCTTTGAGAACTCAAATTACTGTCAAGCAAAACATTTGTGTGCAGACATAACCATAGCCGTCAGGGTTGCCAACTTTGAAAAGCAAAGGGCAGATTACTAATGACAAAACACAGGAATAGAGGAAGCAATACATGGATGTTACATTATCAAGATGGAGGACAAGCCCACGGTCTAAATGCAACAGAATAAGAAAAGCTCACTGATATAGTTTCAGATCCCACATTGCAAACACTGTAAAAAAACTATCACCTGTCAAGTTTGGGTGTATAATCAAATAGCCACACAATTAATCTAAAAAGGTTATTAAAAAACTCCTTCCTTTTCCAACTACATATCTGTATGAGGCCAGTCTTCACATAGTTCAACCAAATCAATTCACTACAACAGACTGAATGCAGAAGTAGATATGAAAAACTAGCTGTAAAGTCAGATCTTAAAGATGTTAAATATAAAACAACATCACTCTTCTATTTTTTTAACAGTAAAAGTTATTTTACATTAAGAAAATACTATGTAGGGGTGCCTGGCTGGCTCAGTTGGTAAAGCATGCAACTACTGGTCTCAGGGTCTTAAGTTCAAGCCCCACATTAGGCATGAAGCCTATGCTGAAGGAAGGAAGGAAGGAAGGAAGGAAGGAAGGAAGGAAGGAAGGAAGGAAGAAAAGAAACATATAATTGGTTTATTTTTAATGTTTCTAAAATTCTTGGTTTTAATTTCTAATCCTATAAGTTTATTGATAAATATAACCCACATAAACAAAAGATCTTTAATTTTTTTTTAATAACTTTAACAGGTTTATTGAGATATAATTCATATTCCTAAATACTTAAGAAAGCAAAGGAGTTTTTTAAAGTAAAATGTTCAAGAACCACTGTTCTGGTGCAAAGTTTAAATGACTCTCTAAAATGTACTGGAAAGAGGTTTCTGAGCTGGAATATTTTTTATTTTATTTGGAGTTTAATTCCTGAATTCGAAATTGAATCTGAGGTCCAATGGGTAGAGAAGCCTTATCAGGAGCCTTCTTTTCAGTTACCTGTGAGGAAATTCATTTGTACTATGGATTCTCCTTGGTATCTTAAAGTTAGAAATGTCTAACTTTATTTTTTTTTAATTTTTTTAATGTTTATTTATTTTTGAGAGAGAGAGAGAGAGAGAGAGAGAGAGAGCAAGCATGAGTGGGGGAGGGGCAGAGAGAGAGGGAGACACAGAATCCGAAACAGGCTCCAGGCTCTGAGCTATCAGCACAGAGCTCAACACAGGGCTTGAACTCACAGACAGCGAGATCATGACTTGAGCCGAAGCTGGACGCTCAACCGAATGAGCCACCCAGGTGCCCCCCTAAAATGTGTAACTTTAAAGGAGAGTTAGGAACAGAGACCCAAATGGATATGGGTGTATAATTTGAATTTAAGTATAATTTACTCTCTTCACTCAAAAAAAATTAAAACATCAGAATTTCCTATAAATATGTCATTCATTAGCAAAGTTGCAGGTCTGTACTATAGACTTAATTTAGGCCATTTATAAATTAGTCCATTTATAAAAAATTAGATCTGTAAATCATACCCTTATGCCTTACCCAATTAAACACCTTCCAAGAAGACCAGTTACTTACTATGTGCTCTCCTCTCCTGGGGAGCTAATAACAAATTAAAGGGCTGACATAAGACAATTATTAAGAATTTTATAGCTTAAGTTTGAGGTTCTAGTCACTTTTGCATTTGTGATATAAAGACAATTAAGATCATTAGGTAATGGTGTTTTTCAAACAAAATTTCCATACTAGTAATCCCCTTTCATAGCTCTTGATCAGCAGAACTAAAGTGTAGTACATGGAGACTGAAAGACAAGCTGCCCATATCTGCAAGTCAAATTTTCAAGACTAAGCAGCCAAAATAGAACAAGGAAATTCTGTTTGAATACTGACATATATTTGTAACATTCACAAACCCTACTTCGAATTTAAATTTACTTAAAAAGTTATACTGTTCTGAGTGACTTTATAAATTAATGTAAAATTTTTGAGATTACAAAAACTAAATACTAATAAAATACCATTTTAACATGTCTCAGGCACTGGAGTTCCACACAAAAACTCATTTGGGGAAAAAATTTCATCCACTACTCAATCTGTAAATTGTTTAGACTGTTTATGTTCTCAACAACAGTCCTTAAAATTATGAAACTACTAACTATGAAATGAATGGCATTTTACATTAAAAAGTGAGAAAACGGACGGCTAGCTGGCTCAGTCAGTAGAGCATGCAACTCATAATCTCAGGGTCCTGATGGTGTAGAGCCTATTTTAAAAAAAATTAAAAACAAACAAAAAGTTAAAAAAAACCATAGAGCTGTATTACATACAGAGTAAGAGACATCAAGGATAAAAGGTACCATAAACTTAAAGAATGTAGTAAGTAGCAAGGGGCACCTGGCTGGCTCAGTTGGAGCCTGTGACTCTTGATCTGGGGATTGTGAGTTCAAGCCCCACACTGGGTATAGAGATTACTCAAAAATAAAATCTTAAGGGGTGCCTGGGTGGCTCAGTCAGTTGAGTGTCCGACTTCAGCTCAGGTCATGATCTCACAGTCTGTGAGTTCGAGCCCCGCGTTGGGCCCTGTGCTAACAGCTCAAAGCCTGGAACCTGCTTCAGATTGTGTGTTTCCCTCTCTCTCTGACCCTCCCCCGTTCATGCTCTGTCTCTCTCCGTCTCAAAAATAATAAAATAAAACACTAAAAAAAAATTTTTTTTAATCTTAAAAAAAAAAGAATTTAATAGGAAAAAAGGATGATCAAGGCATCTAACCAATTCTTTCAGGATCTGGAAGTTCTTGATTGAGGTTCCACAAAAGAACCTCACTAATCTCTAAAGAAACAAGGCGGTTTTATTTTTGTTCTCTGATGAAAACTGTATGTTTAGGAAGTCTTAGGTTCATAGCTTCCATCTGAATTATTATAAAACAAATATTCGGGGAGCCTGGGTGGCTCAGTCAGTTAAGCGTCTGACTTCAGCTCAGGTCACGATCTCATGGCTTGTGAGTTCGAGCCCCACGTCAGGCTCTGGGCTGATAGCTCAGAGCCTGGAGCCTGTTTTCGATTCTGTGTCTCCCTCTCTCTGTCCCTCCCCTGTTCACACTCTGTCTCTGTCTCTCTCAAAAATAAACATTAAAAAAAAATTTTTTTTAAACAAAAAAACCCAAATATTCTATAATTCTCATTTTTAAAGAATGGAACATGGTCCTCCATAGGGACTGAAGAAAGTGGCATGAGATAAAAGGAAACAACAATTCTACAGGTTTATAAGTTACATTTAACAAGGTAAAATCGAGCATTATAAACTTAGCTTAACTTTGTAATTGGTAATAAGCTTTGTGTAGAAATAAGTATACTATATAAAGTTTCAAAGTATTTACCAAATTATAGGTAAACATTATACCCACACATCAGGGATTCCTAATGTAATCATAGTGCAGGGTAAGTTGTTATTTGGCTAACAGGTGGGTGACGTTCCTTTCATCTATGAAATTGCCACTTACTAGTAGAATGATTATGTCTCTTCTATACTTATAATCAAATTTATTAAAGGCTAAAATTCAAGAGTGCCAAGCACTTAAGACAAGCCTTCTTCAAAAGTATGAAGTTGTATACCTAATATTATATGGATATTATATTAATAATATACAACTTTAAGAGTGAAATTCTACCATTCCTCACCTCCATTTGTTGGAATAGACTATAATTTTGTGCCCTGCTCCTTATTCTAGGCACTGACAATGAGATTAAAAGCCAAAACTAAACCAGTTAAAAGAGACAGGCACTTCAAGGGACGTCTGGCTAGCTCAGTCAGAGGAGCATGCCACTGTTAGTCTTGTGGTCGTGAGTTCAAGTCCCACATTGGGTGTAGAGATTACTTAAATAAATAAAAACTTAAAAAAAAAAAAAGACAGAAACAGGCAGTTCAAGAAAATTATGGGAGCTCCTGGGTGTCTCAGTCGGTTAAGCATCTCTTGGTTTTGGATCAGGTCATGATCTCATGGTTCACAAGATCCAGTACATCGGGCTCTACCCTGGCAGCATAGAGCCTGCTTGGTATTCTTTCTCTCCCTCTCTGCCCCTCCCCCAAACACTCTCTCTCAAAATAAATAAACATTTAAAAAAAAAGAAAATTATGAATTGCCTGCCTGTTACATTTTATAACTTTCTGTTAAGGAAAAAAAGGGATCATGTAACTTACTATATCAAAATTTGTATCACAAAAACAAGATAGCCTATCTAAATCTGACTTCCTATACTTTATCGTAACTGCCAATACTTACTGAGTCTATTTCCCAAAGACAGCCACATCATATACACTTTCCACATCCTCTTCTTTCAAAATGGCATGGGGATGGGACTCAATATTACCTACCCTTGAATCTGAACAAGACCAAGACTACTGCAAAAGTGACACTGCAAGACTTCCAAGGTAAGGTCATATACTACAGCTACCAGCTGACTCTCTCAGGACACACAGCTTGGAAGCCCAGACCTACCATGTAAAGAAATCTGGTTCCCCTGAAGCCACCATGCTGAAGAGATCTTACGAAAAAAGTACACAGACCTAGAGAGAGATACCAGGGAGTCCCAGATGTTTCAGTCTTCTCAGCCCAGGCACCACACGTGTGACTGATAATGTCAGTGGGTGAGTTTTTTGGTGACTACAGTCCCCAGCCTTTATGCTGTTCTAGGCTGACACCAAGTGGAACAGGAATGATCTAACCCTACGCAGCCCTGCTCAGATCTTAGATTTATAAGCAACATGACTGTTTTAAGCCATTAAATGTTGGGAGTTGGTTATCATGCAGCCATAGTAACTAGAAGAATGCTTGATATGTAGTAACTTGTTTAATGTTTACAACAACCATATCAGGTAGGTACTATTAGTATCCTCATCTTAATAAAACAGACTGAGACACAGAATTACATGACTTGCCCAAAGTCGGACAAATATAAAACACTAATGCCAAAGTTGATTGCCAGACTTACACATAGGAAAAATCTGAGTAAATCACAGATTTGAGAAATACTGAAATACAACCCATATCATACATCAAAATAACTGACAGTTTCACTTGGTGTGCACACACAAGAAGTTGTTTCTTTGCTTTTGCACACCTATATAGCACACACAAAGGATATTTAAGACTTAGATATAACTTGACTCATTTAGGCGGATAGATAGCTTTGATAACAAGATAAACTATTAAATTTGATTCCTACAAGTCAATTAGTTTCATAAAAAAAGTAATTCAAGGTCACAGAAAGCAACCCAATCCTCAGGTAGAACTTGTCCCAAATTTAGAACTTAGACCATTAGAACAGGAGCCTAACAAAGTCAACATAAAATCCAACTCCAAATATTAATTTGTTTAGAGATAAAGGGGAAGTCACTTTCATTTTTCTTTATCAAGAACAAATAATAGGGCGGGTCTGGGTGGCTCAGTCAGTTAAGCGTTCGATTTCAGCTTAGGTCATGATCTCACGGTTTGTGGGTTTGAGCCCCACGTCTGGCTCTGTGCTAACAGCTCAGAGCCTGGAGCCTGCTTCAGATTCTGTCTCCCTCTCTCTCTGCCCCTCCCCCACTCACACTCCGTCTTTCTCAAACACTAAAAAATTTTTTTAAAAAAGATCAAATAAGGGGCGCCTGGGTGGCACAGTCGGTTAAGCGTCCGACTTCAGCCAGGTCACAATCTCGCGGTCCGTGAGTTCGAGCCCCGCGTCGGGCTCTGGGCTGATGGCTCAGAGCCTGGAGCCAGTTTCCGATTCTGTGTCTCCCTCTCTCTCTGCCCCTCCCCCGTTCATGCTCTTGTCTCTCTCTATCCCAAAAATAAATAAACATTGAAAAAAAAATTTTTTTTTAAAAAGATCAAATAATTATGAAATTGGTCATAAATGGGACTAAAGAATTTAGATCACATCAGATTTCTGTAAGCCCATCTGATTTTGTCTTCCAAACTGCTATGGTACCACAGGCTTTTAGATCTCTAAACTCAGAAGCAATTAGAAAAAATAAGTAAGAAAGAAAAAAAGAAGTAAAGACAAGTGCTTGTTTTATTACGTGTGCTACACATGCTCAAGTCACATCTCCCTAAGGCCCTCCCTACTCACCTAAGGTGGAAAGAATTCTGCTTCCTTATGATCTGGTTGATTTGTATTATGAATCACCTATAAGCCTCTCATTTTGAGTAAACTCCTAAATCTAGGTAGTGCAGTGCCTTGCACACAGTAAATGCTCACATACTTTTAGTGACAAATTTAAGTAGGATTTTTAAGGCAAGGAAAATATATGGCTTTGTCACACTGAGATAATCATAAAAATTAATTGGAGGCACACTAAAAATCATTAGCCAAAACCAAGATATTATTATTACTATTGTTACTGTAATTACAAGCTATTATCACTGTAATTTAAAAAGCTAAAATGGGTTTTTCTAATCAAGAAAAAGACTACTCTCCATCCCTACAATTATTTCTCTGAATAAAAACAAAAGATTTTTTCCTTAAGACCCAGCAGCATTCACTAAATTGGTCAAAAGGGACTTTATGCAACAATGATGAAATATAGCCTATGGAAAACAAGTACGTTGCATTCTTATATCACTACTATGCACTGTGCACATCATTTTAAATTTCCTTCTCATTTCTAGTCTAGTCCAGAAAGCAATAGTCTAGTCTATTGCTCTTTAAGATTACTCCACCCACATTTTTCACAGTTTAAGACAAGATCAGCAAGAAATTATCTTCAAAAACACTGTAATAGTAGAAACATTCTATTTCAATATAATTACATTACAAGGAGTTATCTTTTACCTTTTTTATCTTTTACCTTCTTAAAAAGATTTCCAGGAAAATGTCTATATGCAAAGACAGTACGTAAAAAAATCTGCTGTGAAGGATAACACCCATTTTATACAGAAGCAATCATTACTTGGTTTGTTTTTTTTTTTTTAAGTTAGTTTTAAATCATAAATATGATTTTATCAGATGATTTCAGTACACACACTTCTGACAAAAATGCCTCCAGTAGTCCTCAACACCTCAAAAGACATTTCAAATGACTGTCAACATGAATTTAAAGCACTAAAAAATTCCACAGCTGATTCATCCACTATCAGAACTTTAACAAGTATTTATAAAAAGCAATGACATAAGTTTTATAATTTAGAAATGAACTTGGGGCACCTGGGTGGCTCACTTGGTTAGGTGACCAACTTCAGCTCAGGTCATGATCTCACAGTTTGCGAGTTCGAGTTTTTAAAAAAAAAAAAAAAAAAAAAAAAAAGAATACATTACACTGCTAGTCTATATCAACATCAGTACATAGAAGGAAAAAAAAAAGAAATGAACTAGTAAATGTATTTACTGAGAAATACAAATGTCCTTCTAAAATCCCTGTTTTCTCTAATTAGTATCAGTTCATCTTTCTAGAATATTGAAACATAAATGAAAACCAGAAAGACAGGGACTTAGAAAAGCATTAAAATTAAAGAAATAAAATGCCAATAAAGACTCTCTATTCCCCTAAAGACTGAAAAACTACAACACTTAAATATCAACTTTTGTATTTCATAGTCTTAAAAGAGATACAGGCTATGTATATTATAATTACAAATGAAAATGAGGCCCAGAAATGTAAATGAATTCAAGTACTTAAGTTATTCTTTGCAAAAGAAACAGGCTGAAATTTAAAATAGCCACTGACTTAATACTATTTTAATTAAACTTTCCTAGTCCAGTCTGGTTATAAGAATCACTTAGGCAATATAGTAGCTAAGACCACATCCAGAGCCAGGACTGCCTGCATTCTCAAGGAGCTGTGTAACTCTGGGCAAGTTATGTCTGTGCTTTCTCGCCTCATTAGCGGTTTGTGAGGATGCAGTGAACTGAAGTTCATAAAATCTTTTCAATTAGCTCAAGAGTCTCAGATTCATAAGCAAAATAGACACTCGCAGTTTTCTCCTAAAATAGTATATGCATTTTTTTTGTTGTTGGGAAACAAAATATGGGAGGTCCACTTTCTAAATAATTCAAAAATCAAAAAATAAATAATTCAAACATCATGGTTTTTCTCAAATACTGTTTCCACATATGCTGTTAAAAAGAATGGGGGGAAGGGATGCCTTGGTGCCTCAGAAGAGCACGTGACTCAATTTCGGGGTCATGAGTTCAAGCCCCATAATGGGCTTAGAGATTACTTTAAATTAAAAAAAAAAAAAAAACTTAAAAAGAAAAGATTTTGGGGAAGATATAAGGCACAAAACAGTTCTCCTTATTTCTTATAGTCCTGATAGTAAGAAACAAGAAATTGTGTATCAAGTACATCCACATGCAATTAAATTCAACCAATCCCTGAATTCTGAAGATAGGCAATGCAATAGGTGAGTGAGTGCAGCTGAAGGTAAGTAAAGGAAGTATAAAAATAAATAGAACCAGATTTTAATTCTTAAAAAATGTTACAGCCTAGACAAGACAAACACAAATGAATATTTCAATACAACACCATAAATTACGGTGATTTTTGAACCCAGAAGAACCTATCTAAAGTATCTTTGAGATCCTGGATAAAGCAAAGCCATGCTTGCAATATTCTGGGTTTGTCTAAAGGATAAAAGAGAATATTTGCCAAGTCTACATCTGAATTATCGTATTTGAGCTCCAAATTATTTTATGTTGTTTAAACCCTCACTTTTAAGAAAAAGAATCAATCTGAAGTTCAAGAAATGAAATGATTACAAGCAGTCTCTAGTAAAGCCAGTACTACAATTTCAATCACTTATTTTCACCAGAGTTTTCTTTTCACATCTCTAGGCATGAGAAAGGGAAGGATAAATGACTCTCTGAATTAAATAGAGCCCTAGGCCCTTTACATATTCCATCTCATTTAATCACAACACGAAGGTATTCTATTTTGCAGGCAGGGAAACAACTTCTAAGAAGTTAAATTATAATTCCTTCTAACTTAAGGTTCAAGCTTTCACTACCCAACTTTTCTTTTAGTTATTTTAGTGCTGGTTATGTCTGGAAAAGTAAGCAAGCTATTGTTCCAAAGAAATCCTCAAGAAAAAAGCTTTTTACTCAGAAATAATAACAATATTTTTCTTACAGGGCACTCAGGAAATTAGCTTTTCTTTCCTTTGATTCTGTTTCCCAAGCATGACTTTTCCTCCAACTTCTACCCCAGCTCAAATCTCTTCAGTTCACACCTGTACTATTCCTACTACTTCCTAATTGGTCTCCCAGCTCCCAAAATTTCCAACCTTTGCCACATTTTCCTTTAACACAGCAGTTTCATCATTCATCCAAAATACATTTAAGAATACCTAAGGGGCACCTGGCTGTCTCAGTCAGTAGAGCATGTGACTCTTGATCTCAGGGTTACATAAATTCGAGCCCTATGTTAGGTCTGTAGAGATTACTTAAAAATAAAATCTTGGGGCACCTGGGTGGCTCATCAGGGGCATGATTTTGGCTCAGGTCACGATCCCAGCATCATGGGAACTGCTCAGGGTACAACCTGCTTGGGATTCTCTCTCTCTCCCTCTGCTCCTCTCCCTCACCCCCGCACTGCTCGCTCTCTCTCTCTAAAATAAAAAGAAAAATTTTTAGTAAATAAATAAAATCTTTAAAAAAAAAAAACTAAAATAAGCATCAGGCACTGTGCCAGGTGCTGTGAATAGAACAATCATCAAGAGACACAATTCCTATTCTCAGGGAGCATACATTCTAGCAGGAGAGATAAACAGTAAATAATAAAATTGTTAACAAGGTCAAGGAAGAACCTGGGAATGCTAGCAATGTGACTAACATAGAATCAGAAATAGTTTGCCTGAGAAAATGCTTGAGATAAGATCTGAATGTGACTAGGATTGACAAAAACAGAAGTTGGGCTGAGGAAAAAGAATCTGATTCACAAACCTATACTGACAAAATGCCCACATCTGTGTTCGCATGCAAAATCTCACTTTAGCCATTCTTATTTCTCAGTTCCAATGTGAATCCTCTGATCTAGGCAGAAAGCCTCGTGAACATGGTGGGCTCTTTCTTTTCTGTTTCATTTAGGCTTTCTAAAAATTTCTCATCACTCACCTAACCCTAAAACTCAGCCCTCTCCCCACCAAAACTTTAACCACTGACTACAATACTCTCCAGTTTTTATTTTAATGTACTGTGTCACAAACAATTTACAGAAAAACTAGGAAAAACAACGGAGTCATCTTTTTAGTCTTCTCATTAAAAACTAAGTATCTGGGGGTGCCTGGCTGGCTCAGTCTGCCCAGCAGGGGACTCTTAATCTCAAGGTAGTGAGTTCAAGCACCACACGGGGCATGGAGCCTACTTTAAAATAAAATTAAATTAAATTAAAATAAAAACGAAGTATCTGGGGAGGCGCTATCACATTTCTCTCTTATCACTAAACAGAGCACCATGCTAACTACCAGAGTAAATGCTCAAAATGTGATTTTTTTTTTTTAAACATCCATCCATCCCTCTGATCCATGCCCAAAATTGTCCATTTAGTTCTAAGGCCAATATAACCACTATTTTCACAAAAGCAAACTATCAGTCATAAAAATGAACTCAACATGTGGTTAGATCACTGCAAATCCATTACTATTACTAGAAAACATACCCCAAAGACTTTTAGTAATAGGTCAGCAGCTTCGCTTACATATTAAAAACCATTAAAAAGTATTGAGGCCTTTTAGGTCAACCACTGAATAGATATACATGGTAAAGAAAGCTGATTAAAATGTAGATTTTGTAATGAAATATTTGACCTGGCATTTCCTTTTGCAAGTTTCTGCAGCACTCATTTACAGATACTTGCCACACATTTAACAGCTGGTCTGGCACTTTTTGGCATTCAGATCTTATACTGCTTCATAACAACAAAAGATCATTACTAGCTATTTCTAGTTCATTTGTGCAGTCTGTCTCCCCTCCTCGTGAGATCTCATAGTCACCAGTTTAAGTGAGAGCCAGAATTCAAACCACACATTCAGACTCAAATCACAGACTTAAACCACTACTCCTTATACTTTCGCCTTAACTTCAAAATTTCCATTTAACTTTAATAAAATGTTAAGCATTTTTATACAATAAATGCCTTAACAATGATTTGGAAAAAACCCTCTGGTGACTATCCATTTTGGATTTTCCATACTCATACTCATTTATAAAAACGTGTTTTATAAAAACTCACAATTTCAGAATTGTCTGATCACTTAATAAACATTTATCATACACCTCTGGACCTCCTCTAAGTTGGCAGGGTTTTTTTTTTGGGGGGGGGGGGTTGGTAAAGTAAACCCTAGTCCCAACATGGGCCTTGAACTCACAATCCTGAGATCAAGAGTCATATGTTCTACCAACTGAGCCAGCAGTAGTTCTTAACCTAGACCAAACTCTTTTGAAAAGCTGATAGAAGTTGTTGACATCTTCTCAGAGACACATAAAATTTTGCATATGACCTCAATGGCCTTACTGGAGTACACTGACCCAATACCCTTTTAAATTTATCAATACCACAATACAATGATCCAACCAAAGGCACTAATTCCTAGCCCTCAGTTTATAGTCTCCTTTATTTATACAAATTCTATTGTTGGCATTTCCATTTAATTATAACCCACTATATCCAAGATACTGTGTTTAGACACAATAAAGATCTAAATGAACTGAACTGTCCCTGTTCTCAAAAATACCACTGTACAACAAAAAAGGATAAAGCAAGCATTCAAATAGCATGGATTCTTCAGAAAATTTCACAGGACTCTTAAAATCTTCACAGTAAAAGCTAAACTTTCTTCACAGTTAATAAACTAAGACTCAAAGATATTACTTAAAATCATAATACAAAAATCTGAATTGTTTCCTTTAACTCAGATTACATGCTCTTAATACTGAAATATTCTACACCTCTCCACCTATAGAATAGAGCCATAGGCTGGGAGAGAAAAAAGACAAAAAATACATATGTGAGAACTAAAAGGAAAAAGAAATGAAAACCAGGAAAGGATTCGTTGTGGCATTTTGATGGGTTTTAAAAGGTGGCCTCAGTGAAAAAATCTGAAAGAATTATTGTGTAACAGGGTATGAATGAAAAGAAAAATAGGAAAAACTTCTCTGCTGAATAAAAAGACAGGAAGAATAAAACATAAGCAGGTATATTTAGGTCATAAAAAGCCTTTGTGGCTTCTTCCTGCTGTCTCAGATCACTTACTCTGAGGGAAAATAGCTGCTATGTCAGGAGCACACACAAACAGATATTGACTTGGTGAGTAACTGAAGCATCCTGCCAAGTGCTACAATAAGTGAGCCATCTTGGAAACACTTTTCTAGCCCCAGTCAAGTCTTCAGATGACTGCAATGCTGGCCAACATTTTCACTGCAACCTCATGAAACCCTGAGCCAGAACCACCCAGTTAAGCCTATCCACTCCTCTCAGAAACCACACGTGGTAAGAAATTCTGTTCCCTGAAGTTGCTAAAGTTGAGACAAATTTATTACACGGCAATAAACAGCTAATACAATTGGCAAGGTGTGAAATTTGACTTTATTTACATTAGAGCCAATGAAGTTTTGTGCTAGGAACTAGAGCAAAACCTACGGTTGGAATTAAGTCTCACAGCAATATGCAACATGAAGTGGGAAGTATTTTTTCCTCCCATTTTCCACAATACTCAGTAAAGAGTCCTACACATAGTAAATACCTGTTTGGTTAGTAAGTCAACTTACACACAGGATTCTCTAATTGACTAAACATAGTAGTCTTTATGTTCCTTAAAAGTAAAATGGCCCCTTAGAATCTCTCCATAAATTCAACCCTGAAGTCTAGTTTTTTTTCATGGTTTGTTTTTGGCACAGAGCCATACCTTCCTTAACTGAGAGTTACAGATTATCAATGAAAACTGAGAGCGACTACAAGCTTCTTTCCCTAATCAAAATAAAAAGGTAGCTTAAAGAATGATTTCAGAGCTTATAGACAGCTGCTTCAGAGTTGAAGCGGCAAATACTGAAAGTTCATCATGGAGACACCTGGGTAGTTCAGTTGGTTAAGCATCTGACTCTTCAGCTCAGGTCCCAATCTCATGGTTCTTAAGATGGAGGCCCTTGTGTGGCTCCGCACCGGCAGCATGGAGCCTACTTGGGATTCTCTTTCTCTGCCCCTCCCCACTCACTTGCACAAGCCCTCTCTCAAAATAAATAAACATTTTTTTTTTTAAAAAGGAGTCCAAGGGGCACCTGGGTGGCTCAGTCGGTTAAGTGTCCGACTCTTAATTTCTGCTCAAGTCATGATCTCATGGTTGGTCATGAGAGACAGAGAAGAGCCCCACATTGGGCTCTGGGCTGGCACTGTGGAGCCTGCTTGAGATTCTCTCTCCCTCTCTTTTTGCCCCCCCCCCACCCCACACTCAGGTTATCTCTCAGAACTAAATAAATGAAAGAATGAATGACTGGTTAGCCTCTATGTCATAAGATCTTCCAAATCATACTAATGAGAAATTGGGTAATATAGGTCTATCTCACCAGCATCTGAGCAATGTTAGTTATACCTCAAAGTTTGCAACCTGTAAGGCTGGAATTCCAAATTTTGATCCACAAAATGGTAAGGGCCTCTGGCCTTCCTGATCATTAAGTTTCAAACTATATGCCCTTCCCTATCATCCCATCCTTACACATGCCCTTTTACTTGACATCTGGACTTACCCAGAAAGGCTGATAAAAGTGGCTGAAAAGTAGTCTTGGCTTTTTCAAAATAAGTCATGGTTTCTATTCTAGTTGAAAATATATATATATAGACATATATACAAAAAGACAACCACAAAAAAGTTATTATCAGTTCACTTATACAGATAAGAAGGTAAGAATATTTTCAATGTATAATCTGACTCAATAGCTAAAATTTGTCAACTAAAAAAATTTCAGAGACATTTTAAATTCTAAAATTCTATTTAAACATTAATTAGCCTCTAAAGTAACCCAAAAGGTTATAATTTTTAAGTGGTAATTTTTTAAAAAGTACTTAAGCTTAGGTTCAAAGTAAAAGAGAAACTAGTTTTTAATGGTCTTGCACAGCTCAATATTCCTCCAAAGAAAAGAAATTACATTTCTTTTTCTAACTTTATCAAAATAAACACACTAATAACACACTTACTCTGGTTTTGAATAACTTTCTCACAGGAAAAATTAACCAATGTTTTTGTACCAAGTGTCATTTATTCATTTTATAAATTAGTCACTTTTCACCACACAACACTTAGAGTACACACTTGTAGACTGACACTTTGGATCATGAGCTTTCATATCTAAGTCTTTATATCTAAATGTTTCTTAAAAAGAAGCACTTACAGTCAAAAATATTTAAGATATTTCAACAAATTCTAAAATATGCTAGATAAACTCAAAAGCATGATCTCATTTCAAAGTGAGAAAAAATGAATGGTATTCTAAAAGAAACAGTAAATTTTAATGATAAAATCATTTTGATAGGAATGCCTCAAGTTTTTTACAAGCACTTTAAAACCACAGTATCTTTCCATCGGTTACAAAAATATACACCTCCTACCATGAAATCAATTTATAAAATCCACATAGATTAGTGTAATCTGCAGGACAGTTCATAAGAACTATGATTCCTTCCCAAATTTAAAAGGACTCTTAAAAAAAAAAAACTTAAAAGGCAACAAGGGGTCATTTCAGAATTAAGATTATCAAGACCACCATAACCAGCTTCACCAGTAAAGCTTTTTCATACAAGTGATAAATTTATTACCTTGAAACAGTAAAATGATTACGATATTTTGTAGTCTCTTATGTTCCAGCATTAAGAAAACCAAGTATGTTTGATTATCAGGTCTGAACCTTATTTGGACTTGTGGCACTAATATCTCTTACTCCTTACTCTGAAATATGATGTAAAATTAGATATTCCAGTGTATACCTTATAAATATGAAGTCAAAACTCCACTTCCTGAAATACTACTTGACCAACCATCATCCCCTAAAGGGATGTAGTAGACAGATATTTAAAAAAAAAAAAAAAAACAAGATTAAGAAAAAAAAATCCTGACACATACACCTTGCTATTTAAGGTGAAGTATTTTTACTCGTGAAATGGAAATAGCAGGGGACTTGATAATGTACTTTATTCAGATCCAGCTCTACCACTTGCATTCTATACTTACTGTTTTGAGTAAGACACTCAACTTGCTTCTTCATCTGTTAAATGGAAGTCAAAATAATACCTATCTTGCACCAGAGTTGTGCGAATGAGGCGGAGATATTTAAATTGTGCAGTACTAAGTGTGTGTGTGTGTGTGTGTGTGTCCACACTCTAGATAAATGGAAGAACTATGGTAGATGCTAACTGTATACACTAATATCAACTTTCAAACGTCTACTGGTACCAATGAAGGAGGATATAATAAAATGATAAATAACATATACTTCATTGTGTGGTTCTCATCAATTTTTAGTGGTCTTGAAGACATTCTCCTTCCTGCCATGCCTATGTAGTTTAGTACTATTTTTGTAGTCTATTTTAGCCCATCCAAGATGTTTTCCTCACTAGCTGTATCTAAAGCTGTATTTTCATAATATTTAAAGCTTGGTATTCCTTATAATATTAAATATGAACCAAAATGGTCTTTTTATCAGTTACCAATCAAAATTTCTAGAACTTTAGAATAAAGCTTTTCAAGCCAAATCAATATGGATTGTTAAAAATTCTACTGTTCATCAAAATACTCGATGGTCAAAATACATGCTAGTATACTTTAGAAGCAGAACATACATGACATGGTTCTCTGTGCTTAAAAAAGTATATTAAAAACCAATTAGTTTCCAAAGTGATCAAAAGTAATAACAATTGAAACATACTAATAAATTTTAATGTCTTGAAAAAATGAAGCTTATTTTTGTTGGTATCCACGTTATTTCTCACAAGCTTTAAAAAAATGTTACTTTCTTCAGCGAGCTCTCCAATACATGACTTTAAATATTATCCTCTAAAATCATGACATCCATGTTAAAGCACTACTATATAAAGATTATAAACCACACACTAATAGAGTGTTTCCTTCCAGACTGTATTTTATTATGATTCCAACTCTTTGATTCCGTAAAATTACTTTAAAGGATATCAACTCATTATTCTTTTCTACAATAATTTATACTTGTTTTAAACTTTCTCCCAGATTTGATCACAAATAGAAGCTACTAAAATCAGTTTGGAGATCATATTAATGACCACACATGAGGAATTTTAGAAGCACTGATTAAATATAAAAGACTAGTCTTTTCCCTATTAAGTAGCGAAAAGTGATAGTTGGGGTCTCCTCCCCGAACAAGGAAGTTCTGTTAAATCCAGGCGAGACCAGCCATGTTGGAAAACACTTGTCAATTATAGTTCTGACAAGTGTTCGCGAACACGGTTGGATGAAGCTAACCTTGTGTACTGAGGTGTGTACATCAAGGCCCTCTTAAGCCCTGCCAGAGGATCTGGGCCTACTTTGAGGATTGTTTCTGAGTTAGAGCTGTCCTTAGGTTCGTAAAGAGTGTAGAGCCGAGGGGAAAGAGGGCGGGGAAAGGAGAGTTGGGGGGAAATGGTTTGAGAGTTGGAAGCGGCTATCCGCAGCGAGAGGGGCGCGGCGACCAGGAGAGATTTGCGAGTTGAGAACCTGGGGGAAGGGCTGAAGATTTGGGGAGCGGGGAGATCTCAGCAAAAAGTCCCCTCGGCCCCCTCTGAGGGGCCCATGAGTGCAAGAGGAGGAAGGGAAGGGAAAACGCTTCAGTGCACTGACCTGTCCTCCGAGTCCATGCGGCTCAGGGGTTCCCCATCCGACGACATCTCCAAGCTGCCTCGCCGGCCCCCGGAGGTCGCGCTGCTTCCGCCACCCCCGGTCCCGTAGCCCTCATCGCCGCCACTAGAGACGACGCTGCTGCTACTGCTGCCGCCCCCGCCGCCGCCCTGGCTGCCCCGCGGTCCCTTGGGTTCCTCCAGGCCCTCCTTGCCGTCCCCATCCCCGCTGCTGCTGCTGGCGGCGCCGGGGCTGAGCGAGCGCGTCTCGTCGCTGCTGCTCCCGCCGCTGCTGCCCACCAGGCTCTCGGCGCTACTCTCCTCCTCGCCCCCGCCGCTGCTGCTGCTCTCGTCCTCCTCCTCCTCGTCCTCTTCTTCGTCCTCGTCCTCCCCGGCCTGGCTGGCGCTCTCGGGGCTCGGCTCCGACATCGTCTCCGCCTCGCCGCCCCCCACTCCGCCGCCACCGCCGCCGCCCCCACCGCCGCCGCCGCCGTTCAACAGCAGCACAGCCACCGCCTCGGCCTCGGCCTCCTCTTCCTCCTCCTCTTCTTCCTCCTCCTCCTCGGGGGGCTCAGCCCGGCCCCGCGCCGCCGGGCCAGGGCTGCCGGGGGGCAGAGGGCTCAGGCGAGAGAGCTCCTCCAGGTCGGCCATGTCGGTGATAGCGGCGGCCATGGCGGCGCCTGCTCCTCCTCCTCCTCCTCCTCCCCGCCGCCGCCGCCTCCCTCTCCCGACTCTAGCTCCCTCGCCCCCTCCCAAACGCCCAAAACTCCGCCGACGCCGCTGCAGAGCAGGAGGAGGGCCCGCGAGCTGCGTCAGCCTACACACGCGCTACGGAGCCCGCGCGGGGACAGGCGCGCGACTGCGCGCATTCACGCGGAGACGGTTGCGCGCCTGCGCGGCGGCACGAGGTAGCGCCTCCCCCGGGCCGCGGATTCCGCGCCCGCGCCCCCACCCGTGTACCCGCCCGGCACCCGCCCGGATCCGCCGAGTCCTCAGAGTTTCTTTGGGGCCTTCCCACGCCTTCCCCTTCCTCGCAGCCGCCAGGACACGCAGAACGAAAGCTTGAGTGCTAGCCGGGGATTTTAACAGCCGTCTGAGTTCTCACGATAAAGTCATTCATTCCGGGGATGTTTGGGGAGTGCCCCTGGGTACCGGCAATGAGCCAGGCAATGAGCCCTGGGCTTCTGAGAGCTTGTAATCTACGAGGAGAGATCTTTAAAATGGATAAAAATAAGTAATACAATGCAAGGTACTAAATCCATATGGGCAGCCACAGGTTTTGGTCCAACCTTCGTTTGAATACCCCAAGAAATGGTTAAATCAGTATCAGAGCTAATGTGTCTTATGTTCAAGATCTTCAAACTTGTTAGCTCAGGAGTCCTGTAAAACAATTTTGTACATCCTTAATATAGTTTAAAAATAAATATACATTTTTCTTCAGCTTGTTATAAATATTTTATAACTGTCACACTTTTAAATGTAGCCAATGAACTCTAAATACTGCAGGGATTTAATATCCACCAATATCCACTTTTTAAAATACAATTTCTTTTATACTTGGTTAATTTCCATCCTTCCTTTATCTTCTGGAACTCTTTTATATTCGGCATCCCCTTCAGAATTTTATACTAATAATGAATGTCCTATTTGAACTATTGTATTGATCATCTTATATTTCCTTGTAATAAAATGAAATAAATTGAAATTTAAGGGTTTTTTAATTTCCTGTTATCATAAAATCCTAAATCTTATTATTTCAATTGATCAAAACACATATTTTAAATACTTACATGTATGTAAGTATTAAACACAAAAGTTAAATTTTGTTGGAAATGCATCTTACAGAGATGGAACTCCTAGTTCCAACTAGTCTATTTTATTGGTGGATGAGTAATTACTAGAATGAGAACACGTTCAGCATCAATTCTATTCCAAGTTTTCAATTCCATGGATGCATGCATTGAAGAAACTTGTTTCCAAAAATGAGTGGATGAAAATGAATGGAGTTTTTAGTAATGCCACTTGAATCTTTGAACCCTTTCCAAGTTATATACCAAAAAAAAAAAAAAAAAATCACATAAAGATCTAACAAAAAGTACTTTCATTTTTTATTAAATGTTTTATTTATTTCTGAAAGAGCACAGGCAGGGGAGGGACAGAGAGAGGGGGACAGAGGATCTGAAACAGGCTCTGCGCTGACAGCAGAGTAACTGATGTGGGGTTTGAACTCCTGAGCCTAGAGGTCATGACCTAAGCCAGTCAGAGACTAACCGACTGAGCCACCCAGGTACCCCTAACAAAAATGGTCAGCTGACAGCTCTTATTAGTTTATAAACTTTGTTTGAAGCAAGTAACCTGAAACCAGGAGACTTGTAAAGGATGTGTTACCCATTCTCATTTACCAGTCAATTGTTCCTTTTCTGATGTCCTAGAGATTTTTTGCTCCCCCATCCCCCCCTCCCCCCCCCCCCCCCCCCGCCCCAGGGTATTGCACCTAGGTAAAATTTGGGATGGGGAAGAATTATGCCTTTCTTTTTTTAAAGTAGGGGAGGGGCGGTTGGGATAAGGAAGGCTGGAAAGAACTTTACACTCTGACCCCAGAGGCATACTTTCAGGCAGATCACTTTTAGAGACAGCCACCTGAGAGAAGTGAGGATCTGAGAACTGATTATGTTAAAACAGTAGTCTCCTACTCATACACATCTTGAAAAGTCTTCATAGACCATGAGTACTCCAGTTTTGTATCTGCTGCCTTAGGCCTTTGGATAGCTATTATATGTTCCATATGTTGCCTCAAGGGAAAGCAAAAAATTTTTAAATAATAGTATGGGGCATTATGGTTTACAAATACCTTTAGACACACATACAATGCAAAATCCTAACCTCAAACATTTCAGCCTCAAAGCCACTCTTTGAGAAAGACAAGGAATGTCCTATCCTGTATTGTAAATTAAGTACTATCAGAGAGTTTAACTGAAAAGTGTATACTAAGTGTATGTGCCAGGCACTGTACTAAACCCTGGAAATTAGGGTTAACATTTAGCTGAGCTAATCAAGGAAAACTTCATAAAGGATGTAGAATTTGAACAAATTTGTATAGTAACATATATAACTACATGTAAGTTTAATTAATTTGAGCTGAATCTTGAAGAGTGACAAATAGAATTCTATGTGAGGGGGAATTCTAGGACTGAGAAATAAAAACATGGAAACACATAAAAATTTATTCTGGACAGTGTTAATCAACCATGAGAAAGCAATCTAGAAAACTAAAAAAGACTTTAAGATTAGACTGCATAAAATCTTGAACAAACAAATTGACTTTGGAAGACAACATACACTGAGATTTGTTTTTTAAAGATGTGCTGATATGATTGAAGTTATTTGTAATGGTGGCTAATGCATAGGGGATAAGAAGAAAAGTGTGAAGAGAGTGAAAGTGAATGGGGATTCAACATGTGGAAATGGCAGTTATCAAAGCGACAAGTGAATGCATTAGCTGCAGTATTTGTTGGACTTGGAGAATACAATGAGCTATCTTGGAACTGGCTAAAGTTCAGGTCCCACCCATCCCCAGAGACTTTTTTTTTTAATTACAAATTTTCTGAAAATTTCAAAGAATTAAATAATAAACCACTATACATTTGTATAGATTCATCAATTATTAACATTTTGCCACTTTAGCACAGCCTGTGTTCCTCTGTCCCTCAGTCCCTCCTCCTCTCTCTCTCTCTCTCTTTTAAAATTTATTTATTTAATTTGGAGAGAGAGCAAGGGACAGGCTGAGAGAGAGGGAGCAGAGCATCCCAAGCAGGCTCCATACTGTCAGTGCAGAACCCAATAGGACACTCAAACTCACAAACCAGGAGATCATGACCTCAGCCAAAATCAAGAGTTGGACACTTAACCAACTGAGCCACCCAGGTGCCCCTTCTTCTCTCTTCTTTACCCATCCACTTTACCCCTCCCCCTTCCTCTCTTCTAACCCCTACCTCTACCCCCTCTCCTTTTCTCTCTCCATCTGGGTTTAGTTGCAGATCATTACTCTGCATGTATCTCCTTAGAACAGGGCCACTCTCCTACATAACCACAATGTTAAAGTGTCATTATCCCACTCACTGAAGTGTGTGGCTAGAGGCCAGACTTGTGGATGATGGATTTCCTTCCGGCGGCATCAGGTGAGAGGTGGGTGGATAGGACCACCAGAAGCACTGTCTACCGACCTGTGCACCTCCATAAACTATTTGTTACTGGTCTGTAGCTAGATAAGTACTGAAATTAGCTTCTGGAAACTTCTATAACCACTTGACAGAGTAATTTTATGCCTACTGAATCTAATAATAAAAAAATAGGGCTTATATTTTGATGTCATCAGTTTATTCTATTATTCTAGTAATTCACTTTTACTATATTTTGCAAAAGTATCAGTCCACTAAATTTAAGAAAAAAAAAAATACTGGTCCTTTGCAGATTGAAAATCACTGCTTCTATAGTTCCCTTCTTCCCGCTAGGAGAATATGTGATTCTATGCATATTAGAAGTTACCAGATAATACACCATTGCATAAGAACTATTTGATTAGGAGTAGTATTCAAACCCATCGACCACAGTACTAATGGGGTTGGATTAGCAGTAATTTGAATTCCTCTGCTTTTCTACCTACCAAGCCTACTAACAAAGTAAGGACCCCTCTGGCTTTCCAGGAGCCTCTGGGGTGCGAGGTCTTTCATATACTCACACATTCTTCTCCCAGGGGCCTCTTCTAGGCATTGCAGGCTCCATTCTGCGACCTGTGACACAGGCAAAACAGGCAAAGCCACAGTGTAGCCTGCAGAAATGGAGATGATTGTGTGGACCCGTTTTAGGGGAACCCCGAGGCAGACTGCTTGTGCCCAATATCAGAGAAGGTTTTCAGTGAAATAGCTCTTTATGTTTTTACTCAGAGCTCTGTTTCTCTTAGGCACCCAGACATGCTTTCATGGGCCTTGGATTGGCGACAGATTTGAGTAACAGCCACCCCAAGCTGCATTTATTATTCCCCATCCAATGACTAAGTCTTTCTTATAGAGCTTCTCTGTCTCATTCTCTTCCACTAAAATGAGTTCTGTTCTAGGAAGCAGTCTCAGCCCCCATGTCAGCAGGTTTCTTTCAGGCCTGCCTCACCAGTTTGCCAGACATGCCCAGACATGCTGGAACCCAGCAACAGACCCAGCTTAGATTTAAGCTGAGATTCCTGCTACACCACACGTGAGATACTTCCGAAAACGACAAACGATGTCTCTAAAACATGCAGCTGTCACACATTTTGCACCTTTACAGCCTCCTCATTCTGCATGTAGGTACTGCCATAGTGAGCAAGATCAATAGCAACATAATGACTTCATTCTCTGATTGACTTGGAGTCTAAAGATAGTATACATGAGGGTGCCTGGGTGGCTCAGTCGGTTAAGTGTCCAACTTCGGCTTAGCTCATGATCTCGTGGGTTTGTGGGTTTGTGTCCCCCTTCGGGCTCTGTGCTGACAGCTCTGGAGCCCGGAGCCTTTCTTGAATTCTGTGTCTCCCTCTCTCTGCGCCCCTCCCCCAATCACACTCTGTCTCTGTCTCTCAAAAATGAATAAACATTAAAAAAAAATTTTTTTTAAGTATACACGAAATGATAGAACATCTTACCGAATGAAGGAAAGATAGGATCAAAGCTGGAAAGAACTAGAAATCTGATGAAAGCTTTTCCAACCTGTAGATTGCAATCCAACCAAAACACAACCAAATAATGATTATAGTTTTTTCATAGTCTTTTTTTTAAGTTTATTTATTTTGAGAGAGAGAGAGAGAACCCGTGCAGGGGAGTGGCAAAGAGAGAGGAAGAGAAAGAATCCCAAGCAGGCTCTTGGGACTTGATCTCACAAACCATGAGATCATGGCCTGAGCCAAATCAAGAGTTGGATACTTAACCAACTGAGCCACCCAGGCACCCCATTTTTCTTTCTTTTTTTTTTTTCTTTCAGTTTTATAGTTGTGTATACATATATAGATTATAGCTAAAATTTGTTAGTATATTTTGAGACACAACTGCTTTTGGCTGGCAAATTCCCACAATAAGGAGATCATGTGCATGTCTGGTATTTTGAATAGTCAGTCATTTGGAATTTACTAAATATGCTTCCCTGTAAGCTATCAGTGAATGGGTAGGCACAATGTGAAAGGAGAATAACTTAAATACATTTCTTGCTCTCTTTTGTATTTTGCATCTGACTTGCTAACCAAATAATTTTTTTCAATGTTCAAAATGCTCTCAATTATTAAATTTGAATTTTCTGGGTTAGTTATTGTAGCATACAACTTACAAGACCATCAACTCTCTAAGAAGACAGGGCAAAATCTAAACAAAATACATAATGGGTGAAATATTTAAAAAAGCAAATCAGCAGTTTGGATAAATTACCTTGGCTTCAAGCCAAAACAAAAAACAAAAAAAGGTATCCCACCCCTTCTTTTATTGAAGTATGCATGGCATCTATTTTGACCACTAACCTTACTCATACACTTTTTTCCCCTTTGTTCTTCCCTTTCTCCCTTATTTTGTTACTTGTTTTGATAGCTACTTTGTAGCCCTTTATACATCTTTTGGTAAATTATCTCAAATTATTATTTTTTTAAGTAAACTCCACTCCCAGTGTGGGGCTTGAACTGATGACCCCAAGACCAAGAATCACATGCTCTACTGACTGAGCCAGCCAGTTGCCCCTCAAATTAATTTTTAAAGGTGTTTTGTGGGACCTGGGTGGCTCAATCAGCTAAGCGTCTGACTCTTGATTTCTGCTCAGGTCATGATCTCATGATTCATGAGTTCAAGCCCTGAGTGTAGCTCTGTGCTGATAGCACAAAACCTGCTTGGGATTCTCTCTCTCTCTCTCTCTCTCTCTCTCTCTCTCTACCCCTCTCCCACTAGTGCTCACATGCTCACTCTCTCAAAATAAATAAATAAACTTAAAAAAAAAATTAGTTTTGTGGGGTGCCTGGGTGGTTCAGTCGGTTGAGCATTCAACTCTTGATTTGGGCTCAGGTCATGATCCCAGGGTCATGGGATCAACCCCTGCATAGGGCTCTACTAAGTGGGGAGCCTGCTTGGGATTCTCTCTCCCTCTGTCACACTCTCTCTAAAATGAAAATAAAAATAAAAAATTAACCTCCCCACATCTCTTACAGCTAGATTTGGCCATGTGACTAAGTTCTAATGAGCCAGGAGCAGAAGGAGCCAGGAGCAGAAGGATCACATCCTCCCACAGAAAGCTGCTTGCCCACCCTCCTCTCACACTTTTGTTGTGTCTTGTCCTTGGGCTGGGGCATATACTTGAACAGGGATGAGCCAGCCTCAACCACGCATACCAGAACCAGACCCTAGGATAACAGAGCCACAAGAGAAGGGACCTGTGTCCCTAGATGAGGATGAAGGAATCAGGGTATCATTTTACAGTGCCATCCACTCCCATTGACTAATAACTCAGATATTTTGTAGGGAGAAAGAAATTTTTTATGTAGTTAGTCTGTTCTAAACCAGCCAAATCAGGC
This sequence comes from Prionailurus bengalensis, assembly GCF_016509475.1. NCBI lineage: Eukaryota > Metazoa > Chordata > Mammalia > Carnivora > Felidae > Prionailurus > Prionailurus bengalensis. The sequence continues at coordinate 52,480,618 of NC_057358.1, read as the reverse complement.
CCACCTGAGTGGATCAGATGGTTAAGCCTCTGTCTCTTTATTTCAGCCTAGGTTGTGATCTCACAGTTTGTGAGATGGAGCCCTGTATGGAGCTCTGCAGTGACAACACAAGGCCTCCTTGGGATTCTCTCTCTCTCTCTCTCTCTCTCACCCTCTGTCCCTCCCCCTCCTTTCTCTCTCACTCTCTCAAAATAAATAAGTAAACATGAAAAAAAAATTAGGGGCACCTGGGTGGCACAGTCAGTTAAGCATCCAACTCTTGATCTCTGCTCCAGTCATGATCTCACTGTACTTGAGTTCTTGATTCTGTCTCTCCTTCTTTCTGCCCCTCCCCCACCTCTCCTCATTCTCTCCAAATAAATACATAAATAAACAAATAGCAGAATATCTTTTAAAAAATTAAAATAAAAAAAAAATTAAACCTTGCAACAACATGGGTGGAACTAGAAAGTATGATGCTGAGCATAATTAGTCACAGACAGACAAATATCATATGACTTAACTCCAATGTGGAATTTAAGGCACAAAACAAATGAACATAAGGGAAGGGAAGCAAAAATATAAAAACAGGGAGGGGGACAAAACAGAGACTCTTAAATATAGAGAACAAACCGAGGGTTGCTGGAGGGTTTGCAGGTGGGGGGATGAGCTAAATGGGCAAGGGGCATTAAGGAGGACACTTGTTGGGATGTGCACTGGGTGTCATATGTAGGGGATGGATCACTGGATTCTATTCCTGAAATCATTATTGCAGTATATGCTACCTAACTTGGATGTAAATTAAAAAAAAAATTTAAACCAGCCAAATCAATATCCTAATTAATGCAGGTAAAATGAACAAATTAGATAGCGTTCCTAACTACTTCCAGTTTGGCACTGCCCGATTGGAATCAATTTTGCTCATACAAACTCTTAAAAAATAAAATATGTAAAAAATTTTTTTTTAATTTTTCTTTAACGTTTATTTATTTTTTGAGACAGAGAGAGACAGAGCATGAACGGGGGAGGGGCAGAGAGAGAGGGAGACACAGAATCAGAAGCAGGCTCTGGGCTCTGGGCCATCAGCCCAGAGCCCGACGCCAGGCTCGAGCTCACAAACCGCGAGATCGTGACCTGAGCTGAAGTCGAACGCTTAACCAACTGAGCCACCCAGGCGCCCAAATATGTAAAAAATTTAAAAATAATAGGGGTACCTGGCTGGCTCAATAGGTGGATCATGTGACTCTTTTTTTTTTTTTAAATGTTTATTATTTGACAGAGAGAGAGATAGAGAATGAGCAGGGGAGAAGCAGAGAGAGAGGGAGACACAGGATCAGAAGCAGGCTCCAGGCTCTGAGCTGCCAGCACAGAGTCCAACGTGGGGCTTGAACCCACAAACCACGAGATCATGACCTAAGCTGAAGTCAGCCGCCCAACTGACTGAGCTGCCCAGGTGCCCCTGGATCATGTGACTCTTGATCTCAGGTTGGTGAATTCAAGCCCCTTGTCAGATGTAGAGATTACTAAAAATACCTACATACATACACAAATACACAAATAAAATAAATAGGGGTGCCTCAGTGGCTCAATCAGTTGAGCATCCGACTCTTGATTTCAGCTCAGGTCATGATCTCAAGGTTTGTGTGTGTGAGCCCAATGTCAGGCTCTGTGCTGACAGTGCGGACCCTGCTTGGGATTCTCTCCCCCCCCCCCCTGCCCTTCACTCCTCTCAAAAAATGAAAATAAATAAATAAATAAACATTTAAAATAAACAAACAGGCAAATATCGTTTCTTATTTCCCAGAAATCTGAGATCCTCAGGACCGAGGTCTTCCTTTTTCTGCTCCTTCACCTATAAAATCATCTATATCCACACTCATTTTTCCTTCCCTATGTAAGCCTAAGCACTCTACTGTGGCAAACTCTTAGGTGTCCTGAAAAAGGAGGGAAAATGACCATATATGTATATATGGTCTTTTTTTTCTCCTCACCCTCTACTCGGGCTCTTGGCTCCTTCATGCTCCCTTACATTCGGTTATTTAACCTAAGCAATATTTTGTTAATCCAAATATTGGATCCTTTCAGGTAGAGAGCAGTAGTTTCCAAAGAACTGTAAATATAACACATTGTGTAAGCAAGGTAAAATTGCAGCTTTCTTTGTCCTTGTAGGTGCTCTGATGACAGGTTGAATGAAAGATACACTCAAAACAAATACAAAAACATTTCAGAGGCAGGATTCTGTGCCCTTATGCTTACCATCACAGAATCAGAAATCCAAATAGCTCAGAATAGGACAGCTTAGGACAAGCATCATGAGGAATCCCTAAGATACCAGATAGCAAAACTTACTGTTCCTACAAACATAAGGAAAGTCTCCTGACTATCATAGATAATCCTTATACCTTGAGTAACTTTAATTTCACTGTCTCAAACATCCATCATTCTGTTTAACAAATCACTAGCTTCCCTAATATAAAACCCATTTCTAACATTCATTATGCCATTTAGCAAGGCTTTATGGAGATCTTGATAGTGAAAGATGATGTTGGCAGCAAATTCTGGAGTATGCCCCTTTCTGATGGACTGCTAACTAAAGACTACTGACCTGGGATTTTTTTTTCTTAGCATATTAATTGAGTCTATAGAATTAAAGCTTACATTGTTGGCACATACACAGTATCACATAAACCACCCAAAGTACAGGATTTTGAACTGAATTATGGAAGTATTAATGGTTAATATTAGTTCCATGACTGAATTCTCACCAAGAGAATGTGAACAGAGGTAATATGTACAACTTCCACCTAAATTGTTCTTGACTTCCTTTCCCATGTGCTAGAACAGCGCTGTACCATTGACCCAACTTCAACATGCAGTAATGGAAGCAGTCATATGGAAGGAATATAGGTCCCTGAGTAACTTCACCGTCTGGAGCTGGCAGCCAGTCTACAATGACCAAGCTGCTACATGGTAGAGAAATAAACGTCTATTTTATTCAAGCTACTATATTCTAGAGTCTCCTTTTTTTTTTTTAAGTTTATTTATTTTTGAGAGAGAGAGAGAGAGAGCACAAGTGAGAGAGAGGGAGACACAGAATCAGAAGTAGATTCCAGGCTCCAGCTGTCAGCACAGAGGCCAACGTGGGGCTTGAACTCAGGAACTGTGAGATCATGACCTAAGTCAGACACTTAACTGGCTGAGCCACCCAGGCACCCTAGAGTCTCTTTTTTTTTTAAAGACAACTTTACTTCTCATTAAATGATAAACCTTTACATCTTGACCCATCAGCTTCCATCTCCTCTTCTATGTCTTCAATCTCACCCTCTATACTTGCTCCTTTTCAGTTTACAAACATGATCAAGTCCTTACAAAGTATTTCTTTCTTTTTCATGCAAATTTTTTTTTATTTTAAAAGTGTTTATTTTTGAGAGAGAGAGAGAGAGGGAGAGAGAGAGAGCCAGAGAGTGAGGGAGGGGCAGAGAGAGAGGGGGACAGAGGATCTGAAGCAGGCTCTGCACGGTCAGCACAGAGACTGACATGTGGCTCGAACTCATGAGCCATGAGATCATGACCTGAGCTGAAGTTGGATGCTTAACCAACTGAGCCACCCAGGTGCCCCTTTTCCATCCAAATTTCTGAAAATATGAACTATACTTGCTTGTTCCATCTTCTTACCTCCCATACACTGTCTTTCTATTACAAAGTGATGTCCATTCCCACATTTTTTAAGATGACTCCCAGTAAAACTATTAATTAAATCTGGAGGATACTCCTCAGTTCTACACTTACAACTTGCTATCACCTTATAACGAAAATAAGTCTCAGGCCAAATTCTGCACCATGTACATCGCTGCATTTTCTCCTCTGCTCCATCCTCATTTTCTCTCCTCTCTTATTTCAACAATGCCACACCTTCTAGATTGCTGGTCTCTTTCATAGATTTTTCTTGACCTCCCTGTTTTTGAAATGTTGGTTCCCAAGTCTACATCCTTGACTCATTCTCTTCTGGTTCTACAAAGTCTTCCTGGCAAATAACATCTCTCCTGCTGATTCTGATCTCTGATGAGAACCTCCTGGATTCATTCATTCATATTTTTGGAGAGCACTGATTCTTTCTTGAGGTAGAAGATCCTTGATTTATACTGACACCAATAAACAAAATTGTATGTGCTTCTGTGTCAGTTTTCCCCATGTATCGCAAATTGACTTCAGTCTATTTGGCCTTTCAGCAACTGTCAGGTTCTGTTAGTAAATGTCAATAGCATCTATTGATTGGACTAGGTGGAAGCTGGGCGTGCCCTTCTCCAAACATTGATATCATGTGATAGATTACAAGGAAAGCAAGACTTCATTGTAATTCTTCCAAATGTATAAACTTTTATTAGCAAGTGGACAAAAAAGTCATATAACATGTTCATATAAGGTTTCAGGAAATCCTCACTCTTTGTCCTCGGACATGCCCACAAGCATCTCATATGAGAGACTCACTCTGAGGTGGCTGTAGCAATATCCAAACAGCAGAATCAGCCAACCTTCTATTCAGATCTGTCAGTCTATGTCTCCAAACACTGAATAGAAGGCCCTGGGGCGAGGTGGATAACACAGAATCAAATAGAACTTAGACCAAGAAGGTAGTAGATTGCTGGGCTTCCCAGCAACTTCTTTACCATGTATTGATTATGTTGAGTGTCTACTACATGTCAGGCACTGTTCTTAGCATTGCATATATAGCTATGAATAAAGCCAATAAAAATCCCTGCTCTTGTGAAACTTATACTCTGGTCAGTTGTGTTGTTGTATCTCATTCACACAAGAGTGACAGGGCTGTGAAATCTCTCTAACCAGCCATACATCTGGGACATCATTTATTTCACCAATGAAAATGTATTTCTAAACTCCCTTTTAGTAATTAATGAACCTTTGGATATAAATTTCAATACAGATCCTTGAAATGCTTAAATAGCCACCTGGGGAGTATGGATCCCTGATTAGGGTACTTCAGATTATAACTAACCACCCCTAGAGTGTGAATTCCTAATAGGGTAACTCTAATGATAACTAACCTTCCCTAGAGTGTAGATGAAAGCTAATTTACACACAAGTACATTACACTGTTTATAAGGAAGTATTTTAAAGTAAATTATAACAGAGGTAATATAACAACATGGCAAGAAGCATGGTTGCACAGAGCTCCCAAGTTTCACATATAGGTTTTAAAATACTGAAAGATACCAACCATCTCTCTTAGGACTTCTGAGTTCTCCTTGTGATCTAGCAACTACAGGTACAACAAAAGGTATATCAGACCATCCTAGTGTAACACAGTTCACAATCATTCTGAATGGCCAGTTCCCATACCACTCCAACCACTGAATATGTTCAATAGCATTGTTGCTCAAGTCTTTAGCCATGAAGAAACTGACAAGGCCCTCTGAATTTCAACTTCAAATACCCTGAGGAAAAAATAATAACTGTCCCAGTTTGGACCTAAGATTCATGCCCAAATTGATTGGGATTGGTAAGGGCATAGGACCTTTATAACTTGTTTGATGGGATGATGGAGATGCTTGCAGAAACTCTTAGGAGGTTATGAAAAGTGTTCCAGCATCAGGGTTTTGTCAGGAGAGTAAATCAAAGGGGGAAAGAACCAAAAGAGTTAAAGATATATACAGGAGAGTGAACAATGACATTTAAGCTGGGTAGAAAAGGAAGTAAAAACAGGATTTTATCAGGGTAGCTGGCTGGCTCAATTGATAGAGCATGCAACTCTTGATCTCAGGGTTTTGAGTTTGAGCCCCACGCTGGGTGTATACATTACTTGAAAAAACAACAGCAACAAGAACAGGACTTTATTAAATCATTTGTAGTAGAGAATAGTATTTATATCAAAAGAGATATTGGAGCGCCTGGGTGACTCAGCTGGTTAAGTGTCTGACTTCAGCTCAGGTCATGATCTCGCAGTTCATGAATTTGAGCCCTGCATCAGGCTTTCCTGTCAGTACAAAACCCACTCTGGATTCTCTGTCTCCCTCTGTCTGTGCCCCACTTACACGTGTTCTCTCTCTCTCTAAAAAATAAATAAACATTAAAAAAAAAAAACAGAGAGAAAGATGCATACTTGAAATGCTATCTGTTCTGGTCCATTTATATAAATATATATATGTAGTTCCACAGATGATCTGGTAGTATTAATAACTGTTACTTTATTTCTTTTTTTAGGTTTATTTATTTTTGGGGGGTGCCCAGGTGGCTCAGTCATTTAAGCAGCTGACTCTTGATATTGGCTCAGGTCATAATCTCACAGTTTGTGGGATTGTGCCCTGTGTCAGGCTCTGCAGTGACAGTGTGGACCCTGCTTGGGATTCTCTCTCTTCCTCTCTCTCTGCCTCTCCCCTCCTCTGATGTGTTCACACATGTGCTCTTTCTCTCTCAAAATAAACTTAAAAACAAAACATATATATATATATATATGTTTTATATATATGTATATATATACATATATGTATTTGTATATGTATGTATATATATATATGTATATATATATATATATATATACAGCTGAAGAATAGCATGTTTCTCATATTATTAAAATAGCAAATAGTTCAAAACTAGTAAATGGAAGCAATGAACAAATATTGAAAACCTATTATGCGCAAGTTCTGTTCTTGCAAATTAATATGAGACAATTTGGGCATGCACAACTCTTAGGTTCTTTTTGGCAGATACAAGTAGCCAAAAACTTTCTTTTCAAGTAAAAGCCAAGATTCCAGAGGGAAAATTGGGTCAGGCACCCAGATTCCTCCAGTGTTTTTGACTAGGGACCCGTTGAAGGATTTAGCCTAGGGCATCATTGCTAAGGACATAGGCTATAAGCCTCTTGAGATTTGTATTCCCTACTTATGCTAGAGCAGGGAGAGTCTGGAATATTTTTAGATAACCATACATCTTGAATATCTTTATTTTGCCATTAAAAAAAACCTCATTTCCAACATTCATCATGTTGGTCAACAAGCCATTGTTTTTATCAGTAAAACCTATTTCTTACATTTAGTAGGCAAATTACAAAGAATCATTGTTATCAAGATACTGATAACAGAAGCATTTATAAAAGCTACCTCTGAATGTTAGAAAAACCACCACCCTACACAGTGAATTCTTTTTTTTTTTCTTTAGCTTTTCATTATTACGATTTTTATATATATGAAATGTACAGAGAATAGTGTAACGAACACCCAAACACTCATCACCTAGATTTAATAACTCTTATAATTTCCTCATATTTGCTCAAGTATTACATAGTTAATTATAAACATCATGACATTTCACCCTTAATTACTTTAGTACGCACTTCTAACAACCTAAATACATTTCCCCATGATCACCCTTAAATACATTTCCCCACGATCACACTTAATAAAATCAACAGTAATACCCTAATATCCTCTAATGCTCAGTCTGTACTCAGGTTTCCACATTTGTCCCTAAAGTGTCTTTTACAGTTGATTTTTAAATACCAGATCCAATGAGAATCTTGCCTTGCATTTGGTTATTAGTGACTTGCACCTTCCGGATTAGAATGTTGGCAGCCTCTGGGTTATAGTTTAAGCCAAATGGTACACACATAACATCATAATGTATATATTAAAATTTTTTAAAAATAATGACAGACCTCCCAATGACTTTACTAGATATTTTTGTCAACATTATCTTATCTATTTCTTTCTTTTTAAATACATATGTATTTTTAAGTAATCTCTACACCCAATATGGGGCTCAAACTCATGACCCCAAGATCAAGAGTCATAGGCTCTATTAAATAAGCCATCCAGGCGCTCCCTTATCTATATTTTTCCCAGAGAGGAAGAAGGTTTCCAAGGGACTCAACCAGACTAACGTGTATTCCTTATAGAAAAGACCTTTTTAATCAGTTTGGGAATTCTTAAGTTAAAAGCACAGAGGATTCCAACACCACACTTTGAGAAACTGACCCATAGGGTATGTAAGTAGCACCCTCTCAGGAATGACTCTAAAAACACTCTGGGATTTGGCCGCTAACCACTTTTCTATTGTCTTTTGCACCCATCTAGATCCCCTGAGCTCTTCAGTGTTCACTGATAAGGCCAGGATTAGGGTGAGGAGAGATGCCTAGGACAGAAAAAAGAAGGAGGAACTACTTTCATGTGCCAGGCCTACACTTATGTGACTGAAAAGTAATATCTGATGTGATAATAGTAATAATAATAATATTTATTAAGTCTTTACTTGTGCCAGGGACTGTTCTAAGAACTTTACATGGATTAACTCATTTAATCCTCCCAACCCCATGAGGTCGGAATTTGTAAAATCCCCATTTAGAGATGCACAAAAGCCCTCTCACCAGAGCGCTGGGGCTAGTCTGGCTCTACAGGCAAAAGAGGACATTCTCTCTTTACACAGTCACCTTTCTTCTCTAGTCCACGTGGCTATCTGGCCACCTTGGTGTTGTCTATCAGTCAGGCCATACACACTGCCTGCCCTGGGCCTTCCATGCTGAGATGGTGAGCTATATCCTCTCCTTTGACCACTCTCTAATACTGTGAATTCTCAGATTAGGTATACAGTTCTAAAAAATTTTTTTCTTCTTCTTCTTCTTTTTGATGTTTATTTATTGGGGCATCTGGGTGGCTCAGTTGGTTAATTTTCCGACCTTGGCTCAGGTCATGATCTCACAGCTTGTGAGTTCGAGGCCTGCATTGGGCTCTGTGCTGACAGCTCAGAGCCTGGAGACTGTTTCAGATTCTGTGCCTCCCTCTCTATGTCCCTCCCCTGCTTTCTCTCTCTCTCTCTCTCTCTCTCAAAAATAAATAAAGTTTAAAAAGAAACTTTAATGTTTATTTATATTTGAGAGAGAGACAGACAGACCACAAGCAGGGGAGGGACAGAGAGATGGAGACAGAATCTGAAGCAGGCTCCAGGCTGTCAGCACAGAGCCTGATGCAGGGCTCAAACTCACGAACCATAAGATCATGACCTGAGCCAAAGTTGGATGCTTGACTGACTGAGCCACCCAGGCACCCATCACAGTGGAGCTAGTAATGAACACTAGATCCTAAGATGATATCCTTGTTTTATGAAATATCAGAATAGATTTGTCTGTTAGCAGACTTGAATACTTTCAGAATATCCACTTCCAAATCCAAAAGTTTAAGTTCCCACACACAGACTTTTAATAGTTTGCTTTGCCAGTTCTTTAGTTTATGTGTCAGCAACAAGGGTGTGTGTTTCACACCTAACCTCCCTGGAAGCTTTCAAGGAGCCTACTCATTGCTGCTATCACCAACTTCTTCTCTGCCATTGATATGGAGGTTAACTCTAGTTTAAGTAACAAAGGTTCATTTACCCAAAATAAACTATGCATTTTAGCACTTGTAAAGCACTTAAGCCTTCCCTTCACTGCCTGAAATGCAGCTATCTGCATTTTTAGCTAGCTACATATTTTAGCATATCACTGACAAGTCTCTTCAAGCTCACAGCCATGACACATCTTCCGAAGGCTTCCAGCCCCAGAATTCTTAGCTATCAAGATCCACATGGGCAGAAATAGTTCTGATCACTACCAGAAGTCCGGCAAACAGGTCACACATTCGATAATTCGGTATTTTTATTTATTCAACAAATATGCACTGAACACCTACTATGTGCCAGGATTTGTAAGGTCTCTGGCAAAGAATTCAGAACTCTTGTTTTGGTGGGAGAAAGGGTGGATAAAGCCTAGAAACTGGAGAGCCACAATTCCTAAGGGCACCAACAGGCTTTGGAGAGAGCAAGGCATTCGCATTGACTCTCTTGGCTAGAGAAAACGTCTGTAAAGGACCAGACACAAAGCAGGTTCTGTCTCAAATATTTGAATCTATTCCATCTACACCATTTGGCTGGCAGGAAGTCCCTGCTCTCTGTGGATTTACTAATGGGAGACACAAACCTCTGACATAATGAAGTGGCAGGAGGTGTGTTTTACTCCAGTTTCTCTTGAAGGGCAAGAATAGCAGCAAAAGTTTCTTCGGTTAATCCCATGGCGCACATTTCCGTGTGGGTGCGCATGCTGGTATGCGCTCGTCTGTTAAATACAACAGGCTTCAGCTCTGTAAGAGAGAGTGAATTAATTTATGTATATTTTTGAACAATAAAAAAAAAAGGAAGCCTGGCAGTGAAGTTAGCACACTGGGCCTATTTTATTTTATTTTATTTTATTATTTTATTCTATTTCGGAGTGTGGGGCCCTATTTTAAAAAGAGACAGTCTGATCTCTTAGAAGGGGTATGCCAGTACTTTTTTCTGGCCCTGTTTGGCTCCATTCTTACACATAGATGACAACTACACGAACAGGCTACAGGCTGAAATCGATTCCCTTGAGCACACTGAGATATCTACGAATTTAGGGGCTATTCTAGATTTTAGAAGGTTAAATCAGACAATGATTCAGAAAGTTTGTTTTTAAAGAGAGAAGCTATATAATTGTTGCTCAGAAGAAAAATTTTAATGCAGCCCAAAGATAATTAGCTACAAAACCTAAATTAGATGTAGTACTTGCCAAATTGACTTTCTATAACTTAGAAAAAAAGATTCCTAAGCAAAGCTTACAGTGTTATAATGAAAAAAGCCGTCTACTAAGCCTGGTCTGATTGACTTGGTCAAATGGTATATAAATTAAATCCATCTGAAGAATCTGATCTCCAAATGGGATTTTCATTTCCATCAGACTGCAGTTTAAAAATGTACATGAAGTAAGAAAGTAAGAGTAAAATCATTTCCCCCCATGACCGGTGAACTTGGCAGCCCACGTGGAAAATGAGCCAGCTCTTCCCCTGCTGAACAAATCCATTCAAAATGATTTCATAGTTTTCCTTCCTCATCCTTTGGAATGTGGAAGCCATTTTCCAGTGGGCTTTTTAAAAAAATGTCTGAATTTAACCCTTTGAAAGAAGATATTTATTCTCTTTTTGTTTTTGTTTTCCAAGGGTATGTAGAATAATGCAATGGGGATTTTTTTTTTTTTTTTTTTAGCACAATAGCTGTAGGCAGGAAGTTGACTCCATCTTATTTAATTAGGACCCACGGGAGATAGTTGTGTCTAATATAATGCAAAGTTCTATAATTGAACTAATGTGATTTTGCAGCCACCTGCCAGGGAAATACCAATGCAGGTAGCTTAAATGATACAGGAAAAAGTTTTTTTTTTGCTTTGGTATTGCAAAATTAAATAAGCAAATTAAAAATCAGTAGTTGAAGACTGCTAGCTTTTGTAGTCAGGTTGGATTTGTTTTGGGGTATCTTTCTTCCTTGGCCTAATTTCCCCATATCTTATGCCAAACTCTATTCCAGGCAAAAAAGATATATACATATTTGCTTATATACACATAAAATATATCTTCTAGAAGGGAAACACACAAAAAACTTTAATTTTTGTATTTTTTATATTTTCTTTTTTTGTATCGATAAAGTTAATTCACATATTGGGACCCACAAAATGGAGGCTGCACCAGTGGTGGAGATCATGTCACAAAATGAATTAAGTCAGCCTGCACTTACAGGAAACACCTGTCAAGGAATCCTAACAAACATCACTCACAATCTTCTAACTCAGCTTTGGCTAGCTTACCTTAGTCTAGAAAATAGGATCTGCTAACCTTATAAGGAAATTCCGGACTCTTAGCCTACCATACCCTGTTTCTGGGTTGCCTCTTCTAACACTTTATAAAATTCACTCTTTCCCAAAATCCCTTGGGAAGAATGCTCCACTGCTTGTTAGGCATGGTACTCCCCCAATCCACAGATTATCTTCCCTTGAATAAAGCACATCAGATTTGTTACTAAATCATTTATGTGTTGTCATTTGACAGTATATACTCATTCATATTAATTCATTCACATTACTCCAAATTGAAAAAGGGTTTATAGTGTTGGGGAGCAAGAATATCCTGTCCCCTTCAAGGTCCTTCTAGCTGGACTAAGAATTAAATTGACATGAGATAGATTAACAAAAGAAAATCAAATTTAATAGCGTACGCACGGGAATCCACACAGACATTGAAATTCCAAAGACAGGCAAAATGAGGTATGCGTGCCATCCTGAAGTGAGGAGAAGAGGATAGGGGTCTGGGACTTCCAAGAGAAGGAACGCAATTCATAGGGCAATAAGAAGAGCTGATGTTTGGCAATTAGATACTTGCCTTGCCATATAGATGGGTACTTAGAAAAATTTATCTTTGGTAATAATTGTAATTCTGGGAAAGACCCCAGATTTAGATTCTTCTGAGTAGTTAAAGAAGGGGCAAAATTTTCTGTTGAGTCTACAGGGTCTCAATTGCTTTCAGCTCAGAATAGTCTTCATGTGAGGGGTGCCTGCATGGCTCAGTTAGTTAAGCATGCAATTCTTGATTTCGGCTCAGGTCAAGATCTCACAGTTTGTGGGTCCAAGCCCCGCATTGGGCTCTGTGCTGACAGCACGGGACCTGCTTGGGATTCTCTCTTTCTTCCTCTCTCTGCCCCTACCCTGCTCATGCTCTCTCTCAAAATAAATAAATAAACTTAAACTAAAACTTTTTTTTTTATTAAAGAAAAATAATAGTCTTTATGTCTCATGGCCCCTCTTGGGGCAGCCTGCCCTAGGCCCCTACAACAGGAAAAGTCTTTCCACCTTTACCTCCTAGCTACCCAATTCTCCTTTTCAAAACAACTAATATTATAAGTTTGTTTCGACTTTCTTTTTGTTGCAGTGAGGACTATAACTCTTTCTGAGACATTTTATAGATATTTAAGCAGCTATACACATACACATATATATCTATATCTGGATATATATATATATATATATATACACATACATATGTATACACACATATATATTCCATAAACCCCAATCTTTAAAAAAAATTTTTTTTTAATGTTTACTTATTTTTGACAGAGAGAGAGAGAGAGAGAGAGAGAGAAACAGAGACAGAGCATGAGTGGGGCAGGGGCAGAGAGACAGGTAGACCCAGAATCCGAAGCAGCCTCCAGGCTCTGAGCTGTCAGCACAGAGCCCATCGCGGGGCTCGAACTCATGGACTGTGAGATCACGGCCTGAGCCAAAGTTGGACGCTCAACCAAATGAGCCACCCAGGCGCCCCCCTTCCCCCATCTTTATATATATTTTTTAATGTTTATTTATTTTTGAGAGAGAGAGAGAGGGACAGAGTGCAAACAGGGGAGGAGCAGAGAGAGGGAGTCACAGAATCGGAAGTAGGCTCCAGGCTCTAAGCTGAGCTGTCAGCACAGAGCCCATCGCAGGGCTCAGACTCATGGAGTGTGAGATCATGACCTGAGCCGAAGTTGAACACTCAACTGACAGAGCCACCCAGGCATCCCTCTTTATTTTTATACAAAGGTTAACATTCATCTGTATCCTTTTTGTAACCCCCAATGTATATTTGACAAAGGAGCAAAGTCTGGAACAAGTGGATATCCATGTCCAAAAAATGAACCTAGATACAGACCTTACACCCTTCACAAAAATTAACTCAAAATGGACACACCTAAATGTAAAATGCAAAAGTATCACACTCTTAGAAGAGGATATAGGAGAAAAACTAGATGATCTTGGGTTTGATGATGACCTTTAGATACAACACCAAAGGCTGATCCATGAAAGAAATAGTTACTCAGCTAGATTCCATTAAAATTAAAAACTCTGGTCTATGAAAGACACTGCCAAGAAGATAAAAAGAGAAGCCACAGACTGGAGAAAATAATTGTAAATACACATCTGATAAAGGACTATTATTTAAAATATACAAAGAACTCTTAAAACTCGACAAGTGGCTATAATAAAAATATATTTGGTCTTTGTTCCCAGTTCCTTTTTTGTTTGTTTAAGTTTCGTTTATTTATTTAAGTAATCTCTACACCCAATGTGGGGCTCGAACTTATAACCGTGGAATCAGGCGTTCCATGCTCCACCAACTGAGCCAGCCAGGCGCCCCTCAATTTACACTCTTATCCGCAAAATATGAGTTTCTGCATCTGTTTCTCACAACCTCAAAACAGAGTGCTTATCAAATATTTGGATTTTTACCAATCTGATGGGCTTAAAATGTTATTTCAGGTCAGTTTTTAAAACAATTTTTCTTATGGGTATTTTATATTTCCTGCATTTTTTTATTTTTATTTTTAGATTCTAACTTTTTGGTGGTTAATCCATCTGGAATTTATTTTGGGGAGCAGTGTGACAAAGAGATTACTATTTTTCCTTCAGTATTATGTAATAAGGAAACATTGTCCACTCTTTCTTTACCCATTTGAAAGGCTCCCTCTTTCTGGATGCTATTCCCTTTTGTGGCTGTATTTTATTATACCTAATACCAATATCTCCAATATCTTTATTTATTTATTTATTTATTTATTTATTTATTTTAAGAGAGAAAGAGAGAAAGAGGGACAGGTAGAAAGGGTGGGAGAGAGAGAATTGCAAAGCAGGTTCTGTGCTGTCAGCGCAGAGCCCTATTCCAGGCCAAAACTCACAAACTGTGAGATTATGACCTGGGCTGAAACCAAGAGTCAGACGCAAAACGTAACCCAGGTGCCCCCCAATACCAATATGTTAATGGTTTTAATAACTATGGCACCAGACTATGCTCTGTATCTAACAGGGCAAGACTTTACTTACTAATCTTTCTTCTCTAAAATTGTTCTTCTATTCCTTATCATTTCTTCTACCAAATGAATTTAAGAATCAGCTTGCCAATTTACATAAAGAATCTCTATGAGAAATGATTAGGACTTACAGTGAATCCATTGGTAGATTTCATGGGACAACTGTATTTTTTGGGGGGGGGGGAACAACTGTATTTCAATTTAGGAATATGACATATGTCCCCACTTAAGCCTTCTTTTACTTCCTTCAATAATGTTTTCTATTTCTTGTTTAATTTACTCTTAGGCACTTTTAGGGGTTCTGTTGTCATCATGGCCCAGATCTGTTTTTGTTTTTGTTTTTGTTTTTAATTTTTTAAATGTAATTTCTATACCCAACACAGGGCTTGAATTCAGAACCCTGAGATCATGAGTCACATGCCTTACTGACTGAAGCAGCCAGGAGCCTCTCAGATCTTTTTCTTTTTTTTTTTTTTTTTTTTCAACGTTTATTTATTTTTGGGACAGAGAGAGACAGAGCATGAACGGGGGAGTGGCAGAGAGAGAGAGGGAGACACAGAATCGGAAACAGGCTCCAGGCTCCGAGCCATCAGCCCAGAGCCTGACGCGGGGCTCGAACTCACAGACCGCGAGATCGTGACCTGGCTGAAGTCGGACGCTTAACCGACTGCGCCACCCAGGCGCCCCAACAGATCTTTTTCTTATTACATTTTTTGAACTTTAGAATAGTTATACTTATTGTGTAAGATAAACATTTTTCTTTAATATTAAAATTTTTAATGAGATGTAGCTTATATGTGGTGACTCTCTTTCAGAATGAAATATATTATTTTCCCTGAAATGACATAAGGTTAAAAAAATGTTGGGGCACCTGGGTGGTTCAGTCAGTTAAGTGGCCAACTTCGGCTCAGGTCATAATCTCAGTTTGTGAGTTTGAGCCCCGCATCGGGCTCTGTGTTGACAGCTCAGAGCCTGGAACCTACTTCAGATTCTGTGTCTCCCTCTCTCTCTGCCCCTCCCCTGCTCACACTCTGTCTCTCTCTGTCTCTCAATAATGAACGCTAAAAAAAATTTTTTTTTAATGTTTATTTATTTATTTGGAGACAGAGAAAGAGAGTGCTGAGGAAGAGCAGAGAGAGAATGAGAAAGAGAATCCCAACTAGGTTCTGCACTGTCAGCACAGAGCCTGAAGCGGGGCTCAATTTCATGAACCGCGAGACCATGACCTGAGTTGAAATCCAGAGGTGGATGCTGAGCCACCCAGGCACCCCAACACAAGCTTTTGAACAGGAATGAAACCTAGCATTTATTATGCAAGGAAAAGTACTATTTGCTGAATACCTACTATACTAGCAATAGCTAATACTTATTTAGCACAATTATATGTCAGCCACTATTTCAAGTGTGTTATATACTTTAATTCCTGACAACAATCCTGTGAGGGAGTTTGTAATATTTGTATTGTATAGGTGTATCAACTAGGTCACAGAGAAATTAAGAAACATGCTCAAAGTCACACAGCTAGAGAGTAGTGGAGCTAGGAATAATAAGCAGTTGGCTTCAAGGTCTTCTTAATCATTAGGCCATATTCACCACTAGTTGCCAAATATTGAATTTTAATCTATTATTTCATTTTTAATCTGTATAGCCGTATCAGATTGAAAACTATTAAACTCATTTTACATCTGGGGCAATTTAGGCTAAGAGAAATTAAGGAACATGCTCATAGTTCACATCGCAGTCCTGGAGTTACTGGTATTCCAAAGTCAACCTGCTTTCCATTGCTCTTTGCCACATCTCATTTCGTCTGTAAAACTGCATTTTTATTTAGCCATTAATTTGATTTTTGGTCAAAGGTAAATAAATCTTGCAATCAGAGCTTCTTTTTTTTTTATTTTTTATTTTATCTTATTTTTTTTTTAACGTTTATTTTTGAGACAGAGAGAGAGAGACTGAGCATGAACGGGGGTGGGGCAGAGAGAGAGGGAGACACAGAATCGGAAGCAGGCTCCAGGCTCCGAGCCATCAGCCCAGAGCCCGACATGGGGCTCGAACTCACGGACCGCGAGATCTTGACCTGAGCTGAAGTCCGACGCTTAACCGACTGAGCCACCCAGGCGCCCCGCAATCAGAGTTTCAAATGAGGGTGAGGTTACCAGAGATACCATATTAACACGTATCATTTCTGTCAAAACAAATGACTTGATATTTTAGCTAATCTGTGAGGCTCTTTTACAGGGAAATTCATTCTTTTCCTTGCACTTTTAGAAAATGGCACAGTGGCCCCTTTTCATTCTACCATCTTAAAGGGCAGAACTCATGCTCTCACGAAAAATAATTACCAGCCTTTTCTCTTCAGTATACTATAAGATGCGTTAATTTAATATTTATCACTTAAAATGGCAAACAACAGTCGTAGTCTCTACACTTACAGGAGTTTTATTCTAGTGGGGAGGCATATATTAAGAAATAATCTATGAAGTGTGATCATTGCTCCGACGGGAAACACAAAGTGATTTGAGAGCGACTGGTCTAGTCTTGGTGTGTGTTGGGCAAGGGTATCAAAGACAAGTTCTTCAGGAAAAAAATTTGAGCCAAGATCTGAAGAATGGGTCATCAAGGAGGTTATGTTCAAGGAGCTAAGAGGACTGGGTGGGGGGCGGGGGCGGGGGGAGTTGGGTGCAGAGAACTGATGAGAGAGAGCAACTCACATTAAGGTTGAAGAAGTAACCGTGAACTAGAGAGCATGCAGGCTTTGTGAATTTTAAGGGCTTTTCCTTTTTGGCCCTAAATTAATGGGAACCCTTTGAAGAGTTTCAGTAGTTTCTATTCAAAACCTTTCTGACAGCAAATGAGATTTTTTTGCTTCCTGACGCCAAATACGTGGTGTCTTTTCCAATACCACTTCCACTATCTGATACCAACTGGATATACAACAATTAATTTCGATTCTGATACTACCTGGAGTTAGCATCAGATCCCACAGGCTAAAGGACTTTGTCCCACAAGAGTGCTCCCACCTCAGACACCAATTACAAGTCTGCACCACTCTTCCTTCTAACTGAACAGCTATAAACTTGAGGGTTCCCACAACTCCTCTCTCAGGTCTGATAATTAGCTAGAATGACTCAGAACTCAGGAAAAGGGTTTTGCTTATATTACTGGTTTCTTATACAAGCTAGAACTCAGGGGCGCTGGCTGACTCTGCTGGTGGAGCATGTGACTCTGATCTCTGGGTTGTGAGTTCGAATCCCACACTGAGTATAGAGATTACTAAAAAATAAATAAATAAAAACTTAAAAAAAGAGTTAGAACTCAGACACAGCCAAATGGAAGAGATGCACAGAGCAACATATGGGGACAGAACTTAAAGGTCCCATGCTCTCTGGGTGGGTGTTCCATGCTTCTGGCAGCTCCATGTGAGGTCATCAACCCAGGGGTTGGTGGTTGGTTATGGAGGTTTAATTGTGCAGGCATAATTGATGAAATCACTTGGCATTGGTGGCTAGACTCAATCTCTGGTCCATCTCCTCTCCCTCGAATTTGGAGTGTGGAGCTGGAAGTTCCAGCTCTCTAAGCACAGCATTTGGTCTTTCTGGTGAACAGCCTCCATCCTGGAGCTATCTAGGAGGCCCTGGCCACCAGTCACCTCAATAGCATACAAAAGACACTGTTATCACTCCAGAGATTCCAAGGGTTTTATGAGCTGTGTACTAGGGACTGGGGCAAAGATTAAATATTTATCTTTTATGGTACTGCAGGCTTTAAGTGGAAGGATATGCTCAGGTTTCCATTTTTGCACATACTACTCTGCAGGATGGAAAATGGATTGGGGAGATAAATCAAAGTGAGTGTTGATGGAAGCTTGATCCAGGGGATGGAGGAAGAGATGGAGAGAAGAGTGTACACAAGGGATATGAAAATACAATAGCAGGATGGGGAGGTGGCTAGGATGTCAGAAGTGAAGCAGGAAGAGGCATGTCAGGGATAGCTCCTTGGGGTCTGTCTGTACAGCTGGAAGGATAGTGATGAACGAATCATGAGGTAAGAACTGAAGGAGGACGAGGTTTAGACAGTGTGTGAATTCAGTACATTATATTAAAGGTAATTTTGAGATATTTGATTGGAGATGTCAAACAAGCACCTGGAGATATTCATTTACAACAATGGCATGCTTCCAGATAACTCTGGCTGCAGATATTCATAAGATCACCTAGGGACATAATATAAAGTGAGAAAAGCCAAAGACTGAAGGATGGGTTGATTAGTTCATGAATTTGACCAAACTGTCTTGTCCTCTAGTGTTATCGTTTGGTCCCTGATAGGTACTGAATAAATGTTTGAAGAATAAAATTTTAAAGATATTTCCTTTCTTTTTAATTTATTTTTTAAAAAGGTTTATTATTTTTTATGGGGGAGAAGGAGAGGGAGAGAGAGAGAAAATCTTAAGCAGGCTTCACGATGTGGAGCCTGACACAGGGCTCGATCCCATGACTGTGGGATCATGACGTGAGCCTAAATCAAGGTTCAACTGATTGAACCACCCAAGTACCCCTTAAAAATATTTTTAATGATTATTTGGACATCATCTTGGACCGGTCATAAGAGCAAGTAAAAATATCATTGACACACCTACCTCATTCCTTCTCTATTACACAATTTTTAGGGCATGGAAAAGGGATAATGCTAGGAATCATTTATTTGGTACTTAGTTGAAACACAGTAGAAGAGAACTCTGACCTTTATCTGACCACTAAATTTCAACTGACATTTCCTCTGGGAAAACCTTCCCTTGTCCTCCTCATCTCTTTTAAAGTTCCCAGCACCCCCTTCCCCCAAAATGTTCCCAGGCCCAATTTCAACGTGTGTGTGTATGTGAGGGGCTCCTCCCACCCCAACAGCAAGCAATTCTTGGATAGCACCGAGGTATCCAAGAGTTCAACATAATTCCGATACTATCTACCTAGAAATAACATCAGATTCCACAGGTTAAGGGTTTACTTCTACAGGGGCACCTGGCTGGCTCTTTTGGTAGAGCATGCAACTCTTCATCTTGAGGCTATTAGTTTGAGCCCCACATTGGCTATAGAGATTACTTAAAAATAAAATATTTAGGGGTACCTGGGTGGCTCAGTCGGTTAAGCGTCTGACCTTGGCTCAAGTCATGATCTTATGGTTTGTGAGTTCGAGACCCGTGTCGGGCTCTGTACTGACAGCTCGGAGCCTGGGGCCTGCTTCAGATTCTGTGTCTCCCTCTCTCTCTGCCCCTCCCCCATTTGTGCTCTGTCTCTCAAAAAGGAATAAATGTAAAAAAAAAAAATTAAAAAACATTGATGAGAAATGTGTGACTTCTGTAAATAATAAAACCATGAATACCACACTGTTTTTTTAAAAAAATAAAATATTTAAAAAGGAAAAAAGAATTCACTACTACAAGACTACTTCTCATCCCCTACTTCAGATACTAGTCACAAACCCCAGGCTGTTACCTGTGCTTCTGAGAAACCAGCTACAGATTG
Organism: Prionailurus bengalensis; assembly: GCF_016509475.1. Taxonomy (NCBI): domain Eukaryota; kingdom Metazoa; phylum Chordata; class Mammalia; order Carnivora; family Felidae; genus Prionailurus; species Prionailurus bengalensis. Next base: position 52,460,450 of record NC_057358.1, on the reverse strand, counting down.
GACGTTCTAACTGCCTCCTTCTTAGGTTCAATGAACCTGCTGGAGCAGCTCACAGAACTCAGGGAAATATTTAAATTTACCAGTTCATGAAAAGGATATAATAAAGGGTACAAATCAGCAGCCAGATGAGGAGACACATAGGACAAGCTCCTAACAAAGGAGCTTCCATCCTCACGGAGCTTGGGGCCCCATTTGGTGGCATGTTACAAGCATTCTGGTTCTCCAAGTGTGGAAGCTTGCTGAAGAAAAAGAACCACAACTGTCCTCTTGGTTTTTTTTTTTTGGTTTTTTTTTTTATGAAGGCTTCATTACATAGTCATGATTGACTAAGCCATTGGCCACTAGCAGCCTCTAGCTAGTGGGGACTCAGGAGCTCAGGGGGTAGGGTGGGAGTGAAAGTTCCAACCCTCTAATGCTGGCAGTCAGCCCCCACATTTGGGTGGGATCCAACAGTCACCTTGATTAATAGGAAGACACCCATTTCACCTTTATGAAATGACTAAATATATATTTCTTATAAATCATTATATAATGCAACATCCCATAGAAGAAAATGCAATCTTTGGATCTCCTTATACTCAGGATATATTTCCATCATAGTGCCACCCAGCATTCCAATAGAGTATTGAGCATTTCTTTGTTTACAGGTCTGTCTCCCTATAAGACTGAGAGCTCGTTAAAGGCATATACATTGTCTTAATCCATCTTTGTATTTACAATACGTTGTTTAGCATGCAGTAGGAAGTACTCAACACATTTTTTAAATTAATACATTTTAGGGGCGCCTGGGTGGCTCAGTCGGTTAAGCGGCCAACTTCAGCTCAGGTCATGATCTCGCAGTCCGTGAGTTCGAGCCCCGCGTCGGGCTCTGTGCTGACAGCTCAGAGCCTGGAGCCTGTTTCAGATTCTGTGTCTCCCTCTCTCTGACCCTCCCCCGTTCATGCTCTGTCTCAAAAATAAATAAACGTTAAAAAAAAATTTTTTTTAATTAATACATTTTATCTTTTAGAGTAGTTTCAGGTTCACAGCAAACTGAAGCAGAAAGTATAGAATTCCCATATAACCCCTGCCCCCACACATGCAGCCTCCCACACTGTGGACATCCTGCTCCTGAGTGCTATATTTGGTGTAACCGGTGAACCAACATTGACACACTGTAATCATCCAAAGTCTATACTTCACATTAGAGTTCACTTTCGGTATGGAAAATTGTATGGGTTTGGACAAATGTATAATGATATGTATCAACCATTATAGTGTCACACAGCATAGTTTCACTGCTCTGGAAATCCTCTGTGCTCAGTCTGTTCCTTCCTCCCTTCTCTAACCCCTAGGAATCACTGATCTTTTAACTGTCTCCATACTTTTTCCTTTTCCAGAATGTCATGTGGTTGAAATCACACAATGTGTATGTAGTCTTTTTACTTTTGCTTCTTTCACTTAGTAATATGCATTTAAATTTCTTTCATATCTTCTCATGGCTTGACAGCTCATCTCTTTTTATCATTAAGTGACACCCATTGTTTAGATGTATCAGTTTATTTATCCATCCAGCTACTGGATGATATCTTGGTTGCTTACAAGTTTTGGCAATTATGAATAAAGCTACTGTAAATACCCATGTACAGTTTTTTTATATGGACATAAACTTTTGATTTATTCATGTAAATGTTGAACAGTGTAAATGCTGGACTGTGTGGTAAGAGTATGTTTAGTTTGTAAGAAATGGCCAAACTACCTTCCAAAGTGGCTGTACCATTTTGCATTCCCACCAACAATGAATGAGAGCTCCTATTGGTCCGCATCCTTGCGAGCACCACTACATACTATTTGAGGGCCAAAGTACCTTAAAGATTTTTTTCCATGTAAATGGATGGATTGTACTTATTGGTAAGGTGATGTGAAGCAACTCAGAGCTAATAATTACCTAGGGGTTCCCTTGTAAATGAACTATAAGTTCAAACTTCTAAAACTTTGGGAAAATTAGATTTAGAAACAAAATACAGACTTTATTTATTTGGCCTCTATTAGTGTGTAAAAATACTCTTTATTCTTTTTTTTTTTTTTTAAGATTTTATTTTTAGGGTCGCCTGGGTGGCTCAGTCCGTTTAAGCATCTGACTTTAGCTCAGGTCATGATCTTATGGTTCATGAGTTCAAACCCTGCATTGGGCTGTGCACTGATGATGCAGAGCCTGCCTGGGATTCTCTCTCTCTCCCTCTCTCTCTGCCCCTCCCCCACTCAAAAAATAATAAGATTTTATGTTTAAGTAATCTCTACACCCAATGGAGGGTTCAAGCTCACAACCCTGAGATCACAAGTGATCATGAGTTGTCTGTTCTTCCTACTGAGCCAAAATACTCTTTATTCTTATAATAAGCATAACATTGGCAGATTAATGACAACGAGAAAGAACTAGGTTTTGAGTATACCTGCAGATTGATTAAAAGTTGAAGGAACAATTTGGAAAGCTTATTGATCATTGTTGATTAAAATAAATGACAATGATTTGTTGCTGTATATCATTTGGGGAAAAAACAGGACATTAGGTCACTAATGTTTGCCTATTTGTAAGATGAGCCAAAGCTATAAGTTATGTCTACAAGGCTGTCCTTATTCACTTGAAATGCCCTTTAATATCCTACCAAGAAACCTCCTATTCAATTACTTAGAACACTTAAACTTCATAAATTATGAGCTGTTTGAACAGGTTGATTCAATTAAGAGTATAGAAAAAACCCATATAACTATTGTCATAAAATTCCTTAAAATTATGCAAAAGCCACATGATCTTCCTGAGGTAGGACTGAAACACAAACAGAACTGTTTTCTTTCTACTGTGTGTTATTAAGAGTAATTGCTTCATTCTCGTGATTGCTTTTGAAAGAGAAGGAATCAATCAAGCTTTCACCAAAAGCGGATGCCATTGCATTATGTATGAGGTTGGCAAGGGAAGAGAGACCTGTGACCTAGAAGGAAATCAGGATCTAAAGCACTTACAAATGTGAGGCTCTCATGTGTCCAAGTCTCCTTTGTCAAGGGGCACGCTTCCTTTGAAGATGAACTTCAACATTAGTCACTTCATATAAGTTTCTTAAGTTTATTTTCTAACATAGAGCAGTCCCTTGAATATGAAGATAATGTTACTGATATATTACAAAAATATAAAGACACACTTCCCCAGGAGTGTTGAAAGGCCCTGTCTACACTGCCTCTTCAGAGTCGCCTGGGAATATACAGCATTCATTTTTGAGATGGCAAAGCAGGATTAGGAGTATTGATGATTGAAGAAAATTATCCTCTGTTTGAATCTCCTGGCTCCTAAGGGCAAGCCCTTGGCCTCATTGGTACCATTGCACCCAATAAGGTGAGTGAATTGGCCTAGATTCTTTTTTTTTTAAGCTTATTTGTTTGTTTTATATATATTTTTTAATGTTTATTTATTTTTGAGAGAGACAGAGATGGAATGAGAGTGGGTGAGGGGCAGAGAGAGGGAGACACAGAATCTGAAGCAGGCTCCAGGCTCTGAGCTGTCAGCACAGCACAGAGCCCAACGCGGGGCTTGAACCCACGAGCTGTGAGATCATGACCTGAGTGAAGTTGGGGGCTTAACCGATTGAGCCACCCAGATGCCCTTGTTTATTTGTTTTTTTAAAGTTTATTTATTTATTTATTTTTGAGAAAGACAGTGTGAGCAGGGGAGTGGAAGAGAGAGAGGGAGAGAGAGAATCCCAAGCAGGTTCTACACTGTCAGCACAGAGCCCAACACAGGGCTTGAACTCAGCAGGTGTGTGTCATGACCTGAGCCTAAATTGGACACTTTAACACACTGACAGTTCGTGGGTTTGAGCCCGCATCAGACTCTGTGCTGACAGTGCAGAGCCTGCTTGGGATTCTCTCTCTCCCCCTCTCTCTGCCCTGCCCTTCCCCCACTTGTGTGCACTTTCTCTCTCTCAAATTAAATAAATAAACTTAAAAAAAAAAAAAAAGAACCCATGTTACCTCCAGCACAGTTTCAGAAGAATTTCTTATTTTGAAAGCTTTCTCATTCAACCTGCCAGCAAGACCAGGATTCCTTAATGTGTGATTTGCTTGTCATCTTTGTATACACAGTTCAGCAGGCAGCAGAAACAGCTGGCAAAGGCAGGATATCTTAGGTGGAGATGAATCTCTGGAGGAAAAATAAGAATTTGGTAGAGAAAGCATCTTTCATGGACTTTTCTCTAGAGAAATCACATTGTCTTCTGGCCTGACAGAGACTGGACTCTGATCATTATGGTTCCATTGAACCCACCTATCATTAAGCAGCAACTTAAAATCCACTTTTCTATAAAAGAGGCATTTTTTTTCTTAAGTGTCTAATTTCCCTTTTATTAAGAGTAGTTTTAATGTACTAAATGCTTGAACATGGACTGGACTTCCTGAACACATACCCCTTTCTTCACAGCTCTTAGTAGAGTGGAGAGGAGGGAGAGGGAACTAACATTTTTTGAGACTTCGCAAGGGCCAGATTCAGGAGCTGGTAATTTCCCAACTTGCTTTGTAACCAGATGAGGAAACTCTGGGAGAAGCCAGGGTGTCTGAGTCCAGGCAGAGGGTTGGGTAACCTCTAAACAGGGACTATAGTCTGGTTCAGGCCACTATCCTTGCTAAAGAACCGGTCCCTGGTAGAAGGGAGAAAAAGAGGGATCACTAGAGTGGGTAGTACAGAAAAGTGACACAAAGGTGTCCCCTTCGTTTGGGCAACACTAATGGAGTGTCCTTCTGTGCTGTGACCATGTCCTACACAGCCCAAACAACACCTCCTACAGTGCTGGGAACGTGGTGGGTCCACAAGGGAGGTTTTTGGAAGTAATTCCCATTAACATCATTTAAAGCATGTGTTTAATGTCAGCTGTCACCACTGCTGTGACAGATTTTGGTCATCATTTGAATCCATTAAAAAAACATTTTTTTAGGGGCACCTGGGTGGCTCAGTCAGTTAAGCGTCCGACTTCGGCTTAGGTCATGATCTCACAGTCCGTGAGTTCGAGCCCTGCGTCGGGCTCTGTGCTGACAGCCCAGAGCCTGGAGCCTGTTTCAGATTCTGTGTCTCCCTCTTCTCTCTGCCCCTCCCCTGTTCATGCTCTGTCTCTCTCTGTCTCAAAAATAAATAAATGTTAAAAAAAAAATAAAAATAAATAAAAATAAAATTTTTTTTTAATGTTTATTCATTTTTGATAGAGAGAGAGACAGAGCCAAGCCAGAGAGAGAGGGAGACACAGAATCCGAAGCAGGCTCCAGGCTCTGAGCTGTCAGCACAGAGCCTGAGTGGGGCTCGAACCCATGAACTATGAGATCATGACCTGAGCTGAAGTCAGATGCTTACCCGACTGCGCCACCCCGGCTCCCCAAAATCCATACTTAATATCACATTAACAGCTCAGAATTTGGTTAATCTCTTAATTAGAAGGCACTAGGCATTAAAGACAAGCCAAATGAAGTTGGCTGTCAGGAGCTGAGTTATCTGGCTCCACGTGCTGCAGAATCTCTCAAGAGGTTTCCTCTGATGGGTTCAGGGGCTCTGCCAGCATGGCGCAAAAGGCTCAAATACCTCAGGTGCCGCTCCGAAGGCAAGAGGAGATGGAAGAATACTTAGAGTGTGAGAAACTGGACCAGGGCTGCCTGAGCAGTAGGGCACCAAACAGACATACTGCCTCCGGGGCAAAATGTCTTACTTGTCTTCTGAAGTTAGTAGAAGTATCAAAACGTGGGCACTGCCCTTTCTCTCTCTCCCATTTTTAGAAAGATGTGGAGACAGAAAGACTTCTCTTTTGCATGATTTTATATTGAATTGAATAGGGAATGGTTGGACCAAGTTACCCACAAAAACTTACATGCTCAAGTTGGAGTCTTGTATGGGTGTCAATGCCTCGTAACAAATGACCACAGATCCAGTGGCTTGCCACAGCATCCATTTATTAGCCACAGTTCTGTAGGTCAGAAGTCCTGGAGGCTTCAGGTCAAAATCAAGGCATCATGCTGGCCGCTTTATGATCTGGAGGCTCTGAGGACGATTCTCTTCCAAGACCATTCAGGTTGTTGGCAGAATTCAGGTCCTTGTAGTTGTAGGACTAAAGAGGTCCCATTTCCTTGCTGGCTGTCAACCAGGGGCTATTCCTGCTCTTGGAGGCCACTTTTGTTCCTTCTTATGTGGTCCTCTCCATCATCGAATCAGCAACAGTGTGGTATCTAGCCCTTCAGATGTTAATCTCTGATTTTTCCTGCTGCTTCTTGACAGGGAAGTCTCCATGATTAAAAAAAAATTTTTTTGTAATGCTTATTTTTTGAGAGAGAGAGTGAGAGAGAGAGAGGGGCAGAGAGAGAATGAGACACAGAATCTGAAACAGGCTCCAGGCTCTGAGCTGTCAGCACGGTGAAGTGAGCAGAAGTAGAACGCTTAACCGCCTGAACCACGCAGGTGCCTCCATGATTTTAAAGGGCCCTTTAGGGAGATTAGGTGCATCTGGATAATCTCCCTTTTCCATGTAATATAACCTAATCATAGGAGGGGGGAGGCAGGTTTACCAGGGTTTGATGGACCATTCTTAGAATTCTGCCTACCCTAAGTCGCAAAATCTGTTCCTTTCTCAAAGGATGGTAAAGAGAAGAGATCAGGTAGGCACACTTGAAAGGCATCAGTTCAGTACTTCCTTTTCAACCTTCTTGCTGTGAGCATTGGAAAAGGCAAGACCTATTATCCTGATGGCCTAGGTGCAATGCTCTACCCGGGCCATGAAGAGGTTGGTGGGTCCCACCTTCCCACCTGAATGCGTTGCTCTCTTAAAGCAAGGGTCAGACTTTCAGAATGTGAAAGCATTTCTTGTTACTCTCTTTCCCTGTATCTGAGATCCCACATTCGTGCAGCCTTGGGAGACAGGGAGATAATAAAATTTGGTCGTTAAACAGCAAACGTTGGGACGCCTGGGTGGCTCAGTCTGTTGAGTGTCTGACTGTTGGTTGTGGCTCAGGTCATTGTCTCATAGTTGATGGGTTCGAGCCCCGCATCAGGCTCTGCACTGGCAGCCCAGAGCCTGCTTGGGATTCTCTGTCTCCCTCTCTCTCCCTGCCCCTCCCAACTGTCTCAAAATAAATATGTAACCTTTACATTTTTAATTAAAAAAACAGCAAACATTTATTACATATTCATTCAGCAAAGATTTACCATGTGCAAAGCACTCTGATAAGCAGTGGGAATACAGCGATGACACAGCGGCTGACCTCCCAAGGGTCTTAAATGTTATGATAGGGGAGAAGCTAAAGCTGTGAGGGACTCAGAAAAGGAATGTTTTATCCCAAGAGGGATGATGTAGTCAAGAAATTCTCCTAGAGGTAGTGAGGTCTAAGCTGACTCAAGGGTAGGTGGGAGTTCCTTAGAGGCTAAGTGTGTGTGAGTGAGTGCCTGTGTGTCTGCCAGGGAGATGGTCACCAGCAGGGGGAACAGCATGGCTCTGTGGTCAGTATGGATCTCCACACTCCATGAACGATGGGCAAGTGTAAGATTTGCGGTGACAAAGGTAGTGAGAGGCTTGTAATTAAGTGCACTGATTCTGAAGCCTTCTCTTTTTTAAATTGTGGTAAAATACACATCACATAAAGTTAACATTTTAGCCACTTTTTTTATTATTAAAAAAATTTTTTTAATGTCTATTTATTTTTGAGAGGCAGAGACAGAGCATGAGTGGCTGAGGGGGAGAGAGAGAGGGAGAGAGAGAGGGAGACACAGAACTCATAGCAGGCTCCAGGCTCTGTGCTGTCAGCACAGAGCCTGATGCAGGGCTTGAACCCATGAGCTGTGAGATCATGACCTGAGCTGTAATCGGAGGCGTAACCCACTAAGCCACCCAGGCGCCCCCATTTTGACCACTTCGAAGTGTTCAATTCTGTGGCATTAAGTACATTTGCAATTATCTAGTTACAAATGTTTTCATCCCCAGATGGCAATCCTTTACCAATTAAGTAGTCATTTCTTTTCTTTTTTTTTTTTTTTTAAGTTTATTTGTTTATCTTGAGAGAGAGAGAGAATGAGAGTACAGGTGCAGGAGGGGCAGAGAGAGAGGAGAGAAAGAATGCACAGAGCCAGATGTGGGGCTCAAACTCTCGAACTGTGAGATCATGATCTGAGTCAAAACCAAGGGTTGGATGCTTAACCGACGGAGCCACCCGGGTGCCCCAAAGAGTCACTTCTTATATCCCTCTTCTCCCCAGCCTCTGGCAATTGTGTATCTGCTTTCTGTCTCTATGGATTTGCCTACTGTGGACATCTCACACTTATGGAATCATACAATATGTGGCCTTTTGTGTTTGGCTTCTTTCACTCCACATATTTTTTTTTTTTTTAAGATTTTATTTTTTAAGTAATCTCTACACCCAACGTGAGGCTTGAATTTACAATCCTGAGATCAAGAGTCACATGCTCTACTGACTGAGCCACCCAGGCTCCCCACTCTGCATAATGTTTTAAGGTTCATCTGGGGTGAAGCAATAGTCCATTCCCTTTTATGACTGAATAATATTCCATTGTACGATATACTACAATTTGTTTATCCATCCATCCATTCATGGATATTTGGATTGTTTCCATCTTTTGGCTTTGTGAATAGTGCTGCAATAAACATTTGTGTACAGGTTTTTGTTTGAACATCTGTTCTCAATTCTTTTGGGCATATACCTACAAATAAAATCACTGGGCCATGTTGAGGAACCACCAAACTCTTTTCCACAGCGGCTGTACCATTTTAGGTTTCCGCCAACAATATGTGAGGGTTCCAATTGCTCCATAACCCTGTCTGGCTTTTGATCCTGGCTATACCAGCTTACCAGTTGTTAAACCTTGGCAAGTCCTTAGCTTCTCTGTGCCTCAGTTTTCTCTCATCTGTAAAGAATGAAATCATGATGCCTCCTTTACCAGGTTGTTGTGAAGATTACACTCAGTTAATAAGAATACACGTTGTTAATATGTGTATAGGACAGTGTTTGGCATGCATTGGTTGCAACATATGAAATTGCTGATCAACTGTTAATTGGTGTACAGAAAAGGTAATTTTATATGACTCAACCTGATAGCAAGCATTGTATAGCAGTTTGTTTTAATTAGGTAAGGGCCAGGTTAGCACAGTTCATCTTTCGTCTAAGACTAACAGGGCCCTCGTTAAGGGATTTCAAACAGAGCAGTGACATGATGACATATAATAAATAGATTTGAAGTGAAGAGTTGTGGCAAGGGTGCAGGGAGAACTGAAGAAAAGGGGGAAAAAAGGAAGCAAAAGCTAACTCTGCATGTGGTCAGTTTGGAAGCTGGTGCAGTAATCCAGGTGAGATACAACAGTGGCTGTGAGGATGAAATTAAGTAGATGTAATCAAGGGCGCTTTAGAAGGTAAAATGGACAGAGAGGGTATACTGATCACATGTGAGCATATGCCGCTTCTGTTGACTTTATCTCTTAAATGCAAATATTATTCAAACATCGTTAGTTTGCTCCATCTCTGTTATCACTCAGCAGTCCAAATTACCATCATCTCTCAAATAGCCTGCCGTAATGATCTCCTAATAGCCTTTCCATGTCAATTATGATTTTCATTCCATGTTGTTCCTCCATTTTTTCCAATCCAATCTCCATATTGTGAAGTGGCATTAAGGAAGTACTTCAGGGGCGCCTGGCTGGCTCAGTCAGTAGAGCATGTGACTCCAGATCTCCGGGTTGTGAGTTCAAGTCCCACATTGGATGCAGAGATTAGTCAAAAATAAAATCTTAAAAAAAAAAAAAAGAAAATACTTGAGATACACAAAAACGAAAAAGAATAATGTATATCCACATATCCAACTCATATATTTACAAAACAAGAATACATATGGCTATGTCCCTCTTGTAACCCTCCCCAGTCATACTCTCCTCATTATGTCTGTAATTCAATGTTACAGATAGGGCTAACTACCATGCTGATTTTGGTATTTACCATTTTATCACATTTTTATACTTTTATAGCATTTACATGTGTCCATATGTGTATGTGTATTTGTATACTTTCTTCAATATTTTAATGCTTCATATGGAAGAAATCACATTGTATGTATTCTTCTGTCACTGCTCCTCACCCCCCACCCCACTTATCTCATTAGTGTGAAGTTTTCACACTGAAACGTGTTCTACTCAGTCCAGCGATTTTCAGTGTAGCAGAATCTTCATCATACGATTTTCAGTGCAGCGGAATCTTCATTGTACGAGTGTACCAAAATGACAGTTATCTATTCAAAAGGCAAATCCGATCATGTCAATCTCCTGCTTCAAATACCTCAGCAGTTTTCTACTGCTCTGAGGCTTAAGACTACAATCAGGCCTGGCTTCATTTCAAACTCCTTCCAGAGCAACGCCTCATCTTAGGCTATTAACGAACTCCACTCATTCTTCAGACCTCAGCTCAAATTTACTTCCTTGCTGATTGGTTAAAGCAGGACTACTTTTGGGGTGCCTGGCTGGCTCAGTCAGTGGAGCATACAGCTCTTGATCTCAGGGTTGTGAGTTCAAGCCCCACCTTGGGTGTAGAGATTACCTAAAAATAAAATCTTGAAAAAAACAAAAAAACAAATCAAGGCTACTTTCCTTACACGGGGTAAAGGGAACCTCAGCACCAGGTTAGGTAACTGCTGAGCAGGCATGTGTTCATTGGTTGACCTGGGCCTTCCTCTTCTGGGAGAACTGAGCGTAGAAACTTAGTCAAGTTTTGCTTTGCTGCTACAGGGCTTAGCGTGAGCAACTCCATCTTGGGCCTTCCTGAGGTATTTTAGCAATTTCACAATATATAATTTAACAATACATATTCCAGAATTTAATTTAATTGAATTTACTTTGATGATGGGGTATCTGGGACTAGATACACCCTCCCTCTGTAAACAACTAGAGAACTGGACAAAGTCTATAAACAACTGTTTTCAGACATTGGACCACAAACAGTACAGGACTGTGATCCCTGAAAGAAGGGAAACAAAGCCAGTCCTACTATGTCGTGGGGATATTTTTCTGGACGATGGTGCAGGGAGGGAGATCTTAAGCAGAGATAGCACTGGACTCAGAAGGAAAAAAGAAAACAGAACTAAAGAACAGATAAGACAATAGTAAACAAAGAGTAAAATGGCAGATTTAAACTCAACCATGTTGATCATTACATTAAATGCTGATAGTCAAAACATTCCAACTAGGATCCAGAGATTGTCACATGCAACATAAAAGCAAGGTCTGGGGTTCCTGGCTGGCTCTGTTGGTGGAGCATGAGACTCTTGATCTGGGAGTTGTGGGTACCAGCATGACACTGGGTGTAGAGATTACTTAAAAATAAAATCTTTAAAAAAAAGAAAATGAGGTCCAACTATTGTGCTATCTATAAGAAATGCACTTTATTTTCTATTTATTCTTTTTCCTTTCTTTTCTTTTCTTTTTTTTCTTTTTCTTTTCTTTTTTTTTTTTTTGAGAGAGAGAGAGAGAGTGCGAGCTGGGGAGAGAGGCAAAGGGAGAGAGAAAATCTCAAGCAGTCTCCATGCTCAGCACAGAGCCTGATGCAGGGCTTGATCATGACCTGAGCTGAAATCAAGAATCAGACACTCAACCAACTGAGCCACCCAGGTGCCTGTATTCATTTTTTTAATGTAAGCTCTATGCCCAACATGGGGCTTAAACTTACAACCATGATATCAAGAGTCAGACCACCCACCGATTAAGTCAGGCAGGTGCTCTAAGAAATGCACTTTATTTATTTAAAAAAATTTTTAATGTTTATTTTTGAGAGAGACAGAGTGTGAGCAGGGGAGGGGCAGAGAGAGAGAGGGAGACACAGAATCAAAGCAGGCTTCAGGCTCTGAACTGTCAGCACAGAGCCCGACGTGGGCCTGGAACCCATGAACTGTGAGATCATGACTTGAGCTTAAGTTGGACACTTAACCAACTGAGCCACTCAGGCGCCCCCAAAAATGCACTTTAAATATAAAGATACATATAGAGTAAAAGTAAAAGTGTAGAAAAAGACACTAGGCAAACACTAATTATAAAAAAAAAAAAGGTGAAGTTGATATATTAATATCAACAAAATGGACATCAGGACAAGAAATTTCACCAGAGTAAAAGAGTGACACTTCATAATGACAAAAAGTGAATTCATTGAGGGCCATCTGGCTGGCTCAGTCAGAAGAGCATGCAACTCTTGATCTTAAGGTTGTGAGTTCAAGCCCCACATTGGGTGTGGAGATATGCATGCACCTAAAAACCAAAATTTCAAAATACGCTAAGCGAAACCTGACAGAACCAAACGGAGAAATAGACAAATCCAAAGCCACAATTTCAGTTGGAGATTTCAATATGGCTCTCCCAGTGAGTTATAGAACAGGAAGATAGAAAATCTCTAAAAACAAAGATGTGAAACAATATTACCTCATCAAGTACACATGGAACATTTACCAAGATAGATAGTAATCTAGGCCATAAACTGAGGTCTCAATAAATGTAAAAACTACAGAATGTTTTTTTTTTTTTTTACTACAATAGAATTAAGTTAGAAATTAATTACAAAAGTTATACTAAGCTCCCCACCCCCCACCACAAATATTTGGAAATTAAACAGCATACTTTTTCTTTTTCTTATTTTTACATAAGTTCCACACCCACCATGGGGCTCAAAGTCGGGACCCCAAGATCAAGAGTTGCACGCTCTACTGACTGAGCCAGCCAGGCACCCCAACAACACACTTTTTCATAACCATGGGTCAGAGAAGAAGTTGCAAAGGAAATGAGAGAATATTTTAAAATGAAGAATAATATATCAGACATAATCAATAAAATGGATAAACCTGTAATTAGACTGATTAAAAAAATAGTAATACAAATTACCATATCAGGTATAAGAGGGTCATCTTTGAACATACTGAAGGTCTAATAAGTAGTATGAACAATTTTATGCCAATCAATGAAATGAGCAAATCTGTTGAGGGCATAAGGTACCAAAATTATCTCAAGAAGAAATAAAAATTTGAGTATTTTTATATCTATTAATTAGATGGAATTTATTATTTTTTTATTATTTAAAATAAAAAAAAAGAAGTTTATTTATTTTTGAGAGAGAGAGAGAGTGTGTCAGTGGGAGAGGAGCAGAGAGGGAGACACAGAATCTGAAGCAGGCTCCAGGCTCCAAGCTGTCAAGACAGAGCTTGACCTGGGGCTCAAACTCATGAACCATGAGATCATGACCTGAGACAAAGTCAGACGCTAAACTGACTGAGCCACCCAGGCGCCCCAGATGGAATTTATATCTAAATATTTTTCCATTAAGCAAACTCCAGTCTCATAGGGATTCACTGGTGAAGTCCATGAAACATTTAAGGAAGAAATGGTACACCAGCTCTTTCAGAAGACAGAGGAAAGAACCCTTCCAACTCATTTTAGGAAATCACTATCCACCAACACTAGACAAAGTCATTATAAGATTAATATTGCTCACGAGGGATGGACATAAAAATCCTTAACATTAGCAAACGGAATCCTGAAACGGAAATGCAGACTAGCCAAAACAAACTTGAAAATAAAGAACAAAAATGGAGGTCTTGCAGTATCTGATTTCAAAGCACGTTACAGTAATCCAGATAATGTGAAGCTCAGGAATTTATATTAAAACAAAACAAAATCTCCAAATGATTCTGTTGATCAACGAGGTTTAAGAAATACAGACAGTTTAGGAAACACTGATAGTCAGGCACATTTTAAAGTGTGTGTTTTTTTTTTTAATTAGAAATTTTTTTAGTAATCTCTACACCCAACAGGGGCTTGAACTCACCACCCCGAGATCAAGAGCCACATGTTCTTCCAACTAAGCCGGCCAGGCACCTCAGGCACATTTTAAAATTTGATTTTAAACAGTATATTCTTTGGGTTTCACCATTTTATGAAGCTGCTCAGTGAGCTCTATACTTGAGCGCCCTTAACCTTCATTATTCTCTTAGCCCTCAACCTGATCTACCTTCTTCTGGTCCTTGCTCCCTTCTGCCTCCAATCCTCACAATTATATCCTTAATGTTGTTTCCAGATTTTTACCTTCTTTACTTCCTTTTTCTTTTGGATTTCTTCTACTTTTGTAAAAGGAGATAAAGGGGATCATAGCTCATCTATTGTTTCCGTAAAGTGTTTGTGTTGATTCTTCTTTTGGTTCATCCACTGGAATTTTATGACAATCGATTACTGTCACTTTGAAAATTATCACAGTTTTCCAGAACCCTTTCGACCAGATACTGTTAGTGTCAAAGCCTAGTGCCTCTTCAGACCTGAGGATTTGGGGACAATATTTATGCTACTGTTTTTGAAAATAAGTTCACTTAAACATTTTATTTATTTATTTGTTTTGAAAGAGACAGAGAAAGAGCAAGACTGGGAGGGTGAGAAAGAGAGGAGACAGAATCCCAAGCACTCTCTGCCCTAACAGGACATCAAACTCACGAACTGTAAGAACATGACCTGAGTCAAAACTAAGAGTTGGACGCTCAACCAACCGAGCCACTCAGGTGCCCCCAAATAGGGCTACTTTTGATTTAAAAATGTAACTCTGCACATTGTCTACACAATGTCTTTTGAGCCATCTATCAGCAATCAAATAAACCAGATCACTTGAAACTCCAAGGAGAGCTTATGCTTTATGTTGCTGTTCCTGTTCCTGAAATTTCCTTGGAGATGATACACTTACTGCAACAAATCCCACCGGACCAATTCACAAAGAACTTTCCACTTAGCGTCCTCAGCCATGACTTCTTTTTGGCATACCGATCAGCTTTCCTGCAGACTCTGGTTCTTCGTGATTTTGAACTGACTGTACTCCTGCAGTAATGACCACCTGGCTTCACTGAGCTTTGGTCAGGCAATGGAGGATGTGCGGGAGTTTGTCCTCTTACAAGCAAAGTGAAATGTAGCAGATTGCAAGTCACGGTATTTTCCAAAATGACTGATTTATGGTTTTCTCTTTGTACTTGGCTTTGAGTCAACCTCGAGAAAGTTTTATGGCTAAGATTTGGAGGTCACTTGGGGGCAGGAGGCCTCATCAAGTTGATTTTAACGGACTAGTTTATCTCCTGTTTCAGGTCCAATGAGAACTCAAAACTGGAAATTTATGATCTGTTCTTTGTTCTAAAACAAAGACATGATTGCTTGCCAAAAAAATTCGGAGAATGTAGGCTCCTTAAAGGAGATCCAGAATTAATACCATGCATATAGCATCGCTAGGTAATCGTGAGTGTGTACTGTCCATGCATTTTTAGCAAAATGGGATCTTGTGAAACATAGTATAATTTACTCTTTTTACTAAATATTCAGCGAACAGGATTAACCACATAATACATGGCTGCATAGTATGGGTATTCTCTACTTTATTTAACCAGTTCCCTAACAACAACAACGGCAACAATAACAAAATCAATTTCCTATAGGTGAACATGTAGGTCCTGGGGTATTTTTTGCAACTTGGCTCATTCGACACTCACTTCAACTGCCTTTCACTGCTGTCCTCTATTCTAGAAGCTGGAAAGATAAACACTTGCTTTCCCAGGCACCCTTACAGGTCAGGTCGCATATCATTTGGTTCTGGCCAACGAGACAGAAACAGAGCTGCTGATAACACCTCCTGGGCTTCTGCTGTCCACGTGGCACACCCGAGGAAGAGTGGTCACCGCTGATGGCAGAGCAGGAAGAGAGGAGTCTGGCTCCCTCACAGCATTCCCTGCCATGGGCTCCCCACTGTTTGCTTATGGCAAGAGATAAATGATTTAAACCCTTTGCAAAACAAACTACAAATGCTTCTGGGTACTCATTAGATTATTTCTTTAGGATACATCCCCAGAAGTAGCATTGCTGGGTCAGAGTATGTGTTTTTAATGCTTTTGAAAAGTTGTATCAACTGACAGTCTCACCAGCTCTATATGAGTAGATCTATCCTCTTCCTGCACCCTGCTGACTGGACATTATCACTCTTTTTTTTTTTTTTTAAGCACAGCTTCATTGAAGGTATGACTGATATACAAAGAACTGGATATATTTAATGTGTACAGTTTGATGACTTTGGACACATTAACACCTGTGAAACCATTGCCACAACCAAAGTAAGAAAGATATCCAACCCCTCCCAGAGTGTCCTTGTGTCCTTCGTGGGTATTGTTGTGCGCGTGGGTGGTTAGGAACACCTAACATGAGGTCTACCCTCAACACATTTTTTCCAGCTTGATTTATTTATTTTTTAAAA
Source organism: Prionailurus bengalensis (assembly GCF_016509475.1). Taxonomy (NCBI): domain Eukaryota; kingdom Metazoa; phylum Chordata; class Mammalia; order Carnivora; family Felidae; genus Prionailurus; species Prionailurus bengalensis. The sequence continues at coordinate 52,444,151 of NC_057358.1, read as the reverse complement.
TTAAAAACATATATATATTTTTAATTTTAGAGAGGGAGAGAGTGCATGAGTAGGGAGGGGGCAGAGGGAGAGAGAGAGAGAATCCAAAGCAGGTTCCATGCTCAGCAGAGCCTGATGTGGGGCTCAAACTCACAAACCTGAGCCCAAACCAAGAGTCTGATGCTCAACCGACTGAGCCACCTAGGCACCCACCTCTCATCTACCCATTAAAAAAAAAAATGTTTATTTATTTTTGAGAAGTGGGGGGGAAGGGCTGAGAGAGAGAGGGACAGAGGATCTTAAGTAGACTCTGTACTGTCAGTGCAGAGCCTAATGCGGGGCTTGAACTAATGAACTGTAAGATCATGACCCAAGCTGAAGGTGGATGCTTAATTCACCAGGTGACCCTCATTTACTCATTTTTAACTGATGTTTTTGTAATCCCCCAGGGCTAAAGAGAAGAAGGAAGTTTGAGCTGGGCATGAGAGCTAGATTCAAAATTCAAATACACTTGGCAGATGAAGGCAGGGCCAAACTTACACAGAAGAAAACAACAGGTAGTCTAGGAGGCCTCAACCTTTCTAGACCTTTGTATGTCTGAATGTTGCCTTTCCAAATCATTTGTCACAAATGATTGAGCCTGCAGGGCCCAAGAGGGATCTAAAAGCTCTGGATGGCACTCAGAGACATTGGAGCTTTCAATGCAAGGAGCAGATGGGCAATGAATTGTGAGTGGTAGCAGCAAGCATGTTTCTTGGAAAGATGGGCTGATGTCTTCTATTTGCCTGCTGGATCTCACATTTTCCAGCTGTGCCCTCAGAAGAGGCTGACCTATATGGACTATGCAGGGAGTTCTCAAACTTTTGGGTCTCATGATTTTCGCATGCTTAATAACTATTGAGAAATCTAAATAGCTTGTTTTGTGGGTTATATCTATTGGTATTTACTGTAGTAGTAATTAAAGCTGAGAAATGTTGAAAATATTTACTCATTCATCTATTTTTATTTTTTTTCTTTTAAGTAGGCTCCATGCCCAACGTGGGGGTTCAAACTAACGACCCTGGGACTGTAGAGCAGAGTAGCACAGCGGAAGCGTGCTGGGCCCATAATGACTCTGGGATCAAGAGTTGCATGCTCTATCAGCTGAGCCAGTCAAAAGCCCCTTTACTCGTTCATCTAAAGCAACAGTAATAAGGGCGCCTGGGTGTCTCAGTTGGTTAAGTGTTCAACTTCAGCTCAAGTCATGATCTCAGGGATTGTGAGTTTAAGCCCCACACTGGGCTCCAGGCTGACAGTGTGGAAACCTGCTTCGGATTCTTTCTCTGTACCCTCCTCCCACTTTCTCTCTCTCAAAAATAAACTTAAAATAATAAATAAAATAACAGTAATAAACTCACTATGTGTTAACATAAATAACATCCTTTCTTATCTTTTAAAGATTTTATTTCTTTTATTTTTACAAGATTTTATTTTTTTTAAGTAATCCCTACACCCAACATGGGGCTCGAACCCACAACTCTGAGATCAAGAGTCACATGCTTTATACTTTGAGACAGCCGGGCACGACCAACATTGTTTTTAAATAAAAAAACATTGCCTTCCATGTTTGTAACTCCTCAACATGTGGATTAACAGAAGACAGCTGGATCTTCACATCTCCTTCTGCATTCAATCAGTAGAAATATCACAGGTCAGACATCCTTTGGGAAAGGCCGTTGTTCACTACTGAGAGAATAGAAGTGAAAAAGGCAAATAACATCTTAGTATTATTATGAAAATAGTTTTGACTTCAAGGATCCTCTGGAAAGGTCTTGAAAACCCCCAGGCATTCCCAGCTACACCCAATACAACTCTTGTGACCTCTTAATCTACTGGGTTCAGCCAATAGGAGCCCCAGGGAGAAACTGCAGTGATAAGTTGGTGCCCAGAACATTTATTCTCCTGTCTTTATCCATGTAGGGTTGCCTACACTGAGGCTGGCTTTGTCTCTTGAAAAAAAAAAAAAAAAAAAGAGGAAGGGCTTCTCGGAAGTAACTCTCTTCTTTGGATTCCAGTTACTTCCCTCATCCCTTTGGGCCTTCATGTGAAACATCTGAGTTACTGCGTTATCTTCCTTAGTTCTTCTATGTTCTATGCACACCTTTGTCAATAAAAACCTCTTAATTTATCCGAATACTCTATCACCACATATAAATGAAACAAAAATTCAATATACAACACAGAGCCTTATTACATGTTAGTGGTTTTCCAAGACTAGTCCCTGGAGCATCAGCATTATCTGGGAACTTATTGGAATTAGAATTCAAATTTTTGGACCACACCTCAGACTGACTAAATTCTAGGGACCTGTTTTAACAAGCCTTTTGGGTGGGTTTAATATATGCTAAATTGTAACCCAATCTGAAAACACTGCTCAAACAAGATAATTAGTAGTGCCCTGGTAAAGTTAGAAACTGTACAGTTAGATAAAGTTAGCCCTTAGTTAATAAAAGCTAATAGCAGCAAGCATTTACATGGTGCCAGGCAATATTGTAAACACTTGACACATGTTAACTCATTTAGTCTTTATTTTTTTTAATTATTTGTGTATGTATTTATTTATTTTTGAAAGAGAGAGAGAGAACGAGCTGGGAGGGGCAGAGAGAGAAGGACAGAAAGAAGCCCAAGCAGGATCAGTGCTGTTAGCATGCAGCCCGACGTGTGGCTTGAACCCACAAACCGTGAGATCAAGAGCGGAGTCGAAAACCAAGAGTCTGGCGCTTAACTGAATGAGCCACCCAGGCACTCCACTCATTTAGTCTTTACAACAATCCTAGGGTAATAATAACTGTGAAACCAAATTTTGATTATGTAGAAAAAAAACTAGGCATAGACAGGATCAGTACCTTGGCCAAAGGACACACAGTTAGTAAGAGCAAGAGCTAGGCTCCAATCCAGGTAATCCAGTGCCAGACTTTGTGCTCCCATCTGCTTCGCAATGGGGCCTGTAGCAGAAAAAAGGGTCTGGAGGGACTCGGGTTTCCTAGCAACAGAGGTGGTGGAAGGTCCCTTCAGCCAGCCCGCCAACCTAGGACGATGGCTTACACTGTTTCCCAGCACTGGAGGAAAGGAGGTGAGCCCTTTCTAGGAAGCAGCTGGAGTGAATGAGCCTTCCCTCAAGTAGACGAGATAGGCTTCTCTGAACATAGCTAATAGAGGATGTAAGGGACTTTCCAGGAAGTTTGTGAGGCACTGAGCTTGCGAGAGAGACACGGCTCTGGGGTTCTATCCTAAACTTAAATGTGTTGTCCCAGGCTTGAATTACATGAAACAGCTTGTGCTGTATTCCCTCACACCTCTGCCCCAGTCTTTCACCTTATGTTTTAGGTTGCCTTTTCATTTCTATTTTAAAATAAAAAATTAATGTTAAATGTAAAAGTTAAATTAAAAACATTAAAGTTTCTGCTTTTACAATACCAACCATATACTGCAAAGATTTATTTTCAACTTATGGATGAAGGATGTGATCCATTTTTCTGGAAGACTTCTGGGAAAACTTTCCAAATTACTTTAGCATAACAGAAAATTTGTTTCTGCATTAAGTCAGCTTATTCCTCATACATACATAGTTGTTCAAAATTGTTGAATAGTGAGTTTCTCTGCCATGTGCTAAATCTATATAAAGCCTTTATGTGGTTAAAGTGACCACATATGCATGAATGAATACACTTAACACATATTTTAATGGCCAGATCGTCTAGGAATCCATTCTTCAAATCAGTACACAGAAACATTTCGAAGGTATGTGGGCAAGGATGCTTTCAATGGACTTGGTACCCAGAACGTTCCCTTCCACATAAACTCCTGCCTCAAACATATCACCCCTCAGCCTCCTGAGATCAAGGTACTCCTTTCCAGAGCATTAGCTTCTTTCTCCCTTACACATGAAAACCTTACTTCTCTGAATCTTACCTTTACCCTTCAGGGTGTAAATCCTCCAGCATGGTGACAAGTGAACGGTCACAATGGCTGAGTAATGAGATCTCACAGAAATGGATGGAATTAGAATTATATTTAACGTATCCTAATTTGTTGTGATCAAGTATGTTCAGGGAAGTACAATGGAAATGTAAGTTCAAGGAGAAAAAGAAACGATGTAACATTTCCTACTTAAAAAAAAAAAAAAGCTTTTGGGGCTCTTGGCTGGCTCAGTGCGTATAGCATGCGACTCTTGATCTCAGGGTTGTGAGTTTGAGCCCTGTGTTGGGCATAGAGATTACTTAAAAAGAAATATTAAAAAAAAAAAATCTTGTGTGGCGCCTGGATGGCTCAGTCAGTTGAGGGTCTGACTTCAGCTCAGGTTATGATCTCATGGTTGGGGAGTTTGAGCCCCACGTAGGGCTCTGTGGTGACAGCTCAGAACCTGGAGCCTGCTTCAGATTCTGTGTCTCCCTCTCTCTCTGCCTTTCCCCCGCTGTCTCTCAAAAATGAATAAACATTAAAAAAAATTTTTTTAAACTTTAATACATTTTTAATTAGCTAATTTTTAATAAAAAATTCTATTTAATTGATTTAGTTATTGAATGTTTTTTTTTTTAAGCTCCCCGATGGAGTGCACCATTCCCAGAGGTACTGCGATACCAGGTCGATGCCCGGAGAGGACGGAGCAAGCTCCTATTCCATCCCCCTGCTCCAGAAATCCACTTAGTATATTGTCCTCGGATAGATGACGTCTCAGATATCAAACTGATATGAACAGATACTATGATATTAGCCAAAAGGCCAAGAAATGATTAATCTTTTTTTTTTTTTTTAAAGTAAGCTCTATGCCCAAGGTGGGACTCAAATTCACAACCCCGAGATCAAGAGTCATGCTCTACCAATTGAGCCCCAGGTGCCCCCTTGTTTGCATCTCTTAAAAATGGATAATGAGAGGGGTGCCTGAGTGACTCAGTCAGTTAAGCACCCGACTTTGGCTCAGGTCATGATCTCGCAGTTCATGAGTTTGAGTCCCGTGTCGGGCTCTGTGCTGACAGCTCGGAGCCTGGAGCCTGCTTCAGATTCTGTGTTTCCCTCTTTCTCTGCTCCTCCCCTGCTCACGCTCTGTCTCTCAAATATAAATAAACATTAAAAAATTAAAAAAAAAGATGGATAATGAGGGGTGCCCGGGTGGCTCAGTCAGTTAAGCACCTGACTTCGGCTCAGGTCATGATCTCGCGGTTCTTGAATTTGAGCCCAAGGTAAGGCTCTGTGCTGACAGCTCAGAGGCTGGAGCTTGCTTCAGATTCTGTGTCATCCTCTCTCTGCCACTCCCCCACTCATGCTCTGTCTCTCAAAAATGAATAAATGTTAAAAAAAAAAAAAAAGAAAGAAAAAGATGATGAAGGGTGCCTGGGTGGCTCAGTTGGTTGAGCATCTGGCTTCTGATTTTGGCTCAGGTCATGATCCCAGGGTTGTGGGATCAAGCCCCGTGTTGGGCTCTGTGCTGACTGTGGAGCCTGCTTGAGATTCTCTCTCTCCCTCTACCCCTCTCCCCTGCTCACACTTATTCTCTAAAGTAAAATTAAAAAAATAAATGAAACTATCAAAACAGTATTTAGATTCTGTTGGGCACATTTAAAAAACTGATTTAATAATTTTATTTTACAAAGCCAAATTTACAGTTTGCTAAAAATTGCATCTTTTCAACTTCAACTTTTGAAAAACTATAGATGTCAATTTTAAAATGTGCAAAGGGAAACATAATTTTTAAAAACACTCTTGTGGACGTGCAAATAAGTTTGCAGATTGCTTGTTTATGGTTATGTTTAATTTCTGACCACCATGGAAGTATGGCTATCAACCTTCTATAAATTGGGAGCAGGTGCATGTGGGGGACTTGGATGTGATGTTTAACCGACCCAATAAGGCACACGCTAAGCTTTGGAGCTTGCTTCCATGCTGGAAGGGTGGTGCCTGTGACGAACCCCCATTTGGAGTAAGGTTCTTTCCGGCTTGTCTGCCCTCCTTACTATGAGTCTCTGTACTCCCTGGGCTCTCTGCACACCTCTCCAGTAAGATGGAGTTGAGTAAGGTAAGCTTTAGGTGAGATAGAAAGTATTGATCTAGTCCATATTTTTGGAGAAGAGTCCCTTTTGCTATCTCCTGTTACAGGTACCCTTGCTGACCTACAGTTTTTAAGCACCTGATTTTCATCTGGCTTTCTGAAAGGTTGACAAAAGTTACAAGTACTCTGTACTGCTTTTTCTAAACTCCTTTGGCTTGCAGGTATTCAAGTATGGGACATTCTTCCTTCTTGAAACAGCTCAGAAAATGCTGTGTTTAATAAAGCCAAGTGACACACACCACATACACACATCAATCAAACCTAAAAAGCCTCACCAAGAAAACCCGAAGGGAAAACCCAAGAATAACAGTAACTCAACCCACTGACAAAAGATCTGGAACCATAACCATCTCATGCTTGGAAAGAAAGAATAATCTTTTGCCTATTTCCTTTGGAAGACTTTGGCTGGCATGATGTCTTTAGATAAAGGTGGTATGTGTAAACATGTTTACGTGGATACAGAGAGCTGAGCCCTCTCCTTCCATCTTAACCTCTCTTCTCATTCACCTCCTACAATACAGACTGTATCTATTTGCATTTCATTTTGTGTGTTTCTGTTTGGAGCAGATGAATTTTTGTACATCTGCATTTTGAATTAAATTTAAATCCTCTTTACCATAGCATGGGAAAAAAAGAAAAAAAGAAAGACTGACCGGTGCCAATTTAGTTTCAGCCATTTCATATAGGAATCCAAAAGCATCAAATTTCCTTGTACTCTGGGAACAATATATAGCATGAACAAAAGGTTATAGAGGGAAGAAAATGTAATTGATTCTGAAGAGCGTGAACATCTGCAAAGAATGTATTGTAAGGGAAAATGATCTCTGAGGGTCCTACTCCTGATGATGAAACAGTTTCTAGTTCCCCATGTCAGAGGAATAACACTCCGCTCCACACAGGCCTCTCCAGGCCCAATGCACTGAGCAGAGAGTGTCAACGCTTGGAGCTAGTTTCCACAACACAGAAACAAACAGAAGTGTGAAGACTTCAGGAAACAAAACCTGCCCGGCGGTGCTGAGCTAATGGCCTCAGAGGAAAAGTGAAGAAAGAAAAGTATATTCTGGTCCAAACTCTGTCATTACATATAATGTGACTGTGGCCAAGTCAATGTATCTCTCGGAGCCTCAAGGTCCTCAAACTCTCACATGGGAGAGCCAGACTGGATGGCAGAAGAGGCCTTTTTATGATGTGATCTACAATAATACGATTAACAGTCTATTATTTCATAGAGAAGTCCCTTGAGTCTCAGACTTTCCATTTTATTTATTTTTTATTTTTTTGAAAGATTTTGTTTTTCTCAAGTAATCTCTACACTCAAAGTGGGGCTTGAACTCACAGCCCGGAAATTACGAGTTGCATGCTCCACTGACAGAGCTAACCAGGTGCCCCACAGTCTTCTCATTTTTTTAGTTTTTTGAATGCTTATTTTTGAGAGAGAGAGACAGACCGACACATGGAGTGCGAGTGGGGGAGGGGCAGAGAGAGAGGGAGACCCAGAAGCAGGCTCCAGGCTCTGAGAAGGCTGCACAGAGCCCGATGTGGGCTCGAATTCATGAACCATGAGATCATGACCTGAGCCTAAGTTGGATGCTTAACCGACTGAGCCACCCAGGCATACCTATTTTATTTTATTTTATTTTATTTTATTTTATTTTATTTTATTTTATTTTTAATGTTTTATCCATTTTCTGAGAGAGAGAGAGAGAGAGAGAGAGAGAGAGAAAGAGAAAGCAGGAGAGGAGCAGAGAGAGAGAGGGAGACACAGAATCCGAAGGAGGCTCCACGGCTCGGAGCCTGATGTGGGGCTTGAACTCATGAACCATGAGATCCTGACCTGAGCTGTAGTCAGATGCTTAACTGACTGAGCCACCCAGGCACCCCTAGGCGTACCCGTTTTAGATGGGAGAGAGCAAAAAATTCTAACACAAGTGATTTAAGAACATCAACATTTATTTAACATGATAAAAAAGAAATGAGATATGAACATTTGCATTTAAACAATAGTAAGTAGCCTTTAATACTTACATGTGCTCATTGTATAATATATACACAATGAACATAATTACATTTGTACACAAACTAAGTACTGGATTGGAAAACCTGCTTATTGCTGTACACATCTATCCCAATGAAGTATAAGCCCAGTACTTCAAAATACCTACATTTTAAATTGTACCTTTAAGAAACAGGAAGCGGTAACATTAGTGTTTAAGCTGACAAGAGTGTGGCAGTAACTGCTGACGCTGCAATCTGAGAAATAATAGTAGCAGAAAACAGGACATTCTTCACTTAGCAGTAATAAAATGGCACATTTTAAATATATATATAAAATTTTTACAAATCAAGTGTGAAACAAACCATTGCAGTAGCCAAAAATGGGAAGGAAAAAAAAAAAAAAAGGAAAACAAGCTTCATTCGAAATAATAACTAAATTTATGTACTGAAAAGCAAAAAGAAATATAAATCCACCTAAATTTTAGAAACATCAAAATCTGGAAATCAGCAACTGAGTGAGCTCTGGCTGTAGACCGCACATTAAAAAAGCACCTTTACTTATGTGCTCTGAAATCATAGCAGCAAGCTGGTGTCAGAACAACAACCTTAGGATTACGGAGTGTACATATGAGCCATTAAAGCTGTTTGGAATAAACATTTTCCAGAAGTGATAAAATGATGCTCTGTGGCCAAAAGCATCAGAACTATGAATTTCATAGATTTAAAGTATACTGTACAATATCTTCTCACATTGCTGAAGGTCCACGTCCTTAGCTTTCAATGGTTTTGACAGAAGTCAGGATAGCTGAAAAATAAAGACAGGGAAAATTACTTTGACACCTGCAAGTTAATGAGTGACCATTTCCTAAAGTAACTGAGGGCAATGTTCTACAACGGCAGAGCTGACAGGCATGGCCATGAAAATCCTAAAATATAATACAACAGAAGGACGTTTCTTGTCATTTCGTAGGTTTAATTTACCAGGCCAAGGATGCAATTAAATAACACTTCAGAATTTTAAAAAAGAGTACCCAAATTTATGGCTGAATCAAAAAGATCAACAAAATAAGCAAAGATTTGCATAACTTTGCTAAAATATCTAACAATATATTAAGCTGCCTGCACAGCAGTGTCATTTGTAAACCTTCCCAAAGTCCTGCCAAAACTACTAGGTCAGCAACATGACATACACTCAACGAGAAGACATAAAAAAAATACAAGTCTGAGTGCTACTTGTTCTGGCTGTATGCCAGAAGACAAGGAAATGCCCGGCAATAACTGGACCCCATTCCAGCCTATAATGCCACCGGCTCTTAGAGGGAAAGTAAAACAAAACAAAATCCAATAATAACAACTTAAGGAACCCGGAAATGTACTTGAGTTTTAACTGTACATATTCTTTATTGTCAGACAACATTCTTTCATATCATTGGTCTGTGTACAGAGAATTGTAACCTGTTTATTGAACCAAAGATAATGAGAGTGGACTTTAATTTACATTCCTCCACGAAGATGGACAGAGGCCATCTATCAGCTCTTCGCACAGGAGGAATCACACAAGCATGCTGCTATTCCTATTCTGGTGGTATTCTTGTCACTAGTTGCAACTGTCACTTCAGAACCTATTAAGTTAAAAGTTTAAACGCATGAATGACAGAGGCAAGACACAGGTAAGACTATAACAAACAGGTGGTTTGTCACTCCAGAAAGGATGTCAATCCTGCATAAATGCCAACTGACAACAAACAAAGGCCTCTTCTAGGCTCTAGGTAGACATAATCTCAAACAGAGGTTATAAATATGCCAAGACAGTTAGACACAAGTCCATCTGGATGAAAAAAAGGACACAGATTACAGTTGCTACAAAAGGTATGAATGGAAGTGGATTCTAGAAAATAAGCACTACTGGATGAACTTAGTGTTTGTACTAATTTGAGAATCTGTAAGTCAAAGCATATGTTAGCAACAATGCTTATGATGTCTCTATGTGTTTCTGCCGCTTATAATTGTTTAACAGAAATGTGCTGGTAGTCCTAATGCACACATTACTAGATCTGATAGACACTGAAGAAAAAAAAAGGAAAAAGGCATAAATAGCTTCACATCTCAAAGCTTTTCTGAAAAGTAAAAAAAAAAAAGGTATGTATTTACAAGTACAAAAGGCAAGTAAAATTTAGCAACTGTTTATAAAAGTGTTAACAGTAAGACCTTAGGAAATTATTGTCAGTTCCCAAACTGTGGTCTATGGCACAATGTTCAGTCAGGTTCTGTCCTTCCCCCTGCATCCACCCACAGCTTTTTTAGTAGCTACCTCTCTTACTTAAACAAAATTAATTATTTAGGAATAGTTTCTGATAGATCTTAAGGACTGTAATATTCCTTGTAGTTGGCTGTACCACAAACACTTCTTAGTCCTTTTAAAATAATAAACTCCCGATGCGGTAGGTGGGTTGCACAAACTGTAAAAAAAACATTACTTGATCAACATGTAATAGCTTCAACAGAATTCTCAGGTCCGACTACGGAAAGGAATGCTAAGTGGGGGCACAGCTGCAAAACCCTGTGCGGCCTGTCTTGGCACGGGCTATACCTTTCCCGTTTTGCTGTTTTTATGGACGATGAAATAAGAGACAGAGAAAATGTTGTCACACAGCAAATCACTGGAAGGGCTGATGGAGATCTGAGTTAGTGCCTGTGGCTCAAATACATGGCCTCCTTGCTCTGCCAACATCTCTAGTGCACGGCCCAGAATTAATCTCAGTTTTTGTTCACTAAAGCAACAAATGAATACAACTCAAGTTAAAAACTCTGAAGTTAAAGCACGGACGCAAAGGGAACAGACGTACTTTTTCTGAGACTACACACACATGAAATGGGATCCTTCTGTGAGCTGCGGCTGGGCGGCTGGAACCGGAGATGCCGAGGACTCAGGAGATGGGGACAGACTTTTCACTAAAACAGACCAAGAGAATGCAAGAAGGTACACATGTTTAGGATACACTTGGAGAAGGAAATCCTGATGTTGTGATCCCATAAAATAGGAACATGTTTCAGGAAGGAATTAATAGTTGTACTTGGTTTCTGTTGTTTTCTAAATTGGCAATTGATTATTTAGCATGAAATATCTCTTGAAGACTGTTAAAATTCTTCTTCCTTATATACCTTAAACATCGTATACAATGTTATGTGTCAATTATACCTCAACCAAATTGGAAAAAAAAATTCTTGTCTTTTTTTTTTTTGGCTTTGAGGTTAATTTTCAGGTGTCTGTCAGGGAAGCCCTCTTGTTGGGTCTGTTTATCTATCTATCTATCTATCTATCTATCTATCTATCTATCTATCTAGTAAGCTCTGTGCCCAACATGGGGCTTGAACTCATAATCCTGAGATCAAGAGTTGCATGCTCTACTGACTGAGCCAGCCAGGCACTGCTGGGTCTCACTTTAACAGACTTTCTAGTTTCATGCAGCTAAATAGTATGAACAGTTTAAATGTTGTGATTTTAATGCACCTACACACTTTACGCAGATGTGCTAAAACAGTAACAGGAAGTGGTCAGTGACAAAAAACTGCCTTATAAGCGACAGAGGCAAAAGACAATGCTTAATGTTGGCTACAGGGAAACACGACTCATAATATAAATTTGCATGTTACATGCATGTAAGATACAGAAAATACTCTGCCAGAATCCAATGCTCCTCCTAAGAAGAACAGTACCAAATAATTGAATTTCATTGTATTTGCTTGTCTGCAAAATGATGGGGAGAAAGGTGAAGGGAGGCAGGATTAAGAATAGTTTTTTCCAGGGGTGCCTGGGTGGTTCAGTCAGTTATCCAATTCTTGATTTTGGCTCAGGTCATGATCTCACGGGTTCAGGAGTTTAAGCCCAGTGAGGGGCTCTGTGCTGACAGCCTGGAGCCTGCTTGGGATTCTCTATCTCACTCTCTCTCTGCCCCTCCCCCACTTTCGCTCTCTCTCAACATAAAGAAATAAACATTAAAAAATAAAGAATGGATTTTTTGCTTATGGACTATGAGAAGCAAGGCTGATAATATGCACCAGTGGTATGATCCCTCTCCCCACCCCTTGCCAAACATCATAAAGAAAAAAAGAGAAAAATCTGTGAAGATTCTAAAAACAAAAATAGAAATTTTTTTTTGACGTACTATGGATCACGATTTTCTCTCAAGGAAATGTCCAAGTGTGGATTCTAGCAGGGGCTAGAGTAAACAAGGTCATGCTACTAGTTTAGATATTAAATCTTACACAGTTCCCGAAGTGGTAGGTACTCTGAGAGTCCAGCCTCAGAGAAGCAGGTACATTTTCCATGTACTGAAAGATCTTAGTAGAAAAAATTTGTGGTATATGTGTTAAGGTTGAGATGGGAGGGAGAGAGAGAGAGAGAAGCAACAGATTCCCAAGCCAGGACAGACCCTGTGGATCTAGCTGGGTAGGCACGTGTCCCCTTTCCTTCCTTTCCAGTGACATCCTTCCTGAAGGTGCACGTGGGAAAGCAAAGGTATGCGTTGAGAAATTCAGAGGAAGCACCAGTGAGAAAAGTATGAAATGTGGAATATCTACCTGCCATCGTTTGATTTCCTTTAGAAGCCTCAGGAGTTTGTTCACAAGAAGCAATAGTTTCTTCCTCCTCATGAATATCGTCCTTTATATTTTCTTCAGGGTGGCTTTCTGCTTTATGATTTGGGATCTGTGTCTCATCCTGAGGGCTAATGAAAACAGATATTTTAAAATTTGTTATTACAGAATGCAATACATTTTTTCCTTCCAATTTACTGTTATGTAAAATTTTAACCATACACAAAGGATGTCACTATCTCCATATTTAGTAACTGCTGACATTTTGCTTGTAATTAATCTCTTTTCTTTTCCCCCTTACAGAAATTTTAATCATAAAAAAATCAGAGCAAATAATATATGAAACTTATACCCTCAGCTTCAATAATGATCCATGTTTTACCAATTTTGTTTCATATACACTGCCAGTTTCCTACTCCCCAAATTATTTTAAAATAGATTCCAGACAAATCATTCAGTCTGTAAACACTTCAGTTTGTATTTATAATACCTAAATGTCATCAAATATCCAGTCAATGCTCAAATTTCCTTGACAGCCTCATTATACCAATTTTAGAGTTATGTTTCAAGAAGATCCAAAGTCCACATTTGTATTTGCCTGACAAGTCTCTTAAACTTTAAAATACCCCACAACACATATCCTTTTTATTCTTTGCCACTTATCTGTGAAAGAACCTGCTTTCTCCATCCTACATAGTTTATCACATTCTGTATTTTGATGATTTTATTCCTCTTATTTTTTATTAAAAATTTTTTTTTAAAGTTTATTTATTTATGAGAGATAGAGACAGCATGAGTGAGGGAGAGGCAAAGAAAGAGACAGAGACACAGAATCCAAAGCAGGTTCCAGGCTCCGAGCTGTCAGCACAGAGCTGACATGGGGCTTGAACCCACAAACCGTGAGATCATGATCTGAGCTGAAGTCAGACGCTTAACTGACTGAGCCACCCAGGCGCCCCTCCTCTTATTTTTTATAAACTGATAGCATTTTGAAGCTTGATCAGATTTAGGTTTTTTGGGGAAAGGGGCAAACAGTAGATCATTAGGTGGGGTTTGTGCCCTATTGCATTAACAGGTTCTATTCTTTATGTTGAAAATGATTAGTGAGTTCAAGGGTTATCAGCTTGATCCACTCACTATAAAGTTCCCTGTCAGATTTTCAGCTAACAGCTTTTCCAGCCATTGAGGAGTATTGCCTAAATCCCTTATTTCTTTAAGGCTAGCAAAGCAGTGATAGTGTAAGTCTCTCATTCCTTATTGAATAAAATTCTTCTAAAAAGAAAAATATTTCCTCAAAAACTTTTTGGTTGCAATTTGTTTGGAAAAGGCAAGAAAAATACTTGATTCTTTGCCTTTATGCACCAGACTTTGGAATAAGAAGTCAACTCCTTAGCATCGTCCAGAGTGGCCAACAAATGATTTTTTGTTGTTGTATCATTATAAACTCATAGATTTTTAATTGAGGGTAAGATTGAGGGTATACACATAAGAAGGCTAGTTAAGAAATGCAGCTAAACAATAAATAGCAAATCACTATAATTTTTGGAACACATCAGATAACTTAGATATCTGATCAATGTCTATCATTGCCTATCATTATGCAGGCAATACTGAAGTGGCTCACTTTGATAGACCTTATACATCTCTTGGCATTTTTAAAAAGGTATTTATTGAATTCCTGGGTGAGAAGCATAGTGATAAGTGCTATACTTGTATTTTCTTATTTAATCACTGCAACACTTTTGTGAGATAGATACTATTATCATCCTCATTTTTACAAGTAAGGAACCTGCAGTTTAGAAAGTTTATGTAAATTGTTTAAGATCCTACAGCTCTTAAGTAGCTAAGCTGGGACAGGAATCCAAGACTTTTTGACTCTGAAGTTCACCATGCTTTCTTCTAATGTATGATTGTTTATTTTTGAGAGAGACAGAGAAAGAGAAAGGGAGGGAGGGAGCGCAAGCAGGGGAGGGGCAGAGAGAGCTGGAGACACAGAATCCAAAGCAGGCTCCAGGCTCTGAGCTGTTAGCCTGACGCGGGGCTCGAACCCACGGACCGCGAGATCATGACCTGAGCCAAAGTAGGACGCCCAATTGACTGAGCCACCCAGTCACCTCTGAAGTTCACCATTCTTAAGTAGTTATAGTATTTGGGGAATGATTCCTTTGTTGTTTTGCCTATTACTTATTACCTGAATGAAACATCCTCAGACATTTTCTCTTTGTTTCTCTCTTTATCCATCACTTCCTCAGAATTCACTCCATTTGGTTCAGGTTTAAAAAGTGTTGTGGAAAAAATGTCCTCAGTGCTTTTCAACTATAGAATAAGAAGAAAAAGCATTCAAAAATAAATGTGTATTAAATAATTAGACCCTGTCAAATAGTTACTGAAATACATATTCATTCAAGTATATTAAAAATATTAACATTCTTTTTTTTTATATGTTTTATTTATTGATTTTGAGAAGAGAGAGAGAGCGCCAGCAGAGGAGGGGTAGAGAGAGAAGGAGAGAGAGAATCACAAGCAGGCTCTGCCCTAAGAAGCGCAGAGGCTGACAGGTGTCTGAACTCAAGAACAAAGAGTCGGACACTTAACTGACTGAGCCACCTATGCACCTCTAAAAGTATTAACATCCTTTAGTACTGGAAGCAAAAAGTTATTTGCCTAAAGGGCTGATGCACATTGCTAACAGCTAGGTGTTTTGGGACATAAGATTCTTTAACTGGGGTTAACAATAATTTATTCTAGCCTTACTTATGTTTTAACTTTTCAATTAACCCATTTTTTGATGTGCTGAATACATCACTCAAATTAACAAAACCTATTTCACTTAGACGTAGGCTCTCTGTGATGAAATGAAACATAACTATTTTCAACCTTACCACTTGATCTAATCTTCAAAAATCTACCCCTTTGGAATATCTGTTCAAAAGTAATCTCTTTACCTCTTTGCTGAAATCTGTATTTTGAGGTTCACTTTCTTTTAGTCGAACAATTTCTGCTGCAGGAGTTTCATGGTTTGGCTTCACATCATTTTCTCTAATGACAGTATCCAGTTCCTTAATGTTATCATCCCTTTTTCGAGTCTGTCCGAAAGACATATAGCAGAGATTCATACTATGTACAGTTTTTAGATAGCATCTGTTATTTTGAAAAAAAAAAAAAAAAAAAAAAAAAAAAAAAAAAAAAAAGGTTGATCTTCACGTACAAGGAGGTTCTCTTATGAAAACCAATAGGAAGAAAAAAATATATATATATCAGTATTCCATGCATTTTTTTTCTCTTTTAATCACCCATTTTGTAATTTGAAGAATGTGCAATTTCAGCAGTCAATCTGCTGAATCTTTAGTAGCAGTGCCTGGATGCTCCTGATTAGATGGAAAGGGGATTTCTAGGAAGACAGGGAAACCCTTTCAGCTGGTGCATGTCTACTAACAGGGACAGGCCAGACAGAAGCTACTGAAAAGGTTTGCCCGTCTGCTATCTCTGTATTTATGAATCGGGGTAACAAACAAACAAACAATAAGAAATGGAATGGTGTCTCTTTGCAAGGCAGGAGTTGGGATGTAAGGAATAGTAGACTTACGCTTTTACTGAGAAGCTCTGTCCTGCTACAATTTAGGTCATGTTAAATTAGGACACAGAGTAATACACATTTTATTGGAGGGGGAATTGGGGAATATCTCGTTAACTTGCGTGGCATTTTACATTCGCTGAGAGCACTTTTACCTTAGTATCTCTGTGAAGTAGACAGGGTAGGGCTGTGTCATCTGATTTACAGCAGAGAAGAGTAAGGCCACAACTGGTACAAGTATGTCCAACAAGTAAGATGGCTCTGGTTTTCTGAACCCAGGGCTATTTCCACTTTACTGAGCTGTCTTAGCTTATTATTATGGGCATTAGGTAAAATCAAATAACTATCCATACTGCAGACATTTGAAAACCCATCAATCATGTAACTCCAGATCCTGACTCAAGTGATACTACATTTACACACAAGAATGGTTAAAAGCAAATTGATGTACCTGGGTAATCCTGAACGGATTATCCCTTAAGCCTGAGGGACTTTGTAAGGGTGACTGGTCTAAAGAACCAATAACATTTAATCCTTTTTTCTTTTCCCTCAGGCACGCTTGTTGATGTCTCCTTATTCTTTCCATCTGCTCTTCCACAGTCATCCTAGGTCGAGTACTTTCAGCCAAACAGAGCTGTTCCACTGCACTTCTTGGTCTTTCCTTTAAATTAGAAATAGACATATGAATACATCAATACAGAATAACTTCTGAAAAGTATGTTGGGATAAAAAATGTTCTGAAAGGATTTATTTTGTTCTCAAAATCAGAAGCGGAGCTTTGAGTGTTAATTTAGTTAACACCAGAAAGGCAAACTGGTTTTTCCTTCACTGGTGATTGGTGATGCACAGTCAATGAAACAGGAAATTGTATAAAACTCAAACTAGGAGAACACAGGGGGCACAGTTTCTAAATATAAGACTTTATTTTATTTATTTTAAACATTTTATTTATGTTGAGAGAGCAGGAGCAGGGGAGAGGCAGAGAGGCAGAGAGAGAGAGAATCCCAGGCAGCTCTCCACTGACAGGCTGACAGTGCGGAGCCCAATGTGGGGCTGCATCTCAGGAACCATGAGATCATCACCTGAGCTGAAATCAAGAGTCAGAGGCTTAACTGACTAAGCCACAAAGGTGCCCCCCTCCTTTTTAATTTTTTTTTCCTAAGGTTTAGTTTTCAGTAATCTCTATACCAATGTGGGGCTCAAACTCATAGCTCCAAGATCAAAAGTTGCATGCTCTACTGACTAGGCAGCCAGGTGCCCGAAGATCTATTTTAATGAAAATTTAATTTGTTAAAAAAGTTTATTTATTTGTTTAGGGGGAGAGAGAGAGAGAGAGAGAACCAGCAGGGAAGATGCAGAGAGAGAGGGAGACAGAGAATCTGAAGCGGGCTCTGTGCTAACAGCATGAGCCCAATGTGGGGCGCATGAGCCCAATGTGGGGCGAACTCACAAACCACGAGATCATGACCTGAGCTGAAGTCAGACGTTTAACCAACTAAGCCACCCAGGTGCTCCAAAATATATGTTTTAAGTCAAACATTTACTGTGAAAAGACTTCGCAGAGAAAACATCCTCAGTTTATGATCAATAAGGATTTAAAAATTAAACAACCAATTCTTAATCTCACTTTCTTATTAAAGACGCAAAAACAATATCGGTATAAAATGCCAAATAAGAACTTCAATATTAGTCACAAGCAAATTTTAGCTTATTTTATGTAACAGAAAATTTGAAGACTGAACATATTCTAGAATCTATGGCATAGAATCCATAGGTTTCTTTGGTCTGGGTTGGTGGGAACTGACTGAGATATTGGTGAAGTTGCTTTCTTTTGAAAAAACCAAGGGCAGAGGTGAGCATTTCCATGAGGAAGCAGTATGTCAGGCAAACCCACTAAGATCCTTTTTTCTCTCGAGCAATCTGGAAAATGCTTGCAGGGCAGGAGTGATAGCTCTAGAGCCATTTTCTATTGTATAGAATAAATATCTTAAAGAGCTCAAGTAAAATCTAAAAGAGGAAAACTGAAAAGCCTTAATTTGCAGAAGTAATGATGATTTTCATTTATATGTAAAATAAAACACATTAGCTTTGGAAAGAAAAAACAAAACACCAACCAAACCAAAAAAAAAAAAAAAAAAAGTAAAAAAAGTAAATTCTAAATATAGATTGGGAATTGGCTACTATAGTCATCCCTTTCCTTTTATTTTTATTTCAGATTTTATTAAAGTTTCTTATTTTATCCTTTTATTTTTAGTAACAATAAACATGCAGTCTTCCTGGCTTTTCTACGTTTATACAATAATGTCACACTGCAACTTTCTTCTCAGGTTGTCATATAGTAAAAATCTGTTTTTATTTATTTATTTGTAATTAAAAAAAATTTTTTTTGAGAGAGTGAGAGAGCAAGAGAACCAGAAAATGAGTGGGGGAGGGGCAGAGAGAGAGGGAGACAGAATCCAAAGCAGGCTCCAGGCTCTGAGCTGTCAGCATAGAGCCTGATGCAGGGCTCGAACTCATGAACTGTGAGATCATGATGGAGCCAGTGTCGGACGTTTAACAAACTGAACCACTCAGGAGCCCCTGTAAAAATCTGTTTTTAAAGGTCAGATATTGTTAATTTTTAGATCTTTTCTCTAATGATAACTGGAAAAGAATATGTCATTACAGTTTTAGTTATTAGTATTCTAAAAATTATTATGGGGTTGAAGAATATTTGTGAATTATTGTTACATATTTTCCATAGAAAAGAAACTCTTAAAAATAACTTATGTATATTCATTCCTCATATATTATGGAAATTTTGTGATATATTCCAAGTATTTTATTCTGACACTGATATTGCTTATAAAGGTCTTTTTTGTACCAATAATAAACTGTAGTCTTCTATACTCCCTTCCCCACTCCTGTATTTGTGGATATAGAAGTCTTTCTTCTACTATTTAAGATAGTTACATATTAAAAAAAAGAAAGAATATAAGTACACTAATATCTTTCTTCTTTATCTCAACATACACTGTTAACTTTTTAAAAAAGTATTTTCATTTATTTATTTATTTATTTATGCCTAATCTCCACACCCAATGTGGGGCTTGAACTCACAACCCCAAGATCAAGAGTCACACCACCCTCTACCCTCCACCAACTAAGCCAGCCAGGGGTCCCTTAACTTTTTTTTTTTTTTTTTTTTTTAACGTAAGCTCTATGTCCAGCGTGGGGTTTAAATTCACCACCCTGACATCAAGAGTTGCATGCTCTACTAACTGAACCAGTCAGGTGCTCCTCAACATACATTTTTAAAACCTTTTTCTGTTGATTTTTTTTAGCATTACAGTTTCCAAAGAAAATACCCTTTCCATCTGTAAAAAAATGCCTCTAAACAAACAATAGTATTATAGAACCATGACTGCAAATATATAGCTATTCATTTATTTTGATTCTACAATAATTATCTTTCTAGGTCTTTATAATTTTGTACTCATTAAAATATTATATTTCTTGTATATAAATTTGTCAGATGTTTTAGGCATATACTTTGTACCTGTAGTTTAATATCTCTCAAGAATAACCATAAATCTTATCATTTGTAGTACTTTTCATTCTTTTCTTATAGTTTAAAATTATCAAATTACCCATACCAAGTAAGTATAGAATTTATAAAGATGAAAAGTAAAAGTTGTTTTGCACCCCAAATTTTTGAGACTACTTGGTAAAAAGGAGTTAAGTATGCTGATAATCTTCTCAATATGACCAAGCTTAGACTGGTTTACAGCCAGTTTGAATTAAATGGATCTCAGATGAATATGTGAAATATAGAAGCTATTTCCCCAATCCCAATTCACATTTCTCAGAGTAACCAGAGGATTGGCAAACTCCAAATCTACCATAGCTGAAAGGCCCTGTAAACTCGGGCTGGCTTGGAAATCCATTACCTTGGATGACCATAGGACATGTCTATCACTCTCTTTAAGGAAATTCTTAGAGGTATCAAGAGATGTAACATGGGACACCTGTCTGAAAACAGATTCCACAAACTGTGGACTAAGACCCCATGTCAAAGCTGATCAAAACAAACGTAGACTAGGTATTGAGTAGGTCTGTCCCCTAGACACTAATTTCCTCAATGGAATTAAAACAATAAATAGGCCTTAAGAATCCTTTTAAAGATTAACTTCTAGTTAAATACCGTTCTTGAATCCATCATCTTCTTAGTTTTCCTTAAGGTTACATAAGAGGCTATCGTTGAAGATTCAGGTGTTGGTGATTTGGTCCTTGGAGGAACTACTCCAACAGGAAAATGGGAACCTAAAAATGAAAACACCAGTAAGTTCTACAAAACATCTTTCACACGACATTGCTTTCTTTTGAGGTACTCAATTTCTAATTAAAAACATTTTTTTTTAATTTTAGAGAGATAGAGCAAGAGAACATGTGTGTGTGGGGGGTGGGTGGGGAGAGAGGCAGTGGGAGAGAGGAAATCTTAAGCAGAGCCCAATCAGGGCTTGATCCCATAACCCTGGGATCATCACCTGAGTGAAATCAAGAGTTGGATGCTCAATCAACTGAGCCACCCAGGAGCCCCTGACATACTCCATTTCTGAGGTTTTCAAAATCAAAAGGCAAATTTATTTTTATTGGTTTATTGTTTTAAAGATTTTATTTTTAACTAACCTCTATACACAACATGGGGCTCAAACTTACAACCCTGAGATCAATAGTCATATTCTCTACCGACTGAGCCAGCCAGATGCTCCAAAAGGCAGATTTATCGTTTAAAAAGAGCCAGGGAAAATGTAGTAGCCTTCCATTAGTTACTCTGTCTAAAGTTCTACAGATTTTCTTTTAATTAAAAAATTTAATTATAAAATCAGTAATACTCAGTGGATCAGACATCTTCACAACAATCTTCTAAAGAAAAGAAGGTAAATGAACTGCAGTGTCTGCATTAATTTACTTCCTCAAGTCCATGCAGCTCATCAGCAGCATGGCTGGGGCTTCTCTTTGCTGTAGCCTTCTTCCCATTTGCAGTATTTTCAGAGGTTGAAAAGGACCTTAATCCTCTCACATGTTGCAGATCAGGAAAGGAATGGCCCAGAAAGGTTAAGTGATTTACCTAAATGCCCTTAATTTCCATTTGGTCTCTTTTCAGTCACACTGTACTGTCTCAAGAGAATCCACTAACAATGTTAACAACAGTTAACTATAGGTAATCACTGTGACTTTTTTGCATTTTCAATAATTTCTAAAATGGACACACACCATAGAAAACAACACACACAACACAAAATCATTAACCCAATAACAATAAAAGCTAAAAGTAAGTTAATACATAAAATGTACGTAGTTATATCGCATTAATTTTATTTAAGTAGAACATATGCACTATTATCCACTGAGGACACTAGCAAAAGAACAAATTATTAAAATCTCAATGGCTTACTTAAAAAAAAAAAAAACAAAAAAACAAACCACTCTCTTTGAGCTCACTTAAAGTTACATCAACTAAGTAGAAAAAAGAAGTCTAGTTTCTCCCCCAAAGACAAATGGTACACCAGTCATTCAGGGTCCCTTTAATTTACACACCAAACAATCTGTAGCTTAG
This sequence comes from Prionailurus bengalensis, assembly GCF_016509475.1. Lineage (NCBI taxonomy): Eukaryota > Metazoa > Chordata > Mammalia > Carnivora > Felidae > Prionailurus > Prionailurus bengalensis. The sequence goes on along the minus strand of NC_057358.1, from coordinate 52,422,323 downwards.
GTTTTAATATTGTTTATGAACTGTGTGAGTATTGTAAGGCTGTATATTTAAGAACGTGAAGTGCTGAACTGCTACACAATATAGGTAATTCTGCAGTTCAAACTAAGAGAAAGACTATTATCCCAGTTAGTGATCCATTTTTAAAAGTTCTACTTTAAGTCATGTGGCACAAATTACACCATAATTTATCTGTGTATTTCAGACAATTTATTCAGGTGAGAGCTTATAAGTTAAAAAAAAAAAAACAACAACAAAAACTCAAACATCTAAGGATGCCTAGCTGGCTCAGTTGGTAGAGCATGTAACTCTTGATCTCAGGGTCATGAGTTCAAGCCCCACTAAGTGATCTCTTATTTCAGAGATCATTAAAAATAAAAATAAAAAATCAGGGGCAGCTGGGTGGCTCAATCGCTTTAGTGTCCCACTTCGGCTCTGATCTGCAGGTCGGTTGTGATCTCACAGTTTGTGAGTTCAAGCTCTGCATTGGGCTCATTGCTGTCAGCACACAGCCCACTTTGGATCTTCTGTCTCCTCCTCTCTCTCAAAAATAAAGATTAAAAAAAACCAGACAATAGAATTCTTTCAAAAAATAAAAAAAACAAACACCTAAATTTTAAAAGCAGCAAAACTCTGAAGAAGAATCCAAACCCTACAGAGAACATATGCCAGACAAGGTATTTTTTTTTTATTATTTTTTTAACGTTTATTTATTTTTGAGACAGAGAGAGATAGAGCATGAACGGGGGAGGGTCAGAGAGAGAGGTAGACACAGAATCTGAAACAGGCTCCAGGCTCTGAGCTGTCAGCACAGAGCCCAACGCGGGGCTCAAACCCACGAACTGTGAGATCGTGACCTGAGCTGAAGTCGGACGCTTAGCTGACTGAGCCACCCAGGCACCCCAAGGTATTTTTTATGAGTAAAGATATGGCATTGACTTTTGTCCCCCCTCTCTGTACCTTCCCCCGCTTATTCTTTGTCTGTCTGTCTAAAATAAAATAAACATTAAAAAAAAGTCTACTGATGAGTTGAACTCACTTATTAAATAATTTCTAAATTTTGTAGACTTGACTGGCGACAATTATCACTTATAGATCATGGGGGATTACGACTATGTAGGAACCAGAAAAAGAATGGAATAGAAAATGCAAAATCAAAGCATAAAATGTAGTCCTTATTTTATATATGCTCTAAATACTTTGCCCACAGGGATTAAGAATGTTACACATGTGATAAATAGCAACTTCCTCCCCCCCACCCCACATATGCTTTTTGAAGAGGGTAGATGTTAGGTCTAGGAAACCAGTGCTGTTGAAACAGGGGCACTCTGGCTAGATTTACTGATTTCTTGTAATTTTTAAGTAATCTCTACACCCAACAATGTGGGGCTCAAACTTACACATTCAAGATCAAGAGTCATATGCTCTACCGACTGAGCCAGCCAGGAGCCCCTAGATCTATTGGGTATTTAAGAAAACCTAGGAAGTCCCAATTTTTATTTATTTTCTTAAAATTTTTAGTTTGAAAGAGAGAGAGCAAGAAGAGGAAGGACAGAGAGAGAGAATCCCAAGCAAGCTTCACATTGTTAGCATAGACATGGCTGTGCTCAGCGTGGAGCTTGATCCCACGAACCTTGAGATCATGACCTGAGCTGAAATCAAGAGTCTGATGCTTAACTACTGAACAACACAGGCGCCTCTAAAGTCCCAATTTTTAAAAATTTTTTATTATTTATTTATTTTTAAAAATCTAAATCCTAGTTAACGTATAGTATAATAATAATTTCAGGAATAAAATTTAGTGTTTCATCACTTACATGTAATACCCAGTGCTCATCCCAACTAGTGTCCTCCTTAATACCCCTTGCCCATTTAGTCCTTCCCTTCACCTAACACCCCTCCAGCAACCATCAGTTTGTTTTCTGTGTTTAAGAATCTCTTATAAAAAAAAAAAAAAAAAAAAGTCTCTTATAGTTTGTCTCCCTCTGTTTTTATATTATTTTGGCCTCCCTTCCCTTATGTTTATTTGTCTTGTATCTTAAATTCCACATGTGAGTGAAATCATGAGATCTTTCTTTGACTCATTTTGCTTAGGATAATACACTCTAGTTCCATCTACGTTGTTACAAGTGGCAAAATTTCATTCTTTTTGATCATCCAGGAATGTTCCATTGTATGTATGTATGTATGTATGTATATATGTATGTGTGTATGTATGTATGTATGTATGTATGTATGTGTGTATGTATGTGTGTGTGTGTGTGTGTGTATCTTCCTTATCCATTCACCAGTCAATGGGTTATTTGGGCTCTTTCCATACTTTGGCTATTATCAATATTGCTGCTATGAACCTTGGGGTGCATGTGCCCCTTAGAATCATCACTCCTGTATCCTCTGGATAATTTCTATAAAATTCTATAAAAATTCTATAAAGTTCTATTTTTAATTTTTTGAGGAACTGTTTTCCAGAGTAGCTGCACTCATGTGCATTCCCACCAACAATGCAAAAGAGAACCTCTTTGTCCGTATCCTCACCAACACCTGTTGTTGCCTGAGTTGTTAATTTTAGCCATTTTGACAGTTGTGAGGTGGTATCTCATTGTGGTTTTGATTTGTATTTCCCTGATGATAAGTGATGTAGTGATGTTGAGCATTTTTCACGAGTCTGCTAACAATCTGGATGCTTTCTTTGGAAAAGTGTCTATTCATGTCTTTTTGCCCATTTCTTCACTAACGTCCCAATTTTTAAATGTTGGCAACCAACACTTTTTGAGCCAGTGGCTCAGTTGGTTGAGCATCCTACTCTTGGTTTCCACTTAGGTCATGATCCCAGGGTTGTGGGATCAAGCACCATGCTGCTTAAGATTCATTCTCTCTCTCCCTCCCTCTCTCCCTCTCTCTCTCTCTCAGTACCTGGGTGGTTCAGTAGGTTAAGCATCTGACTCTTGATTTGGGCTCAGGTTAGGATCTTGCAGTTTGTGGGTTTGAGGCCTCTGTCGGGCTCTGTGCTGACAGTTTGGAATCTGGAGTCTGCTTCAGATTCTGTCTCCCTCTCCTTCTCTACCCCTCTTCACTTGTGTGTGCATGTGTGCGTGTGTGCTCTCTCTCAAAAATAAACATTAAAAAAACAAAAACTATGGGAAAAAAAAGTCTCTTTCTCTCCCTGTTTGCCCCTCTCCCCAGCTCCTGCTCTCTTTTTAAATTTTTTTAATGTTTATTTATTTTTAGAGAGAATGAGAGACAGAGCATGAACAGGGGAGGGGCAGAGAGAGGGAGACACAGAGTCAGAATCAGGCTCCAGGTTCCAAGCTGTCAGCACAGAGCCTGACGTGGGGCTCGAACTCACAAATCACGAGATCATGACCTGAGCCGAAGTCGGACCCTTAACTGAGCCACCCAGGCGCCCCAAGTCTATTTCTTTTCTTTATCTTATCCTTAAGCATGTACACTAAACTTATTAAAATATAAAGGTAATCATGATCATTACCATCCTCTGGAACAATACAAGGAGTTTACATGTTAATATCAACAAAATTAGTCCTGGTTATATGCTATTGGTATCCAATATTTTAGTTCTCTGCTTCTTAGACCTTCCCTATCTGACCAGTTTGCTTCCATCTGAAAACTGTAGAACTCTCTCAAGTGACGGTTAAATGGCAAACTCTCTAGTTTTTATCTTTATCTTTACTGTTTCTTCAAGTTTTATTGGCGCAAAATGTATAACTAAAATGAATAGATCTTAAGTGCACAACTGGTGAAGTTTTATAAATGTATTCTTACCCCTAGCTGCACATGCATATGCCAGTGTAATTATCTCAGTGAAGACAAAGACCATCTTCGTCACCCCACAAAATTCCCTTCCAGGCAATCCCACCCTTCTGCCAAAGACGACCACTGTTCTGTTGTCTATCACCAATAGATGAGTTTTGCCTGTTCTCAAACTTCACATAAAGGGATTCATACACTAGGTCTCCTTTGTGTTAAGCTTTTTTCACTTAATATAATTTTTTTTCACATTTATACATGTTGCTAAGTTACACATGTACATCTATCAGTAGTGTTTTTTAATTGTTAAGGAGTTTGAAGATACCATAATTTGTTTATCCATACTCTTGTTTACAGAAATACAGGTTGCTTCCAATTTTTATCTACTATGAATTAAAACTATGGTTAAAAATCCTTGTATAAGTTTTTTTGAGGAATGATGTTTCCATTTTTCTTAGGTAAATATGTAGGAGAATTGCTGGATATGATAATTGCATGTTCAATTTTGTAAGAAACTACAAAACTGTTGTTCTTTCTTACACCACCATCAGAATTGTGTTTGAGATCCAACTGTTCTATGTCCTAACAAACACTTGGTAGTCTTAATTTTAGCTATTCCAGAAGGTGTGAATTATGATTTTAATTTGCATCAAAACTGCATTTATGCTTGATCAGTTGTAAACTTTTTCATATACTTGTATACTTTATTTGTTAAGTGTTTAAGTCTTTTGCCTACTTTCTTATTGGGTTGTCTTTATTATTGATTTGTAAGAGTTGTTTATATTTCTGAATACGAAGATTCTCAAAAAAATTTAGAATGGTATCACCCAGCAATTAGAATCACTTTCTATAGGAATAGGAGGATTGGCCAGGGCATCTAGTTAGCTATACTGCTAAAACATTTGTTTGCAGTTTAATATTTCCTGTGTATTTATAATAATATGCACCATTGGGGCACCTGGGTGGCTCAGTTGGTTAAGCGTCAGACTCTTGATTTTGGCTCAGGTCATGATCTCACAGCTGGTGACCTCCAGCCCTGCATCAGGCTCCACACTAATAGCATGGGGCTGTCCAACGTGAGGCTTGAACTCACGACCCCAAGATCAAGAGTCACATACTCTACAGACTGCCAGCCTGGTGTCCCTGCATATAATTTTTAATTACTCAAAATCTTAGCTACTAACAGCCTACTGCTGACCAGACAATTAACACATTATTCTGTATGGTACATGTGTTATATACTGTATCCTTACAATAAAGTAAGCTAGGAAAAAGAAAACCGTATGAAGAAAACCAAATGGGGGGGGTGCCTGGGTGGCTCAGTTGGTTAAGCATCCGACTTCGGCTCAGGTCATGATCTTGCGTTTCATGAGCTCAAGCCCCGCACTGGGCTCTGTGCTGACAGCACAGAGCCTGGAGCCTGCTTCGGATTCTGTGTCTCCCCCTCTCTCTGCCCCTCCCCTGCTTGTGCTCTCTTTCTGTCTCTCAAAAAAAATGAATAAATGTTAAAAAAATGTTTTTAAAAGAAAACCATATGGAAAATACATTTATAGTACTATACTGCATTTATTGAAAAAAAAATCTGCATTTAAGTAGACCCTCATAGTTGAAACTTATGTTGTTCAAGTCAACTGTATGTGAACACACACACACACACAAATTTTGGTGAACCATTTACACATTCTCCTATACAACCACAATTTCACTTAACTGTCAATAATCTCCAGAACATATTTAAGTTTCCATAATTGTCCCAAGAACGTCTTTAGAGACTTAAATTTTTTTTTATTATTAAAAAATATATAGTATTTCTTTCTTTATTTATTTGAGGGAGAGAGAGAAAGTGCAAGCTGGGTGGGGTGGGGGTGGGAACACGCTCAACTGACTGAGCCACCCAGGCGCCCCGATTGAGACTTTTTTTTAAACCACGATCCAATCAAGGTTAAGTATTGCGTTGTATCTGGGCTTTTCTACCTTTTAATCTTGAATAGTGCCTCCTCTATCCTTTTTCTTCACAACACTGAATAATGACCAGCATTAAAAAAAGAAAGAAAGTCTGGCTCAGTTGGAAGAGTGTGCAACTCTTGATCTCAGGGTTGAACTAACAACCCCAACGTTGGGTGTAGAGATTAGTTTCTGGTAAAAATGAAATACAATATAAAAATCAGAGTATACCCATAGTAGTATTATTTCATGGAATTTGTTTTTTAGTTTATTTATTTGTTAAGTAAACTCTATGTCCGATGTGGGGCTCCAACTCACAACCCTGAGATCAAGTGTCACAGGCTCTACTGACTGAGTCAGCCAGGTGTCCCTCAGCCCTTAATCTTTTATGTATAATTCTGAAACAGAAAAAACTTAAAACCTCCCTCTCCCCAAATCTCAGGAAACGGAAAACTTTTCAAAAGTTTGGCATATGAACCTTTTAGTCTTTATCCCACTTAGGATGAATATTCTAGGAATGTTAATTGATTTCAAAAGAGGATGCTGCCTCATGCCTAGCTGAAATGACATGTAATATATGGTTTACATATGGGTCATGTTACCTTCCTAGTACCTGAAATTTCTGAATTCAGAAGCTCTTCCGATTCCAAAGGTTTCAGATAAGGGACTATGTATTTGTCTATGTATTGGGCCAACATGTACACTGAGCTTATTGCTAAAATGTCTGAAAAACACAGGAGATAAAACATATCCTAATGCTGACCTTTAACAGAAGTTTCCATTTCTGAAACAGGTTCTGATTTTTCTTCTCCATTAGACTCATCAACTTCTGCCACTGTTGTTAACTCTGGTTCACTTTTGTAGAGTCTATAATCCGGACCCTTGAAAAGAAGATGTGCAATTTTAAAACAAAAGAAAAAAAATTCCTACAAGTTTCTTTTAAAATGCTTACCTCAAACCAAACCTTGAAAACTAAAAGTCTCAGCCAGCTATATTGGGGACAGCACAACTGACATATATGTTACAGCTTAGGTGGAAAAAATCTGAAATATTTTAATCAGTAAAAGTTTTGGCTTTTAAATGAAAAATATTCCTCTTAGGGACAAAGTCAGAATATTTTTTATCATAGTAAAACTGAAATCTGAAAATAATTATATCATATTAACTCAATTGGCCCTATTCTCTACCTTCCTACTTCTCTTCTAGCTTACCACATTTTACATTTATTTAACCCCAAACCTCTTATTTTCAGCTTCCGTGGATAATGAATGTTTCTCCTTGGCAATGTCCATATCCTCTAATAGTTTTCCTAGATGGAATGGCCCATATCCCAACCCTTTTATCATTCTTAGAATGATCTTTTTCATTCTTGCTTCCTTCTGATCTAAATATATCATTTTGTCTCTAATATCCTGAAATGGTATATTTAAAATAAGACGTCTTAGACAAATGTAAAGTAACCACTTTGCAAAAACATTAGAAATATGAAATTATGAAGTATTAAAATTATAAAAATATTAAGAAATGAGAATGGTAAAACCAAAACAGGAAAAACACAGATAATAACATTAAATACAAACAAAAACCAAACAAACAAAAAAGCACTGGCTAAAAGTGGGGTTATAACAAAAAAAAAAGTTTGAGTGTAAAATAAATTAACTTTCAAAAATGAGAGGGCATGTACATGATTGATTATTCTGTGGCTATTGAAGCCACTTACACAGTGAGATCCATTTCTTGGATATCCTTGAACTTGATGAATCTTCTTTTCTTCAGGCAGATGGACTGGGCCCCTGCTATAACAGAGCAAGGAGCTGCTATCACTGGGCAGAGGGGGATTATGGGAGGCTGCTCTGTAAAGTCATAGGACCGAGGAAGTGGAGGACGAGGTGGGACTACTTCCTCTTCCTAAAGATTGTAGAATAGTCACCTTATTTAGATAAGCATATTGAATTAAGTATATCTAAATTCTTTGCAATGGTAAGTTAACTTAAAAATCACTTTAAGATAATTAAAGGGACACTGCCAAGCCAAAAGTCAGTCTCATACTGAAAAGTAAAATAAAGAATGTTTATGATAGCCAGTAACTGGGTCTTAAAAAAATAGTTTTATCTCATTTTTTCCTGTAACATTCAGGTTAGCTTTAATCTGAAGCTCAAAATCAAAACAGATGTGAGACTACAGTGTTTCACTTTAAAAGTAGAAGAAAATAATTAATTTAAAAATCTTATTGCCTATTTGTTTTTGCAATTTTTAAGGGAAAAAATAAACGTCTTTTTGTTTGGTTTTAATATAAAATTCAAGACCACAAATGCTTTCAGTTAGGTTGACAGTATCTCTTTGTAGTTGTAATTTCTTTATGGTATGCACGACACACAGCGAACTTATCTATCAATCATCCTATAAATTTTACCAAGAATAAGACACAATGATAAATATTCAAATTACTTATATTAGAAAAAGTATGACAATGTTAAAGTTCTAACATAAATGAAAAGTAATGATTTTTTTTTTTTTTTTGCATTAAGGGAAGAAAAATTGCCATCTGTTAGAAGGATCAAATTACTGCAACAGCAAAATTTCAAGATTAAAACAATAACTTAAATATATTTAGGAAACATTTTTGTTATGAAGACAATTAAATTCCAATTCATGTTTTACACATTTAAAATAATTTAGAGATAGACAAACAATCCAAACTTACCTCGTTTTTGTACTTAACTGTTGAGAAAGGCTTTGATCCTGTCATACCTATTAAAAAATTACAAAACATAACTTATATTAAATATATCTTTTAAATCCACATAAAAAAGGAGTAATTTCATTTATTTTATTTTTTCTAGAAATTCCATTGTTAAGTAGTCTCTACAGCAGACATGGGGCTTGAACTAACAAATCCCGAGATTAAGAATCACATACTATATAGACTGAGCCAGCTGGGCGTCCCCATTTGACTTATTTTAAATGAAGCTTTCAGTTCTAACCCCTCATTTATTAATGTTTTCAGAACTGGAAGCCAATTACATTAAAAAATACAAGTTAAAATATCTAGCTTATTTTTATTTTTTAAGTTGATTTATTATTTATTTTTGTTATTATTTTTGAGAGAGAGAGAGAGAGAGTGAGTGGGGGAGGACAGAGCATTAGAAGTGGGCTCTGTGTTGACAGCAGTAAGTCCAATGCGAGGATCGAACTCATTAATACCGGGCTTGGATTCACAAACTGTGGGATCATGACCTGAGCCAAAGGTAGATGGTCAGTCGACTGAGCCACCCAGGCGCCTTTAAGTTTACTTATTTTTTTTTTTTAATATTTTTTTTTTCAACGTTTATTTATTTTTGGGACAGAGAGAGACAGAGCATGAACGGGGGAGGGGCAGAGAGAGAGGGAGACACAGAATCAGAAACAGGCTCCAGGCTCTGAGCCATCAGCCCAGAGCCTGACGCGGGGCTCGAACTCACGGACTGCGAGATCGTGACCTGGCTGAAGTCGGACGCTTAACCGACTGCACCACCCAGGCGCCCCTAAGTTTACTTATTTTTGAGAGAGAGGGGTGGTGGAGGGGAAGAGAGAGAGAGAGACAGAAAGAATCCCAAGCAGCCTCCATGATGTCAGTGTTGAGCCTGATGCAAGGTGAGATCATGAGCCAAACCTGAGCCAAAATCATGAATCAGACACTTAACTGAGCCATCCAAGTGCCCCTAAAATATCTAGTTTAAATAAGAGTACAGGGAAATGTGTTTTCTGAAGTACTGTTGATGTAAATGTAAGTCAGTACCATTTTTTAAGAGGGCAATCTGGCAGTGACTATCAAAATGGAAGATGCGTGCTCATTTCCCACTTCTTCTAATCCATAAGTACTAGCATGTGTGTTTAGTCATATATACAGTAATGTTCATTACAGCATGGCTTATGATAGAAAACAAACAAACAAACTCAAAACCTGGAAACAAACTACATGTCCAAAAACACAGAAATGGACATATTATAATTCATCTATACAATGAATTCTTACACAGCTATTACTGCATTGTATTGTTAAGGAGAAAGAAACCAAATTGTTGAGAAATAAGTATAGTATGATTCCATTTTTTGTTGTGGGGAAAAAAAATTCCTAAAAGCAAAACATTTTGTGTGTGTAGAATTAAATACGTAAAACAGTAATTTATTTTTGTTGTGGGTGAGGTTGCCAGAACTTTTGCTTTTTACCGTCTAAACTTGTGTACTGACTCAATGTTACTGGAGTGCCTGTTTTCTGATGTCAAAAGTCCATTAACAAAAGAAACCCAATTCTATGTATCATTCCATTTATTTTTTTAAAAAGTTTATGTATTTATTTTAAAGAAATTTCTACACCCAATGAGGGGCCCAAACTTATAACCCTGAGATCAAGAGTTGTATACTTTTCTAAATGAGCCAGCCAGATGCCCTGTGTCACTTCATTTAGATATAATATTATGGTCAATTACTGCAGAATAAAACACAAAGCTAATTTACCTGTTTCTGTAGTGCCTCTTTGCTGTTTGTGTTTACTCAGTCCTTCCATGACATCTTGAATTCTCCAAAGTTCTTTCTGAATCTGTGCACGCTGAATTCCTGCTGATTCAGTCTATCAGTAAAAAGAGATCACATACAGGAAAAAATAAAATTGTAAACTAAACTAAGTATATATTTTAAAAAATGAGAACTGCAGTAGATTAAGTTTTGAGGACCATGAACTCTCCCAATTTTGCAACTTTTGTGGCAAAGATAAAAGTCGAAAAAAAAAATTCAGTTTCTCAGACCTAAGTGCATTATTTCACTTTTTTCAATAGGCTTTGCCTTGCATTATTGCTGATCACAAGACACTAAAACATGGGGAAAAAAAAAAAAAGAAAACAAAATAAAGTGGAAACTCACAAAACCCAAATTAAAAAAAAAATTTAAAGGAGAAGAAAAAAAAAAGGGAAGTATACTAATTCCTAAGTACTAGAAATTCTAGAAAATAAGATCATATTGGTATTATTGGTCTTACTGAAAGTAAGATTCTAATAGAACTCTATGACTTTATCAATACTTCTGATAAAAAGAATTATGTTTTGGAATGTAAATTTATTTTTTTTAAAAAAAGGGCAATGAAGTAAGTACTGTCACAGTTACCAAAAAAATTTTTTTTCACTTGATATATAGTAAATGAAGGAAATATTCACACAAGAGCCAAACACAATGACAACCCAGAGACGTGAATACTGACATAGACTTCTAGGGAGTGAATTTCAGTTATAAAAACCAGATATGTGCACATGTCCTATATAGAATATATATTATTTTTGCAGTAATTAAAAAAATATATAGCCTATCTGAAAAGTATACAATGAAAGTCTCATTTTTGTATTATTTCTCATTTATCTGATTACTGGTGCAAACAATATTCAAACACTTGTTAGCAATCTGAGTTTCACTTTCTATAGATTAAAGCTGGTCATATTCTTCATCCATTTTTCTAATGTATTGCTTTCCCAAACCAAAAAAAAAATTCCTTGGAGATCTAAATAGTAACTTTTGTTGAATCAGTGGTTAACAATACTTCTCCCCAGTATGCCATCTTTTTGTTTAAGCCATTGTCTTCTTACTGACTTATTACTTTTTAAAAAGTAGGTTCTATGCTCAATATGGGGCTTGAACTCACAACCTTGAGATCAAGAGTCACCTGCTCTACCGACTGAGCCAGGCAGGCACTCTGTTTACTTATTTATTTATAAGCACTTATCAGTATGTTTTATATGCCTGATACTATTTTAAGTGCTTCAAAAATATCAACATATTAGCCATTATAATAACCCGATAGAGGTAGGCACTATTATTTTATAGTCATGAAAACTGAAGTGCAGAGTTGTCATGTAACTGGTCTATGTGCAATGTTATCTCTCATAGAGTGTGCCTTGTAGTTCTTTAGATTTTCAAAACAGTAACTATTGTGGTTTTTATTATACCTTTAAAATATGAGAACCATTTTGTTAATTGTTTCAAAAATTTCTGGATGAAATTTGGTTAGGATAGAATTTGAGTTTATAGGAAGAATTTTTACTGAGATAATGTTAAAGCATGCCATCCATGAACATGGTATACCAATTCCACTTCTCCATTTATGTCCTATAACACAGAAATTACATTTTCATGATGAATGTTTTTGTTAAGTTAAATCAAGTTAAACTACTTTGGCCTGAAAGCTAAAAATGAATTTTCTCATTTAAAACATTTCTCATTCTCAAAAACAAAACCATCCAAGATTATGTGACAAAGTGTATATACCTGCAACATCTACAATATTTTAATATCTGGCCTTATACAGAAAAAGTTTGCTGACCCATGGGTAAGTTCTTAGATATTACAGTTTTTTTTCTTACTGTATTTAGTATTTAAAAAAATTTTTTAAAAATGTTTAGTTTTGAGAGAGCCAGGGAGGGGCAGAGAAAGAGAGAGAGGGAGACACAGAATCCGAAACAGGCTGCAGGCTCTGAGCTGTCAGCACAGAGCCTGATGTGGGGCTCAAACTCACAAACCATGAGATCATGACCTGAGCCAAAGTCAAACACTTAACTGACTGAGCCACCCAGGCGCCCCGTACTGTATTTAGTATTAACCCTACTGTTCAACATAGAAGTCACAACTACATGTGGCTACTTAAATTTACATAATTAAAATTAAATACAATGAAAAACTCAGTTTCTCAGGCATACTGGCAACATTTCAATTGCCCAACAACTGCATGTGGCTAGTGGCTACTATACTGAACAGCAAAGATGGAGGACAGTTGGTTTTCTCCAAGTCAACTTTACTAACCTTTACTCCTTGTATTGACTTGTCTGTTGAGTCCACAGAGTTTCCAATGCAGATGACCAAATTTACATAGGGTCACAAGCATGAAGTGACTTTTATTATTTTCTTAAATGTATATTATCTCCACTTTTCAGAACAACACTTTAAGACAGGTATTATTGTTCCATTTTATAGAATAGAAAATTAACACCTGGAACCTGATTCCAGATATGATTGTTTATGCTAAATGGTGCTGCATCTTTCCCCATTCAGTAATATACCAAAAGTCTATAGGCTAAATACAGTTTGATAAGAAAGAGACATTTAATATAGAATGGATTAGAATACATTTTTATTTTTTTATTTTTAAGTAATCTCTACACCCAGTGTTGGGGGTTGAACTTATAACCCCGAGATCAAGAGTTGTATGCTCTTCTGACTGAACCAGCCAGGTATTCCAGATTAGAATAAATTTTATAAGACACAAATTACCCTTTATTTGATAAATCCATTTAATTCAACACTTTAATACTAACTTCCATATAGTTAGCTAGGAGCGCAAAACATGACAGGGATCACACCATGTACCCAACAGAATAAAGAACTTTTAAACAATGAGAGATGGGCTACTTTGTGGGATATTAAGAGTCCTATTATTGAAAGTATTAAAACCCAGGTCTTAGGTGGCCAGTAATGTAAAAACTGTTAAGGGCATGCATGGATAACAAGGTATACAGTACCAGTCAAAACCAGTTGAGACAATGCAAAAAGACATTCACTTCTGTACCTGAACTTCACCAAGGCGATCTAGCTGTTCTTGCATCTGGTTCCTGGTAACAGTCACATCATATTCTAACTTATCATACTCTCTCCATGCTCGTTCCAGTTCCTAAAATCAAAGAGCTTTAATTACTTTAATAGGGAAAATGTGCTTTTATATTGTTATCACTGCAATGGCAAGCTTTCTAGATTTTAGAAAATTGTGTAAGTTTATACTGGGTGAAAGAAAAACTTTTGTAATTCATTTTCCCTTTCCTTTACTGTTTTAAAGCACTTTCTTAACTGCCCTGATTAAAATTTCTCCACAAATAAAAATACTAAGTAGGTTGTATTTTAGCATGTTGGATTTTCAATCATACCAGAAGCCTAACGTACCCTTACTTGTAATAAATTTACAGTAATGTAATAAACCTAACTCAGCTAACTAAACAAGTCAGTGAATCCTGCCCACAGAGACTCAACATATATGCTATCCACCTACTCTTTTCTCCTTTGGAAAAAAAATCACCAACCCTAAAACCAGAAAGGTTTTTCACATTTGGTTTTTAACCACCTGTCATCTAATACAGGATGTCAAAAATACATCATCATTTCATTGTTTCAGAACTCTATTCTACAGGAGTGCAAGTATTCTTCTATGGGTTGTAATTACTCTTCAGACATTTCAGAGCGGTATGAAGTCAACAAATTGATAAAGACAGGGGCTTTGACCAGTTTTATCATTAGTATTAGTGTGGTGTTGGCACATGTAACACAACCAACACATATATGCTGAACACTGTTATAAAATGAATTAGTAACTCTTGTCTAAGAACCTTTCATGACCAGAGATTTCTTGCCCTGAACTGTGCTGAATGAAGCCGCCCTGGGAAATGTCAGTTTAACAATAGCAACAGTCTTGGGATAAGGCAAGAAGATACTGAGTGTGGAGGAAAGGGTACTGAAAGTAATTTTAAGAGTTTGTTTTTTTTTTAATGTTTATTTGAGAGAGAGAGAGAGAGAGAGCGCGCGCGCAAGTGAGCATGTGTGAACAGGAGAGGGGCAGAGACAGAGAACCCCAAGCAGGCTCCACACTCAGTGTGGAACCCAATGAGGGACTTGATCTCACAACTGAGAGATCATGACCTGAGCCAAAATCGAGTTGAAAGCTTAACTGACTGGGCCACCCAGGCACCCCAACAAGGATTTTTTAAGTTGAAGAATAGTTGACACATGATACACAATAATCTTAACAGTTTATTTGTAAAGGTTCTCTTTTAAAGAGTTATTTTACTTTTCATACTGTGCAACTAGCTTAAAATCACTTTTAAAAATGCAGGTAATGAAAAATTATTCAAGGTACACACTTTTAAAAATTAAAATGAGTGTTAGAATATGGCCATTTGGAATAATTGCTTTTTGAATCTAAGATATTTCCTTAAGCAGGTTTTACAATGAATTATATTTTTTAAAAAGTAAAAAAACAAAACAAACAAAAAAAAAAACCACTGGAGATTTTCTTTTAAAGCTTTATTTTATTTATTTTGACAGAGAGAGTGTCCACGTAAGCAGGGAAGGGACAGAATCCCAAGCAGGCTCTGTGCTGTCAGCCCAGACCCCGACGTGGGGCTCATGAACTGTGTGATCATAACCTGAGGTGAAATCAAGATTTAAAGATGCTTAACTAACTGAGCCACCCAAGTGTCCCACCACTGGAGATTTTTTTTTTTTAATCATCTCTTTATTATATAATTTAGGGAGTCTAACTGATTTCACAATTAATAAAATTTTTAAAAGGCAAAGTGATAAAGGACTAACGATTTTTATGTCATCTATATTCGTAAATGCTAGTCGTCTTACTTGGCTTCAGCAAACTATTTTTAACTGAATAAATAAGGATATTGATCTCCTTTAACAAACTTTGCTTTTAGACATCTTCTAATTTGTGTACATCACAAAAATTACAAATTTAAATAGTGGGCCTTTGAAGGCTTCACAGGGAGGGTAAAATGAAGCTGACAGACCCAATGGCCGCCCAGTAATTAAGTACAGATGGCATTGCCAGGCTAACACCTGACCTCTCTTGTAGAAAAGCCAGTTTCACGGTGGATCCAAAGGCTATAGAGGCATCTAAATGTCAGAACATTTTAGTATGGTAAGAATCCTTGTCTTTCTTATGGAAACACATAATCTAGAGCTACAGACTAAGAGCTAGAAATTATTATTTTTTTTAATTTTTTTTTTTCCAACGTTTATTTATTTTTGGGACAGAGAGAGACAGAGCATGAACGGAGGAGGGGCAGAGAGAGAGGGAGACACAGAATGGGAAACAGGCTCCAGGCTCTGAGCCATCAGCCCAGAGCCCGACGCGGGGCTCGAACTCCCGGACTGCGAGATCGTGACCTGGCTGAAGTCGGACGCTTAACCGACTGCGCCACCCAGGCGCCCCTAGAAATTATTTTAAGGGTGAAGAACTTCAATATACTTTCAATTTTTCTAGCCTGGAAAGTGCACTCTAACATTTGGACTAAGTCCCATAATCCTCCGGGGCTTACCTGCTTCTGCCTTCACCTCTGGGCTCCTCAAACATGATTATGCATGGGCAGAACACAAATCAACAGCGGATGGCAAAAAAAGGGGCAGCACTGGAATAACATCAGTTTCTCCCAATACCTGGCTGAGCATTTCATTAAAGAATTTAATGGATTACACAAGTTTTTTTTTTTTTTTTTTTGTCAAGAAGATAATATACTTGTATGACAAAGCAATTAAAAGGGGTAATGACTTTTAAATATACAATTATCTTAAAATCACAGGCATTAAGTCAGGAAACAGTGCTTTTGATAAAAATGTGGAGAGTTTCATGCTATATACAGTTAAGAGAATGAATGAAATTTTGCAGTCTACAAACCATACGGATGACTGTCACAATGTTAAAAGAAGCCAAAGAGCATATACCATATATCCCATCCTTTTAAAGTTCAAAAATAAGCAAAAAGCAAAAAGCTAACATACAGTTTAAAAGTCAGGTAGCGGTGTTCTAGGGAAGCAGTTGCTGGAAAGGGAGTTTCTGGTGTGCTAGTAAAATTCAGTATCTTGATATGGATGTCAGCCATACCTGTGCACATAAATTGTGTAATTTTCTGGCAATATGTTATACTCTAACAAAGGTAAAAAAAAAAGTATGTTTTAAAAAAAGTATGTTTTTTTAAAAAAAGATTGTTACAGGGATGGCAGAAGACTTCTCAAAAATTTGACTTAGTCTAACTTTAGGATGTAGAACAAGTAACTTTTAATCGCGGTGACTTCTTTATAGTCTACGCCGAGATGAGACCTGGCCACTATGGGGGAAAACCTTCAAGTAGGTCTGTAGCACTCAGATGTAATGAAATGCCAGACTACCAAAAATGAGGATTTTAATATTTAAAATGGAACTATGGTAATTACACATTTTTATCTTTATTAAGAAAGTAATAGGACTAATGATTCATTTCCAAGTTTTTAATGTAATAAGATCTTTCCTCTTTCTTTCAAGATCTTTCTTTCAAGATCTCTCTACACGCAATGTGGGGCTCAGCTCGAACTCAAAACCCCGAGATCAAGAGTTGCATGCCCTACTGACTGAGCCAGCCAGGTGCCCCACCTTTTCTTGTCCAGAATCAATCATAATTTATAACCAAATCCACCCATGGGAACAGTTACACAATATGCTACATACAAATAAATGTGTAATCTTTATTTATAATCTTTAACTTGTATCTGTAGTTTCTCTTCTAATCTCTTTGAAATAAATTCCATCTGAAAGAAGTGGTTATTGTTTACTGTACAAATTTGAAATGTAATAAATTTGTATCATTATAAATGTAGAAAAGCTAGTAAATAGGGAAAGAAAAAAAATACCTATTATTGTGCTACACTTCTGTTAGCATTTTCATGGATTTTCTTGTAACCTTTTTCACACATACACAATGTCCAAATACACACAAAAGTAGGGCCCACTCCAATTTCAACAGTTATGGATATAGGGCCAGTCTGGTTTCATCTATAGTACTCACATTCTACCTTTGTGGGATTATTTTAAAGAAAACACCAAGCATCATGTTATTTCATTTATAAATACTGCAATATGTATTTCTAAAGAAAAGAAACCAAAATGAAAAAAAAAAAAACCATGGAAATTCTTACTTTTAAAATCATTAATATGCATTCCTTAAAAAATTCCTTAAAAACAATTTCCCCTGTTCCCCTGTTCCTGCATCCCCTTCCCCTGCATTAATATGCATTCCTTAAAAAATTCCTTAAAAACAATTTCCCCTGTTCCCCTGTTCCTATTCCCTTACTACTTATTTAAAAAAATTTTTTTTAATGTTTATTTATTTTTGAGAAAGAGAGAGACAGAGTGCAAGTGGGCTTGGTCCAGAGAGACAGGAAGACACAGAACGTGAAGCAGGCTCCAGGCTCTGAGCTGTCAGCACAGAGCCCAATGATCTGACCTGAGCCGAAGTTGGACACTCAGGGTACTGAACTCAGTACCCAGTTGGACACCTGGGTACTGAACTACCCAGGTGCCCTTCTATTCCCTTGCTACTTATATGGGGACGAGATTGGGTCACTTACTCTGCAGAATTTCTCATATTCTACATTTTGCCAACTGAATTCCTGTGGGATTCCTTAGCATGCTCTTCTGTTTGCTTTGTTTCCTATAAACTCGTAGTTAGTTACACACTGACGCTTGCTATATTCAGATTTGATTGTTCGTTAAAAATAGCTTGCAATTGTTGTTGGGTACTTCCTACTGCAGCAAATCAGGAGGCATATCATATCTGCCTACCTCTTTTTTGGGGGATGTTGTTAATTATAAAATAACCAAGTATTCAGAAATTATCTTAAAATCTTTCAAAACGTATTCCATACCAATTCATGGATATTGATGGAACTACTACAAAAAAATTACACTTTACTGTAACCATGATTCTCAGAAACTCTTTATTACATTGAGAATGAGTATATGAAGGTATTTAATGTGTAAGCTTCTCCCCAAGACTGTTCATTTGTCCTGCTTCCCTGCCCCTGTAAATTTACAATCCTAGAATCTAGTATATCCACTGGAATCTAACATCCGTTTACTCAAGGTCCTCCTCCTAGCTAGAATCCAGCTTAGAACACAAATCAGTTTAATGGAAGTCTATACATACTACTTACTCATTGTAAGCCTGGGCAATCTGTCTCAGTTTTCCATTTTTAACATAGTAATAAGAGTACCCATTCCAAGGGGTTATGGGGATTATGTGCATGTAAAGCCCTTAATAACTGCTCCAAAAAATATTCATGATGGTTATTATTATTATTTCATATACTGTATTATTTCATAGTGGGTAAATGCATAAACTACCAGCATTATTTAGGATGAATGGGGGGCTTTTATACCTCCCTTATGATGGCTGAAATTCCAATTTTAGATTTTTGAGTTAATATAATCTAAATTTGATTCCAAGTTCCAGAAACTACAAGTTATGTGACCACGTAGATAGTGAGGCAGAATAGAAGGTACAGAAGCCATAGAATTAAAAAGTCCTTGATTGAGGTGTTGATTCTTCCCTTATTAGTTATGTCACCTACGCAATTCATTTAGCTTCCATGAGCCTCAGTTTATCTGTGCAGTGAAGATAATAAAAATGAAAATAAATGGAGATAATAATTATATTTACTTTGCACATGCTTTTCTTAAAGATCAAACCAGGTAACATATGAGAGAAACAATTACAAATATATTTTGCTGCCATTATTGGATGAGTCACAAAATATCTGGTTCCTTGAATTGCTAGGTCGAGTAAGAGAAACACCTGATGAACTGATAAAGCCTAAGAATATTTCCCTTCCATTTGGAGACGAGGCCTCATGTAAATTCCCCAAGAGAGGTGCCTGCAGTGGACGTTTACAGAAGTCCACACCATACCCCTTTTGCCCACTCAATTTCAAGGAGCTATGTTAAGTTCCATGCCTGCTAGTGTCTCACAGCAAGCAAGCTAAGGCACTTTGGAAGTATGGGTGAATTAAGGACACTGGGGCAACTTCAACCAATGTGTGATAGACACCCCAGTCTCCCAGACTTTGGTAGAAAATTCTGACGCGTTCTGCTCATTTCCTCAGTCCCCAGTGGAATTAAACCCCAGCTGACGACAGTGGGAACCAGCTCAGTAGTGAAACCTTTACAGGCTTTTCTCCTTCTGTCTCATTCTTCACTCACACTCTCTCACTTCTGCTTCTAGAAATGATCCCAAAAGAAGATGGTGACACATTGAAAAATTTCAAGTATAACTGATTGTTGTAACAATCTTTGCCACTAATCAGGCTTAAGTAAAAAGAAGTAAAAGCAAGGTGAGAACACAGAGGCACTAGGTGCTTAAAACATGTAAGGTTGTTGGATGGGGCTTATGGAAAGAAGACACAATATCAAGAATTTAATAGAATATAACAGGAACACTGCCTTACATGTTTGCCTTGTGTTAATCCTAGTTTTACCTACTTAAATGGCCAACCAGGTGAGGAGAAGATGTTCTCAGAATCAAAGCTTTCATCTTTGGAGGCATTAATGTTATACCTCTTGTATCTTTTATACCTCATAACTTGGATTTGAACCAATGACCTCAATCAACTGCAAAAGAATCAGAAGAATCCTTTGGGATTCTGCTAGCACAAATGTAATTCAATTTTAAATCTAATCGACATCCACTCAGTGCCAACCATATGCCCAATATGATGTTAGGCATCATTTGTAGTCTTGAGCTACAAGTATGAACAACTTTACAAAGGCAGAAGTAACATAGTTTGTATTCTGTGTAGTAAGACATGTCTTAGAAGAACATATTGAGGGTTTGTAATGACCAATGAATAACGCTGAAGACAAATAAAAAGAAACTGGGAAAGTGATTATAGGGAATAACAACCAGAAAAATGGGATAATCAACATCATTAATGTCTACTAAAACATTAAAAACAATTTTTTTTATGTTTATTATTTACTTTTGAGAGAGAGAGACAGAGCATGAGTGGGGTAGGGGCAGAGACAGAGGGAGACACAGAATCTGAAGCAGGCTCCAGGCTCTGAGCTGTTAACACAGATCCCAACACAGGGCTCGAACACACGGACCATGAGATTGTGACCTGAGCTGAAGTCAGAAGATTACCCAACTGAGCTACCCAGGCGCCCCTCTACTAAAACATTTTTAACAAACTTCCATCAGAGTTGGGAGTTAACCTTTAGATAAAGCAAATTGTAAGCCTACTGATCAAATTTAAGTTACTAAACCCATTTGGTAAGGGAAAAAAAAAAAATTCAACTGAACACTGTACATCCTCAGAATTTTCTAAAACAGATACCAAATCATGAAATAGTTTCCAACTACATTTTGATTCAATTCAGGTTGCCACAGAGATACCGAGTTTTTCATTAGCTTGGCATTGACAGCTTAGCCCCATTTTCCCTTTCTAATGGTAGATTCCTGATCCTCTATTCCAGTCAGTTACTTCTATTTCTTTTTTTTTTTTTTAATTTTTTTAAATGTTTATTTATTATTGAGACACAGAAAGACACAGAGCATGAGCAGGGGAGGAGTAGAGAGAGGGGGAGACACAGAATCCAAAGCAGGCTCCAGGCTCTGAGCTTTCAGCACAGAGCCGGATGCGGGGCTCGAACTCACAAACTGTGAGATCATGACCTGAGCCAAAGTCGGACACTTAACCGACTGAGCCACCCAGGCACCCCCAGTTACTTCTATTTCTTGTAGAAGAACACGTCTCCTACTTTCTTATCTCTGTGTTGTGGTTCAAGGCATTTTATCCTGCATGGACTACTCTTTACTGCCCTTTCCTATCCAAATCCTACCCACCACTGGTTAACTAAGTGACTATTTCCTTGTAGACAACATTTCAGGTGCAACTATTTCCTTTGTGACCATGTGAGATCATGACCTGAGCCAAAATGAAGATTCGGATGCTTAACTGACTAAACCACCAAGGTGTCCTCAAAGGGTCTATGAACATTACAGTATAACAGAATCAAATGAAATAATGGAAATAACAGTACTTAACAAATAGGAATAGGATATTGAATATAAGGTATTTAAGAATCACAAAAAGTATGTTTTGATTTATTTATGATCAAGGTATATTCCTTTAAAAACTGCTCATGTTTGGAATATTAATTTAGTGTTTAGAACTGAAGCCATATTGAGATTCTGGTATCTTGTTAGCTTAGACCTCTCTTAGTTTAGCTATAACTGTCTATGGATGACCTTCATTTTTTTTTTTAAATGCTTATTTTATTTTTGAGAGAGAGAGAGCATGAGTGTGGGAGGGAGGATACAGAGAGAGAGAGAGAGAGAGGGACAGAGGTTCCAAAGCATGCTCTGTGCTGATAGCAGAGAGCCCGATGTGGGGCTTGAACTCACCAACCATGAAATTATGACTTAAACTGAAGTTGGACACTTAATAGACTGAGCCATCCAGCTGCCACTGTCTGTGGACCTTCTTATATATTTTTTTAATATGAAATTTATTGTCAAATTGGTTTCCATACAACACCCAGTGCTCATCCCAACAGCTGCCCTCCTCAATGCCCATCACCCACCTTCCCCTCCCCCCTTCCATCAACCCTCAGTTTATTCTCAGTTTTTAAGAATCTCTTATGGTTTGCCTTCCTCCCTAACTTTTTTTTTCCCCCTTCGCCTCCCCCATAATTTCTGTTATGTTCCCCTCCCCCTTAACTTCTGTTAAGTTTCTCAGGATCCTCTGTGGACCTTCTTAGAAGGTAGCTCCTCCCTATCTGAATATACCCTTATAGACAAGGGTATATTAGTAGTTTTCTATAACTGGTGGCTTCTGCTAGGATTTTTCTTTCAACAGGCCACTTGGGTAGGAGTTCTTACTAGGTTTAGAGATAACCATCACAAGATCTAAAGCAGATGGTTTAAACTCAAAATAGTCAATTTATAAACTCTAAGGATTTTAGATTTGGTAATCCCAAGAGACTTAAAAAAAAATTTTTTTTTAATGTTTACTTATTATTGAGAGACAGAGAGACACAGAGTGTAAGCAGGGGAGGGGTAGAGAGAGGGGGAGACAGAGAATCTGAAGCAGGCTCTAGGCTCTGAGCTGTCAGCACAGAGCACAAACTGCGAGATCATGACCTGAGCTGAAGTCGGTCGTGAAGAGACTCTTTATAAAGTAACACGACTATGGGTTAAAAGGTTCTAGTTATATTTCCTACTCAAACCCTCTATCAAAGCTGAGATCACACCGCAGCTATGAGATGATAATGTCAGTGGCTGCTTAAAAGCATTTCACAGGTGCCTTTTATTGAAATGGTTGGTTAAATGAATCCAATTACCACCTTCCCCAAATTATTCTAACTCCCTAAAATCTATGAAATACTCTTCTTCTTCTTTTATTTAAAGATTTTATTTTTAATTAATCTCTACACCCAACTTGGGGCTCAAACTCACAACTCTAAGATCGAGAGTCACATGCTCTACTGACTGAACCAGCCAGGTGCCCCGAAATACTTATTTTCTTAATGTAATAAATATTAACATATTGAAGGGTTTTCATTTGAATAATTCATAAACAGGAGTATTTGTCTCCCCTGTAAAACAACTATTTCACAAGGAACAGGATGTTTACTATAAGAGAAATAATTATATTTATTTTGCATCAGAAAACAAATCACCCTTTATTTTTATTAATAACAAATTATTTTTTGTTATAGTAAAGAACAATCCTAAAGTCAGTCCAATTGTATAGAAACATAAATAGGAAAAAAGAAAAAAAAGAACCGCATAATATTTCAGTGACTCTTACTAGAAAAAATCTGTTACTTACGGCAGTGGCTCGAGAGAGTTCTCTACACGTACTAAGCAGTCCATTTTGTAAATCGTCCCTCTGTAACACCACGGTCTGAATGGCTGCTGGGTTATCTGCATTCATTTCTATCTCTTGGCTGGCTGATAGCAAAGCTTGCTCAAGCGTGTACTATTATAATAAAAATAATTATACTTAATGTTCTGCATCATCGAATTAATTCTTTTTACTTTAGTTATCAGTGTCCTGATAATGAGCATATAAAGTAACATCAATTGCAGATAATAAACGTAATTGTCCTACTTTCTCCTTGTGGAGTTGCTGAAGTTTCTCTTCCAGAGCATGTACCACTTTATCTTGTTCACATAACCGGCTTAGCTTGGCCTAGGTTATAAGAGAAAATCTGTTGTTAGCAAATTTTCCTTTTTCCTGTAGTTGGAGGTAAGTGTAATAAGAAAACACATTTAAAATAGCCATAGAATACCTAATTAGGCCAATCTTTATTTCAATCAGTAAAATAAAAATTAAAATAGCTTTTAAAGACACAGTGCTTAACAAACATGCACATAAAGTGAAAAAGCATTTCAACCATACTATTTAACCTACACAATTTAAAATATTCGTAGTGAACAAGCAGTCTCATATAACTTTAATGGATTTCAATGTAGTTTTTTCCCTACAAACTGCTAGACAGGTTAAGTGACATATGCAGTCCTTAATTAAAATATCGACTGGATTCTGTTTTTATATTTTAAAAATTATGCTTTTATGTTCAGAAAAGAATATAAACAGAAGATTGCTTTTAACTGCAATAATACAAATAAAACCTTGCTAAATGGAGAAAAAAATCACTTTCAATAGTTTAAATGTTTTGAATTCTTGGTATTACCCCAATTTTTAAATTATGAAAATATCATATAATGACAAGCGAGAAATCGGAGATTTCACTTTCTTTGCCATGTACCTGTTAAATAACTACCTTATGTTTATTAGACAACAAAACTCAAGCTATACCAAATGGCATATACTGAAATGAGAAGGTATAACTCAACGGAATAAAACCAGGGGAAATGAGGGAAGAATGAGATAAAGAAGAATGGGGCACCTGGGTGGCTCCGTTGGGTTAAGCGTCTGACTTCAGCTCAGGTCATGATCTCACGGTTTGTGAGTTCGAGCCCCACACTGAGTTCTGTGCTGACAGCTTGGAGCCTGAAGCTTGCTTCAGATTCTGTGATTCCTTCTCTCTGCCCCTCCCCCACTTGCACCCTGTCTCCGTCTCTCTCAAAAATAAATAAAAACTCAAAAAAATTTTTTCTTAAATAAAGAAGAATGCATGGCAAGTTAGTCAGTCTAACTAATTAATTGTATTGATTGTATTTTAGATACAATTAAAAGACTAAATTTTAAAAAGGAAGGAGTTACAAAATTTCTAGAGACTGATACTTTCTCTAGAAGACAGAAAACTTTACTTTGTTTCCAGTTCTCCATACTTTTTTAAAAATCAGAAATAGTCCTTTTTACTTTAAAAAATTGTTTTTATTTTAGAGAGAGCGTGTGCGCACGTGCAGGAGCAAGGGAGGGACAGAGGGAGGGAGAGAGAATCCCAAGGAGGCTCCACACTCAATGCAGAGCCTGACCCGGGCCTGATTCCATGACCCCAGGACCATACCTGAGCCCAAATCAAGAGGTGCCCAACCAACTGAGCCAACCAGGTGCCCCTAGTCTTTTACTTTCATTTAAGTGATTTTTTTCCTATATTCAACTGTTAATTATGGGGAGGAGGGATAGTTACAGAATAGGGGAGTGATGATATAACTTAACCTAAGCATAAAGTAAAAGAAAATGCTAATTTATTTGGTGTCATTTTGGAGGGCAAGAGAGGAAGAGGAAGTTTTTGGTCATGCATACTTCCAATGTTTTGGCAGAGAATATAACAGAGTACTGACAATATATACGTAGCATACTAACACTTACATCAATATCCACTTCTTCAGGTCTGTATTTGTATAATGTGCCTCTACATTCATCTTGTGACAGCTATAGGGAAAAATGTCAGGTAGCAAGTTTAAAAATAGTATTTAAAAAATATATTTAGCCTACAGTTAACATTTTAGATTTATATAATAAGAAAATGGGATTTTAATGATTCTTATACTTTAAGAAGTTTAATTCAAACACAGATCATTACAAAAGTAGAAAAATATTTAACAGTGATGCAATATGCAAGATACATGAAAATGATGTTAACTTAAGCTTGTCAAACAAAATAATAAGTTGGTCAAACAAATTATACAGCACCTAACATCTTCCATTTGTAAGACACACGTCATTTTAATGGAAAATTGACAAATACAATCATGGCAACTCAACTGTACTGAATCAAATATTCGAACCAGGCATATTTCAGCAGCCAGAACCATCCTCCACGGTATACACATAATCACACAACTGTGTATGCGTATACTCAAATGCCAACACATCTTAGTACAACTTTAGTAACAAAACCTGTAACATACTGCATACATATACATAATATATAAATACACATACACAATATAGACTTATCTTGTTCTTCTGTCTTAAGAACTAAAAGATAATGGGGGAAAAGGATGGGTTTAATTGAAAAGAGGAAACTCATTCAAAACCTCATAGAACTGAAAGCCTATGTTATAAACTATGAATAGTCAAATTGCATAAAAAGTTTGTATGTGTTGATTGACACCATTTGTTTTATTACACTATAAGAAATGCTTGCTCAGTGCATTTAAACGTCCTTTCTTCAAACTCTTTCCCAGTATCTTTCAGTCAAAGGAATCTTCATTTTTGCTTGTGTTTATCAAGATCTCAAAAGTCATCCCGGTCAGTTATACCACAGCCTCTGCAAGCAATATTTCACTTTCTCCCTGGTCTTCTGACTTTATATCGACTGCTAGACAGTAACAAAAACATAGTTGGAAAAACTTACTTTGGGCTCACTGCATATTTACTAACTGGCACACTTTTTCTCAAAGTGGGGATGGGAGTAATGTTTCCCCACTACATTCCAGATTGGAAAATTAAACTTCATCTAATGCATCATAATGCATCTAATTCATCACAAATGCATAAAAATGTATAAGTTTTAACTATCTATGTCCACTTGGCAAAAAACTGCTTGCCAGTTACATCTTTAGAAGGAAGCATAATTTAAAAGCAGATAACTTTGAATGGATCTAGAAATGTAGCTTATCAGGAGGTTAAAAATGTAAGCATTACAAACATACAATAATAAATCCTGGATTTATGTGTTTCATTTCAAGACATAACTTTCACGTCCTCATGCAAATGAATCTGTGACTATTTAAGGGTATGCAGTGATTATTAAACAAAACTTTCATAGAAATGAGTTATCACATGAAAAATGAATTTAATGAGAAAAGTCAGAATACTTGTGCAGTATTTTCAAATAAAGAGCATTAAATATGTTGTAAGAAGTATCAATTTTTATTCTAAATTAAAGCACCTAGATCCAAGAAAATAATTTGTACTTTTATCTGAAAAAAAAAAAAAAAGTAATGAAAAGGAAGTTTTAAAATGCTTAGATCCATGATAAAAAAATATAAGCCAATGCCAAAATTAAATTTCCCATTTATAAGAAATTAGAGATGTAAAGCCTTTAGCTACTAAATGTTCAAATATACTTTACTTAATATTTAAAGTTAAATGCAGAGCAGCTTTACCAAACCATGGAATGTAAAGTTTGAATGTAACTAATGCATAGTGCTACATGTAGATTAAAATATGAACATTGTATCCTAATTGCCAGTGTCAACAGAAAAAAAGACTAATATTTTAAAATGGAAATGTAGCAGTCTATAATAAAAATTTAGGGTGTTGGTATACTATTTTTATTTATGGAATCTTACTGCATATTCATTTTCTTTCTCTTTTTTTTTTTTAAATCAATTTTCTTAATGTTTATTTATTACTGAGAAAGAGAGAGAGACAGAGCATCAGCAGGGGAGGGAGAGACACAGAATCCGAAGCAGGCTCCAGGCTCTGAGCTGTCAGCACAGAGCCCTACACGGGGCTCGAACTCACGAACTGTGAGATCATGACCTGAGCCGAAGTTGGTCACTCAACCGAGCCACCCAGACACCCCTGTAATATATTCATTTTCACATCAGCTGGCAAAGTAAAAAATGTGTACTGTGTTGCTAGAATTTAAGAGTGATATATCCTTATAACCATATGAATATATTACCTAAGTTAGATTTACTTTATCATTATGTTTAGTACCACTGAAAAATTTATTAAAACCTTTTAGCAAGTTATTCAATAAAGATATTCATTATTAGACACTAATAAAATCTTAAAATAATCAGCCTTCCACTATACATTGCTTTTACCTATTAGAAGAAAAGAATAAAAAAAAACATGATTATTCTTTAAAAAAATTAACCTTTAAGCATGGCCTATTTTCCATTACTGATAATAATAACTGAGGCTTTTCTTAAGAAAAGATGGATATAGTTTATTAAAAGTATTTCCACTTGGAATTGAAGAAGTTTGCTATTTGATCCTCACTACGAAAATCTTACTAATAAGAAAAAAAGTAATTTCGTTAATATTCTCATTACTTAAGATCTCCATAAAATCATGTTTCACTTTTTATTATTTTTCAAATGCATCTTTAGCAAAAGGAAAAAAGTTCTGGGTTTGAATACCTTTTTTTTTTTGAAGTACCTGAGCAATACTAGAAAAGCACATGAAAAGGGGCAACGGAGAATGTACAAGGGTTAGCAGTGCTCAAGCTTCAACCTGAGAAGTGTATTATACAGACTTTACTGACATCTAGACATATGAAGATATATGCTCTATTTAGAAAGTCAGAACTTTTTCATAATAAAATATCTAATAACCTTTTAAAAAACTGGCTTGGCATTAAAACAAGATTACTTTTGTTTATCAAAATTCAACTTTCTATAGTATCCCTTTTAAGAATGTGAATATACATATACTTTAAAGTTAATGAATATATATAAACCCCAAAAAGGTTTTTTGGGGAAATATTTGATAGAATTAGACATTTTGTGAGGGCTCAAAAATAGTCACAGGACGGTAGGTATTTGCTAATATTAGTATGTGCCTTTCAAAACAATTATTTATCAGGTGATTAATCTCACAGATATTATTTTATAAAAACTCTAGTACAAAAATTAATTGGGAAAGGCAGTAGAATGACTAATAAATGAGAAGATTTTTCAATACCAAGTGCACTCATTTAGCATTTTTTTTTTTTGATTCAGCTTTAGATCCTTTTTATATCACCAATTCAAAGAAAATTAACTGAATAGGTAATTTTTCGGGTGTCTTCTTTCTTCCAAGAAAATGCAAACTTAAAGGTTCTCCTGAGAGAAAATCTAAATGGCTATGATTTAGAATAACAGGTCACAAAACATCATATTTTAAGTTGTATTTCAGGAAACTATTAACACAGCATTGTAATGCAATGTCAGAGAAGCATATTGTTAGAGTGTATAATAGAAACTTTCATAAAGATTTCCTTTGGATATTAACACGGTAAGGGAAATCTGGAGAAAAAAATAAGATCGAATTTCAATTTATGTAAATTAATAAGCAAATTTAAGAAATGTGTCTGAAAGTCATTTTTGTTTTTTAATGCTTATTTTGAGAGACAGAGAGAGAGAGAGAGAGAGAGACAGAGAGAGAGAGAAAACGAGTTGGGTAGGAGCAGAGACAGAGAGGGAGAGAGGGAATCCCAAGCAGGCTCTGTGCTGTCTGTAGAGCCAGAGGGGCTTGATCTCATGAACCATGAGATCATGACCCGGGCCGAAATCAAGAGCCAGATGCTAAACTGACTGAGCCACCCAGATGCCCCTGAAGGTCACTTTCATCTACCAGCAGTGCCCTGTAACAATTAAGTATTTCATTAGTGGCTGACTTTTAAAAAATAATTCTCTAAAGACACCCTCAATTTGACAGGACTGGCAGTCAACACTGATTACCTGGTAATCGGTTGCCTATTTCATGCCCAGGAATGGCTGCTGATGGTAGACGTTCAGATCTTCCAGTTTTGTACAAATTTAGTTTTTTCTTTCAAGTATTCATATTTAATGAGGAAATACATTTATACAAATCGATTGTTCTGGTCAGTGATGCTAGTATATAAGACCACTCTAACATATCTCCACACTTTTGAAAAACTCCGATTAGAACGTTTAGTGCAACTGAGTAATTTCAATCAGCGATGACTTCTGCATCACCAACCCTGATTACTGATCATTATAAAAAAGAAAAACCCAACCCAACAAAACTGAAAATCCAGGCTATCACTCTTACGGAGAATATGCAAACTGTGAAAATAAAACCCATTAAAACATAATACCTTTGACTTTTACCAATATAAAAATGATAAAGTGCAGCTTCAGGAAAAGGTATTAATTCCAGAACAAAGGCTAAGGTTCTCAGCAGTGGCATTTTGGAATGAAGTGTCAAGTTCCTTTAACCTGGCTACTTTAAAAATGAAAGATTTTCTTTTTTTAACTTTTATTTTTTTAAGTTTCTTTATTCATTTCTAGAGAGACAGAGTGAGTGGAGGAGAGGCAGAGGGAGAGGGAGAGAGAGAATCCCAAGCAGGCTCTGTACTGTCAGCGCAGAGCCCGATGCAGGGCTTGAACTCATGAAACCTGAGATCATGACCCGAACCAAAACCAAGAGTTGGACACTTAACTGACTGCGCCACCCAGGCGCCCCAGAAAGATTGTATTTTCTTTTGAAAAGTAAAGCTGTTTAACTTTAAATATTTAATCCTTTGTTTCTTTATTGATAGAATAAAAACTGGGCCCAGAAACAGGGCTCACCCTTCTATCAACTGTTTCAATCTCCCAGCTACAAGGCCCATGATACTGATCCCTAGGTGACTAAAGCAAACCAGAAGACTTTAAAGCCAGTGAACTCAAGGTGCTTCTTTTCACTAGGTGCTTTCACACATGTTAATCAAAATACATTCATTTTTCATGTTTGTTAATTTTCTTCTTCAGTATGAATTTTAAAGTACTATAACAGGTCATAGGCCACAGTAATTTGAAGGTGTTGAAGTGGAAGAAGCTGATGTTGCAAAACACACAGCTAAGAACATTTAGACCATGAAATACAAAAAAAAAAAAAAAAAAAAAAAAAAAAAAAAAACCAACTGGATAGGAATGTATAAAATGACTTCTTTTGCAGATCTGCAGATTACCAAGGTCCTAAATTAAAGCCAGCCAGCTCCATGGCACATATTTTGAGTTAGGGAAAAGAATGAGGTAAGATGATGCATATGATGGCATAAGAATGGTAAGAATACAGGGAGAAGATATCCCCAGTATGTTAAGAAGTGGCTATCATTAGGTCTTACTACACCACAGTACAGAAACTAGATTTAAACAAGTCCCATACAAATATAATCTATTCCTAAAACAGTGGGTGGGGGTGGGGTAGGGTGGGTTGTGGGCCGCCCCTAAAAGGAAAAAAAAAAGTTTTTTAAAGTTCTCCCTAGAAATCAGTGAAAATGCTTTTAGAGTAAATTGGAATTAATGGCAATCCAGTACCAAATTTGCAAATGTACTGCAGACCTCCAAGTACGTACGTATCAATCAAATACTCTGCACAACAACTTCAGGAAAATGGCACACTTAATATTCAACAGCAAAATGTTCAGCAAAGCCATGCTAAGAATACTGCAGCATCTTAAAAAGCATGGATGAATTGCATTTTTCCAAATAGACATAAACAAAAAAAATGAAATAAGAAAACACTAATGTTATGAGTAACTCTGAGGATAAACCAAAACTGTCACTGAGGGATTTTGCAGATGATAAAGCAGTATCATTCACTGTCCAAGACCTTACTTGCTGGTACAGTTGGGGTCTTAGCGCCGAGTTCTCAATCATTGTGTGAACCATGGTGATAATAGGTTCATTTTCTTTCATCTATTTCAAATCAGGAGGAGCATACAGCAAACATCAGTTTACAGCACAGCTAGATTTGAAAGACGACACTGTAAATATAGCCTCTACTTTAATATCTTCCTAATAGTGCAGTTGCTTACATTTTACCCCAAGGTTGTACAGATTTAACTTACATAAACCATTTCGAGCAAGTATTAAATGATGTTAAAATACTTCCAAAGTTATATAAAAGCTTATTAATTGCAATATTGCTACAACTAGGGTTTACCTTATGAATATAATCATATGTCAATGAATATTTTTACATGTACTAGAAAAGATGATAAAGCAGCACGTCTTATTCAAAGAATAAAGCGCAAGGACCTACTTAAAAGGAGAAATGGCATAATTTGACTGTTTAGTAAAAAAGCTTAAAACAATATTCAGTTCTTTGTAAAGTTAATCAGAAAAATATTAGTCCTCTGCAAATATTAAAATCTTATAATAATCAGTATATCTTATTGAAATAATTACATATTTCATTAATGTTAATTTTGATAGATATCTGTAATACACCGTTTTGGATTTTCTCCCAGTATAATACCACGTGTAAAATTATTTCAAGGACATGCAAACTGAAATTTATTTAGCAAAGATCAATGTATCTCCCTAGTTCCTAAAAAGGCTGAAACCATATTTCACATTTCCAGCTATGTTGTACTTAATTACTGCCTCCAGAAAAATACTTGTTTTAGTAGGCTCTGGACTCAACAGCTAAAGCATTGAAAAGAGAATCATCATGACATATAGAGAGTAAAAGGCCAATGAAGATTGTACTGTTTATAAGCAGACAAGTCTGTTTATAATTGCAATTTGCAACATATAGTTTACATAGTTTTCTTCTGCATAGTATAGAAAATAAGCATTTTTATCATGGTTCACAAATGCTACTTTAGTGGCTTATTTAAATCTACAATAAAGGTTTACTAATCTTAAGATTAATAAATGCATCATGTAAGTAAAAAATAAGTCTTGAAAACTGTGTATCTAGACAATTTTATTTTCAGCCTAGTTACCAATGTTTCATGTCAATAAAATCTGTTTTGTCAAGTAACAAACTGGCAACTGGCTTAACTTTTTTTTTTCTAAAGTTTTATTCAAGCTAAATAATTTCTTTTTAAATGTTAACACCTGTATTATCAGTTAGACTCAAACTTCTGTTTCTCTCCTGCAATACTATCCCAGAAGGATGTGTTGATATGTAGTTCAGAACACATTTTTTACGTTGTTGGAAAGTAATTTATAAACAACTACAGATATTTTTTTTTCTTTAGGAGAAAAAATACTTTTATTATAGAAATTTAAGACCTCTTTATGTTTTCAAGTGCCCTCTATATTTTACAGGAGTGCTAATTATTTTATCTTAATCAAATGGTGATCTTGGAATAAATTGTTACTGCTTTTTGTTTTGGCTTGACTGTAAGGATACACATTTCATACAGCACAAGTAAGCTTAAGTCTCTATCTACTTCTAATTTTAATTTTCAAAGCAATCTCATCATTACTATTTTTCAATAACATGCCCTGGAAATTAGTCAAAAGAATACTGGATTCAGATTTTCTTGTGTGTGGTGGGTGGAGGTCAGGAGCATGAATGTTTTAAGAAATAATGAAGATCAGATAGCATCCAAATGTAAATGATACTCAAAGTCAAACTGAAATTGCCCATTGAGTCTTGGAAATCTGCCACCACAAATGGGCCTCTGTGTCAAGTGACTAGGTCAACATGGCTCACACCTCTAAGCAGAGTTTCAATAGAGTCAGATTAAGGACAATGTTCATACTTTAAGCTTGGCAAATTTATTTGAAGGGACAATATGTTTTTTGTAGAAGGATAATCAAGCCTGATTTATTTAGTGTACTACTTTGAGATGGTAAATATGCATGTATATACAGGGATGCCATATGTGATTTAAAAGTGTCTGTTTAACTTACATGTCATAGCTTATTAAATATTGAGTCACTGAGAAGGGTTCTTTGCAAGAAGAAACTAGCTTAGGAACAGAAAAACTAAAAGTAAAAAGAATACTTAAAACATACAGACTGCAGAGTGTTTCAGAGATCATTTCTGAAACTTTTTCTCATTATGAAAAATTTCAAATATACGTACCAAATCCTAAAATATTAAAATTAGAAGTCATCTCTAGAAATCGATAGTTTAGTACAACAAAGGAATAAAAATGTTAGCAGCAATTATTTTGTTTTTTAATTTCAGAGAAATAGACAGAGAAAGAATCTCAAGCAGGCTGTACGCTCAGCACAGAGTCTGATGCAAGGCTTGATCCCATGACCCTGAGATCATGACCTGAGTTGAAATCAAGAATTGGACACTCAACCCAATGAACTACCCAGGAGCCCCAGCTGCAATTATTTTGAATTGTGGGACTGTGGATTATTATCTTTTTCTTTCTCTACACTTTTTTTTTTTTTAATGTTTGTTTCTTTTATTTAAGGGGGTGGGAGGGGCTGAGAGAGAATCCCAGCAGACTCTCCATTGTCAGTGCAGAGCCTGACGTGAGGCTGGATCCCACAAACTGTGAGATCATGACCTGAACGGAAATCAAGAGTTGGACACTTAACTAAGGCCCCCAAAGCACCCCTTTCTTTTCTCTATACTTCTCTGCATTTGCCAAGTTTCCTCCCGAGTAGATACTGCTTTTCTTTCTTCTTTTTTTTATTTTTGAGACAGACAGAGAGACAGAGTGTGAGCCAGGGAGGGACAGAGTGAGAAGGAGACACAGAACCTGAAGCAGAGCTCGAACTCATGAACTGTGAGATCATGACCTGAACCAAAGTGGGACGCTTAAGCGACTGAGCCACCCAGGTGCCCCAGATACTGCTTTTCTAATTTAAAAAGATATTAAAGAGTCAAGGATAAAAATATATAAACATGAAATAAACAAAATTAATGGGACAACCATATCCTCTGGCAAACACCCTTTGGTAATGCAAGGAAGCTAAGAAAAATTTTAGCACCATGTGTTCGTATCATGTTCAAGGCTGAGAGTTAAGGTGGAAGAGCCCTACTGGAGTCATCTAGTATAATGAGGACCTGATCTAGAAAACTATTCTTATAAACCTTTAGTCTATCTTAGGAATCTGTATCCATGTCAGAAATTTATTAGGAAATATGTTAATTAAAAAAGGTAAGCTACCCAATATATTTATAAATACATGTAACTACCTTGTAATACACCCCCCCCCCCGCCATTTTTATTACATCTTCAGAAATCAAAATTCAAGTTTAGACCAGGGGTTCTGAACCCACACTCAAACTACCCGCAGAGCCTGAAAAGAATATAGACACCCTGATTCCCAGATAATTCTAATGGGCAACTTCAGAATCTTTGATGTAGACAATATCATTAAAACAAAAAGGTGACAGAGATGGGATAAGACAATCTATGGAAAGGCAGAAGAAGCAGGATCATTTCAGAATTTCCTAGGGCACCACACCTACCTGACCAAGAGCTGTTAGGATGGCTGAGTAATGGGCTGTTAAGAATGATCCTCAAAGGTGAGTGGTCCTGTATGTGGTGGCTCTACCTTTGCATGTGGTGTGCAACAGCTGAAGACAAGTGAACACAATAATCATGATCCAATATAGTGAGAGCTTGGTCCCTATGAAACAATTTCAGCAAGTTGACTGAACTTTCACTCTTTCCAGATTTATTGAATTGGAAATACTAGACCTGCTTTATCTCCAAATGTTCCTAGAAATAGGCTAGTGGTTCCCCTCACTGAAACACCTCTGAAATACTGTATATTTTAATACTTAGAAACTGCCTTGTTTCCGTAACTTACACTGAAATAGCACATTCTATCTGGCTTTGGTCATGTAAACTTTATAACAGCTTTTCAATTAAAGTACTAAATTATGGCCTAAAAAATACATAATGCTCCATGAGCAAGTTGGAATTTCATTCTCAAGTTCTTAAAAAAAAAAAAAATCCACCAATTCTCTTTTGGTTCGAATACAAGGATTCTAGACAATATTATGATAGTGGTGTTAACAGCTGATGTATTTTGTTTTAAGGAAGCAGAGCAAGAAAAAGACTAGCACATGGAACATGTTTATTCACTTGAAAATGAGTTAAATAAATGCGTTGCTTCTAAATACTTTAATTCCTTGTTTGAAGTAACAGGTAATGTAAGTTTATGTTTCATTTAATTGATAAATTATAAAGCTATTAATAATAAGACATTATTTTATAATAATAAAAATTAGAATGCTTGATTCAGGCATTATACTATTTTCCTAACTTCAGCAATATAAACAAACGTGGAAACATCTTGCAAATACATTTAGGTAATGTCAATGTATTTCTGTTTAGAACAAAACCACCTATTTTTACTTGACATTTTAAAGTCTAAATGTTTAGAAAAACTACCTAGAAGGTCTGGTACTTAATTCTAGCCTCCTTCTCAGTTTTGAAGTATGCTGGGCTAATATAAACAAACAGTATTCTTTGATGTTACTCTCAGAAATAACTTAAAAACCCATCACCAAAAAACTTTTCAACACAATTCTATGTATCTGTGTCATACTTACTAGGCTCTTGAGCAGAACTTCCCAACACCTGTGGGTTGGGAATGGATTACAGGTGTGGGGAGATAGGGACCACCTCAGTCCTCCCTGGGCCTAACCTGCTGATGACAGTGCGTCATTTAGTTCCTGCCAAGGCGCTGCACAAATATCATCACTTTCTACGTGTGCCATATATGAAAAAAGATAAAAAGCACTAAGATAGTGTTTTTATTTCAGAAAAACTAGACTTTACTTCTTTCTCTGGTGTTTACTGTCATTATTTATCTCAGTAGTTCTCAAACCTGACTGAAAAAGAAAATGGCCTATGGACATTTAAAAACATATGGAGGGGTGGGCTCTGGCAATTCTGACCGGGGACTAGGGGAAAGAGGGCCCTGAGTATTGTACTTTCTTTCTGTCTTTTCTAAAGATCCACTGGTAGTTCTGATAGGAGATCAGGCTTGAGAACTATCTTGGCACTAATTCAAGTAATTGGAGGACTAATTCAACTGTCCCCAGTAAGGAATTTTTCAAGGTCCTGATGAGATGGTATTAAATGTTAATCAAGATCTCTGCACAAACACCAAAAGATGAAAAATTTCAAACTATCTAAATACAAGGATTGCATCTACATTAAGATAATTATCTTTTCTTTGTATGAGATATAGCATTAAGATACTAACCTCCCTTAAAAAATCCAATAAATCTCACGATTAGTAATATTGGTGGACTCAAGCATAATCATGGGGGGACCTGGGGTGTCAGGAGTCCAATTTCCAATTGTGTTTTTCTATTTGTCTAGCAACTCCTAACTATCTGTTTCAAAGTCTCTGTATAGAAATTAGATAAGCTATTAATGTAGAAGGACTAGGATATTCTAAATCATGAGATAAATGCTCCTGAATAATTTTGGAGGTAAGCGGCAGGAAAGAGAAAGATTAGTAGTGAGCAGAGCCAACCAAGACAGTCATTGATATAATTTAGCCTTGGAAAAGATTAATTCTTGAATCCTCCTGCAATATTAAGTAGTGGCTTAATTGGTCTTTAAAAATTTCATATAATAAATCATCCAGCATAGTGTTGTCCAACAGACCTTTCTGTGATGATGAAAATGTTCTATACTGGTGTAGTCTAATACTGTAGATGTGTGCCTATTCAGCTCTTTAAATGTGGCTAGTATGAGGAAAAGAATTTTACTTTTATAAAAATGTAACTAACTTAAAATTTAGTCACATATGGCTTAGTGGCTATCACAGTAGACAGTAAGTTTAGAAATTCTAGACAAGTAAATATAGTATAATTTTTTCCCTGATCTAGGTCTTATTCCCAGAAGGAGAAAACATTTGCTCAAGCTCTGTCTTGTAATTGAGTTTGAGTCTAAATGCTGTGCTAACAGCTTCCTCCTTTTTTGGAGCAAGCAGTCTGGATGATTCTTATCTACCCCACAGAGCTTTTGTCCTGATAACCAATGAGAAGACCCATTTCTGTGCTGTCATTTTCCATTTAAATGGAAAATGGACTTTTCCCCAGTTCTTAATGACTTCTTAGGAAAAGAATTTTTAAGTTGAGAATCTGTCTTAACAATAGCAAAACCCCTGATGGCCTAATCACTGAAGAATTCATTTCTCAAGAATGTCCTCCTGTGTCTAGATCAATAAACTCTTAAGAAGTGTGGAAAGACTAAAATGCTAAAGAATTTGACATGCCTAGGGTGAAGCTTTGAGGAATGCAGGGGTCTTTATAAACAGGTCATTGAGATAATGACAATGTAAATGCCCTTCACTCTCATTCTAGGAACATCTGAAAGTCCAAGAACCTGAGATTGAAGGGTATGACTACCTATTGAAACTACTCATTGTTTAACGGGGAGCAGAGAAATCTGAAGTGACTTTTTAAATAGAGGAATGTAAATAAGTCTCTGTATAACTGATCAGGCAAAATACTGAGGTCTATTACTGTGAAAATTTTAAAGCAATCTGAATAAACTGTCCATGCTATATACGTCTTCTAAAAGTAAAATTTGGGGAAAATATTACTATTATTATATATTCAGAAGAATCAATGGTACTTTGAAAGATGCAGCTAGACAATATAATATTTTCTCTTTTTCTTGAAGGGAGGAAGATTTTTAAAAAAAGGAATAACAAATTGGGATGCTAACATAGGAGTCAAACATATCTGATGTTCCCTTAAAAGAAAAAGCAGACACATTTCTAAGCTGGATGATGCAGTAAGCATTGGCTTCAGGATTACTGGTAAGGTCCATTTATTGAGAAACATTATAAAAATACCCTGAACCCAGCAGAACAAAAGAAGGGTAATCTCTACACTCACAACCTTACTTAAAACTGCTACATTCTTAGGGCCCCCATTTTGAGATACATATACCTGTAGTATATTTTGAAGAAGACTTTAAAGGTCTCAGCTAATGTCTTTCCAAATAATTTATTTATGTAATTTACTCACAGTGAGTTTCCACTCTTTTTACCTAGGGTCTTTTAAGTTTTTGCTTAATTAAAATCCTTTTACTACAGGATAAACTTTACAAACCTGACTTGACTTTAGTGGCTTAAACTATTTTCCTTGTTAGCTATTCTTAACCACTGTTCCTTTGGCTTCACGGAATATATTACTATCTGATGCTAGCATCTTTATTCCTGGCATTCACAGGCAACCAGAAATATTAAAAGAACTCAAAATCAATTTTGTAAAAATGCTTTCTTGTGGACATAATGTTTGATATGGTTATATTTTCCTCTTCTTTGCATGTATTTTAATACCATCTTAAAGGAACAAATATTCCAAAAGTGAAAATCTGATACCTCTGTTAGTAAAAAAAGGTATTTGTTTTGGCCGTGGGTAAATCTACTACAAAATATATTTGAGCTTTAAATCAAAGTTAAAATATCTTCTGGATACAAGGATCTAGGTTTTATTAACAGCAATTGTATATTCTGAGTTACAATTAGCACTGAGTAGCAGATTTCCTATCATTATTTTAAAGATTTATCAGCTTATGTTTTAACTACATAATCATACTCTTAGGCCAATCTTAAAAATGTTTTTGGCATTTATGCTCAACTTTACTTCCTTCCTGGGCTTTGAAAATAATTAAAGAATCTACTTTGTAAGCACTAACTTCCTGCCTTACACTGAGCTCCATCAATCTCTGCTGAATGAATGTTCTGAAAAAATGAATAAAAATAAGATAGAAGCCACAACTACAGACACTGGGCTACAAAAATATTTGCTTTTATAAATACAAAAGCGAACTGTATAAATATTATGCATTTTAGGAGTGGTGGGGAAATTGTCTTCATGTTCTTATCTAGGAAAATATAAGAACAACTCCATTAATATTCAAGGAAGTCAAATAGATTTAAAAAAAAAAGGGAAGAAAATTCATTAATACAATGTATTCATCCTAGCTTTGTGATTTGGGGCAAGTCATTAAACCTGGCTTCTGGGGACAAAGGTAACTGGCCCACATGCTACAGAGGCTTACATAGAAGAAGTCAAGTGGGATATTGTATGTGCCAGTGCTTTGGAAACTGTAAAGTGTTACTTAAGCTGTTAGGATGAACAGGTACTGGACAGGTGCACAGTGTAGAGAATGGGATTGCTTTTAAAGTAGTATTTGAGAAACAGTGAGTTGCTGGCTGAAAAAAAGGGATGACAGGGTAGGAAGAATTTCAAGGTTGGGGAGGTGGTAGAGAGGGGGCTTGGATGATAAACCAAAAGGAGATCTTATTTTGTAGCAAAAAATTTGTGAAATTTCTGGAGTTAGTTGAGAGACATAACGTGGCAGGTGCTTTTATTATTGCCAAGATTTTGTGATTAAATGGTAATAAGGAGCTTAGTATATATAGGGTGTTATGATGGCCTCTATAATCCTGACTAAACACCATGAATGTATCATGTATTCAGTTAAACAATCTACAGAATCTCATGATTTTCCTGCTTTCAGTAAAATTGTTCTTAAAATACTTTAAATTCAAGTTTCAAGGTATTTTAAACTTTAATATCCGGTGGTATTGGGCGGATGAAATATTAGGAGAACATAATATAACTCCAGGAAGCTGACTTAATTTTTCCATTTTTGTAGATCTGTATTCTTTCCACCCTTAGAGTGGTGGAACAAGAGAACTGTCATACCTTCGCTCCTTCTAGGTAGGCTGATACTTATTTTTCTTTTCATCCACCAGGCAATCAGACTGCCATAGGCTGGTTATCAGGCTCTCCCAGCCATAGCTGGAGGTGGAGACTGGGTCTCATTTTTTTCTTTTCTCTTGAGGGCTTAAACCAGTTCTAGGTCTAAGCAAACAGCTAAAGGTCCCGATACTTCCCAAAGTCCAACGAGCTCTTTCCCAAGGATGATGTGCTCAATAAATGTTACATCATTCACGTTAAAGGTGAGCAGTATTTTGAACTAATTTTGCTTTTTAGCTTTTTGATCCGACTACCGAGGTATAAAACAACAATTCTAAATTTGGATATGTTGGGCGGGTAATGAACTGAAGGCAGAATGTCCAAGTGCAGATTTCCATAAGCAACTAGAAACACATAACTGGAACTGCAGAGAGAGGTGTTTTAGATACCTTTGTGCCTTTTTCCACATCTTACTGGCCCAACTTTTGTTTCAACTCTTGCTGAGCCAACCAATTCATGTATTGGGACCCACTGGGTGCTAATGTATGTATAATGTATGTATGTTGGAGAGTTAGTCTCAAGAGGCAACCCTTGGTCAAAGGAGGATGGGAGCCAGTATAAATGCTTTCTTTTGTTGGTCAGTTGGGCAATTCTGCAGTGTTTCTTTCATCAACAAGTAGTAGTCAGATGAGGCCCAACTTGCCTATGGCAGTTGCTAATATATTCTCTCCTTCCTTGCTCACTCTCTTTACTGCTGTGCCTTGGTATCACTTCCCAAAGAAAACTTCCTGAGAACAAGCCCACATCAAGGACACACCACAGGCTCTGCTTCCTGAGAGAAATCCAAGGGCTAGAGATGAAGAATAAGAGACAACTAGTAAAATGTGTGGATAAATGCTCGGTTGAAAGAACACTAAAACCCAGAGAACTTCCCCTATTAAGGCTGAGATGAGTGAAAACAGTTAGCAAAAAGGGATAGATTAATTACTAGTAAGAAATAGGAAACTCATGATAATATGTAGGCAGTGATAGGCCAAGAGATCAGAGAGTTAATACATATAAGTCCTTCCAAATTTTCAATTCTAATCTACCCACTATTTATTTTAGCCTTCTTAGAGTTCTGCCATTATGATGTCATACACTGCTTCAGAACTTTCTGGGTATCATCCCCCTCTCCCCAATATTTCTGTGATTAAATATGCAGAGGAAGGGAGAGACAGAAAAAGAAGAATGAGGTGTGAAGGAGAGAAAGGATCACTCTTAATAGCAAGGCATAAAAAAACACAGATATTCTATACCATGTAACTAGTTAATAAATGTTAAAGTAACATACTTCCAATTTTCTAGTTTCCTTAGTTTGCTTTTGCCAAATGCCTATTCTACATCCCCTAGAAACATTATCTCAATCATCCCTAAAAATAGAAGCTCCAGGACCCCTTGAAATATTAGAGAAAATGGGATCTTTGCTTAATAGCTCAACAGAACAAACTTGCTGAATTGACATGAACAATGAAAGCCATCAAGAATCTCTTCAATCATCTTGTTAGCATTTCTTCCCTTATAGGGAAGCTGTCTTTCATGAACACAAAGAACAAAATGCAAAAAGGTATTCTTGGATTTTTACCTTGAATGGTTCCAGTACCAATTACATATATTCAGTTAATTGTTTCTTTTTACATTTCCCTTGGCATAAGTATGTTTAAAGGTGGCCAGAGTCTGTGTCTGCATAGTTTTTTTCCACTATTGTTTCTTGAAAGGATATAGAAAGCATACTGGTGAGGAATGTCCACAGCAGCCAATGGGGAATATCAGACTTCTTCCAAAAGTCATTAGTAGCTTTAGCACACAGTTCATAAAATACTTGTATTTATAAAAAGAATTACATCATAAAATCTCAATGCTAATACAAAATCTTTGCAAATTATAAGGTTTAGTTTACTCTTCAAGATTTTTTTATTTTTATTTTTTCATGGATAAACTATTTTATAGTTTTTTCTTTTTTTAAATTTTATTTTTTTAACTTAATTTATTTTTTTAAATTTGCATCCAAGATGTTTTTTTAAAAGTTAGTATTAAAACAAAATGATTTTATCTTCCCCACAAGCATCTGATAAAACTTAAAAAAATATATTGATAAGACACAAGGATGTAGCTATTGGCTGTTGCACCTTTTAAGCATTTTTA
Organism: Prionailurus bengalensis; assembly: GCF_016509475.1. NCBI lineage: Eukaryota > Metazoa > Chordata > Mammalia > Carnivora > Felidae > Prionailurus > Prionailurus bengalensis. Next base: position 52,380,350 of record NC_057358.1, on the reverse strand, counting down.
TTTTTTAAATATTTTTATTTTTAGAATATTTATTTATTTTTGGGAGAGACAGAGGCAGAATGCGAGTGGGTTAGGGGCAGAGAGAGAGGGAGACACAGAATCCGAAGCAGGCTCCAGGCTCTGGGCTGTCAGCACAGAGCCTGACGCGAGGCTTGACCTCGCAGACCGTGAGATCTTGACCTGAGCCGAAGTCGGACAGGCAACCGACTGAGCCACCCAGGCGCCTCTCCTCTTAAGCATTTTTAAAAAAATGTTTATTAAAATTTTTAAAAATGTTTATTCATTTTTGAGAGACAGAGAGAGGCAGAGCATGAACAGGAGAGGGATAGAGGGAGAGGGAGACACAGAATTGAAAGCAGGCTCCAGGCTCTGAGCTGTCAGCACAGAGCCTGACGCGGGGCTCAAATCCACAAACCGTGAAATCATGACCTGAACTGAAGTTGGATGCTTAACCCACTGAGCTACCCAGGCGCCCCCACAAATATTTATTTTTGAGAGGGAAAGAAAGAGAGTGCACTCAAGAGCACGTGAGCAGGGGAGGGACAGAGTGGGACAGACAGAGAATCCCAAGCAGGCTCTGTGCTGTCAACACAAAGCCCCATACAGGGCTAGATCTCACAAATTGTGAAATCATGATCTGAGCTGAATTCAAGAGTTGGATGCTGAGCCACCTAGGTGTCCCTTAAACATTTTTATACAACAAAGAACACCGTAGGTAAGCTTGGGCTGTATTTTTCTTTTATTATACTATGGCAAACTGCTTTTTCAGGAAAAACGTCCAGTTTTTCCATGAGAATTTGAGTATAATAAGATCCTTTAGCTATCTGATGTTAAAGACTATACTATTTGATGCTACATCTGGAAACAAGTATGTTCCAGCAGCAGGTAGACAGCTCCAACTGGGTAAATCAACTTCATTAATTACTGGAACAGAGGCATATTCTTTTCACAAATACATGGGGAAGAGACAATCTGCAACCTGAGTGTAGCTGAGATCTGTGTCTTCCTTTCCCTTTCTCAAGCAAATGTTTCTGATGCAATTAACTATGATGACTCTTGAAGGGAGAGGGGTAAAGGCAGAATGTCATAATTTTAAGGGCATTCAATGTTACAGTATTTATATTTAAAAGATGAAAAAATAAAATAACTGCTGCAGTATCAGTGCAAGTAAAGCTTAGATGTGTAGAAGTCAAACTCCATTTACCATAACAAGTATTCTATTCTATTATTATTATTATTATTATTTTTACTGTAGCAAGTATTCTTAAAGGAGGAGGTTAGCTACTGGAGTGCTAGAATAAAATCAGAGTGGGGTGAAGAGCAGTGGTGGTGGAAAGGGTTGGGATATGTTTAGTGTACCCACAAGGGGGCAGCACACTGACAAAGGCCTGTGAAGCATGGCCCCAAGTTCCTTGATCCTTCTATCCATGTCTTCCTACCAATTTCTTAGTATCTCATTTTCTGTTATCATTGCCTACATGGAAAGCTGGCCGAAAGTTTTAGGAAGAAGGGAAAGGGAACATCATCTAAACTGTCTCATAACTGCTTTTTACTCAATGACAGGGGAAAGTCAGAAAAAGCAGGTGAGGAAGAAAGAAACAAATGGAAGGAAGAGCTAAAATAGGGTGGAGAATATGGACAAAAGGATGGAATCATTCTCATTTCCCATTCTTATTAATCCTCCCTTCATGACTGACCAAAAAAGTTATGTATTTATTCATTTTATAAATAGAATCTGGATGAGGTACATGAAGTATATCCAGTTAGGATTATTGTACATTCACAGGTTATCTTAAAATTCACAAAAATGACAAATTAACCTAGCCTGGTCTTATTAAATGTAGTCTGTGAATAGTCTACTAATTGTGCTGTAAAAGCACAAGCAAATGACAATAGTGTACTCCAAAATGAAACAAAAAGCAGAAGATAATTCTGCTATATAATTAGTATAGCTTTTGTTGTTTTTAAAAACACTTTAGTACAGAACTCATCCTCAAAATGTGGTTAATCAGAAGCCAAATTACACTGCTCAAGTTATGGGGACCAGAAGTCAAGATTTTTGGATTGATTGTATAATATGCAGATCTTCAGAATTACAGGGTAAGGCATTTTTATTTTTCACTTGTTATAACCATTCTGATATCAGAAATGAATTTACCTCTGAAGCAACTCAGAAACCACACTTGGTTCTATTTTTCATGGACAGTGATAGCAACTGAGAGAATTTCAATCAATAAAAAACTTTCTTTTGACTAGCTCCCAAGAGGCAGGAGAAAGACTACATTTTGCTGCTGGCCTTAAGTTATTCTAATGATGTATTTGAGCTAGGAGAACAAGTGTTGAAAGTGAGTATTAATTAGTACATGTTCATTTGTAGGACATATTGTATAAAATGTGACCAGAGCCTTTTCTTTTGACTTTCAGATTTTAAAATCTAGCTTCCAATTTCTAGTTATGAAAAAACTGCTGATTTTTTTATATACTGGGCAAACAATAATGCCTATAAAAACAACAGACTTGGCAATCTAAAATAAGTTACTGGCAGTAACAAGATTAAAAGCTGGAAATGCTTTCTTTTTTTTTTAAACTAGAAGTGTTTGAGCTGAATGAAAAAAATTTCATTAAAATGGAAAATGATCGAGAATTCTTTTTATATAACTTAATAACTTTATTGTTGATATAAAATATAGAACAGTTCAAAAGTAAATGTTTCATTTACATTAAATGTAATTATTTGAAACCATAAAAAATTTTGATTTATTTAAAGAGGGATTTTTCTTTAGGAAACCTTAAGGATCTATATATTTAGGCATATCTGAGTTTCTGGGCAAAGTTTCCACCTTGTTTCTATATATTGTCTATTTATTGCCTAAAAATGGCCCCAATTTTTCCATCAGAAACAGTCTTATTTTGATCATGCAAATTAGCATTCAAACAATTACTGTAGTTCTTTTCATTACTACATTTTAAAATTGGACTAATATACTTTTATTTCAGGATCTAATATAAAAAAAGGCAACTACTAGAAAACCTCTGCTGATGTGTAGAGGCAATAGAGAGGATCACTTAAAAGTCGAGATTTTTAGAGGCCACCTGTAGACCACTAGCCTGGTCCTCTCCAACAACAAAGGCTCAGTGGAGCACACTTCCAGAGTACCAAGGGCAACAGAAACCTCAATCGGATCTGGGTCACTTGGGGAAAGGGAAGAAACAGCTCAACCCGGGAAAGGGAGTTGAGGAGAAGTATCTTAGCAAATGGTGGTGTTTTCAATATATTCACCTGTCTTTTCCCAGGATTTCTTTTTTTACGTTTATTTATTTTGAGAGAGGGAGAGCATGCGTGCGTAAGCAGGGGAGGGAGAGACAGAGAAGGAGGGAGCGAATCCCAAGCAGGCTCTGCGCTGACGGCTCAGAGTTGAAATCAAGAGGTGGATTCTTAACCAACTGAGCCACCCAGGCGCCCCTCCTAAGATTTTTTTTTTCTTTCAGTTTCTCTATGCTCAATGTGGGGGTTGAACTCACAACCCGGAGAGTCACATGTTCCATGCACTGAGCCAGCTAGCAAGCGCTGGGATTTTCTAAAGCTCTTTGTCTCTGTAATTCTAGTTTTGATTTATTGAGGTAAGTAATAAATTACAATGAACCACTAGGTTTATTTCCAGAGATACTATATAACTTTAGATTCACATTTATATCATTGTTTTTTACACCTAATTTTTGAAATATCCCCTTATTTTTCAGAACTATTGCTAGCTTTACAGACAAAAGAGCTTTTATGAAAGTTATTTACCAATGCATCTTAGAAGCTTTCTTGGCAGTGTGGCATTTTGAGGGAAGACTTCGTGTCTTTATTAGATTACTTTCAAAGTGTGAATATACACCGTGGTTAAATTTCAACAGCAGTCTCTGGAGTGGAGACTGGAATTTGGACTCATGAAATGCTGATTTCTAAAGCTTTCCAATTGGCAAAATCATGACAAAAACATGTTGTGGGACAAAAAATAAACTCTATATTAAAAAAGTATATTTCTTTTAAAAATTATCAAACACGATTGAACAGTTTTTAAAGGGTCATCCTAATGCAAAATCCCTCTTTAAATAGAACTAATTTAAAGCAGTACCTTAGTATTTTAAGGAGGCAAATATAAATATGTAAACATTTGTCTTATGACATTTTCCACAGTAACCTCTTTCATTTGGTAAAATGCTCAAGTTTGAATTGTTCTGAAACAGGCTAAAACAAGTTATAGCTTAATTTATATAGATAAAAAATGCATTCACAGGATGAAATTCAGTGTTTAAGGACATATCAAAAGCTCCCATAAAATTAAAATTAAATATTAATAAAGAATTTCATAAAAACTAAAATATGGAAAAAGCAGTCCCTGTTGCCATTCACCCTAACCATCCGCACTCACTGCTACCACTGAGGAAATGGTAGGAACTATAGCCCACTGTAAAAATGATTCTACAGAGCTTAGTGAAGACCAAACACCAGGAGATGGCAAACAAGAGCTGAAGTTACAGAATTAAAAATGGTCACCATACTTTTCACCCATAGCGAAACTACCCTTTGAGAGCACAGCACACCCGCCCCCTCTTGATCTTCCAACAAGGCATTCACAGTTTGGTACCTAGTTCTTTAATCAGGTCAACCCCAAGCAGAGATAAACCTAATGAGTAGGAGCTTTCTTGGGATAAGAGAAGGGAGGTCTGGAGAATTCAGGCTCCCAATTTTCCAGCGACCCAGTATTGCTCCTTACACTCACAACTATCCTTTTTACTTGTTTATTTTGGTATTACTGAATTCACCGTTAGGAATTTCTTATTCTGTTACTTATAAAAGTCATGCTATTAGTTCCAAATAACCTGGAAAACTAAACTACATTTGAAAAGTTCTATTAGGTACTTTAAGCAAAAAAATTCTACAAATCCCACCTGATGATCCAAATATATGGTGTTCCTTTGAAGATGATGTGAAAGAATTTCATTCTAGTAGGCATCAATCAAGAAACAAAGGGATAGAGAAAGAGGGTGTAGAATTCATGAAAAGGTCAATTTTGAAACAAGAAAAACAGGTAGTTTACCACAACCTATTATATCATGGTACACAACTTTCACATACATGCTCCCTGTAAATTGTACAGATGATATATTAAATTATTAAAAATTACACTTAGTTTTGTAAGAAATTAAATAGACATGCACAGAAGCTAAAATATTCAGCAGGAAAATCCTTGAAATGGCTTTAGCAGATTCAATGTTAGAAGTTTTACACGTTAATACTTTTCTGTGACACAGTACGACTTCTTTGGATGTTTCTCATATAACCAGAGGCTATTAAACCCTTTGAGAAATGTTTGCATGTGTTCATTCTTTTAGTCAAGAACGAAAAATATCTTAATCTCTGACATTTATAAGGCAGTATTATTACAGTTACAACCAATTTTCAACTCTTTACTTTCCAGGAAATTATAGGACTTTTCAGTCATCTGTTTCATCAGCTGTGGAAGCTACGGTACAAGGGGAATGAAGTCTGTATGCATTTCCTTCCTCACGACCAAAAGTTGGTGGGTGAGTGGGCTGAAAGGCCAAGAAGAAATCCATCCTACCCATATTTCCCTTTAATAACATATAAATAAGTGAATTCTCAAAGGGTCAATAGGAGATCATAATGTCACTGCAATGATTGTATGGGCTCATGCTCAACACTAATGACACCGATCAAACTGATTAACGAATGGCTCAAGGTAAGTGGTAATGGCAGATGACACATACAAAACTCTTCATAGCTGACCTTTGGGCTGTGGGCCTCAAGTTTCAGCTGCATGAGCTGTGCTAATGTATGCTCCCGGACACTACTCAGTTCGGCCTGCTGCCGTCTCAGCTTTATTAGCAGCAGCGTAAGCTCCTCTGGCTGAAGGAGTACAATTTAAGAATCCAAACAGTGGAAAACAGATTAATTGTTGTCTTAAGTGACAGATATTAAACCAAGATTTCTTGGCAAGTTTCCTCTTACGGTTGACATCAAACATAGTGCCTAGGCACTATGATGATAGGTCCTACATAAATGCATAGATATCTAGAGAAATAGAAGGAACAGTGTTACTTTAAAAGATACAGCAAAACAACAGTATATTAAGGCACTTTCTCAGAATTCATGAGAGAATACTAAATGTTAAGTATTAAAAAGCACAATGCCAAAAAACAACTGTAAAGGTTTGTACATAAGAGTTATTAAAAAATTATCATTAGAAGATATTTTTAAGTGATGCCTAAGACTTTTACAGCAATAGAACAATACCTGCATGTCCAACATTCTATTTTAAAGACAGAAGGTAAATAAAAAGCATTCAAATTCATGTAAAACTTGGATGATATCTTCATATTAAACTCAGTACCTGGGGTCTATTAATTGCTTCCCAGTCTATAAATGTCACTGCTAATGCATTCACAGGATATTTTAAATAACCAAAGATCAGTTTTTATTTTTTAAGGGGGGGGGGGAAGGACACCATTTAATACCAACAGAAAGGTTCCATGAGTACATAAACTCTCCTCCCACACTCTGGTTCCTGATTGGTTACTATGAACACTAAGACGAATAAATTTTCAAAGGTAGATAAAATGCCTTAACAGGCCAATCTGATACATTTTTCTTTGTTAGAAATGCAATAAAGTATGGTCATTGGCAGTCTTATAGGCCGTAAAACATTATTTGATGTTTCTGTGAGCTTTGTTATGATTAAAAACTGCAGATGGGCAAGAGAGAGACTCATCACTTCAGGGCTACAGCGTGGTCTTAAAACTTCCAGGCCAAAAAATGGTCCTGAGATTGATTTATATTGCCTATAACACAGTATTACACCAGCTCTCTTCTGTTCTGTTCATTTGCCATGTCTTTATATTCCATACAATTTTTTTAAGGGACAGAAATAATTTTTAACTGTTATTTGAAATTTTATATGAAATTTTATTGCCTTTAGGTGAGAAAAATGTCAGAAGTAAGTAAGAGTTACTACAGGATTCTTCAGATAAAGCTATCTATGTAGATGAGACAATGCTCTTTTATATTAAAGAGTAAAAGAATGTGTATGTGTGTGACTTAAGGAAGAAATTTCACGACAGGAGAAGAATAACTGCGTTTGTTCTGATGCCAACCACATCTGGTGACCTCGTGACTATGGGAGAGCCCGGGTCTTATGACCACCATATCAAGCTCTTGAGGTCTTGCCAAGGAGAAGGTAGGGTCGTGTAAGGGATTCAGACAGTCTAAGACCCAGAGTGGTATTTGAAAAAAATATCAAAAGAAGGAATTTTGAAACTCTAGTTTATTATTTACTGAGTTAAAAAGATTAAGACATTTTCAAAAGGATGAAAGATTCCTGTAAGTTTGCTACATATTTGAATTTTGAGGCAAAATAAAAACGGGCACATTTTTTGACCCACAAAGGTGATAAGTACATTTTATCCTAACTATCCACTAGAGGGAGCAAGGCAGAAGATAAAAATTCATAAGACGATACTTAGCATTATCTTAACGATAAATGTTTCTTGGCAGATCACCAATCTAATATTTAAAAATTACAACATTTAAAAGTTTTCAGTTTTACTCAAGCAATATTTATAACCTTTAATAAATAAGCTGGAAACAGTTTAAAGCCAGGACACCTGTCTTATATCTTAGCATGTAAAAGACTCAGAGATGAAATAAAACAACATCTGCAAAACACATAAGATGAATTTGTTTTGATTCCTGCAGGAAGAGAATTTTAAATGAACACATCTTCACAGGAACTGAGACTACCTACTGATATTAATGCACAGATAAAACAATGCCATTAAAATAAAATGAAGTAATGAAAGTCATCTTTTCTATTTAATGTGAAGAATAACAGTGTCCTGGTAATAAAACTCCTTCCCAATTTGAACATAATACTGACAATGAAATGGTAATGGTAAGTACTTGCTTGCACCTAGTATTTTTATAGTCTCTCTCTGCATAAATATGTAAATCAGTTTTTTCCTCTCTAAAGTAGTTAATCTATGCAAAAATTTATGGGAGAAACTTTTTTTAATTTTTAAATTTTATTTATCTGAGAGAGAGAATGAATGTGGGGGAGGGGTAGAGAGAGAGGGAGAGAGAGAATCCCAAGCAGGCTCCATGCTGCCAGCAAAGAGCCTGATGTGGGGCTCGATCCCACTAACTGTGAGATCAGGACCTGAGCTGAAATCAAGATTCGGATGCTTAACCGACTAAGCCACCCAAGTGTCCCCTAGGAGAGACTTCTTTTTTTTTTTTTTTTCAACGTTTATTTATTTTTCGGACAGAGAGAGACAGAGCATGAACAGGGGAGGGGCAGAGAGAGAGGGAGACACAGAATCGGGAACAGGCTCCAGGCTCTGAGCCATCAGCCCAGAGCCTGACGTGGGGCTAAAACTCCCGGACCGTGAGATCGTGACCTGGCTGAAGTCCGACGCTTAACCGACTGTGCCACCCAGGCGCCCCAGGAGAGACTTCTTAATAGGCCCATAGTGTAACTACACACGGTTGCTTGCTAGATTTGTTCCACTAATCAACAACTCCAACTTCTGTTTTAAGAATGAGGGAATCGGCTGTGTCTCCCTCTCTCTCTGCCCCTCCCCCGTTCATGCTCTGTCTCTCTCTGTCCCAAAAATAAATAAAACCGTTGAAAAAAAAAAAAATTTAAAAAAAAAAAAGAATGAGGGAATCGGGGCACATGGGTGGCTCAGTCAATTGAGCATCTGACTCTTAATTTCGGCTTGGATCATAACCTCACGGTTCGTGGGTTCTAGACCCCATGTTGGGCTCTGCCCTGAGAGTGCAGGGTCTGCTTGGGATTCTCTCTCTCAGTCCCTTCCCACTTGTGTGCTCCCTTTCTCTCTCAAAATAAACAAACTTAAAAAAAAAAAAAAAAAAAAAAAAAAAAAAAAAAAAGAAGGAGGTAATCAACATCCAATGAAGTAAAGAAACCCACCCAGGTTATACAATAAGCCCTGAAAATATAATCTCATATTTAGGCAATATGACATTTTGGGAGATTTCTCTAGTCAGAGAAGTGGCTGCACGATCCCAAACTCTTCTGATGAGCTCTCTTTCACAAAAGTAGCAACGGTTTTTCTTTGGGAGGAACCTCTCTAAAAATTCAAACTTAAATGCTCTGTAAGATATGTGCTATCATGTGTAGCACATAAATAAAACATGATATGATAAATAAAAATACTGAACTCACCGTTTTGCCTTGGAGGCTCTGGGGACTAACAGACTGTAAAGTCAGGCCAGCTGGCATTGACCTTCTGTCAGGCACATAGACATGCTAGGAAAATGAAGGTACAATATAAATTCTGTGGTCAATGTCAATGATGAGAAATCTTAAATTTACATTATAAAGTATCATTTAACATTTGTTATTAGTGCTAATGAAAGTAGATATTAAAAGTTAGTTGCAAATATTATCTGAAACTGTATCAATGACCTTTTCACATTAACACCTATTACTTTACAGGCATACCTAGGAGATACTGTGAGTTCAGTTCCTGACTACTACAATTAAGTGAATTATGCAATCAAGCGAGTCAAATGAATTTTTTGGGTTCCCGTTGCATGTACAAGTTATGTTTGCACTATGCTGCTATTAAATGTGCAAAGGCATTATGTCTAAAATATATATATATATATATATACCTTAATTAAAAGATACTTTACTGCAAGAAATGCTAACCATCATCTGAGCTTTCAGTGAATTGTAATCACTGATAACAGATCCCCATAACAAATATAACAGTAAAAGAATGGTTTGAAATAATGTGAGAATTACCAAAACATGACAGAGACAGAAGTGAGCAAATGCTGTGGGAAAAATGGTGCTGACAGACTTGCATGACACAGAATGGGAGCAAACTTTAAATCTGTAGAAAATGCGGTACCTACAAAGTACACTAAAGTGAAGCACACAAGAATGAGGTATGCCTGGTGTTTACACTTTAAATGAATTTTTTACCCATCTCTGATTTTGTAATAGCAAACACTGGTCATGTGGAAAGTGCTGGTTTGGTGAATTCTGCAGATGTTGACACATATCAGTATACAATACCAGTAACACACATTTGTTAATACTGCTGATCTTTAAGCATCAGAAAGCTGTCAAGCTCACAGTGGCAGATGCAACATTTCCAAAATTCTAATTTTTGCTTGAAAGCTCAAATTTGTCATCAGTGACAAATACTGTTGGTTGTTTTCCTGGAAGTGACAGGATAGCATTTCACTCTGAGAAGTGTCTGTCAAATACTGAGTGTGAACAACCGTAGAGTGTCTGTCATTCATCCTTTCAAGTAAAAATGGTGTTTCAGGAAAAAAGGAGCTAGTTCAGCTTGCAACTCAATCACACGTATCTTTTTCTGAGTCAACCTTGATGTTAGTAGTTTGGTACGCAAGAGAAATGCTTTATGCACCATTTCCCATTTCATCGCACACACTGTGAAAATGATGTATAATGAAAGGTCAAGATTGAATAAAATTATCTTTTATTGCTTCATCAAAGGGATTTTTAAGTGAATTTAAAAATTCACAGTTGGGAGCTGCCCCCCTGATTTACGCTAATGTGCCAGTACCCATCGTTGCTTTTGCACTCAGAAAATGGTAACGCAATGAATGATGTCTTATTATTGCCATTATAAAAATAGTTTTGAGCTTACAGACTAGACTCCTTGCAAGGGTCATGGGAACCCCACAGGGGTCCACGGACATATTTTGGGAACCAGTGATCACATCAAGGAAAATGACAGGAGAGTTTGAAAGAAAATTTTGGCAATGTTTAAGAAGTTTTTTGGGAAGAGGAGTAGACCAGTAGTTGATTACGAACTAGACAGAGAGCATACATTCATTTTATATTTGTTTTTGAAACAGATGGTATATTTAGGTCAAAAATAATAAAAAATGCTAATTCCCAGGAGAACATGTTTCAACCACACACTATTGAATCAGATTTCTCTTAAATATTGTTACCATTTTTTTTTTTTTTAAATCAAAGATGATTTAGTTTTGGATGTACAAAGTGACAAAACACTGAACTCCGTTATGATGGAGTTCAACGTGAGCCTTTTTTGGTGAGGCAAACTAAAGCTTCCTCCAAGAGGAAAAATTCCTGACTGACTTATTCATTTCTAACTAATGCTTATTTATGGAAAACATACACCTTATTTATATCAAACATATACTTTATGCAATGTTATAACTGAAGGATTCAGTCTGTCAGAGGGATAAGAAAAGGTACATTTTAAAATGGTGTAAAGTAAGAAATTCTTTAGAATTAAAAAGAAAATGACAGAAAAATTCCTTTTCATTTTAGGATAGACATTAAACAACTGGCTGCATACAGGCTGAATGATCAAAACATGTGCTTTAGTATTACAAAAAGCTAACCAACACAAAAGCTAATTATTTGAATTAACTCCAAATAGTCTACTAAGCAATGCTTAAACCAACTTCATGTACAAATTAAAACATGATCTCTATGTGTATCTTAATTTTTAAAAAGTATATATGCCACCTTGCATTGTTATCCTAATATTAAATTGGGTACATAACGAGATGATTTCAATAAGCCACATATGCAGCTGGTTAGAAGAGATTAGCACTTTTCTTAAAAAAAAAAAAAAGTTTATTTATTTTAAGAGAAACCAAGAGTAAGAGTGAGAGAGTGGATGGGGGGAGGGGCAGAAAAAGGGAGAGAGAATCCCAAGCATGCTCTGCGCTAACAGTGGGGCTCAATCTCATGGTCTCATGAACCATAAGATCCTGACCTAAGCCTATACCAAGAGTCGAATGCCTAACCAACTGAGCTACACAGGCGCCCTGAGGTCAGCACTTTTATCTTAGCAAAGTGCAGGATGAACCTGATGCAAGAATACAGGTATGCTGCTGGAAGAGGACAGGAACAGAATTTTCAAGTGTGTGAAGAGCCAATAAAAATGCAAGTGGTCTTAACCTACATGGAAAGCTGATGACATAGGCTATGGAGCATAGAAGAATGCATAACACATCTGCTCAAAATAAATATTTTTGTGCTCTCGAAAGATGATGTGTTGCAAGCTTAGGTTTTTATATGTGAGATTCTGATACTAGAGACTATTCTTTTTTAATTTTAATTTTTTAAAAAAGACATTTATGATTTTTAAAAAAGTATATTTATTTATTTTTTTGAGAGAGAGAGAGAGAGAGAATGCATGCCAGGGGGAGGGGCAGAGAGAGAGAGAATCCCAAGCAGGCTCTGCACTGTCAGCACAGAGACCAATGGCGGGGCTCAAACTCACAAACTGTGAGATCATGACCTGAACTGAAACCAAGAATCGGACGCTTAAACAACTAACTGAGCCACCCAGGCGTCCCATATTCTTCCTTAATTTTTAAAACAAAGGAGCTGTCTTGACTACCTATTTTTTTGTCTCTCACATTAAGAAAAAAGAATAGGTGGACAGAAATAAAACACAACATCCATAAAGTAGTTAACACAAGATTAGCAGATATGTTACCTTAGGGTGATGGGCCCTGTGCCTGCGGTCTATCGTCACATCTCCTCTCTGAATTGGCGAAGACACTTCCGATCTGTATGTTCGTTGAGGGGAGTATCCCTGATAAGCAGCTATTGACCCATGGGAAGGTGATGTGGGAATAGAGTGCATTGTCTGATCAGAAATATTAACCATGGTTTTAGGACTGGTCAAAGTACCGTGACGAGGGAGGGTGCTCTGCTTATTATAAAACTGACGCTGCTGCCATTCGTAAAGCTGCCACATCGTGTCATCTCTCATTGATCTCCGTTTCTCTTCTGCTCCAGGCCCTACTGTTTTGTCACGAGTGGAAGGGGTTACACTGCAGATGCTTTCAGGCCGGGTCTTGCTGTTTCTGGGGAGTGTTCTGTAACCTTCTGGATAGCGGGCCATAACCTGGGCTCTGTGGCTTGGCATATTTCTTGGTAACGTTTGGTATGAAATGACTCTAAAATTTAAAAAAAAAAAAAAAATTGAAATATAAAAACGAAGAAAAGAGTTGTTTTCCAGATTCTAAATTAGAGTAAAATTTTTTTTTCCTGCCGGTAAGTAAAGTATATCTTGGGACTTACTTTTAAAAAGTTGATCAAAATATTACACAGGGTATAAAATATTAACGAACATATTTCGACCTTTTTATGAAATTCAATTTGATGACTTTACTACATTAAGTAAAAAGTATCTTTGTTATTTACATAAAAGACTGTTAACTCCACACAACGTGCAGTTTGGTTAAAAAAAGGAAAAATACTTATTTGTAAGAATATCCAAGATCTAATCTTAAGTTTGTCTCCGTAGCTTGTTTTTATATAAACAAACTCCTAGGCTCTTTTCATAAGGTAAGTAGGAGTGGAATACTAAGGGTTTGAGTTGTCCTATAGAGCAAGAACACAGGAAATGAATCCCTGCAGGTATATGTGACTCCTCTATTACAATGTTTCTTTCAGAAAGCAGGACTATTTCTGGGAAGAAGCACATCAGTACATTTGTGGTTTGAAGAGAAAACTCTCCTTGATATCTTTTCTTAATTTGAAAAATAAAAGTGACTGGAAGCTAAAGCTCGAAATTTAACTATTTAAAGACAAAACACTTAAACGTGGTAATATTCAGATATACAACTGCAAATCTCAGGAGTTTTACATGTTTCTAGCATGGAAATGAATATTCCACCTTGGTATAAACATTTGTAGCAGGCTTTTTAAAGCAATCTAAAAATTCTCATATATATTAAGCATCTAAAATAAAGTTCTTTTAAAATGCTATATTTTTGGGCATGGATACATAAGGCATATTACTAAGCACAGATTTCCTAATGTTTCCTAAAAAGAGAGAATAAAGTAGAATTTTAGTTTACAATTTTTAAAAAAGACTCTGTGATAAAAACAGTTTTAACTATCCTTTGCTAACCTCATGCTAGGTCAGATACATTATAAATTTTTTTTTTTTCAACGTTTATTTATTTTTTGGGACAGAGAGAGACAGAGCATGAACGGGGGAGGGGCAGAGAGAGAGGGAGACACAGAATCGGAAACAGGCTCCAGGCTCCGAGCCATCAGCCCGGAGCCCGACGTGGGGCTCGAACTCACGGACCGCGAGATCGTGACCTGGCTGAAGTCGTACGCTTAACCGACTGCGCCACCCAGGTGCCCCGGTCAGATACATTACATAAAAAAGTTTCTTAAAAAGTTAGGATTTGTGTTCCCCCATTATCTTCAGAGGTAGGAATAAGGTGCAATTAAAATTCAAATTCTACATGCAAACACAATCTTTTTAATAACAATAACCACAATAAAATCAAGATTTAAAAGATCAATATTACAAGTATTCATCTTGCTAGCATCTACACGTGGCATAAATCTATATTCTAATATAAAATGTAATTCAATCAACTAAATGTGGGGGAGTTGGGACCCCATACACCCAGGTTTTCCAACCTCTTCTTTCAACATTAACACATTTCTTCTGTGCACTGTATTTTCAACATAGAGTGTAGTTTGCAATTGTGCACGCATGATTGCATACTATTTTGCTGCCTCCTACTGGGTGTTAAAATGTCAAAAAAGGTGGTGATTACATAGGCCAGAAAGGGTAGAAGACTTAATGCGTAAATTACCTGACCACACTCTTTCACCATCTGGGAATCCTTGGCTGATAAACTGGATGTCAGAGCTGTTTGACCCAAGGCTGTTGTCAGTGACAATGTGTAAACACTAATGTACCGTAGTAAAAAAAGATTTCATTGTGATGATTAGGTGTAATGAATTGGGTGCGTTTGAGCTAAGAGGAATGGTGATAATAAAAATCCCTGCATAATTTGTGCCTACTAGGGCAGTAAAATTATGTTACCTTTACAAAAACACCAGAGGAAGTCTCAAGTTAAATACACTTTTTTGTGGCTTAAAGCACCCACAGAGGGGATAATGCTGTGAAAAATATGACAAAATAATAAAGTGGGAAAAAGCGGCTGATCAAGAGTCAGGAGGGCCAAGATTCTTGCGTTCCTACTTACGTATAAGGAGACCTTGGATGAATTACATCTTCTGGGACTCAGAGAATGTTAGAGAGCATGGTGTTTTTGTTCTGTTTTGGTGGGGGTGGTGTGTGGAAAAGACCAAGAGCGCATACTTCTCTTAATGTTTTCTCCTTTCTAAAGTGATCTCTATACCCAGTGTGAGGCTTGTACTCATGACCCTGAGATTAAGAATCACAGGCTCTTCCAGCTGAGCCAGCCAGGTGTCCCTCATGCTCCTTTTAATATGTGGGTTAAAGGAAGAGTTAGTGAGCCCACTAGGAGTGGCATGTGAGCTCTTCCTTAAGCAGCACTCTTTTCATTATGCCAATGATTCCTAGACTTTTGTATTTAATGAAGAAGCAAAACAATCCTTCTATGTAAAAAAATTTCCCCCAAACCACGAAAATTATTTTAAAAACTTTACTCTTTAATTAAAAATAAAAATACACCTGGAAGGGCATAATCTTAATATGCTACTAGAGTCCTTCATATGTTACCCAAATCTAGCAAACTGAAACTTTGGGAGATTTGGTTTTCTCATCTATGAGATGATGTGATCATAAAGCCATCTTACAGTTCTAAACTCCATGTCTTATATATTCGAAATATTTCCATTTCCTTTAACCATTCCCCCTAAACTAAATTTCCTTCATCACGCTGGTTGTTCTTCAGCTTTTCAATGTCTTTACTTACAACAGGCTTGCTTAAAATTGAACATGCCCCTCACACCCCAACAGGAACTGCTGCAGTGAGGCTAACCACTGGAGGTCTTTGGGGCTGGAGTGAAGAAAAAAGGTACCCAGTACTCTGATACAACCAGTATAAAGGTTCTTCTATTCTTTGCTGCTTTCTTGCCACAAATATTTCCTATTTTTCCCCCCCTGCTTGGTCTCCCTTCCTATCCCTACCTTCTCTGTTAACAACCAAGCTAGAAACTGGAAGAAGTTCAGAGTTGGCAACCCCACAGCTATCTGCTAGGAAGCAAGTCAGTCACAGAAATAGACACTATCCTAGAACTTCTGTCCTAGTACTAAAGCAACTTACCCCAATATACCTTGATTTGGTCATTCGCAAATTCAAGAACTATTATAGAGACTTTAATACGCAAAAAGCTCTGTACTAAGCAGTGAACTATACCATAGAAGCACATACCGAAAATATAAATGTTAACTTTGTATCTAGTTTGGAAATGTGGGAAAAAACTATTTCTAACCATGTAACGAATGGACATATATTTTTAATTTAAAACACAATAAAAACTGCCCATAAACTAATGTTTGAGTTCCAGATCAGAAAGTCTATTACACCAAAACCCTCCATCAGTGCTCTGAAGCATTCACAATACGTGAGCTGGACGCTCCTGTAGACATGTATATTCAACTGGAGCCATTAACCTATCCTATGATCATTAACAGTATGCTATTTCCCTACTGAGCTTGGCTAATTAATGACTACAAAGTTTAAAAGGCTCTTCTGCCATCTTTGGAACCACTTTTGAAGAATTTTAATACAAAGTTAGGTTATTTTCAAGTAAATTTATTTTTACCACATATACTTTCTAGCATTTTGAGACCTGTTTTTCAAAAACGGGTTTCCTTCAGTGGTTTTCCCCAAAGAAATTCAAATTAAGCAAAGTGTGATTTACTTTTAAGTGAAAGCTTAAGAAATGAACACTGTAAGCTCCTTCATCAGGTTTGGTGCTCCATTCACTAGCAGCTGCCTGTCAAACACCATGAAAACCCTGTCCCTGTGATTCTGCCATGCAGAACAATGGATTAAGGCACCATGCATCTTAACAGTGCCTGCCACTCACAAAGAAACTTTAAAGCTCTGTTCACAGATGCAGGGATCTACTATTTGACTAAATATTAAACCCCTTTTCTTTCTATCAGAACTTTAATAATAATAGCAAGGCTTCCACAAAGTTTTACAAAATGAATTATACTATGAATAACCCTTATGCTTCTTTCCACCAACAAAAATTATTGTATTATAAAACATCCTATTTTTTTAAAATATGAAGTTCATATAATAATGTAGGTGGTATATCTCACTCAATGACCCAAAGTAGACTCCAGCCAGTGACTCCAAAGTTGGAGAGGCAAGGCAGAGAAAATCTTAGCTCAAAATACCTTCAGAAGCTGTAAATCTGCTTTCAAAAGAAAAAAGTCACACAGAAAGCCTTTATGTGTGTTAATTATACCTATCCAGAGACCTAAAAGTTCTTGGAAAATATTATTTATGCTCAACAATTAAGAAAACCCTAACTTCCAGATGTTTGTCAAACCACTTTATACAGTTTCAACTGTAAGAAAGTATAGAATCATTGAGGAGAAGTGATTTCATTAAGAAGTGAGGTTTAATTTTCTGGGTAGAGATTCAGAAAATTTTCTGGCTGGCATTTTTATTATTGTTTCCTTGAAAATGGTTACCTTAAGTACTACCAAACATCCGTTCATTTATCCCCCCCAGAATTAACTCTGGTTTTCCTTCTGTCTAATCAAACTTTATTTTTGAAATAGCAAATATTTCTCACAACCTTTCCTTGGGAAAATCAGAAAAGTGAGCACTGAGGGTGGAGAAAAAGAAAATGGAAGTGAACAACACACTCCAAGAGTGTTTTGCAGTGCTGGTTGAGATAACAAAAGATGAGGCCAAGTGTACCCAGGCCTTTGAGCTGCTCCTGAAAGGAGAGAGACTTTGGCTGACAGCTGCAGACATCAGCCATGACAACTGAGCAAACTGGAAGAACTGTTAAGTTAATCTTCACTTAACCAAAACATCATTAATGTCATTGGTTTTTGGTTTTCTACTACTGAGAGGTAAGAGTCACAATAACTCTTCAGGTAATTTTTCTGCCCACAAGCACATTAAAGTCTTTTTTAGGTTTTGCATCACCAAATTCTGGCCTAATGACAGAACACTGTTTCCCATTGTAGGGGCCCGCTTTTCTTCCATCTCCTCTGGCCTTTATTTTTCATCTCCTTTGCGGGTCCCTCAATTCTTTTTCCCTTAAATGTAAATTTTCTTTCAGGTTTTCCTGTAGAATCTTTATTTTATCTAGCTTCCAGCTGAATGAATTTATCTATTTTCATCCTTATCTTTAAGCGCTTTTGATACGATGATGATGCCCCAAAACTTACTCAAGTCCAGATTTCTCTTTGGAGCTACAGACTACATACAGGCCGCCTCAAATTGAACCTGTCCAATTATTCATTACTTTCTCTCTTCCCAAATCTTTTCCATGCAGTCAAAGGCACCAGACAATCCCTGATGACCAGAGTCCTAAAAGCAGGTGTCCTGCCTGATTTTCCCCTATCAGACTGAGACTAGTTTGCAATCAAGCACATCCAAGCACTCAACTAGTCTTGTCAATCCCAACTTAAATACATCCCCTCTCTCTCCTCATTTCACTTACTCCAATAGTGTTTGAACTTTCTCTAATTCATTCTCCAGATTCTTCGGTGGGAGTGATCTTTCTGAAACACCAAATCTGAAAACATCTCTTCTGGCTTATCTCTCCAGCCTTGGTTCTCATGCATCATCACAGAGGTTGTACCTAAGCCTGGATTCCAGCTCTGTCAACTCTGCAGTTTTGCATATCTAAGCCAATTATCAGCCTGCCACCCTTTACAAATCAGCTCGTATTTCATTTCCTGCAGAACAGTTTTCCTGGACCCCTAGGTTGGGTTGGGTGTCCCTGAAACCTGTTTTTGTAAGCACCCTGTTCTTGCCTTCATTTTGTAACAGTGTATCGCACTTGTTTATCTAACTTTCTTCTCTACCAGGGAAGGACCTCTGTGAGAAATCTGGATAGCATAATGAGAAACAGAGAAAAAACAGTTACGTCTGATTACCATGAAGAAAAGATTGAAATGAAGCTATAATGTCTAAAACACAATTTAAACTAATACTTTTCAACAGGTGTCTCAGAAACCAATCTTCACCAACATAGTATGAAAGAAACGTGGGT
The DNA here is from genome assembly GCF_016509475.1 of Prionailurus bengalensis. Taxonomy (NCBI): domain Eukaryota; kingdom Metazoa; phylum Chordata; class Mammalia; order Carnivora; family Felidae; genus Prionailurus; species Prionailurus bengalensis. The sequence goes on along the minus strand of NC_057358.1, from coordinate 52,361,295 downwards.
TCAGGCCATGTTATGACAAGATACTTACCCCCTGGTTTCTTCTTCATGACCCCTCCCCTTCTGGATTTTAATCCACTGTTCCAACTGTTGCATTGAGTTTGTCCTCTGTATGACTCGATCAGCCTCTGTGTGTAAGGGCCCGGTATTTGGGTGGTTTCCACCTCTAAGATCTGCCAGGCTGACATTGACAGTTTTGTTCTCTGAACTGTTCATATTGACTGGTCTATAGTGTCCAGTCTGAGCTGGACATGTTGACCCGCTCTCATATTCAGATGACAGAGAATTCAACTTCACACTGTTAATTTTTGTTAAAGGTCTATCTTGACCATCCTTCTGAAATCCGTATTTTTCAGCTTCCAATGCCTTTTTTTCTTCATTTTTGCTTATTTCTTTGTTTTTCTGGTTATTTTGGACCTCTGGTTTAATTAGCACTCTATGGTTGGGAAAGTTATTGATTTCCTTAGTTGGGGCATTTTCAGATGTAATCTTGTCCACTCTGAAATCAGAGAAGAAAATCATAGTAAATCAGATGAAATAATGTGCGTGTTATTTCTTGGATTCAATCTAGGAAAAATGTAAAATTACCTTTGACTTTATGGAAAAACCTGAAAGGGTCACAGAAAACAAGTCTGTACAAACCCCCAACGTTATGATATGAAAATTCAAGCACAACACCAAAATGCATAAATACAAAAGTGGGAGGGGAAGAAAACATAAAATGTATGGTGTATAAACCACTGGAGGATAAGAAGTGATGAGTGTCCCCATAAGAAATCTGGAAATAAAGCAAATTAAGATTGCCCTTTGACAGTAAAACCTCAAAATCCACACGTAAAGGACCACAGCAGCTAGTCATTTGAAATACATAATGTGGCTTCCAGCCAGGAGGGTTAACTCATCTTGAGACAAACATGAATCTGGTTTGTGGAAATGGCTGCACCAAGAAATTACAGTCTGATGCTGTCCAAGATCTGAACCATATGAGTTACTAACTCTATGTTTGTATTCAAGAGGACCTGACTTTTGGTGAAGAACTCTTACAGCCAGACTGCTATAAGCTCTATCTCTTACTAGCTATGTTTTTGGACAAGGTGTAGAAATTTACCGTGGGGATAACTGTAGCACCAGGACTACAGGATTGTTGAGGACCAGATTAATATTTCAGTGGCTGCCACAGACTTTATTACTATTATCATTCTGTCTTATCAAGCAATTCTGGATTAGAATCTGGCATCCCATATCCATCTCCCCACTGGAAGAATGTGCTGCTTAACAGTACATTGCTGGGCCACCGGACAGTTTTATTGCTCACCATTCCAGTTGTTATATCTAGGACTTTCTGAAGAGAGTCAGCTTCTCTGAAACCAATCACCTCCAGACTCTGACAAGACCAAGCTGAGTGTCTGAACCTGCATGAAATTGCCAAGATCATGCCAAGCTGGGAGGCCTTTCAGGAACTGGCCAACCTTCTACATTTCCGTATATAATAATGTTCCTATCAGATCCCAAGTGTGATATTGCTGCCAGTTTTGGTGATGAGTAGGAAATACATAACCCATACATACTTAGCTATAGACAGAGTTTAGAATACAATTAGTGAATGTAAAAAAAAAAAAAAATGAAAAGAAATGTGACTGACTACTTTTCTTAGAGTAAATTTATAAGCTATCCACATATTTAGGTTGGATATAACCCATAGCTTCTAGATTGGAAGCAATATTAGACACTGGGGAAGTTTATTAAGATACGCTATGGAGCTTCTTTATCTGAAAAGATAAAAGTGTGAGAAGATTTACACTAAAAGCACACTGACCTTTACTAAATTCTAGGAGTGAGGGGGTGGGTTTAATATTGAATATCAAATATCTGAAAAAAGTTTTTAGACTTAGTTGCCTATTATTTTAAAGTAGAACAGCATTGCCTTTTTTATCTTCATTTTTCCAAAGACTTATCATTTAAGACATGTAACAAAAAGACATATATACTGACTTTTCGAATGGAACAAATGAATTTAGAAGAAATTAACTACCTAGTTAAAAGCTGGATGTTTTATCTCTTATGATAGGTTCCAATAAATATTTGTAAGTATTTTGGCCATACAGGAAAGAGAACCCATTACCTTAAAACCAAGCACACAAAATCTCCCTCTACTTATGAAATATTATAATAATTAGGTTCCTTCAGTTTGAAATATTAAGTAAGGCTAACAAGGCGGGCTAAAAATGCCAACAGCTAGCAGTAGAATAAAAAGCATAATTTCTACAGGATAATGGTGACCGACATCAGGCTGGGCACAAAGGTGGTTTCCAAGAATTTCTGGCTAGGGCTTCCTATGTGGGGTTAGGCATCAGACTTCAGCTCAGGTTGTGATCTTGTGGTCTGTGGATTTGAGCCCTGCTTCGGGCTCTCTGCTGTCAGCACAGAGCCCACTTGGGATTCTCTGCCCCCCCCCCCCCCCCCGCCCCTGGCTCATGCTCTCTCTCAAAAATAAACAAACATTAAAAAAAAAAATTCTGGCTGAGTAAATTATATCAATACAACCTGCTAAACATTGTTACAGGCACATAATCAACTAATAAGTTGTTAGAAGTCCAACCAAAATATTGACTATTATTTTTATCACCCTAAATTATGAGTAATTATCAGTTTTTAGAGTAGAAAATACAAGAAAAGAAAATGGAAGTTGAAATTCTGAGATAAGGACAACATATATTATGAGACTATCTGGAAATCAAATGTGTAAACTATGATGCTGATTTCTTTATTCTAAATAACTCCTTAAAAATTTTACTCTGATGTTAAAATTGTCTTAATACTTTTAATTAATTCTTTTCACCTACACAATTCCTCTACCTATTAGTGCTAATCACCTCAATTTTAAGGCCATTTGGGTAATTTTTTTTTAAGTGAATGCTATACCATACATGGGGCTCGAACTCATGGCCCTGGGATCAAGAGTCCCATGCTTCACCGACTGAGCTGGCCAGGCAATCCCCATCAGGTAATTTTTACACATGAGATTCCAAAAGCAATTTTCCTTTTATTAGCTTGTCACATAGAATACGCAGATGGTTGAGGTTTTTTTGGGTTTTTTTTAAATAGGTGTCCTAGAATTTAATCCTGGGCCTTCCTTTTTCTCTTCTTACTTTTCCTAGCTGTAATTACTAGTGATTGGTTAAGCTGATTTGGACTTGATATTAAAAAAAAACAAACCACAAATATATACATCAATTTCAGTTTTTTAACCAACAAATCAAAAGACTTTACTAATGTGTACACTAACCCTCCCCCACCACCAAAACGAAAAGGTTTATATTATAACAGTACCCTAAATCCCTGAGAAGAGAGAAAAAGAGAATAAACTTGCAAGGAAGCATCTTTCTTGTATGAGACATACGCTCAACTGTAACTGACTGGAAAAAAACTTAATGGTGTCACAGATTTTTCTTCAAATTACAGGAATACATTTTTTTTTAAAGCATATTATTCAGCTGCTATTTAAGTAGTTTTATAAACAGATTTCCTCTCACTAGTTCTTCATATAGTTGATTATTAAAATGATTCAGATGTTCAAAAAGAAAAAATCACAGGTCAATTTTAATAGTACATATTTGTACTCTCAAGGAATCTGAATATTGAAGTTTCAAAAGAAAGAAGGTAGAATTTATAAAAAAGTAGACATATTTAAAAATAATCTAAATGCTTGCTGAGTTATTTTCTGGAGACATTCATCATAAAACCATCAGAATTAACCAGGAAATGCTGAAGAAATGAAACTCATCAAAATTTTTTATTTCTATTTATTAAACTTCAAAAACATACAACATAGCATAAAAACACAATAAAATTAACTTCATGAATATAAATTGTTTTCTAAGATTTAGGCTTTGAAACAGTCTCGTGTAGTTTTAAGATAACAATTAAAAACGTACTTACCGGAAATTAAAGGTAATTCTGTAAGAAGAAAGAATATTCAGTTTGAATGTTAGGATTCTGGATTCACCTCAGTACACTGATAGGTGAAAATGAATAAAGAGGAAATGGGGAATAAAAACACAGGTGGTATCTCAAATTAACTAAAGGTATATTAATTTAATACAGAACATGAATTAATCCTTGCTTTCTGAGGAAGAAATGATTTCGTATCATGAGTAATAAAATGATATGCACTATAATAACAATATACTTGCAGGGCATGGAATAAAATGTAAGTGGAAATCACAGTTATTTTCCCTACAAGCTTTTACCTTTTCACGGGTTCTGTCTGTACTAGGGCAGCATCTAACATGGCTTTCATCCACAACTCCATTTCCTTTCCTGTATCAGTGCAGAAATAATAGGTCCGCATGTTTGGATGGGCTGCCTGATTGAAAATGATAGGATCATTTTAAATAGATACATGGGATCTGTAAAAGAAAAAGAAAGAAAGTTAAGTAGTTCCTACAGAGATCATTACTGTCAACTTTCAAAGCAAGCAAGACTTGTCTCACACACAGAGTTACAGAAATGACTGACTTAAGAAAAATATAATTCAATCTTAAAAAAAATGTAACTATTGAAATTTCCTCCCAACACTGCCATTTTCCTTTGAAAATTAAAACAAGGGAAACGGTGTATGGGAAGGAAAGGAGGTAAGAAATGAAGCACCTTGTCGTGCCCCTTTGCTGTCCTTGTCCATGGCCAATTCCCTAGCAATTCCCATTTACTACAATTCATACCTCTTATTCAAGAAGGTTCCATAAAAACTGAACTACCAAACAAGGCAGCAAATCCACTTCTTATTTAAAGAAGAAAACACTAATTCAAAGTGATATATGCACTCCCACTGCAGTATTATTTATAATAGCCAGATACAGAAGCACCCTAAGTGTCCGGTGATAGATGAACGGATAAAGCAGATGTAGTAGACAGACAAAGACAGACTGACAGACACACACACTGGAATGTAACTCAGCCATAAAAAAGAAAATGAAATCTTGTGACAACATGGAGGCTATTACACCAAGTGTTCTAAGTCTGAAAGAGAAAGACAAATACTGTACGACTATATGATGGAGCCTAAAAAACAAAACAAGTGAACAAACATAACAAAACAGAAAGACTCAAAGATAACAGGGAACAAACTTTTGGTTACCAGAGGCAGGAGGGATTAGAGGGTAGGTGAAATAGTTGAAGAGGATTAAGAGGTATCAAATTCTACGTACAAAATAAATAAGTCGTAGGGATAGAACATACAGCATAGGAAACACAGTCAGTGACACTTGTAATAACTTTGTATGGTGACAGATGGTAACTAGTCTTATTATGGGGATCATTTCATAATATATAAAAAATATCAAATCACTATGATGTACACCTGAAAGTATTGTTTGCCGATTATACTTCAATTAAATAAAGAATGTTCCAGAACAACCAGCCACAAAATTAATAGAAATGTTCATGTCCTAGCATTTCCCCTTTGTGTTAACAACTCCTTTAGTCTTCAAAAGGTGCCGCTGTTAAGGCATTTTGTTTAATCCTTATAGACGTCTACACACAAACATACAAGATTTACAAATGATTCAAAACGGTATTTCCCTTTAGCTTTTCATCTCAAGTTTCAGAGTTAAAATGTAAATGTTTGGGTTGAGGAAAGCCTATGTAACTGGAAAGTGCGTTTTTATTTTTTTTTTAAATGCTTATTTATTTATTTTGAGAGAGAGAGAGTGCGCACGCGTGTGTGTGCGGTGGGGGGAGGAGCAGAGAGGGAGAGAGAATCCCAAGTAGACTTTGCACTGTCAGCATACAGCCGGGTGCAGGGCTTGATCTCATGAACCATGAGATCATGACCTAAGCTGAAATCAAGAGTCAGACCTTTAACTAATTGAGCTACCCAGGTGCCCCTGCCCTTTCTTTTTTTTTTTAAGTTTATTTATTTATTTATTTTGAGTGCGCGTGTGTGTGAATGGGGGAGGGGAAGAGAGAGAGAGAGACAGAGAGAGAAAGAGAATATGAATCCTGACCAGGCTCCACTGTCAGCACTCGGATACTGATGTGGGGCTCAAACTCACCAACCATGAGATCATGACCTGAGCAGTAATCAAGAGTCGGATGCTTAACCGACTGGGCCACCCAGGCACCCCTGTGGGTTTTTATCTTTATAGTCGTTCAATCTGCCTGTTTCTCAGAAGTGAAATAAAGATGTCAATCAGGAACTGGTATCCAACATATGAACACTGAGTGCTCAGCTTAATGCATGGGCTGACAAGACAAAGGACAGCAGTAGTAGCTGTATCAATGAGGTAGAGTCTTCTGTGAAGGAAACATTCTTAATTTCCATGTAAAAATGCCTGTGACAGTTTCCTATCACATAACTGAAGAACAAAGAAAAACAAAGACTCTTTCGGCATACAGGGAAGTAAAGGAAAAGAGTAGTAAGTATGTAGTTAGTCTGCTAAACATTAAAAGATGAGAGGAATAAATCTGGAGCCACACACTTCACTCCAAAACCTAGACTATCTGCTTTATTTAAACAAGATCAAATTAGCTTCTTCAACTTTTTTTTTCCAGAAAGAATCAAGATAGAATTAAATGAACACAGTGATCCAAATAACTATGTAACCAACAAATCTCACTTGACTGATCAGAGATATAAAACTATCCACAGAAACAATTTAGAAGAAACAGCTGAAATGCTACATGTTGTTAAATGATTAAAGCTACCACAAAGTGTCATTGCACTGCTTTAGTGGAGTTTTGGAGAAATGAATGAGAGACCACGGTCCATATTTGTGATCAGTGGAAGGAAGACTGGGTTAGTGCTAAGAAGATCCAGGTACAGCCATGACTCCTATGCTAACAAACCACACCCATGATTGCCAGATGTCAAATGGAAATATTTACTAGATGATGATCAAGTTTGCTACCTAGCTTCAAGTCCCACAATCGTCCATGAAGTTTCTACTCACCACTATGACAAGCAGTAGATTCAGTGTCCAAAGGTGCTCATAAATTCAGAGGAAACAACATTGCAAAAGAGAGTTTGAGAGAGAAATTACTATCCTTGTACTTGTAACAGATAAAATATATATTTTTAAGTCTAAGAACCCAGCAAAAAGTCCTACAAAGAGTACAAATTCAATAACCTTTTGCCAAATTGATGAGCAAAGAAACAAAAAAAATAAATTCATGATCAAATATAAGTATCAAACGGTTTTACATGTAAAAGTAACTTTATGAAGTTATTAAAGTTACTAGAATTAACTTTGTTATAGCATTTTAAAATATTCAATTCTGTTTTATGGTTCACACTGTTAATAAAATTTATCGAAATTCTATGCCATTCCCTTCTTATCCACAGTGTTTGCTCAGATATTACCTTCTCATTGAGGCCATCCACCCACGCCCAACCACTATTAACTTCTTTGCTCTTTTTTTTCCCAGAGCTAATAATCCAACGTATGAATTAGCAAAAGTTGTAAATCAGCTGCAGTCCTGAGTACTCTTGAAAAAAGAGTGGATGGGAATTAAAAATGGAATAAATTTTATAATGGGGTAAACATTTCCACTGTTAAACGTGTTACCCTAATTTTTCCCCTTTTCCTTAAAACAAAGTTTTTACATCAAACCCTTTAGAGTTCTTAATTTAAGACTGACTTAAAAAACAGGTGACCTCTGAAATTTATTTCAGCCATAATCATGAGGCAAAAAATGCAGTATGGTTTTTGAAAACAAAAAATAACCAAACTATCATTAAAGTGGCCTTTTAGTTGAGGTATTTTACAAACCAGCGTTATCAGAAGCAGATGGGTATTGTCAGAGGAGGTGGGCTCAGGTCTGCTTGGATTTAATAACTGTTTTTAATGTCTCAACTTCCATATTATCTCAAATGTACCTGATGCTCATGATGTACTTAGACCCGAGAACATTTTTGCAAATATTCTCTGAGGTCATAAATGTACATATCTTATGTTAAAAAACATAGTTGTTCTCTTTCATAGTACTCTTCCCCTAACTTATAATGAAACATTTCAAACATACAGTAAGTAACCTTTGAAGAATAGTACAGTGACCACCAGGATACCTACAGCTGTATTTACCAATTATTAGTATTTTCACATATTTGCTTTATCTAGAACCATTTTTAAGTATAAAGACACTTGGCCCTTGGATATCTGAGAAAACGCTTCCTAATTAAAAGGGAACCTAAGACTATTAACTAATATATTTTAAATATAAAAATGACCATCACTAAAATATCTTTTTGTAATTATCTATGGGTCGATATCCATTTTTTAAAATCAGTGCAAGATTCAAATACAGAATTAAAAAAGTATGACTACTTCCTTACCTTAAAAGCATATTTGCGGTTAATGTGATCCTCTGAGGTAAGCATGGCTATCTGAAAACTAGGTAATAGTATGCTTCCCAGGATACCCTCTTCTTTCTCATCTAAGAGATAATCGAACATCTGATTAGAATTTTAAATGTTCTCACGAAGCAGAATAACTTTTCTCAAAATATACTTTGACCAAACCAAAAGGTTCTTACATATAAATGAACTGTATTCAGTGTGCTGTTTAGATAGTTCCTTACAAGGCTTTAAAGGAAATATTAATAGCAAAAACATATATGCTTCTTCACCTTCATTAAGCTTCCCTATCCTAAGCAAATCAGAAATGGGTCTCACACGTCAGAAAAATGTCAATTAGACACGAAAACAGCATACATTGGTTTAGCATATATACCACATTCTACAAAACCCTTGACATGTGATTCATTGAAAACATATTAGTACATAAGTAACGACACAGAAGCTTTACAAAATTAATTCACCCACATTTCTGGTAGGATTTAAATGCCCAACCATTTCAGGCCAAGACAAATGCACAGCTCACTTGCTCACACTCTTCAGGGTGGCTCAAATGTCTCATGATAGAGCCTTCCTTTACTGCCCTAATTTTAGCTGCTATTCATCTGAACTCATCCCAGAGCCCTCTCTTCTCTTTCTGCGACTTCACCACCACCCCCTCCCCATACCTCTGACACACTGTGTTCTATTATTTATTTATCAACTCTTTCCTCACTAGAATGTCAACTCCAGGAAGATACTTAGAATGACAGGGGGAGACACTAAAAAATTTTCAATAAATGAGTACATATGTAAATACATATTTTTAACTATGCTGTAAAAATTATGATGTTTAAAACATATAACCGTGGTTACCTTTTACCAGTCATTCTGATACACAACACTTATGGAAATAAATTACAGGCCTACAAGGCAAGCACATAAAATATACCCAGGAAAATGACAAAATATTAATCTTGGCACAGTATAGATTCACATTATTAGCTTGCTGCTTGGGGGCAGACATGTTTATAAAACTCGAAATACATATATAGTCCATTGTTAGAAACCCATAAGGCAAGTTAATAAAGCTGAGCATTAGGCTGATGAACTCAGTAATGGGAAAAAACAGAAACGAGAAATAATTTATTTTTAGTATGCTTGTCATGTTTTTTATTATCCCAAACTTAACAAGGAATTTTATTTATTTTCCCCTCATTTCTAAAATATAGGTGTAACTTCCACAAGAAAGAAAGTTGCATTAAATTGAGGTTATTTCTGTAGCTTTTTCATTAACACAACAATTCTGCTCTTACTATACTGTGCTCATTCATGTGCAGTTCACTAATACAAGAAAGAATGAACACAAGTGCAGATTTAGTCTAAAAGGTTAAAAAAAAAAGAGGTAGAGAGCAGCCATCAATTACGGAGAATATGATGATTTAAATGAGTCACATTCCAAATTTAAATCCAATTTTGTTTATATAAAAGCATATAATCAGAAAAAGCTCATGAAGACATCTTTATTAAAAAATCATCTTTATCAAATAATAAATTCTCTTTTGTTGCATTACTGGAAACTGTGACTCTTCCTAAAGTTACTTCAGAATATGCACAGGCATTATATAGCACAGGGCGATTTTACTGGGTCGTCATGAATTGTTTCCCAGATGGACACCAAGCCGTTATGAGGGCTTGTCAAGTCATCCATGCAGGGCATCTTGGCTTCATCAGCTACAAACCTGAGGAAAACAGCACTTAACGCAAAGAACTGCTGTGAGGGTCACATGAGCTAACAGCTATGAAGAACTCAATAATGCACTCAGCCTGTTTTAAGTCTTCAATAAATACTGACCTCATATTACTGCATATAGAAAAATCTTCATCTTCTGTCAAACGACTGTCCTAAGAGTTCTTTACTAGATTCTCCAAATGTTCTTAATCATGGCACTCTTCGGTTTGGTTCTGTGAAGCCTGACCTACTGTCTTTTACCCAGAGGGCTTCACATACTGACAAGCAAAGAGTAGGTACTGAGTGATATTTGTAGAATGAATGAACTCTTTGGGGGGCGGGGGTTCAGCTAGGCCTTCTTTAGACTGGATAGGAGCCCAACTCCCTCTGTCCCATTCTAGTCCCTCCCCTTTTCTGTCACAGGTAATGGTCCCAAGAACACTTCCTAATAAGCCTCTTGCACATTAATCTCCATTACAGAGCTTACCACTTGGGGAACACAACCTGTGACTGGAACCCCTTAAGAATCTCAACACTGACTGGATTCAAGTAACATTTTAGACTCCTTACTTGTACTTCAGCTTTAAAGACATTTGGATTAAAGACAAAAAAATACATATAATTACAGCTGGGTATATAACTTACAGACTAGAATATTATCACTAATTATCATTACCTAGAATACTTCAATACTTTAACTGGTCTCTTGGCTTCTCGTTTAAGTGCTAGGGTGATTTTTCTAAAATGTACTCTAAATGTATCCTATTATTATTCTCACTTTTAAGACAGAGTTAAAACTCAAGAGGATGGCAAACAGATGCCTTTTGTGCCTTGAACCACTTGTTAGCCTTTGCTCCTATGTCCTTAGGCATAACCTTCTTTTCAGTAACACAAGCCCCATGTGTCATTTTACAAATATGTCGTGCTCACTCATGCTTTGAACATGTGAAGTCCTTTGCCTAGATCATCCTTATTTCCCAATCCTTTCCTGGTACTCCTGGTCAATACTCATTCAACATAACTGGACACTATGACATTCTTTCTTAGACTCCTTTAGCTAATCTGTGAGTTCCATGGAGATGCGTTTATATTGTTCATTTCTGTATCCTACTACCTAATAATACATCTGGTGCATCAAAAGGCTCACTGCTAGCTACCACCTTAGTCTAAGCCATCATCACTTCTACCTAATAATTCCTAACTAGTCTCCGCTTCCTTCCTTCCTCATAATCCATTCTCCAATAGCAGCTTGAGTAGGCTTCCACAATGTAAGTCACAGCATATTGCTCTTCTACTTAAAAACATCCAATTGCTTCCTAATGGAATTTACAGTAGAACTGAAATTCTAGTAGGGTCTGACATTGGTGCAATCTCCTCCATTCCTCCCACCTCCCTCCCTACTGCTCCCCTTCTGTGGGCTCCTTTGATGTTCCACTTTCCTACCTTCCAGCCTTTGCACTCTTGCTCCCCCTGCCTGCAATACACTGCTCACTCTGGCTTTTATTTACATTTTGCTATCTAAAACGTCTGCTGAGAGAACTGATCCAAAGAAATCTTTCATCCATGCTGTCTTTAATACAATGACCTTATTTTCCCAAAAGCACTTGTCATGGTATTGTTTATTTGAATTTACTGTCTCCTTGACTTCTCTAGAATGTAAGCTTCATGAGTGCTTTCACTTTTTTTTTTTAATGTTTATTTTTGAGAGAGAGAGAGAGAGAGAGAGAGAGAGAGCGCGCCAGCAGGGGAGGGGCAGGGAAAGAGGGAGACACGGAAGCCAAAGCAGGCTCCAGGCTCTGAGCTGTCAGCACAGAGCCCGATACAGGGCTCAAACCCACAGACTGTGAGGTCATGACCTGAGCCGAAGTTGGACGCTTAAACGACTGAGCCACCCAGGCACCCTTCTTTTACTGTTTGACAGCATCTGCTCAATAAATATTTGTTGAATGAATTAAGTCCTACGATACGTACTGTCAACAGACTGACTATAAAATAGAACAATCTAAGTGCTCTGTCATAATATGCCTGATACTCTGCAAAGATCAGTGGGAACCTGAACTTCCATCTGGTATTGGCTCCTAACCTATTGTAAAAAATAGCAAATCACTGGGGCCCCTGGGTGGCTCAATCAGTTAAGCAGCTGACCTGGGTTCAGGTCATGATCTCATGGTTCGTGGGTTTGAGTCCCGTGTCGGGCTCTGTGCTGACAGCTCAGATTCTGTGTCTCCTTCTCTCTCTGCCCCTCCCCAACTTGTGCTCTGTGTCTCTATGTCTTTCAAAAAACAAATAAATGTAAAAAAAAAAAAAAATTAAAAAAAACAGCCAATCACTTATTTTCTGTCTTACTCTCCATATCTGTGAAATGGAGACTGATGGTCAAAAAATTCTGACAGTGCACTGTGTATGTCAGTATACCAGACACTTGGAAGGATATAGAAGAAATGAATGGGGATGCTGTATTCAGCACATAAGAGATCTGTGAAAGGAAAAATTCTGTGGTTAAGAGAAGTAATCTTGGCTATGACACATGCCAGTTGTGAGCAAACAGTATGACCTCTCTGCCCTTTGGGTTCCTCTTGTGTAAAAGGGCATAATATTTCCCACCTTGGAAGGGAAGACATAGACCATCTATGCTACATGCTCAGCATATAGTAAGTGCTCAAAAAAAAAAAGCAAGGTATTATGACCATCTCACTAAAATATGGTCATTTTTATTTCAAATCTGACATTTCTTATTGATAAAACAGAGGAAGTGTATAATATCATAATACTCATTTCCAAGCGTCTGAAGAGAAGTGAGTTAAATGATATTTCTTTCCTTTTTATATTTTCTTCTCTTTTACATTGTTTCTGTCTGGGGAACCATACTAAAATTAACAAGTATAGTGAATGTAAAATGCATATAGTTAATAATAATACATAATCTCAGATTCAACACAGCTTCTGAAGTCAACATTTACATTTCAAAAATTCGGTTAAAAGAGGAAAACTTTTAAAAGAGGTGGTAGGCAGCACCTTTCCATGAGCAACAATAGCAAATCACAAGGAACTCAGTGTTCTTTTTGTGGTAAATTAACATTAAGGAATTTTGTATGAGAAGTGGTAATAAACATTTTCCTGGTCTCATTTAAAGCTCTAAAAAGACTATAAATAAATTGAAAAGAGGAGGGAAGTACAAACTATAAGCTTAGAAATTATGCCTAAGTTATATATAACTCTTGACTTTTTGAACGAGTGGGAAAGCCTTTAAGGAAAATTGTAGAGTAAGGTTGGCATAAGGCTAAAGATAATACCGCAATTGCTGCCTGACCAACATCTCTGTGACAAAATGAAATTTTATAGGTTTGTTTAATTCTGACTCAGCAGTACTTTTCAACCACAGTTTGCAGTGGGGGAAAAACAGATGAATATAATTCTAGTAATTTCTAATTTTGAAAGTTAATATACATTATATTGCTTTGATAGATGACCACAGAATTTCATCACCCTTTTGTTTGTGCAATCACAAAGCAAATTTTAAAACTGCTAATCAGTTCTAAAATCCTGTTTTATCTTGTGATATACTCATCTAGAAAAGTTATAAACTGTTCAACACGCTTTGACAATCTAATTCTTTAATGAATGTTTCCAACCAGACTTTAAAGTAGGAAAGAAAGAACTACTGTCCACGTTCATGGTTTTATATTATAATTGAAGCAGATTTCTATGGAGAGTGCAGCCTATATAAACTTTTTCATGGCTGGGTACCAACTGTATCATATCTAACAGATCCACGTAGCATATGAGGAGAGACTTCTTTGGACTTTGAGCTGAAACTGTATTCATCAATAATTTACTAACAAGAAAACATATTTAAAAAAGGAGTTTATGGCATCCATATAGGAAAAATGGAGACAATAACTCAATACCTAAGATAATACCTTTATTTACTCTCCACCAACTTTAACAGCCTGGTATGTATACTTTCCACAACTTTCTCCATGTTTCAGGGAGTCTGTCATTGTTTGAAAAAAAGGGGGTGGGGAGGGTGGGAATCATAATAAGTACATATTTTGTACTTAAAAAAATTGCCAATATATCAGAGTAGTCTTTGATAGTCTAAAGACATCTGCTGCAGAGACCTGAACATTCAACAATTCAATAGCTAGAGCTAACAGAGCTGACACATAAAAAAATAAAAAAAAATCTTATCAGACTAATGACTTTTGTCTATTAGGCAACGAATTCAAGGATAACATTACAGAGTGAAGAGTCATACACTATTTACATAAAACAAATCAGATTAACACAATCACACTACAGAAATTGGACCAAACTCAGACTAATCTGCTCGAAGCACAATATTGTCTTCAGTCATCCCTCAAGTACTCAGTATTATATATCGATGAAGAAAAGGTTTTCTTGATATTGTTTGTTGGTAATAAAACAGCCAAAAGAATTGTAATGTTTTTTCTTTAAAAAAAGTATCTACTACTTAACATATCCTATCATGAAATACTATACTAAGACAGTTTATAGTAAACTTACCTCTGTAATAAAAGAGGCAAAGGTCAGAAAGCACGAACCAGCGTTTCTTCCATAGCTTCATGCCGGTACTGTCCTATATTAAATCAGCATATTAAAGGGTTTTTTTTTCATTTCAGAAAATTCAAATTCATCTCTGATACCTTTATTTAAAATAAGCTTTTATTTCTTAAAAAAAATTTTTAATGTTTATTTGAGAGACACACATAGAATGTGAGCAGGGGAGGGACACAGAGAGAGGGAGACACAGAATCTGCCCTGCAGCAGGTTCCAGGCTCTGAGCTGTCAGCACAAAGTTTGATATGGGGCTCGAACTCATGAACAGTGAGATCACGACCTGAGCCAAAATTGGACATTTAGCCAACTGAGCCACCCAGGCGCCCCTAAAATAAGCTTTTAAAACAAGATGTAGAAACCTAATATACAAAGCAAAAATATGGAGGTAGTTTTCTAGGGACTTGTATCACCTTAAGACATTCCCAAGTATACAGGTCTCTGAAGAGTAATACCATCATGTAAGAAATACTGTTGAAGCAATCTGATTTAGCTTCATATTTGTAAGCAATCTGAAATTACTTTTTTGAACATACATGTCTGCTAACATGAGGATAGCGTAACCATGCAGCATTGTGTGCATTCTGGTAGAACAGATTTAATAAATGTTAATCTCCAACAAGAAGAAAAATATGTGATTTGAAATTATCCCAAAGGTAATGTGATTTAAAATGACTGTGAATAAAGGAAACTTAGCATACAAATACATTTCATAAACACTTTTTTCTTCTTACATATACAGTTTGGGTTTCGCTCACCCTGCAAAAAAGAGTGCTTCTTTGGCAGCTTTCTCTTAGTAATTCAGTTAATAAAAATACCAAGCTCAAACAAAATTACAGTTTTAATAAAAACTGCAAGAGTAAATGAAACACGCACACACACACACACACACACACACACAAAGAGGTCAGTTTGGATGTGCATTAACATTATTTTTAGTTGTAACAATCAAAAATGACTTTAGAACTAAAGAAATTATATAGATAAAAATCTTAAAGTAAGGGATTTGTCTTTAAAATTGACAGCTACATCAAAGAACCAAAAAAACATGTTTTAACAGTATATGGTATTCTTAATGTCCTAATAATATTCTTTAATACAAATAATTTAAAAGTTTACACTTTTATTTTAAACAGGCTCCATGCTCAGCAAGAAGCCAACGCGAGGCTTGATCCCACAACCCTGGGATAATGATCTGAGCCAAAATCAAGAGCTGGACACTCAACCATCAGAGCCAACCAGGTGCCCCAAAAAGTTTACACTTTTTTTTTTTTTAATTTTTTTTTCAACGTTTATTTATTTTTGGGACAGAGAGAGACAGAGCATGAACGGGGGAGGGGCAGAGAGAGAGGGAGACACAGCATCGGAAACAGGCTCCAGGCTCCGAGCCATCAGCCCAGAGCCCGACGCGGGGCTCGAACTCCCGGACCGCGAGATCGTGACCTGGCTGAAGTCGGACGCTTAACCGACTGCGCCACCCAGGCGCCCCAAAAAGTTTACACTTTTAAGTAACTCTGCAAACAAACACTCTGTGTAAGTCACACAGCTATTACAAAATAAACACTCATGGTAGAGAAACTGGTTGTTAACACTTCTGCAATACAAATTAACCAAGGGATCAAGAAATAAGAACAAATATCATTTTAAAGAAATTCTGTATCGTCTATTAGGCTCAATATTACACTGAGCTATTTGAACATAACTTGGACTTATTAGAAGACTAGTTAAAGAAATCTTTTAGTATAGATAAGTTTAAATGTCTGATGGTGAAAATATAGATGATTTTTTTTAATGTTTATTTTGAGAGAGAGAACACGTGCGCACGTGAGTGGGTAGCAGAAGGGCAGGTGAAGGGAGAGACAGAGAGAATCCCAAGCAGGCTCCTCACTGTCAGCACAGAGACCAACGTGGGGCTCGAACTCAGGAAACCGAGAGATCATGACCTAAGCTGAAACCAAGAGTCGGATGCTCAACTGACTGAGCCATTGAGGTGCCCCAAGATGGTTTTTTTTAGTAGATGATTTTTAAATAAAAATAAAAGTTGGTATTCAAGTTACATACTCAGTCAACTCAGCGACACACTGGCAAAACTAATTTGCTTCAATGATTGGGAATTCTTTGGATTTTAAGATGGCCCTCTCTCGGTAAGTTGCCACCTCAGCTTTCATATGGAACGATGTCTAATGAATGTATCCTCTGTATACATGTATAATCAGAGACAGAACAAAGATAGATAAAGGTCTTGAAGGCTGAATATATCATCTCAGTTATCTGGTGGTCAGTTAACTTGGAAACCCAGGTGCAAACCAGAAAGTAAGAAAGAAAACAGTCTATAAGCACGAAAAGAGATGTCAGGAAGTCCAATGTACATGCATCCTTACTAATTCCCAAAGTAATGGCAAGGTTCCAAAAAAGCTTAGTTATCAGGTTTTCCAAACGATAAAACAATATACACCCCAACTTATCAGGATGTCTGACAGTGAGCCATACTTAAGCAAACAGATCAGAAAAGAAGAAAAAGAAAAAAAGGAAAAGAAAAAAAGAAAAAACAACACATGTAAGAGAGTAGTCTTGAGAGCCTAAAAGTAAAAATCTGAGAAAACTATGAAAATCTCAATTATGATTTCCCTATAAAGCAGAGAAGTATATAATTGTACACTTCTCTAATGATTTTTAAATGAATAGAAAAATGAACAGTATCTCTGTATGTTTTTTTTTCCCCATTTAAAAAATATTTCTGCCTGGATAATTTTAGCATAGTATTCCTAACGATTTCATACAGCATGTATTTAATTTCAAATCTAGAAATACCTACAACAAAGACACACAATCTGTGTTCTAAGTAACATCCATTACTTTTTCTTTCTTTACTATTCTAACATTCTTCAGTGGTAATAAAAAGATTCTGGATGACTAATTCTACAGTTCCTTCTCTATTTTATATAATTGTCCTAGGTACATTCAGCTGAAAAGGTCTTTTGATTCCATTTTTCTTTCACATCAAATAGAACACAAACAAAAAATACCTGTTTATAAAGCCAGCCTCGCCTGACCACAGGTGCATTAGGATTCCTTTTAATTGAATTTGATCTTTTTCCAAAATTGTGAACTTTTTTTGAAGACCGTGAAGTCTAAATAGAAAAAAGAAAAACAGAAAATGTGTTATTAACGGTTGGTATTTATATTTCTTCTTCATAATTTTATCTCTCCAGATTTCTCTGACACATGCAGGACTTAAATCTTTTCAGATGAATTATAGCAATTCTGCTTTTTGAGGATTTACTTATTTCAAGTGTAAGAATTTTGCACAAAGAATTTTTCCCCAGGATATTACAAAGAATCACAAGTTTTACAATCTGTCCTTTAAAACTGGGATATACAATTTTTAAAAAGGCACAATGTGTGGCACTATTTTGTCCTACCTGCTATATAAATTGAATAAACCTTGGGTAAAAATGAACAAATCTTTAAGAATAAATGAAATGTAGAGCTTTTTGCTTTATATGTGATTTAATAATGTTATTTCAATTACAGAAAGTGAACAGTGTCAACGGTCAAGAGAAATACTCAGATATAAAACATACCACATCAAGTCAACACAAGACTGGAAAGATCTGCTTAATGTCATATACTGTCTTCTCCTTTATGGGCAATTCTGAACTTGAATGATGCCAGATAGATAGTGTTTACTATATATTTAAAAGTATACATAAGGAGATACAATCTTTTGAGATACTGCTATGTTTATTTAGTATGAAGATTTAGCAGGAATGGTAGTGGTAACCAACAAAAACAAAGAAGCTGAATTTGAGTTCTCTATAAAGGTAAGTAATATCAAATTATCTCTTATTGTTTAACTTATCTAGAATCCAGCACATTTCATGAGAATTTTGTTTTCTGAAGCTTATATTAGTACATAACAGAATGTTAAGACCCAATATCAACCACATTTTCCCAAAGTATGTTTTGTTGATACGTTTCACTTTATTTTTGAATACATAATGCTTAAACATAGTATACAACTCAAATGGTACAAAAAGATACACACTGGGACTGGTCATCTACTTCCTACCTCTGGGCTCTAGCACTCAACCCTATGAGGCAACCAATGTCAACTGTGTGTATGTGTGCACTTATTCATCTAAGATAACTGTTTTCATAGGTATGGAATATCTTTTTTTCCTCAAATGATTACATATATAATACCTACTATTCTGTTCTACTGTTTCTTGGAGCTTACTACATAAAGAAAATGCCTATTTACCCACATTGTTGTCGAGGTACTGCGCTAGAAAACTTCTTAACCTTTGCAAATTCGATATGTGAAAATGGTGTCCTTTGTTGTTTTAATTAGCATTTTTCATATTATGAATGAGTTTGAACATCGTTTTCATATATTTAACAGTAAAATTCCATTTTCTGGGTGGGGATTTTACATAATATGCCCATTTAAAAAGTAGGCTGTAAGCCTTTTCCTTATTGATTCAAAAAACTTCTTTTGATTATAAAGGAATTATTCGTGAATTATTACATGAATTGCAGATATTATGCATGCATAATAATTATTTATGGTTCAATCTCCTTATTTTCTATTTTGATTTTTGGGTTTTATGTCATATTTAGAAAGCCAATCTGCATTCTGCGTTTGTTTTTTAAAAAATCTTCCATTGTTCTTTGTAGTGCTTTTATAGTTTTGTTTTTAACATTTCAACACCTGATCCATCCAGAAAATTTTCAGTGTAAAGTTTGAGGCAGAGATCCGACTTTCTTTCCAGATAATGACTTGCTGGCCCTCAACCTACATATCATTTCTCTAGATTTTGATTAAAATATATTAATGAAGTATTATAATACTCAGTTACCTTACTAGCATTTTATGTTACATAAGAATTAGAAAATATTTACATTATTTAGAAATTTATATTAACTTGTAATACTCTACAAAATTTCATTTCAAAAACATTAAAACAAAAACGTCACAACAGGCATCTAAAATAGATAACTGCCTATTATCCATTTCTTTATAATAACCATAATTTACTGTAACTGTTCTATTATAAAATATATTATTTTTTAATAAAGATTATTCTTTTATTATCACTTGATTCTCTTGCTATCCATTAATATAGGAACTGAGAAGCAACTTTAAGGCAACTATTTATTCAGATTTAGTAGCATGTGTTTTAAGAGACTGATAAAATTTTCATACTAAAATTCTAAACTTAAAATATTAGCACTGTAGTTTAAAGTATAAGAAACAATATCTACAAGGGCCCCCAGGTGGCTTGCTCAGAGGAGCATAAGAAAGACTGTTGATCTCATGGTCATGAGTTCGAGCCCCATGTGGGATGCAGTGATTACTTAAATAACTTAAAAAAATAAATAGAAGCAGTAACTACAAATTTTTATAGACACAAAGTCTGGGACCTTACATTAAACAATTAACATTTTTCTTTGTGATTATAAAGAAACACCACCCTCCTCTATTTCCATATGACTATGGCACTTTTTGTATAATGGATTCTAAATATGTCAGAATCATCAAGCACAGTGGCCTAGGGTTTCCCTTTGGCAGTGATTCTACATTTCTTTTTAAAAAGTTTGTCTGCTCAATCTAGGGATTTATAACAGTCAGAAAATGGTATTTCTATGCCATTATATTAACCCTCATCTTTAAAACTTCAGTTGATTCAATAAATTGCCATTTTTTCACGTAAACATCCATATATTTGTAAAATTATTCAAAATCTGAACTCTATAATAGTTTTAAAAAGTCATTAAATTATTAAAATATAATCTTATTATTTTATATTCCACATCATTCCTTAAGTAAATTATCTCAAATGTAATTTGGTTCATGTAATAAGAAAAATGAAATAATTATTCTTTAATTCTAAGCCCATTAAGAGTATAGTAATAGATGCAACCAATTATACCAGATATCAGTAATTAACAGTAAGCAAAAGAACTTACTCTGCCTACAGGGCTCATCGGATGCACTCCATAATCTGAAGTCATATTATAGTTAGAAGCTTCATTTATCATGCTTATAGGTCGTTCCTTCTTTTCTTCAGATGTCATGGTTGCAACAGTCCTGAAAATATGTCAGAATGCTAAAACTTGCTGTACATGTTGACTGCTTTACAATAAACCTTCCCTAGAAATTATAATGCTGATGTCCCACTTTTCCAAAGAGCTGGATACTAGTTAGAGCTTAATAAGCTCTAGAGTCAGAGCTTAATATTTATAACTATTTTAAATATAATTAGCATATCTCCTAAGTACATGATAGGTTAAAATCATGTTTATTTTAATAAGCATTATTATAGATATGCTACTTGGTCATCTAACTGGAAAATTAAAACCTCAGTAAAGATGAGCTATTCTATTATCGAAAATAAAAATAATGATATCAAGAGCTATTTTTTTTTGTGAACAAATTTATAGTATATAAAATATTTTCACACATATCTCATTTGATGCTTATAATAATCCTAAGAAATGGTAATTACCACTATCTCTGATTTAAGGACGAGAAAACTGAGCTCACATTAGTTTAATAATCTGACAAAGTTTATAGTTTCTCTGACGTTAAATTCTGGGCTCTTGAGCTTACTGTCTGTGTTTGTACCAACAGCTTCTGAGATTACATTCTTCATCAAAGAAAGTTTTTTTTTTTTTTTTTAAATTTTTTTCAACGTTTATTTATTTTTGGGACAGAGAGAGACAGAGCATGAACGGGGGAGAGGCAGAGAGAGAGGGAGACACAGAATTGGAAACTGGCTCCAGGCTCTGAGCCATCAGCCCAGAGCCTGACGCGGGGCTCGAACTCCCGGACCGCGAGATCGTGACCTGGCTGAAGTCGGACGCTTAACCGACTGCGCCACCCAGGCGCCCCTCAAAGAAAGTTTTAAGTTATATTCCTATGCCATCCATAGTAAATAGACGGGTTTCTGTTATACCTGACTGCAAATATCCAGATAAGAAACTGTTAAATTATAATAATGTATTAACATATGGACAACAGCAGAGTGCCTGGGTGGCTCAGTTGGTTAAGTGTCCTAGTCTTAACTCTTGATTTCGGCTCGGGTCATGACAGCATGGAGCTTGGGATTCTCTCTCTCTCCTCTCACTGCCGCTCCTCTTGCTCACACTCTCTCTCAAAATAAATAAACTTAAAAATATGTTTTTGGATAACAGCAATCTTAATGCTAACACCATTTAAAACGAAGGCATTCCATGAAACTCTTTACTTACTGTTCATTCACTACAAAAATACAATTGTCCTGTGATGGCTGTCCTGTGACTGGATGTTTACAGGTTACTTTCCTTTCATTATGGCTAAAAGAAAAGAGAAAAAGAGAAAATGCATGTACTTCTATTATCACAAATGTTTTTCTAATATTCTGGTAGCAAAATAGTGATTTCTTTATTATAACATTAGTGAATAAAAGAGATGAAATTCAAACTCCCAGGTGATGAAATCTCCAAATACACCCTTTCTACTACCTACCATGTACACATGTATGTGTGAATGCTACTACAGTTTTACCATATAGGTAAATGAACCTCCCACCTCCCAAGCCTGACCTCAATTCTTTCTTCTCACTATTTTATAAAAAAGTAAGTTGATTTGGCTCCACGATCACTGCATTTCACATTTGATAGGTGGGACACAAAGAATGAGTATCTACCTACTTCTATTATTTTGTATCTTTATTTAGGCACATCATAGAGAAGTAATGCCAAATTCATATACTATTCTTTTTAGGCTGAGTGATAAGATTAGGTCTCCTGCTGTCTTCTTAGAAATGAGAGGGAAAAGAATTCCCAAACGATTTATCTAAATAAAAAATACTAGAGGCCAAAAAAAGTATAATATATACTGATAAATAATACACATTATTATTTATAAATTAATTTTCCCCCTTTGGGTCACATACTATAAGGCAAGATCTATAAGGAAGATCCATCATTTACTTTCCTTACAGAGAAAAATTTCAAGATGCTGTAACTGAATATTGCTTTGTTAATCTTAAAAGATTATTAAATGTGCTCTATAACCACAAGCCACAAACTTTCTGGCAAACTTTAGATATTTAAATTCCTTTTCTATATCCTAACTTTTATTAATATTATTTTTATTGGTAACATAGTACTTGAAACTTTATCCATTAAATAAAACTAAAACCACAAAAAAGAAAAGGTACAGATACATATTGACTATTGTGGGAGTAGAATGACTGATGGAATATAATGTGTTTCTATTATTCCTTTATTTTATTTTTTTTTAACGTTTATTTTATTTTTGAGAGCATGAATGGGGGAGGGTCAGAGAGAGGGAGACACAGAATCTGAAACAGGCTGCAGGCTCTGAGCTGTCAGCACAGAGCCCGACGCGGGGCTCGAACTCACGGACCGCGAGATCATGACCTGAGCTGAAGTTGGCCACTCAACCGACTGAGCCACCCAGGCGTCCCACTCTATTATTCCTTTAGATAACCGGTCTAACAAGCACACAAGACTACTAAATTATCAGCTTTTTGAGGTGGTTTTGTTTTTATGCAATAGAGAGATTAAGATTTGGTGGGTTTAAATATCCATTTGGAGCGATATTTTCACTACATAAAAAGTATGTGAGTGGGGCGCCTGGGTGGCTCAGTTGGTTAAGCATCTGACTTCAGCTCAGGTCATGATCTTGCAATTCAGGAGTTTGAGCCCCACATCGGGCTCAGTGCCAACAAGCTCAGAGCCTGGAGCCTACTTCAGATTCTGTGTCTCCCTCTCTCTGCTCCTCCCCTGCTTGTGTTCTTTCTCAAAAATAAATAAACAGTAAAAAAAATTTTGAAGTATGTGAGTGAGTTCAATGGTGGAAACCTAAGGTCTCATGTGGGATAGCAGTTTATGTAATAAGCAGTAAACTGGTAACAGAATAATTAGGGAAGTACAGCCTCTGCAGGTAAGTGGAAAATTCTGAAGTACCCAGATGTGATGAACACCATGAATGTGTCGAGGTATATAAATTGTGATGTTTAACAGAATAAAAGTGTGGAGAAAAAGGGAGGGGGTAAAGTAATCAAGGACAGGGATTAGGACACCTTAGTGATTAAAAAAAAAAAAAAAAAAAAAAAGGAAGATAGCATCTTTTGTTTTCTTAAAGCCTCTCCTAGGAAGCATTAAAAAGGCAGAAGTAGATAGAACAGAAATATACAAATTCTTTCCATAAAAGTCCAATATTGCAAAAAGAAAGCAAACAAACCCTTATATGTTGCATTATTTCCCTAGGCTATGTCATCTAGGAGGAATACAGTAGACTCCATTCCCCAAATTCTGGAAGATCTAGATTGTAACAACATGGCTCTGCAATAGTTATCTGGCTAAGAGACTACTCTGATATCCTGACCACTACATGGATTTGGGTGTCCATTAGAAAAAAACATAAAGGAATGGAGATACCTAAATACTGAATGGTTTAAAAAGAGCACACTCTTTTGCCTAAAAGTGGATGCTGTTTTGAGTGAAATGGTGATTTTATTATCTAAGTACTTTTCAGAGCACAATGTCTTAAACAGTAAACCTAATAAAAATCTTACTATTCTAGCTTAAAAGACCAGTGACTAAAATCAATATGAAATACAAATATATTTATGTTCATTTCTTCAAAGTATCCAATGTGTGTGAGGTTTTTAAAAATTTACTGTTGATACTATATTGACATAAAATTCCTATAAAATCTACAAGGACACTCTAACACAAAAGTATTTTACAGGCATATTTTAGAGGTATTGCAGGTTTCATTTCAGATTACTGAAATAAGGTGAGTATCACAATAAACTGAGAAATGAATTTTCTGGTTTCCTAGCGCATATAAAAGTTATGTTTACACTATTAAGTGTACAATAACATTATGTCTAAAAAAACCCCCAATGTACATACCTTAATTTAAAATGCTTTATTGTTAAAAAATGCTATTTATCATCTAAGCTTTTAGTGAGTCTCAGTCACTGATCACAGATCACCAGAACAAATGAATAATGAAAAAGTTTGAAATAATTGTGAGAAATCACCAAAATGTGATAGAGACGTGAAGTGGGCAACAGCTGTTGGAAAAACAGTGCCAATAGATTAACACAAGCAGGGTTACCACAAACCTTCAATTTGTAGAAAACACTATCTGTGAAGTGCAATAGAGAAATGCAATAAAACAATATGACCATAATATTTTTTAATGAAAGAAATAACCTTTCTCACTACATAAGCATAACTGTAACATAAAATAAAGATATCCTCTCAACTACTGGGACCTCATCCAGTAGTTGAAAAAAACCTTCTGCAAAGCAAAGGAAACAATGCGCAAAACTAAAAGGCAACCAATGAGATGGGAAAAGATATTTGCAAATGACACATCAGATAAAGCGTTAGTATCCAAATTCTATAGAGAAGTTCTCAAAAAACAATCCAGTGAAGAAATGGGCAAAACATATGAATAGATACTTCTCCAAAGAAAATATCCAGATGGCTAACAGACACATGAAAAAATGCTCAACATCACTCATCATCAGGGAAATACAAATTAAAACCACAATGAGATACCACCTTACACCAGTCAGAATGGCTAAAATTAACAACTCAGGCAACAGATGGTGGCAAGGATGTAGAGAAAGAGGATTTCTTTTGCACTGCTGGTGGGAATGCAAACTAGTACAGCCACTCTGGAAAACAATATGGAGGTTCCTCAAAAATTAAAAATAGAACTACCCTATGACCCAGAAATTGCACTACTAGGTATTTACCCAAGGGATACAGGTGTGCTGTTTTGAAGGGGTACATGCCCCCCAATGCTTATAGCAGCACTATCAACAATAGCCAAAGTATGGAAAGAGCTCAAAGGTCCATCAATGGATGAATGGATAAAGAAGATGTGGTGTGTGTGTGTGTGTCTGTGTGTATGTATATATACACACACACATACACACATATATATGCATATGTATGTGTGTATATATACATATACATATATATACGTGTGTGTATATATATATATATATATATATATATATATATATATATAGGAGTATTACTCAGCAATCAAAAAGAATGAAATGTTGCCATTTTCAACTATGTGGATGGAACCAGAGTGTATTCTGCTAAGTGAAATCAATCATAGAAACACAAATATCATATGACTTCATTCATATGAGGATGTTAAGATACAAAACAGATTGATATAAGAGAACGGAAGCAAAAATAATATAAAAACAGGGAGGGGGACAAAACATAAGAGACTCTTAAATACAGAGAACAAACTGAGGATTGCTGGAGGGCTTGTGGGTGGGGGGATGGGCTAAATCACCAGAATCTACTCCTGAAATCATTATTGCACTATATGCTAACTAACTTGGATGTATAATAAATAAACAGATAAATAAAAAGTCCTCTCAAATGTTTATTCATTTGTTCTGTCTTATACAGTATTCCTAAAATCTGGTTCCTGAAAACTAATTTAAACAACATAATTATCAAATAGAAAAGTCATAGTAACATTTTTTAATTATTCCATTAAAAAAAATTAAAATTGGGGTGCCTGGCTGGCTCAGTCGGTTAAGCATCCAACTTCGGCTCAGGTCATGATCTCATGGTTAGTGAGTTCAAGCCCCACGTCGGGCTCTGTGTTGACAGCATGGATCCTAAAGTCTGCTTCGAGTTCTGTGTCTCCCTAGCTCTCTGTCCCTCCCCCACTCACACTCTGTCTCTGTCTCTCTCTCAAAAACAAATAAACGTTTAAAAAAATTTTTAAAGCAAAATATCAATTCCAGTCTTAATTGTTTAAATGTGGTAATTTCCTATCACCTGATAGGATTGCCAATCCTTACTGCCCCTGAGCAAATATATTTTTATATATATTTTTATATATCTAAAAATTTATTTTAAATTTCAAAATCATTCCTTACGTTGGCATTTACACTTCATTTTTATACTAATGTTTCATTTTAAGGTATTGTAATGGTAAGGATAAACATAATTTGGAAATTATAGACAGAAACTAAAAATATGAATTAAATGAGTACTGAGTGCCAATAAGTGAAAGAATTGTAAATGAAATCCAAATGAGTCTTTAAAAATCTCCACAAAGCCATCTCTGTTAATGTTAGAGTTCATATATGCTATCCATATATACCAACTGGGCACTGTGGGAGATGGCTGGCCTACTGTTTAAGTATCAAGTCAGGGCCACTGTCTCTGGCACGAAGGAGGACTGTCTGCTCAGGACCAGGAAGGAGGGTAGGGACAATGATTCTCAGCTTTTCCTCAATTCTACTAAAGTTTGTCCCTTGCACTGTTTACAAAGCATATGTTTTCATCCTACATCTGCTATCCTTTTGTAGTCCACCAGTTTTTTTCTTTTATGGAAGGGCCTCAAAATTCAGATCAGGAGTACTATCAGTTCTGTTGTAACTGATATGTGGAATACATTCCATGTAAATGTGGAAAAGTGTGTTCTCCAACGTGATTCATATGTTAGGGAACACTTTGAATATCAGTCACATAAATTCCACATTTTTTACGCATGCTCTTGTCTGTGATCCTGTCCTGTTTGTGTGTACAGGAGTACATCAATCATACAATTGCACAACCTCAAACATCTGTCAGCTACGTTAGTTCACTGCCTGTTTTATGCAACACACCCATTCACATGTAGTGATACAACTTTCCATCTAATTTCAGATTCCCGTACTTCCAAAACTTCCCAAAACTCACAACTTAAAACCGTCCCAATGTCCACTTCCACTATGCAAACTGTGGGTCTTTTTTCAAGGCAAAGTGTATCTGCAGTATTTTTGTGTTTCCTAACAATTTAACAGTAAAATTGTGCAACCACTTTTATTAGTTTCCTATCTTTGTTTTTATGTGTCACTAATGAAGTTTTTGAGGGGTCTTCCAATGAAGTTCTTTTCCACAAAAGCCCCTGATTTCCATTGCCTGATTTTGCACAGTGATGTGATTTTTAGGAACATACATGTTGTGTTATAGCAAAATTGATTGGACCACTTAGTTCCAAACTAACATACGTCTATGCTGCAAAAAGTGCATTTTGAAGCTTTAATAGAAAAGATGCCATTTTAAAAATCCTTGCCAGAGATTTTTATGCTCATCATGAACGAAAAGAAGTACTGGAAAGGTATAATGTTACATAAATTTGTGTTTCTAGTGGAATCCTTATAAAGCAGGGATAAAATTCAGGTCTTGATATAAGACATTCTTAAGATCACAGAACAAACTATTTCCCATCGTGTCTTTGAATTCTCTGTGGCATAGCAGAAGTCCTAACTTTAACAAATGTGATGCCCAGTATTTACCTACTCATACTTTCTGGCTTCTCTGATGTCTTATTTTTTTAGAAGATTTTATTTTATGTTTTAAAAGATTATTTATTTATTTTGGGAGTGGGGAGCAGGCAGAGACAGAGAGAGAGAGAGAGAGAGAGAGAGAGAGAGAGAGAGAGAAAGAATCCCAAGCAGGCTCTGCACTGTCAGCACAGAGCCTAAAGCAGGGTTCAATTTCATGAACCATGAGATCATGACCTAAGTTGAAATCAAGAGTTGGATGCTTAAGTGCCTGAGTAAACCCCTTAAAGATTTTATTTTTTAGTAATCTCTACGCTCAACATAGGGGCCCTAACCTGCAACCCCCCGAGATCAAGAGTCAGCATGCTCCATCCACACTGACTGAGCCAGGCAGCAGCCCTTGTCTGTGTTGGTTTAATGTCTAAGTCTAGACTAGTGGATCTCAACTGGGAGTGATTTTATTTCCCAGGGGACATTTGGAAATGTCTGGTAATATTTTTGAATGTCACAAGTGGGACTGGTATCTAGTGGGTAGAGTCCAGGATGCTGCTAAATGTCTTACAATGCACAGGCAAGATTTCCACAGGAAAAAAGTACGGAGCCCAAAATGCCAATAGTGTGAGGTTATGTAAGCCTATGGTTGACCATCAAAGCCCTCTAACAATTAACTCTGCTGAATACGCCACATTTACTATTTCTTTGTGTTTCTGTATTTCTCTAGAGACAACAGAGGCAGGAGGAAATAACAGCAATTGAGAGCACAGGTTCTGTTATCAGGCCACCTAGGCTTAAATCCCAGCTCCCGGACTCATTAGCTAGGTATCTAAATTACTTTAACTTTCCATGCCTCAGTTTCCTTAGCTTAGTACCAGTAACTGTATCAAGGTTGGTTATTTTTTTCAGAGTTGCTCTAGGCACCGGGGATAGCAGTGAAGAAAACATAAAAATCTTTGCCCTCATGAAACTTACTTTATAGTGGAGACGTTTATGAGGATTAAAAGAGTGAGCGGTATAAACATGGCCTGGGACAGAGTAAGTCCTCCATAACTGTTGGCTTATATTTATTGTGAACAACAGGACTTTCAGCATGTCATTGTCATTAAATTACTGGTCAGTCAACTGTTTATGTTCAAAGTTTAAAATAGTACCCACCTAGTAGCCCCCTCTCACCCATGGTTTTCCGCTTTCTGTGTTTCAGTTACCCATGGCTCAACTGCAGTGATGACCCTTTTGACCTATCCCCAGAAGGCCACTGGTAGCCTCATGATGTGCATTAATACCTGTGTCATTCTACTCACTTCACCTCATCACATAGGCATTTTATCATCTCACATCATCAAAAGAACAAGGGTGAGTACAGAACAAAATATTTTGAGATCATATTCATATGACTTTTACTACAGTAGACTATAGTTGTTCTATTTTATTATTAGTTATAGTTGTTAATCTCTTACTGTGCCTAATTTATAAATTAAGCTTTACCATAGGTATGCATGTATAGGAAAAAACATAGCATATATAGGATTTGGTACTATTTGTGCAATCAGGCATCCACTGCTGGGGGTAGGGGGTGTCTTAGAATGTATCCTCTGCAGATAAGGGGCTACTGTACTCAGTATTTACTGTAAAAGAATAAAGTTGTAATCTCTCTTGGTTTTCATGCTTCTGGTAAAGATACCTGCCCCTAATATGTCAAAAAGACAGAGGAGAAAAGTAATTCTAATACAAAAGTTCCAAAGAAAGATTAGCTGTGTTTTTATGCTAGCAAAGGCAGGATGTGAGAAGATTCTTAAATAGTGACAAGCAACACTTAAAAAAGAAAAAAAAAAATGGACTCAGCTATTCTGGAGAGTTCAGGACCAAAGAAAATAGGGCATATTCACTAGCTTAATCTGAGGATCATGCTCTATTACGAGTCCAGATAAAAAGGTTGAATCAATTCCATTTTCAGGAAAATATCAAGAAATTGACAAACAGCAACACAAATTACTTGTTTTCTGGCATTATGCCTTCTTCACTATTTATTACCAGACATGTAATCATTTACTAAACTAGAAGACCAAATGCAAGACCTGCTTATTTAGAGCCTCTATGGAAATACTTCGTTCAATAATAATTTAGTTTTAAAAGATCTTAAGATGAATAAATCAGTGTGTGTAAAACATTGTGTCTCTATCAGATTATATAAATAACAAATTAAAAAAGACATGTCTGCCGGAGATGGAATATACTTACTACTCTACCTTATTTCTTTTCAAATCTTGTATTTATGAACCAAATAATGCATCATCTAGGTAACTGTACTAGAAAATCTGGGTGAAGCTGTACCATTTTAAGCAGTACTGAGCTTTCTAGCAGTCTACATGAACAGGGAAAGCTGATAAACTACATTACTCCTTATAGCCTCGTTGTGAAAATAGAGCAATTCACTGGGTTTGAGTCAACTCTCAGCGACAGGTGCTTTTTATATGAAGAATAATTTAAACTACATAGCAGCACACTGAAGATAGGAGAAGCTGGTATTGTGTCCCTTTCCAGGGTCATTGGAGCAAGGCATTTTGTGTTCAGTCCACATTGCTAGTCTTCCCTCAGCAGAACACTTTTAAGGGAAGGTGCCAATGACATTGCTAAAGAAATACCTCCCTCCATGCACTAAGTACATGCATAAAATGCACAAAATTGCACATTTCATATACAAACCCCAATAGGGGTTTAGAAAGACAGAGGGGAAAAAAAGATTTAAAAATCAGTTGCTATTGGGTTGTAAAAGTTCTTTATATATTTTGGGTATTAACTCCTTATCAAATATATGATTTGCAAATATTTCCTCTCACCTGGTAGACTGCCATTTTTTAAAATTTTTGTTTATTTGTTTTTTGAGATATAGAGTGCTTAGGGGAAGTGGGGGCGGAGATTGAGAAAGAGAGAGAGGGGGGTGAGAGAGAGAGAGAGAGGGAGAGGGAGAGAGAGAATGAGAATGAGAATATGAATCCTGAGCAGGCTCTGCATCATCAGCTCAGAGCCTGATGCGGGACTCAAACCCACAAACTGTGAGATTGTGACCTGAGCTGAAACCAGAAGTCAGATGCTTGACTGTCTGAGCCACCCAGGCACCCCTGTTATATTGCTTTTTCATTTTGTTGTGCAAATGCTTTTTAGTTTGATTTAGTCCCACTATTTTTGCTTTTGTTGCCAGAATTTTTTTTTTAATGTTTTCGCCAACTAACAGCAATGTTCTGGATATTTAATTAGTATTGCAATTTTCTCCTATGGGAATACTTATTTGTGTGTGTGTGTGTGTGTGTGTGTGTGTGTGTGTATGAGTTTCAACGCTTTTGTATCATGCATAATTTCAATGACTGCTTAATACATAAAATCCATGGTTTTTTAAGAAATAAATATCAAAGCTGCTATTAACATTGCCAATAACAACCAATATAATTCTTCTGAGTAATAATACATTAGACAAAGTAAGCTTTAGTAGTGTTTTATATGTGTAACTGTGGCAATACAGTGAAAATTTATCTACTGTGCATAAAAAATATGTGGTTTTAGAAAACTATTCCACAGAAGAGATTTTGGTTGTCTCTTACTAAACTCAGATGCAACCCCGTTTATATGATTTGCTCTGAATCATGTGTTTCCCTTATGGGGAAGAAAGAAGGATTTAATTTAGTATAAGAAAAACAGGGTATCATAGAGGTTTGGCAACGAAGCCAGTATCATGACTTGGATTTTTACAAGGGCTCAACGCATAAAAGGTGCCACATATTCACAATGTTGTTAGAAGGGAGCAAGGTGGAAGAGGTGTGGGAACTACGGAGGCTATTTATTTCCCAAATTAGTCTGAAAGCTGTAGAGCAAACAGCTCATATGTGTATTTATGACTTTTTTGTTTTTAGTATCCTTCTAACACAAAATGGAGTATTGTACATTCTCAATTTGTCCTTGGTTTCAGTATACTATTAGACAGTAACACTTTCCAGATTATTCTAAAATTGAAGAGCTTTTATCACTAGAAATCATACAGCCTTATCACTTTGAGACTCAAAGAGTCTCAAATTAGGTTCTGAAAACATGTTTGTAGTTGTGACTTAGTTATTAAATTTGTTCTAAGGTAGTTCAGAGAAATATTAAAAATACTGTTACATGTTAAGTTTGTTAATGTTTTATACAGATAAGTATTTTATTTTTCTTTTAATAAAAAGGAGAAAATGTTATGTCAAAATCTGACTACCACAATGACTATGTCTGCAATTTATTTTTAAAATGAAAATATGTTGGCATGGAAAACTGTGCCCACAGTTAAAGGCAATGTTTTAAGAACAAGAGAAAAACACTATAAGTGCCCTGCCTTTTCTTGAGACTCAATTCTTGAACCTTATGTGAAGAGATAACCACTGAGTTAGCAGTCTAAAAGAGTATAATTTTTTTTTTTTTTTGCAAAACATGAAAAGTATATGTTTCCTTTCCCCGCATTTCTTCTAAATGCCGTTTGCCTTTAACTTAAGAACTAACTGTTTCCAGACATCCTGCTCAAACCTCAGTGATTCATTTACCCACCATCTCCTTAAGGTCTTAACTCTTTCTCTCCTTTCTCCTCTCATCATTTAGCAAATGGATCATCTCCCATTTCTGGGGGGTTAAAAAGAAAGGATTTCTTAGGTGCGAGTACCTCATTGATCCTCACTCTCAGCAAAAAGTATCAAAATTATCACCTTGATCATCACTACCACTTGAGCAGGACAGCGAGTGCTGCTCACACACTCAGCTGTCACACCTGTGCTTAAAATGTGACTATCGATCCTCACATAGACCCTCTGAGGTTACTATCTTCACTTTACAAAATGCATACACTGAGGCTCACAGGATTCACAAAGCTGTCAGAAGTCACACAGTGACAAGGCGAGGAAGAGGCAGCCCCAAGGCCTGAGCTGTGTCCTTTTCAGATCCCCAACTTTCAATAGCTGCCCCTGCCTTGAATCTTATCTCAGCCAATGAGACTTTTCAGTTCTGCCCTCCATCTTCTGCGTTTCTGCCCAATGGTACTAAAACACAACACAACATAACACAACACTGTACTTTCCTCAGAGGTCCTTCCCTTTTTCCACAGACCAGTGACACACAGCCTCCTTCGCTGCTCGTCTTGTCTCCTTCTGCCTCACTGCCTGGCATCACCCCAAGACCACATCTATCTGAAGCAGAATAATGAAACCTTCCCAGTTCCAATTTAATTTTAGATTCCCTATCTCTTTTCCATCTTCCTATTCTCTAAGGCTTCAGAATCATTTTCCAGTCTTAGATGCTCAGATAAGATTATCACAGCATAATCATAAACACTGCCTCACATTCCCAATTACAGGTACCAAAGAATTTAAGTACAAATAACTGTAAAGCATGGGTTTAAAAAAGCACCCAACAGGAACTGAGTATCTTGTTTTTCCCAGTAGGAAAAAAAGAACATGGTGTAATGCTGTAAGTATAAATATGAAAACATTATTATAGACTAGGAACAATAAAGACAAAAAATTAAAAATATTAGGCTCACATACAAATTCATTTGTTTTACTTCTGGGTTATTTGTAGATAATTTCTAATCCAGCTTTTCAACAAAACCTTAAATAACACCAACATGTTCATTTACAATCTATAAATACTTTTTAACAGATTTAAATAATTTTGGAAGTAACATCAAGAATAATTCAATTAACTCCATGCTAGTTACAGACAAAATGTGTCTATCACATTAATAATTGCTACATATCCTGAGTGTTATGGCACCATTACCTTTTAGAACACTTGATACAAAACACTTGAATTACAAAACACATTATAGGCAAAAATACCTAAAATAATTTAGGTAATTCTTTCACTTGTAAGTCATCTGAGTGACTCTTAAGGAGCTTTTAAATGGCAAGGTTAAATGGCACTTAATGGTGAGAACAGAAATAGGATTCTTCAAATATACGCACTAATCCACCAAAGTAATTTCCTGTCAAACATTCAAGAATCAGGTGACATTTCTGGCTGTCACCCACACATCACCCTAGAGAACACACAACTAAAGACATCTCCATCACTGCCTTTGTTTAGGCTCTTATCTCCCCAAGAGTCTTTTAACAACATTCAAATTCACCTCATTTTAACTAGGCTCTCTCCTATTTAGAGCATCCTCCTCACTGAGCCTTAAATTCTTTTTTGAACTAAAACCCAAACAACAATAATAAACCCTATGCAATAGGACTTTTAAAAGAAAAAAGTACTTGGTAGCACAAATACACATTACCTGGACCTAACTAAGTTCTCACTAAATAGCAGCTAAACTTGAATGTTCTAGGAGAGATTTCTTGAAAAGTAAAATGATGTCACTTCCTTGCTTTACAAAGTTGCTGGCTCTCTGCTCTTTTTTCTTCTTTTGAAAAAATGTTTATTTCTGAGAGAGAGAGAGAGAGTGCGCGTGCACGTGTGCGGGAGAGTGCATGCAGGGGTGGGGCAGTGAGAAAGAGGGAGACAGGATCTAAAGCAGACTCTGTGCTGACAGCAGAGAGCCCTACATAGGGCTTGAACCCATGAACTGTGAGATCATGACCTGCACTGAAGCCACACACTTATCTGAGCCACCCAGGAGTTCCTCTCTGCTCTGTCTTAAATACAAAGTACAATGGTTTGTATAGGACTATAATTTAATGAATGAGGAACCTGATAATTTGACCTGAGGTTAAAGTTTACTGTTGAATGACCTATGCAAAAAGCAACTGTAATACCACACATAGGAACATAAAATGATCATAGGGTATATTAAAGTAGTTTAATTTTTTAAAAAATTTTTGAATATTTATTTTTGAGAGAGAGAGAGAGAGAGAAAGCATGAGCAGGGGAGGAGCAGAGAGAGAGGGAGACAATTTGAAGCAGGTTCTGGGCTCTGAGCTGTCAGCACAGAGCCAGAAGCAGGGCTTGAACTTACAAACTGGGAGATCACAGACCACAAGATCATGACCTGAGCCAAAGTCAGACACTTAACCGACTGAGCCACCCAGGTGCCCCTATAGTTTAAAAGAATACTTATTTGAAAAATTAGAGTCACTTGTATAAAAAAGTTTTATTTACAGAAGTCTAATGGAGTTTTAAAATAAAACTAAGCAGAACTCCAACTCAGAAACATTTCAGTAGTCAGAATATTCTTGGGGTGCCCTGTGTGGCTCAGTCAGCTAGGCATCTGACTCTTGATCTTGACTCAGGTCAGATCTCCCGGTTCATGAGACTGAGCCCCATGTTGGGCTCAGCGCTGACACTGCGACAGTGTGGAGCCCGCTTGGGTATTTTCTCTCTCTCTCCTCTCTGCTCCTCCCCTGCTCTCATGTGTTCTCTCTCTCTCAAAATAAATAAACTTTTTTTTTTTTTACCATTTTATTTTTTTGAGAGAGACAGAGTGTGAGTGGAGGAGGGGTAAAGAGAGAGGCAGACACAGAATCAGAAGCAGGCTGCAGGCTCCAAGCTGTCAGCACAGAGCCCGATGCAGGGCCTAAACTCATGAACTGTGAGACCATGACCTAAGCCAAAGTTAGACGCTTAACCTACTGAGCCACCCAGGAGCTCCAATAAACTTAAAAAAAAAAAAAAGAATATTCTTAGCATTTAAATGCAATAATGTGGCATTCAATGCCATACTCAATATATATAAACATAGAATTGCATTAATTCAGACAACTCTACTACTTGCTAATGAATGCTAATTACTAATGTTTTATTGTAACATGCATTAAATAGAAGTTTACTACCATTGGTAAGGAAGCAAACAACAAATTAGAAAAAGTTGAATTTAAGCACTATTTCTTCTATGTGTGGTCATATACCACTTTAAAAAGTTAATCTAACTCTAACCTACACATAAAGAACCACATGATTTCAAAAAAGATCCAGTTATTTTACTGTAGGTGAAGCATTCTTCCCAATAGTCAAACTGACAGAATAGCTCAATTCAAACAGAAAAAAAAAAATCAGTAATTACTGAATTTTACTCTTCTTCACTGCAGTGTTTCATCATTTTAATACTGCAAGAGCTTTATCTGAGCAACCACCTCAAGAACAAAAAGGTAGTTACTACTACCAAGTCAAATGATACTTCTATGAAACAAAGATTTTATAAACAACAACAAAAGGTAGCTTTTCTTCCAAAATGGCTATATTTTTGTGTAACTTAAATACTTCATTCAATATGACACAGGCACTGGTGACACAGCCTTAATGATAATATAAATAAAGAAACAGGAAGAGTAATATAACCATAATCAAAATATAAAGGGGAGACCAATTAGGGATTGATCTTGCTTAGAAGGGAAAGAGCAGGAAAGATGTCACAGAAATGGGTGCCATTTGAACTGAGCTTCAGGATCAGCAAGAGTAGCCGGTCAGATGTGGTGAGAGTGCAGCACATACTGAAAAGAGAGGATACAGAAATGGGGCAGAAAATCTAGGCTTTGAGTAACAACACACTTACACATAAAACATTTAGCATATAAGTTTTGAAGCAATGTATTTCCTCTACTCCTAGGAGCAAATATATTTTTTATAACTCTGAAAAGGTTCAACGCACTTGTGACGCACGCAGCACTTAATTAAGGCTCCATTTAGTCAACAAATCATTATCCCTGAGTACTGAGAAATTTCTCACGTACAGATGAGGTGGGATAGAAATCTGACCCAGAATAGCAGGGGTAAGGCTCACTTCCTACGATAGAGATAGATACAATAAGTAGAGCCACCAATGAAATCCAGTGGCCACTGCTGGCTATGGACTTGGCAGGTACTGCACTCCTGAGATACGGTTTCTTCTAACAGAGTACAGGTCATGGTATCCTATTAGTTGGTTTGCTAACTAGTAGGTTTGCATTATCAGAGTGAAAATGAAATCTCTCCAATACAAAGATCAAGGGGGTCTCCTCATTCATTTAACTTGCTTAATCAATTCATTTACTCATAATCAAATATTTATTAGGCATCGATTATGCGCAAGATTTTGTACTGTATGCCCTAGAGAACAAAAATACAGTTTAAGACTATTAGTAACTTCAAGAATATGATTTCATCTGAGTTTTATTATGCTAAATTTCAAACTTAAAGAATGGCGCAATTATATTTTTCCATCAGGCTTCAATACTGATGGAAAGAGTTCCTTAAAGCATACCTATTCATTAGAAAACAGACAAGTACTTTATTCTCTACTGCTTTAGATTTCAGTAAAACTTTTATGTCAGTTTCAGGTTATTTCCTCCTGCAGTTCTGCTCATCTTCCCCTGACCCCTCCTTTTTGGCCAGATTTAATTTCCTGTTCATACAAAGAAGTTTAAGTAACTTCCCTTCAACTTTAGTAGCATTTAGGCCAATGACCTCTGATGTCATAACGCCTCAAAAACATCTTTGTTTAATATGTATACTGAATATATTATAATTCATTGTGACTACTGTAACTTTCTGATTAAGTTTAAAATACAGGCTATTTTAAAAACATGTTAAAATATTTTAAGTGGATTCAAGATAAAATTTTAAAGGGAATAAAAATATTCATGAGTGCTCCATATACTTAAATTTTCTGGCTTTGGGCAGAATTTTCAGCTTCCAGCTGAAAATCTTGCAACTCAAGGGAAAAACTGTGAATCGTGAATTAAGGCCGTCAAATCAAATAAAATGAACTTGAGACCCTACTTCTGTATTTCTCTGCTTCCAAATATAGAAGTATAATGTACTAGGAGTCATGTATGAGGCAGTTATTGCAAATTCCTCAAGTCTGGTATTTTTGCACATTCACAAATAAAAAGATGACGTAGATAATTTCCTTTCAATACTTACGTAATTCACACAAAAATGTGTACAAGGAGTCTTATTCTTTGTTTCAGTAAATTGATGTGAAAATATTTAAAATATTAAGAATTTCCATATTGCTCTTACTTCAACTAGACTTAAAAAGCAGATGGTGCCTGTTCTTTAAGAGTAAACTTTATTTGAAAATTCTTCTAAAAAAACCTTGAAATCACAAGGCTGCTACTAAACCCGCATAAAAAGAATTATACCAGAAATGGCAAAATGTAAAAAAGTAAAAGACTTTAAAGGCTTCAGTTTTACTATATAAATAGTATGATATTAAAATATTATTCATCTCCTCACAGTGGAGAAGAGAATTATAAGCAAAATAGCTACAGACAAAAAAAGTCTTGCCCAACCTAATCTACTCCTTAAATTAATGGTTTCAAAACAAGTAAATCAATATACATAGTGAAATTCAAAGAAGCATGAATATTGTTAGTAAGAAATAAATCTTTAAAGACATGTTGCCCAGCCTTTATAGCCAATTGCAGTAGTAACTTTATTTCTTTAAATGCCAAAATACTGTCTATAATAATTTCCTACCATTATATTGCTTTCAAATTTTAGGTTAATGAAGATTCCTGTTTCGAATCACATTACTGAAACACACCAAATAATTAAAAACTTAAGTAAATAGAAGCAGCTTCAACCAACTGTTAATTAGTTTAAGTTAGTATTAATATACATGCTAATAAAAACATTATGTAATGAATACTGTTAACATCTCCACAGGAATTTCTGAGAATTGTTCATTTAGTTCTCTTTAAGGAACAAAAAAATATATACAAGCTTCTCTTCCAAGTAAGTTAAAAAATAGACAAGATAAACTTAAAAATTTTAATGAAAATCATTGGGCTTTAAAGCAACATGCAACTACTACACGTTTATGTAGTTTAAAGTTAAGGACAGACTAAGAGGAAGATTGCATTTTAAAATACCCAAGTCATTTGAAAACCTAATGATGTACAGTATTTACATTGTTACAAAAATACAACACTTTGGTTATAGAAATATTTATGTCAATTTTTTACACTAGGCACTGTGCCTGGCACTAGGGCTACAAAGATTATTTACCACAGGATTGTGAGCGGAGAAAAAAGTCCTAACTAATGCTCATTTAGCCATGACTTATTTATTATTAATACATAAAAGTAACAAGAAATACTCACCAGCCTTCATCAAAATCACATTTGTGAACAGACATTCAACCATAGGCAAAAAGGATACTGGAATAAAAATCAGACTCCACTCCTTTTGTCTTTGAGCTGCTCCCAAATGAACACTGTAGGGACGAAGCACTAAGGAAATGCACTGTGGCTGTCAGGCTGGTCTGCCACTCTGCAAGTCTGACACCAGACTGACGTCACGCACCAACATGTCAAATGCAGCCACAAATTCAGGCAGCTTCTCCAGGAGGAATCTGTTGTGATTATGCATGCCTTCCAGCCATAAGAGTGAAATATGATTTCAATTCTCTTTAAAGTTGGCATATATCATAGGGTAAAATATCAGCATATATGGTTACAAACAGCTCTTGAAGAAAACATGCCGTGAGTAATTTTAAATAACCTTAGCTCAAAATAAATAGACATTTCCTGTTAAAACTGTAAGCATACCAATTTAAACAACTCCTCTAAAAACATTTTTTGTTGTTGTTTCCAAAGTTGATACATACTTATTTCAAAAATTCAAGCAATAAAAAGGCATAAAGAAAGCTAAAATTACCTGGTGTTCCACTACCCAAAAATAATAGCTGCTTAGATTTATTGATCATTTACTATGTCAATCACTTTATAAACTCATCTGAGCCTCATAACCCAACAATAGAATTTCTTCATTTTACTAAAGAACGTGAGACCCAGAATAGTTATGGAACAGTGCTATTAGGCGACAGAGCAGGACTCAAACCCAGATAGAGTGTCTCTACTGCCTATGTATTTGATCACTAAATTATACTATCTAGCAGTCAAGATACCAATTGTTTAAATTCTGGTAGACCAGAGTTTGTATATGTATACAGATTTCAATATAAGAAAATCAAACTACATATGTTGTTTGCAACCTACTTTTTTCATTCAACAATATGCCACGGACAGTTTCCCATGTCAATAAATATACTCTTTTTTTTTTTTAATTTAACGTTTATTTTTGAGACAGAGAGAGACAGAGCATGAACAGGGGAGGGTCAGAGAGAGAGGGAGACACAAAATCCGAAACAGGCTCCAGGCTCTGAGCCGAAGTCGGACGCTCAACCGACTGAGCCACACAGGTGCCCCAATAAATATACTCTTAACTCTTCCTTTTTTGATGGCTGCCCATCATAATTATGCAAACCTGATTCCTACAGAACACTTTATTATTAATTTTTTATTATTATAAACAGTAATATTAACTGTCCAGATATCTTCGTGTTTTCTTGTGTTTAGCTACACAGGATAATTCTTAGAAGTGGGGCAAACAGGTCAAACTATGTGCGTACTTTCAACATTTACATGTTTCGTCCTCCAAAAAGGGGTAACAATATGTATTTGTATTTCAATGCATTAGGTTTCTCCTTTCCCCACAAACTGGGTATTAACAATTACTTTTCTTCTTTCCGAACCTAATAGAATATACAAACAATCACACAGTTCTAATTGTGTGTGCGTGCTTGTGTTTTAACTGCAAGTGAGGTCAAGTCTTTTCTTTGTATGCCCATCCTCACAGGAGGCGGTCCAGCTTCCTGGTCACAAGCACCTGGCCATGGAGTCAGAGACAGTAGTCAAGCTCTTTTTCTGGGCACAGGCAAATTACTTTGCTTCTCCATGCTTCCATTCCCTTATATAGAAAATACAGATAACAATTTAATCTTCATGGGATTTTTGTGAGAATTATATGAGGAAAATCGTCCCAAGTGACTGGAACAGAGCTTACCACAAAATAAGTGTTTAATTGTTATCTCATATTTAATGACCAACCATATTTGTTCTGCATTTCATACCCTTTGCCCAAAATGGGGATTTCTTAACGGAGTACATGAACACACCATTTTATAAAACATGTTGTAAATACCTTGTTAGAGTGCTAATGACATAAAAATGTTCAGTGACCTTAGTTGTGAGTTGTCTTACAACTAAATCTAGAGTGTAACGTAACTGGCGCTGAAAACACTCCTTTCATATGAAACTGCTACAGCAAAAATTAAAAATAACATCTCAAGTTGAGAAAACAAAATTGTTTCATCATGTAGCTTGAAATATAGACAAGCAAGCCAACACAGTTTGCTATAACCAGAAGGGTTTGCATATGTTTTAGAAAAGTAGTGATTCACGATCTTTCCCATTTTTTCAAAGTGAAGGTTTTGCTGGTCTCAATTAAATTTAAATTTTTCACACAAAGAAAGAAAACAAAACCCATTCTTGAAAACATCAAAGTCAACCACTTTTCTCACAGTTCTGAAAAGTTCTATAGCCCCTTTTAAATGACACAAATAGTAACAACCTATAAACAAAAAATATATGGAGATTGAAATGTATTAAACTTATAGTCCTACTCCCAAACCAAACAATGTATTATGATTATATAATAAAGCCTTCAACTATTCTCATTATCAGGCTACTTATAACAAAACATCTCTAAAAATACTGAGAAGAAAGTTTTATATTATTCTAGCAGATTTGGTTTAGATGTATTCATTGTTGTATATGCTATAAAATTATCCTATGCAATGGCAAACATTTCTGTAATATGTTTGTAGAATCACAGTGGCATGGTGGTTCTGCATATGGCTGCCAGGGGGAAAACAATAATAATGCAGCAGCAGAGATCTGTCAAGATTCTGGAAGATTAACAGGAATACTGAGAACTAACAAATCGACCAAGTGTTTGGTTTATGGAGTTGCCAGCACCCTGTGCAATTTCTCTAGAACCTGGGAGGCTTGGCTTCCCCCTGCTCCAATCACAGCTTACAGAAGGACTTCCACAGGGATAAAGAGGGAAAAAGGTCCCTCCCTTTAAGGCCATAACAGCGTAGAACTGACAGTTTAATAGGGAAAAGAGAGCTGTAAACAGATCATTATACCATAACCTGATTTGCAGAGCACAGAAGAGGAAGTGGCTAAATGCCTGGGGGAATCTGGAAAAGGCTTAACAAAGTAAATGACAGCTGGCCAAACTATTTCAAGAGGAGATTTCAGTTAGCGGTAGCAGTAGTTGTAAAAGTACAAATTTAAGATTAATCTAAATTTTACACTGGTGCCTAATTAACAGAGAAACTATTCATTTAAGGGGAAAAAATGCATACCAAAAAGGCAATTCTCCCAAATGCCTTATAAGATTCTGTCCTGCTTTTCCTAAATGTCAGTGATATCTAGTTTGGTTTTCTCAATTCTGCTCAAACCACATTTTAGAAAAGGAAGCTGAGGCAGACTGTGGATATATGTCCCACTACTATGTCAGAGCTAATAAACTTCTTTAAATCAGTAGGAAATCTTAAGTCTCAATTAATCCTGACTCCCTTTTTCATGTATCTCTATGCTATAGGGCATGACTCATAAAAAGCTACAGAAGAAAGTCCAACAAGAGTCTCCAAAACATTCGCCACCAAATAATGTGTTTCAGTATATTCTTTAGGGATGTTTGTGATAATGACTAAAGATTCAATTGTGAGGACTCTAATTTTTTCATTTAACTTCACTTCTCAGTGGCAATTAAAACTCTTGACTACTCACTTCTTGGAAATGTCACCCTTTATCTTAACTTATGTAACCTGGTTCCCAGCTGATGTGAGAACAAAGGCAAAAGAAAAAAATTAAATTTCCTTACAACTTACAGACCACTGACAAGTCCTTGAGACAGGCAGAGTGACCTTCCTCCAGGAACTCAACTGCCTTGATGTCAATACTTTGCTAAGGGCAAAGGTAACCTTGGCTTAACATTAGCCCGACCTCCAGGATCCTGTAAGTCTCTTTTAACATATAATAATTTCTTTGGAAACTTCCTTTATCTCTAACCACCCCCGCGCCCCCTCCCCCACCTCCCGCCTCAAGATAATGTTAGCAATCATCCTCCAAGCAAATGCCCATTTATATACATCTGAAGGATCTCATGATTAGACAGTAGCAAATGACGATTTCCTCTAAGGTCCTGGAAACCTTACTTCCAAATTCCTTAGGGATTTAACGCTATTCCTAACTCCCTCCCAACTTGAACGTATATACTTGAAAGTTTATAATCTGCCACCCCTCACAACCCCAGTGCACCTCTTTCTGCCCCTTGGGTCCTGTCCCCGTGCTTTAATAAAACCACACTTTTTGCAAAGATGCCTCAAGAATTCTTTCTTGACCATTCACTTTCGAGCCCCAACATTTTCTTATCACCAGCCTTCACTTTGCAAAACAAGCTTAATTCCAAACTACTCGAACCAGCACACAACTGTCTCCATAATTTGGTGCCAATTTACTCATCACTAACACCCAAAGGAGAAGTCCTCTTAATGGGTGAGAAACAAATCTACTAATCTCTTTTGCACATACTAATAGTGCTAAGTAACAGAAAGTACTCTAATGTTCTATCAGTTGATTACTGATTTTTATCTCTTAGGTCAGTAATATAAATCTTTCAGATCAGAAAAATACTAGGACATTGAGAAGGCCACA
Source organism: Prionailurus bengalensis (assembly GCF_016509475.1). Taxonomy (NCBI): domain Eukaryota; kingdom Metazoa; phylum Chordata; class Mammalia; order Carnivora; family Felidae; genus Prionailurus; species Prionailurus bengalensis. The sequence goes on along the minus strand of NC_057358.1, from coordinate 52,317,813 downwards.
AATACTTGTTTCTGATGTGTGTTTTTTCCAACACCACTAAGCATTTAACTCAATTCTGACACCGTGTACCTGGAGACATGTTAGAACACACAGGTTAAGGGCTCTGTCCCACAAGACTGCCTCCACTTTAGGTAACAATCTTTATTTTGTTTATTTATTTATTTTGAGAGAAAGAGAGAGTGTGAGTGGGGAGAGGGGTCGAGGGAGAGGGGGAGAGAATCTTAAGCAGGCTGCACAGAGCCCAACATGGGGCTGGATATCTCATGACCTGAGGAAAAATCAAGAGTCAGATGCTTAACTAACTGAGCCATCCAGGTGCCCCTAGATAACAATTTTTTTTTTAAGTTTTATTTATTTTGAGAGAGAGAGATAAGGAGCAAGTGGGGGAGGAGCAGAGAGAGAGAGGAAGACCAGAATCCTCAATGTGGGGCTCAAACTGACAAACTGTGAGATCATGACCTGAGCTGAAGTGGGATGCTTAACCGACTGAGCCACCCAGGTGCCCCCCAAATATATTTCTTACATATATCACAGTATTCATATGCAGTTACAAAAAAGTAAAGTAAGAATACCAACAGCCTCCTTTTGCTTTCTCCCAAATTTGCAAACTCACTTATCTTGGCACTATACCATATCTTCATGACTTAAAGAGAAACACCAAAGTGCACTAATTAGAAAAGTACATTAAAATTTGCAAATATAAGGATCTCTCTCAAATATCTTTATTAGCTTCTGTTAAAAGGCAGTAATCAGGTAGACAGTGAATCAAACTCACAGAAATTAAACACTAAACCCAAAGATAGCCTGACAGAGATCCCAGGCCAACAACTTCTTCTAAACACTAAGTTATCATCATTGAACACTGTGAAAATTAGTAATGGGAATCCTCACTAAAATGGAGTCAGGAGGTTTTGGCACTGGGCACTATGTCCTACTGTTACTAAACCATCTATCATTGCTGCTAACTCAGGATTTGAATGGGTAAGCCCTTGTGCACCGTGTGGCCAACTGCTCTGTTCCGGGGATCCTGAGGAGGCTGAACATACTGAAAGCATAGCTCCTGGCTGGGTTTGCCAACACTGTTGTCGAACAAACTCAGACAAACCCGTTACAAGAGAAGGCAATAGCTCATAAGATGAGCGTTTGAAAAAGAGAAAGGGAGAAATTTATTTTAGATGCTGGCAGCCAGGGAAGGCGGCAGGCTCAAGCCTTAACAACCACCACTGCTGGCAATATGGGCACCTAGATCTTTATAAGGAGAGGTTGGGAGCAGGGGTACATGCAAGAGAGTAGGCAGGGAACCTGTGATCATGGGTGAGAGGCGGTGAGGTCAGTGTGTGTTCTGCCCATGATCATGGGCAGGGAAAGGGTTGGGCTGAGTGTGGTTTTCTAGGCATTCTGCTGCTATCAGAGCTTTTCTGGCCTGGTGGCTGTAATGCTGTGGTCACTGCAAAATGTCTTCGTCAATGCCTCAAGACAGTGTGACAAAAACAGAACAATAAGAAACAAGAACAATGGGTTTCAGAGCATGAGTTGTGAAGTTGCCTTGTCTATTTCTGGTTTCACCTGTTAGGGTCTATAGTTTAAGCAAGAGAGCTCCCTGACACTAACACTCCTGGTCAACTGCATACCCAACAGAAACAGATGGACTTGGCCTTGCAAGTAGACACTACTCTACTACTTCAGTGGAGGAAGAGAGGCTTTCTTTATCTCCCTCCACTAACCCCAACAGCTCAGCCAATGAAAAGCTACTATACTTCCTACTCCTAGGTTGTTCCAATGGACTTTAGTTTATAACACTCTTCCCAACAAAGCGTACCTCTCCTTTGTTGCCTGGTTTTTCTGCAGCTTGTTTGTCCTAGATTGCAATTTTTTTTAAATTCCAAAATAAACCCATTTTTTTTTTTACTGGTAAAATAACTGGCAGCTTTTATTTTTAAGGTTAACAACACTGACATTAGCAGTTTTAGATATTCTCAACTTACTACCCAAGAAAAGGCCAAGCGTTGTTCTATGTTATCATCTTGGTTTTCTATTAGAGCTAAAATTTCACAACACAGCAAATTCGGAAAAAGTGGAAGAGCCAAATGATTTAAGAATCAAATTAATCCATAAACACCTGCTTAGGAAGGGACCAATTATAATGAAAGTCCTTTGTACCACTAGGATCTTCTTCCCCGGGGAGTGATAGCTATTAAAATATACTTGCTAACAGGACTCAGCCTTCTAATTTGAAAATGTCCACTTCTTAGGTCATCAATTAACAAGTTTGGTGCTTGAAATCCAGTTTAATAAGATGATGACTTAGCCATTTTATACTCCCTTTTATTTCATCTAATCCTTTCTAAATTCTTTCCACTTTTTGCGTGAGATTGATAGCCACAGTTCCTCCTTTGCGTGAGACTGATAGCCACAGTTCCTCCTTCTGAACTGTCATAACTTGTGTACCTCATCAGTTTATAGGATTTAGGTCCAGCTCAAATGGTGCATCCTGAGAAGTTTCCCTCAATCTCCCTCACTCAGATAGCGCCAGTACGTATCTGGAACAATTAGCATAACCAGTAAAATATTCAATCATGCATATTTACATCTCAAAGAATCTGCCAATAGGGATGTATATAAACTATTTTGCACGATAAACACAAAGCGTATACCCATGGAGAGCAGACTGACTCTAGTAAGTTCATTTATATAAGCAAATACAAACCAAAGTGAAAGAATTTAAAAGGCAACAATGATAGGGCCATTAAAACTGATCATCTTTCTTCCCTTTTCCTATTATCACGTGACATATCAACTTCTCAGCTAAAAGTGAGATGTCTGGTTATATTTATATCTCCTTTGAATATGTGAACTCATCTCTGAAGACAATTTCACTTGATAGGAAAAAAAAAAACTGGATTTTGAGTGGTGAATTTAATGGGCTCTGGAATCTTTAACTACATTTTCACCTTAACCATTACAATTCTAGAAAAATTCCAAGTCAAAGTATATGTGTGCAAGAAACAAATGATGCTAACTTTCAATTTAGTAATTTTGTACTTAAGTGTGCAATGGTAACTAATAGGAAATTGGAAGTACTTGTGTTTTATGAAAAATAATCTGAAATTCTAGCACAATAAAGAAATTCAGACTTAGGAACATGGTGATGACTATGAAATAATAAATCAACAACCAAGTTATAGGAGCAAGAAAATAAATATAAATTTAGCTAAGCTCTAGCTTCCTTGCCTAGGTTCTATTTCAACTCTGGATGAATACACATTTTTGAATGATAGTTTGTAACTTATATTCTATCTACATATCTATTGATTTTCATTCTGAAAGAAATTTTAAAATCTAACTGGTTTTCTACAGAGCCTGATTTACTAACAAAGCATCTATTATCCAAGTAACTAAGTCAATTCTACACTTGAACCATCTGCTTAGAAGACAGTCTGTTTTTGATGCAAGAATAAAATCAAACATATGACAGTGTTACCAGTTTCATTATCATAAAAAAATAGTCTCAAAGAAACTATAATGGTTTTGTGAAAATAGAGGAAATTTCATTTAAAATGTCAGGAAGCCCTGAAGGGGGAGCTCTGATGCACTACCACTCACATCCCCAATAGGAGGAAGCTTACTTAAAAATATTTTCTTTTAATGTTTTATTTATTGTGGCTTAGAAATTTTCCTTTTAATGTTTTATTTATTTTTGAGAGAGAGAGAGACAGAGTGTGAGCGGGGAGGGGTAGAGAGAGAGGAAGACACAGAATCTGAAGTAGAATTCAGGCTCTTAGCTGTTGGCACAGAGCCCGATGCAGGGATTGAACCCACAAACAGTGAGATCATGACCTCAGCCAAAGTCAGGCTTACCTGACTGAGCCACCCAAGTGCCCGGGAAGAAGCTGACTTTACATGCCCCAGCAGTACAAAGAATTTCTCCTTGCCCATCAACAGCTCAGCCAATGAGAAACTGCCACACTCAGCCAGTGAGAAGTTGTCACCACCCAGAACTCTTCAGCCCCTCCTGGCTGCCTCCTTTCTTTCATAAAAGCAAGCCCTTCTCTGTTCTCCACACTTGCCTATGGTTTGCCATACTCAGCTTGTCCTGAATTATAATCTTCTGCTACTCCCGAATAAACTCATTTTTCTGGTAAAATAGCTGGCTCTTTTGTTTTTTTACAGTCAACAGCTGCTTTTGTGTGTTGGCTTGAGTTGCCCAATAAGAAACTCATGCTTACTCTCTTGAAAGAAGGCAAGAAATCATGCACGTTTTTAAAAAGTTTTACTACCATGGAACATGACAGAATACATTGTGGAGACTCATGATCCAGACATAGACTTGGGAACTAAGAGATACTTTTATATCTACAACTAACTCAATGAAAGTAACTGACTTCCTTAGTTGTCCCTTTGTCAGGAGATTACATTGAAAAAGGACTTTACCTCCATTTTGACCTCAGTCTGTACTTTCTAACTGATTAAGTTCTTCTTATCTTCGAACTCCGGCACAAGACCCAATGTGCAAAGCATCTTGTGATGGGAACTGAAACCACCCCCTCAAGCATTAACTGCCCTGACAACCAACAAGACCCCACATGACTGATCTGAAGACCATGGTCGACTTGACCTTTACTGCCCAGCTGTGTATGTACCCACTGACCTTTGTTCCATACTTTCCATATATAAACTGAGAAGTATTTTCAGCACTTCAGAGGCAGTCTTTGAGACATCAGTGCACTGTCTTCCTGGTGTTGGCCTCATTGAAATAAATTCCTCTCCTGTTTCGCCACCATAGGTCTCTGTGCCTTTGGATTTTGTCAGTGGCAAATGGCCAAACCTGCTTTATTTGGGGCCCCTGGAGCCAGGTGCTCTTCCTGCACCCTTGAGCCCCAGTTACAACATAACAAACACAATCAGGTGGTCTTATGGCAACAACCCCAACCACGACCATTTGCTTATCAAGGCCAAGTTTTATTGAGGTGTGAGCATTTCCCCTTAAGACCAAAAACAAAACTGGTTTTAACTTGCCAAACTTCTACACTTACATTTCAGGCACAAGAGAGATAATTTCTTTTTATCTCTCTGTTTATCTATCCATCTATCTTAAGAAAGACAGAGTGTGCGTAAGCAGGAGGGGCAGATGAGGAAAGAGAATCTTAAGCAGGCTCCAACATGGAGCCTGACATGGGGCTCGATCCCATGACCCTGGGATCATGACCTGAGCTGAAATCAAGAGTCAGACACTCAACTGTCTGAGCCACCCAGATGCCCAAATTTCTTTGTTTTTAAATCTCATTTGTACAAATTCCTTGGCCCACAAGATTTTTCTTTTAGATGAAAATTTTTCTTTTAGATGAAAATACTTTATTTTGGAAGTTTACTGGAAATGTTACACATTTGCTATCTAGTGTTAAAGAGAAAAATCAAGCAAACAAACCTGGGTTGAGATTTAATCTCCTTGGCTACTGTTAATACATTTTTAAATTCAGTCAACAAATATTTATTGAGGATAGTGTTTCTTTTGTAGAAACACTAGATCCTGTGAGAAAATTAAAAAAAGAAATGAAATGTCCAAACTAGTTATGGGTAAATAAGTACATAATTAAAATACAAGTAAGAATATGAGATGCTATAACATAAATGAATTCTGGAACCAGAAAGCCTAAGGCGCGATTTTGGATCAGGCCTTAGGAAAACTACTGTACTTCTACGTGCCTCAGTTATCTCTAAAATGGGTATAACAATAGTATCTTCTTCATAGAATTTTTATGAGGATTAAATGAATTCAAACATTAAAGCCCTTACAACAGTACTTGATACATAGAGCTCATTAAATAATAACTATTATTGTTCTGAAAGACGTGTGGACCAAAAAAGCTGAGGTAAGTGAAATGGCCTGTCAGCATGAACCCAATAAAGATGGGTGGGATCTGGAAAACATAAATTAGGAAGGTCATGGTGAAAAAATATTGTGGTAAAAATGAGATGACTAGTTTGACTTGGTTATAATGCAGTGGTTTAGAAAGGTAGGTTGGGAACAGGGTTGAAGGTTGTGAACATTAGACAGAATAGCCTGGGTGTCATCTGACAGGCCATGGAGAGCGACTAAAGAGAGAAGGGTTATGACCAAAGGAGATTTACCAGCAAAGATTTATAAGTGACATAGAGGGCTAGTGAGTTTTCACAAATGCCATTGAGAAACTTGATTTTCCTTTACAGCAGTTTTGCTTACATATAAAGTAAGACTTATACTAACAACCTCATCACTACAAATGAAAGCACTAAAGCTGGGATATAAACAGGCTTCCACTATCTGGAAATGAACTGAATGAGTAAGCAAACGAATATGAAAGAAAATGAGATTTGATACTAACTTGAAAACAGGTTTGACTCAGCTCATATTACTGTTTAGATTGTTTTTTTAAACGTTTTCTATTTTGAGATAAAAGAGAGAAAGCGTGTGTGCTCGCAGGGGCATAGACAAAGGGAGAGAGAGAATCCCAAGCAGGCTTTGTGCTAAGAGCATGAGCCCGATGTGGAGCTTGAACTCATGAACTGTGAGATCACAACCTGAACCGAATTCAAGAGTCGGATACTTAACCGACTGAGTCACCCAGACGCCTCGGGATTATGAGTGAAACGTTGTCAATGAACTCAACACGGCCAACCTTTGCCAACTGCTGATGGTACACACTGGTCACTGCCACACACTGCCCACTCTCCCTTTCCTGCTCAGTCTCAGTCAGGGTAGCAACGCATCCAACTAAAGCATTCTGTTTCCGGGCTTCTCTTGCGATTAGGTGTTAATGAGGTGTGCCCACTGAGATATAAAGAAGAACGTCTTACGGAACCCCTGGAAAGGATGCTTAGAGGAAGCTGACTCAGCTAGAAAATACATGCTTTTGCTCTTCTGATCTTTCTCCTTTTGGACATAAGGACAGCCACTGTGGTCCATGAAGTAATCTTGACAAAAGAAGTCTCATGTTAGGATGGTGAAACAGGAAGACAGAAAGGTCTAGGGCCCCGATTTCAATCTTAAAAGGCCTGTCTCTGAGATTGCTCTACTTGAGAAGATAAACTACTCTGTGTTTAAACCGCTCTGCGGTCACTCTCGTCAGAGCCTAACAGATTTCCCAACAAACAGTGCTAGTTACTCGATGGTGTTAGTTGAACTAACTACAACTAAGTTACTGTAACCACAATGTGTCTAAATTCAGGGATGTATGTCACTCGTTCACACTCACTAGACTATTATAAGCAGTCATTCAAGAGAGGGTCCTCCAGGGTGACGAAGCTCTGGGGACGGGGTCTGAGACCTGCTGGCAGACACTGTTCTAGCTCTGGGGAGGAAGCAGGTCTGAGATAATGAGCCGAATAGCAGTGAGAAGCAGCAAACATCCTGCACAGTTAAGGGTCACTGCTTCTAACCCTTACTGCCACTCCCCAGCCCAGCTGCACCCACACCTTCTATAGTGTTAGTATATAAGCCACTTAATTTATCTTTTTGCCTAAAAGTGTGAGTTTGATTTCTATAACAAAAGAGTCCTGAGTAAGACAATATATTCAGGGAAAAGTGGCTTATTAGGTAGACAACAGAAAAGGAATAGAACAAAAAATCCCTTTTCTCTAATTATAAAATATTAGAAATTATGTATCTACATAAAGCTGCACTAAATAAATGGTGCAGAGAGAACAAAGATCAAATTCAAGAACAGTACTTTCATGCACATTACATATCCTTGACGGGCAACATTTTAGTATTAATTTAGCTGCTGAAATGTGAAATTCAAGCACTTTCTTATTACCAGCAAATAAAAGTAGCAGTACTTAGAGTTCCAAAGCATTGAGAAATTTAGACATTTGCCCTAGGGTCAGTGGTTACTAAACGCAAAAACTGGCTGCCTCAGAATCATGGGAGAACTGGTTTAAAATACACATCACTAAGCCAAACCTCAGGAGGTTCTGATTCAGCAGGTTTGGTTTGGGCATTATATTCTAAGCCACAAAACTACTTTCAGGCAAAAATAGGCTTGAGTAGCTGATAGGTATATGCGAACAAAACTAGTGAATATTTCTACTTGTTTTTTTTCCTCAGATAAACCCCATCTTTATTTATAATTTATATGATGAACTACATAGTTACCTCAAATGTAAATGTGAAGAGTTTAAATGTCTTACCTTTTTTCTACCTATAAAATTCCAGAGTTTCACATGTAAAAACTATAAAGTATAGGAGCAGTTTTTTCACATTTTAACAAAATACTTCTCATCTTTTCTTTGGTAGGAGTTAGAATGCTTTCAGCACCAGAATGCCCAATTGAAAAAATGGCTCAAATAATGAAGAATTTAGTATCTCACATGGTAAGAGGGCAGTCTCTGGTCTAATTCAGAGACTCAATAATGCCTCCGTGATTCTCTTACTTCTTCTCTGTCATGGGTCCACAATTGCCACTGCGGCTCCAAGCATCATGTTCTTACAGTAAAAAAAGGAAACAACTTCCTATCTTAGATGCCCCCCCCCCTTTTTTAAAGAAAATGAAGAAAACTTTCACATTAGTTCTTCAGCCTACACCAATCACTGGCATGGGGGATAGGAGTAACTCCCTAAGAATAATTATTATTTATACTCTAAGGCTTAGGAGGCTAACCTTTCCAAAGCACATGGAAGAAAAAACCCTTAGAACAAAACCTGGATTCTTTCCAAAAGGAAGAAGGTTGGAGGGAAGTGTGGAGAGCAATAGCAGTTTGTTAGGCACCAACAATGATCCACCGCATTCTGTCACAAACTAATAAACCATATTTAAAACAATCAAAATGTAATTTAGCATGGAGATACCAGTTCAGTGCATTAAATGACTGGAAAACATTAACAATGAACAAAAGGAAGATTAAGCTGCCAAAACTTTGAATCCTGCACAACAGAAAAAGAAACAAAAGATGTACCTAACTGGAAACTTGAAGGATATAACCCACTTCCTTATGCAGTATAATTACTGTCAGTCAAGGGGCGCCTGAGTGGCTCAGTCAGTTGAGTGTCTGTGAGCGCCCAACTTCGACTCAGGTCATGATCTCACTGTTCATGAGTTCGAGCCCCACATCAGACTCTGTGCTGATGGCTCAGAGCCTGGAGCCTGCTTCGGGTTCTGTGTCTCCCTCTCTCTCTGCCTCTCCCCTGCTCACCCTCTGTCTCTCTCTCTCTCAAAAATAAATAAACATTAAAAAAAATTACTGTCAATCAATTAAAAAGCATCTTGCAAATTACTATTCAGGAATGTTCTCCTACTCTAATCTGTGTATCCATTACTCTCTGATTTCTAAATCAGCTAAATATTTCAAAAGTGTCACATATTAGATATAAAAGACAAAACAAGGAATAGGTATTTTCATTTATATAGCAAATTCAGTTTTTAAACACTGTATCTTAAAAATTCTGTTCGGATGTCAGAGGATCAATGGCATAACAAAATAACAGCAACTTTAGAAATGGACCATTTTCATAGGCCTCCTTTGAAAATCTTCATGAAACCATATACACTAATGTTATCCAAAAATAAAAAAATCCTGATTGTTCAGAATTTAATCTGGAAGCCCCAGAGTCAGTTCAGGATCCCAGCATAAATATTCAGTGTTGGCAATAATGTAAAATAGCACAGCTGCTATAAAAAATAGTTTAGAGATCCCTCATAAAGTTAAACACAGAATTACTACATGACCTAGCAATTGAACTCTTAGGTATATATCCCAAAGAACTGAAAATAGGTATTCAAACAAATATTTGTAGACAAACATTGCTAGGAGCACTATTCACAATAGCCACAAGGCAGAAACAACCCAAACGTGCACCAATGGGTGAATGAGTAAACAAAATGTAGCATGTACATACAATTTATTCAACCACTGAAAAAAAGTATTCATAGATGCTACCAACATAGATGAACTTCAAAACCATTATGCTAGTAGAAGAAGGCAGACACAAAAGGTCATATACTGATATGATTCCTTTTATAAGAAATACTCAAAACAGGTAAATCCACAGTAACAGAAAGCAGATTAGTGGTTGCCAGGGGCTGAGGGGAAGGGGGAAATGGGGAGTGAGAGCTTATAGGGCACAGGGTTTGCTTTTGTGGTGATGAAACTATTTTGGAACTAGACAGAGGTAATGGTTGCCCACCACTGTGAATGTACTAAATGCTACTGAATTATACACCTTAAAATGGCTTATTTTACGCTCTATGAGCTTTATAACAATTAAAAAAATAACTGATGTATCTGTAATATGAATTTTGTACAGATCTGAAGGAAGATGTGTGTTGGAATTTAACAAAGGCTGGTCAACAGTATTCCAACTTGCTTTAATACACTATAGTATTATACAATTCTTCTGATTGGATATAATCTGGGATCCTCATTCCACCCAGCATTCTAAGATTTAAAATGGGAGACTACAATACTGACGTTCAGATTAATTCCCACACTACAAATGGAATTGCCCACACAGCCAGTTCAGGAGCAGGAAAAGTCAAAGGGCATTCTGATTTAAATCATAAATGAAAGAGACCCTAATTGTTTACGGTTATGGGGATCCTTGGGGAGTTCCTTGGTAGTTTATAGTTTAGGACCCTCTGACATCACCTTATAAGGCTGTTTTGCTTCTCATGAGAAGGATGGGGTAAACAGATTGTTTACCACTGCTGTTTTAAAGTAAGGGTCTACAAGGATCAGAGTGGTCCTTTCCAGAAGGCCGACGATACAGTATAAAGTAACAAGGAAAAAGAAGAACACTTGCAATTTCATTTTAAAAGTCCACAAATTCCGTTTTTAAAACTCCATATTGGTCTAGAAATTTTATTTGTTTGCAAATGTTTTGGATGTGATAAGAAAGGCCTGCACTGGTCCAGAATTTCTGCCCTGAGGAAACGAACAAAAGGAGTCGCGTACTTCCAAGGGAACTGGCTGGGGCTTTGGGGCAGGCACCAGGCACCCCTGCATCATCTCTCCACAAAGATGGAGCAAACACATGTAGTTCTGGGGCCCTGCAATACTTCGATACTGCAATTCTCACCCTTAGGGAAGCAGACCGGGATTGGTAGCACAGGCGGTAGTAGCTAGGCATTTCATATTGTGTGGATGAAGGGGCTGCAAAAACTCTTCAGTGGTCCCTTACGGTCTTAAAATTGCTGTCCTCTTGTGGTTGAAGGAGAGGAACCCCCAATTTTGACAGACCCTTATACATTTATAAACACAAAGCATACATAGTTCAAAGTTAATGGTGTAAGTTTTACTCCCAGAATGTGTATATTTTAAAGCCATATACTTTTGAAGGATTATCATATTTGGTTTATTAGAATACTCACTGATAATTATGAAAATGCTTTAAGTGGAAATAGTCACTGAGGTATTGTCTACAGTTCCATAAGTCAGTCATACTTCCTTAGGATTATTTCATAAAACTATAAATCTGAAGAGCATTTAAGCTTAAATTTCTGCAACAAATCCTTTAAAAAATTCATAAGACATTATTCTGTTATAAAGGTAGGCATTTTCCTTGGGACGGTATATTACCAAGAAATGAGTTTAAATGTAGACAACTGGCTTATCTACCAAATAAGAGCACCACCATCCACCGACAACATAGTCAAGCGAGGAAAGGAGTTAATGGTAGAATATTGTTTAGAAAAGCCATTCCATTAAATGTTCTGTCCACTTCTGCCATGTCAGAATATCACATGTACTATTAACAGTATTTACTTTATATTAAAAAAGCAAATTAAGTCGCTTCATCCTAAGCAATATCTGCAAAACTGCAGGTTTTATCCACTAGCTATGTTTTCCAACATGTAACATATATTAAAATGTGAAAATTTCATCCACATATTGCCTTGTTACACTGTAAACAACTTTAAAATAATTCAATATGAAGGCTAAAAGAAGACAGTTGGTTAATATTTTAAATACCCTATCAGCTATCCACGTTCAAGGCAGCTAAGACCATCACACAAACTCTTCAAATCTCACTATCTAAATCTGCATCAGAGGGTTTATTAGGGTAAGGGAAGTTGGAACTATTTTCTCATGGTGAAATAAGTGATAATCAAAGTATGTGGATGGCCAGAAGGTCTTGCATAAATAGGAAACACGAATTTGGCTAACCTAGTAGCCAAGCGCGTTTGGACTAGTGCCCCATTATAAAATTTCCTTTGGTTCTTTGTTCCCCTCATTGAAGGGTACTGCTTGCTGAATTCATTAAGTTAGGTGATCTTTCTGTCAGAATATTGTTATATCTGGAGTACATCTTTCATGTTAAGGTGTTTGTTGGAATGCTTAAAAAAGACACAGAGTAGGGACATTGCTATTCTTAGAGAAAGACGTGTGTATGTATGTACATATATAATGTTTTATTTTTGAATGAGAGGTGGGGTGGTGGGGAGGGAAAGTGAGGGAGGGGCAGAAAGAGAGGGGACAGAGGATCCAAGGCAGGCTCCAAGCTGACAGCAGGGCAGCCTGATGTGGGGCTCCGATGAGATCATGACCTTCACAGAAGTTGAATGCTTAACCACCCAGGCACCCTGGGACTTAGTCTATTCTTACAGGAATAGGTTAAATGGCTGTTTTGGTATCTACTTGCTAATAGTGTGTGTAGCAGAATTCAGTGCAGGACTTGTTTCCATCACTAACATACCTGGGAGCAAGGCTGTGGGAAAGAAACATATATGGGTCACATCTACCTGCAGCTGTCAGAGGCTTACTTACCAAAAGAATTAAAAAAGGCAAACACCCGAATTGGCTTATCTCAGCTCCCAATAGGCCTAAAAATTATTTTATATACTACCAATGACACAGGTACCAGGCTCTGAGAAATGAGAAGTTAAATCTTATGTTAAAAAAAAAAAGCAACTATTAAATCTAACAAAACAAACAACTATGGCTGTAGATGGAAAGTTCCCTATTTCCTAGATGAGTTGCTGCTGTTCAAAAGTATTAGTCTACCATCTCACAATAAGAACTACTATACAAACATGCTTCAAGTACCGTCTTTCATTTATTCTAAGAAGCAATTAAAAAATCATTTTAATAGTCCTGAAATTGGGAAACTTGTCACATCTCATGGCATTTTAGGATCATTGTCCACGAGGCAGATTGTGATATTGTGATATTCTCATTACCTGTATGCTCAAATGTCAGAAGCACGGTGTGTCCGTCAACATCTTGGATCACACTTTTACCTTAGGATCCAATGGTTGTGGGGTGGGGGCACTTAGCAACATTTTGGATGCAGGAATCAAAATTAGGTTTGGCTGGTTAGCATCATAGATTTGATAGACTAACTAAAGAAACAAAATTAAAGAGAAAACCTCATTCACATCTATTGTTTCCCCAGTAAAACAAGTATTTATCTAATAACATCTTTTGGATTATATGAGCTGATCCACTGAACAAAAATTTAGGCCAAAGCAATCTGGCAGCTACGTCCCCAAAGCATGGTGTTTGACAAAGTGAATGGCCCTTGACCCAAGTGTACATATTTATAGTATCTGCCCAGCTCTTGTAGGCATTGGAACTTGTCATTCCCAGAATTAAAGAGTTACTAAAAGAAAACCTGAGGTGCTTTATATTTCAAAAATATTTACATATACTACTGGGTCTGAATCAAACTTGTATTGTCTCTGGAACTGATTTCCACCTCCCTTATTTATGTATTATTAATTTATTGTCTTTTTGTTATAAGCCATTTCAAACTCTTCAAGGGAGGCTGGTTATGAATAAATGGAAGTTTTTAGGACCTGAGCCAGTTCTTTACTCATTCACTGTCTCAATCAACAATTACTGAGTGTGCCCAGCAAGCAACAGCAGGTGGTGTGTGTAAGGTGTGTGCATGTACAAATGCACTATGTACCACAGCTGGCAATAAAATCATTAAAAAATCAGGCACTGTGTTCATTATCAAGACATTTCAATCAAGATTTTTATAAACTATAAAAAATATTTGGTTTTTATAACAGATGAACTGTAGGCACTAATGAGGAAATGAACACAAATATGACTAAACCCAGTTCTTCTGTAACTCTGAAAGATAAAAAATGTAGCTTTGAGGGGCGCCTGGGTGGCGCAGTCGGTTAAGCGTCCGACTTCAGCCAGGTCACGATCTTGCAATCTGTGAGTTCGAGCCCCGCGTCAGGCTCTGGGCTGATGGCTCAGAGCCTGGAGCCTGTTTCCGATTCTGTGTCTCCCTCTCTCTCTGCCCCTCCCCCGTTCAAGCTCTGTCTCTCTCTGTCCCAAAAATAAATAAACGTTGGAAAAAAAAAATTAAAAAAAAATGTAGCTTTGAGCCATGTTTGTGCACTGTATCTCATAGAAAGCTGGACAGGTCAAAAAAAAAATTTTTTTTTAACTAACTAAAGGGCATAGTTTGTATGAATTCTCTTAGTTTTTACCTAATGTTCTTTTTCTGTTTCAGGATCCCAACCCGGGTACCACATTATATTTAGTCATCTTGTCCTTAAGCTCCTCTTGGCTGTGACAGTTTCTCAGAGTTCCTCTGTTTTTGATGACCTTACTGGAATGAAGTATTATGCAGAAGACTACATAGTCTTCTGTCTTTAGTCTTAAAGACTCCACTATTTCCAAAGTTACATAGGTCATTATCTTTTTTGCCTCATCTCCTCCAAGTAAGGTAGTGTCGTGCATATATACATTCTTTTGTCACAGTCTGCATTCTATACTGGGGTCCCTTGATCTCCTAAATGATTTCTTAAGTTTGCACACAGCCTGGTTTCACTTGTTGTCCTATAAAGTTCCGTGGGTTTTGACAAACGCATTGTGTCATACAACCACAATTATAGTGCCACACAGAATAGCTTCATCACCCTAAAAATCCCCCATGCCTTACCTATTCAGCTCTTTCTTCTTTTCCCCCAAGCCCCTGATCTTTATATCGTCTCTATAGTCTTAGCTTTTCCAGAGTGTCGATGGGAATCATATACTAGGTAGAATTTTTAGACTACCTTCTTTCATTTGGCAATAGGCACTTAAGATTCACCTCTGTCTTTTTGTGGCTTGATCATTTCTTTTTACTGTTGAAAAATATTCCATTATATGGATGTACTGCAGTTTGTTTAGCACTCATTTACTAGAGGGTATTATCTCAGCTGCTTCCAGTTTGGGCAATTATGAATAAAGCTGCTATAAACATTCATGTGCGGGTTTTTGTATGGACAGAAGTTTTCAACTCATCTGAGTGAATACCAAGGAGTATGATTATAGGATCATATGTTAAGACTATGTTTAGCTTTATAATAATAGATTGCCAAACTATATTCCAATTTTGCTTTCCCAAAGGCAACGAATGAGAGTTCCTGTAGCTCCACAACACTGTGAGCAAACAGTATTGTCAGTTATTTGGATTTTAGCTATTCTAATAAGTGCAGCATAGTATCTCACTGTTAATTTAATTTGCAATTCCCCAATGACAATGTGTTCAGCATCTTTTCATATGCTTATTGGCCATCTGTGTATTTTCTTTGGCAAGGTGTCTGTTCAGATCTTTTACTCATATTTTAATTGGGTTGTTTTCTTATTGAGTAAAGACATTTTAAATGAAGGAATGATATTTTTGTTCAGATTACATAATTTACTAGAGAATAGGTTATAAATCAATCTCATCATTTCATCTAGGACAGCAAAAGTGGAAACAATAGCAAACTACTTGAGTCTTTGATTTTCTTTTTAAAAGCAACACATAAAACTGAATCAACCCAAGTGTCACAATCTCATATGGAGAAATAATTAAAGAAATTAAGGCACATTCACAGAAACAGCACACTAAAAAGTTTCTAACGTGTTCATTATAAATCTTGACCACATTTTGGCTTTACAAAAGATTGAGTTGTATTTATTTATTTATTTTTTTTGAGAGAGAGAGAGTGAGACTAAATGCAAGCAGGGGATGGGGCGCCTGGGTGGCGCAGTCGGTTAAGCGTCCGACTTCAGCCAGGTCACGATCTCGCGGTCCGGGAGTTCGAGCCCCGCGTCGGGCTCTGGGCTGATGGCTCAGAGCCTGGAGCCTGTTTCCGATTCTGTGTCTCCCTCTCTCTCTGCCCCTCCCCCGTTCATGCTCTGTCTCTCTCTGTCCCAAAAATAAATAAACGTTGAAAAAAAAATTAAAAAAAAATGCAAGCAGGGGAGAAGGAGAGAGAGGTGGAGAGAGAGGGAGATAGAAGGAGGGAGAGAGGGAGAGAGAGGAAGAGGGGGGAAGGGGGGGGAGAGAGAGAGAGAGAGAGAGAGAGAGAGAATATCTTGAGCAGGCTCCATGCTCAGCAAGGAGCCTATGATGGGGCTGGATCCCACAACCCTGAAGTCATGACCTGAGCCAAAATCAAGAGCCATACCTTCAACAACAGCACCTCAAGTTGTACTGTTTAAAATATGAGCCACGTAAATGATACAGCGTATTCCAGTATCAGAGCTTTGGCAAACGTCTATGTTTCATTTTCATACTTTAGTCAAGCTTAATGATATAGACTGCAAGTCAGTTAACTGATAACTTTCCTCAAGTAGTTTTGGGCATTTTATTTGGAGATGTGGCTAATAATAATTTAAAGGAAATTAACTTCTTATTTTCTGTAGAAATTGTAATTGCATTCAATGAGTCAATGTGATGGTAACATTCAACCAAAGGTTAAAAAAAAAAAATCAACTAGAGTTTCTTTGACTTTCTCTGTGTGAATTTGGTTAAGGAAAAAAAATTCCACAAACTTTGGCAAGGGTATGCATTAACTGATATTCTGCAGTGTGTCTGACACAACCAAAAAGAAAAGTGCTTCTACTATTCCCATTTTTTAAATGACTCCCCCTTTCATTTCCACCAAAGTCTCATATCACATCAAACACCTTTCCTCCTGAAAAATCCATAGAGAAAAAATTCAATTAAAGTCTAAGATTGAAAACAATCTAACTGTATTTTTAAAATAAAGGGATATGTAAAATGTTACAGTAGTAACTAGTACCTAGCTTTTTAAATAACAGGTAAAGCATTCATTATATATATAGCAAATTAGTCTTTCCTTCTAAATTATGACCCCCAATTCACAGTAAGAAATTAAAAAGTGAGAGAAACAGAAGTAATCTGGAGCAGCACATATCCAAATGATTCACAAATCTTTTATAGTTGTTTCTAATAACAAAACAAAGCAAGTGCACACACACACCCGCCCCATCAACAACAAAGAATAAAAATAAATGTAGACCTACTGGATTAAAAATTGAAGTATAGTTGACAGATTTGTTGTTAAGAGGGGTGACTGGATTAAGGGTGAAAGTACAATTATATTTTGAAGTATCTTATATTATATCTCACTACACACATAGTGTAGTTTCTTTTAAAATGAATCTTTATCAGTGCTTTTTAAAAATGTTTCTTCTATATAGAAGAAAATAGAACAAAAGAGGCCAATGATTCCAATGCCCAGGATAACCTGCTGACATATAAAAACAAGTAAATTTGATAGTTCAAAAGCTCAGTTAGGCAGAGTGTGAAAAGTGAAATGCATTTAAACCCTATCTGCCCAATCGAAGCAACCTCTGTTATCGACCTGCTTCAGATATACAAATTATTGAAATCCCTTCTTCCCTTTCACTACAGCAAAATCAATCATACAACTTTAGACATATTTTTTTATAGGGAAAACAGTTTACACTGAAACATTTCTATTCTATAGCATTTTTGGACACTGCTGCTAAGATCATGAACTTTTAAATATAAAAGAATAGGTTCTCTCTTGTTCTTGTTGGGTCTAATGAAATTAAGGTACCCTTAGATATCATCAATAGTGTACAAACTTGTAGTGGGTAGTGAATAAGCCATACATATCTAATGTATGGTGTAATGAATGTATACAATAATATTGTACTACAATAGTACTGTGGCAAATATCACTACATTGGCAGTCATATTACAATATATAAATATATCAAAGGAACATGCTGTGCACCTTAAACTTATACAACGTTACAGAGCAATTTTATTCCATTAAAAAAAAAAATTCAGGGGCGCCTGCCTGGGTGGCTCAGTCAGTTGAGTGTCCGACTTCGGCTCAGGTCATGATCTTGCGGTTTATGACTTTGGGCCCCATGTAGGGCTGCGTGCTGACAGCTCACAGCCTGGAGCCTGCTTCGGATTCTGTGTCTCCCTCTCTCTATGCTCCTCAACTGCTCATACACCCTCTCTCTCTCTCTCAAGAATAAATAAAGATAAAAAAATTTTTTGACCAAAAAAAAAAACAAAGAAAGAAAGAAATTAAGGTTCCCTTCCCATATGAGAATAAAACATATTGGTTTTATGGTTAGCACCCCAATCCTCATCTTGTAGTATTCTTGAGGACTAGATTAAATAGTTGGTATTATTTTTAAAAACCCATCAGTCTCCCCAACTTTGTAACTTGCAAAAGAAGGTTAAGAGCTGGAATTTAGGTTAAAAAATTCAGTTCTATTATATGACACTGCAGGGGTACAAATTTTCAATTAAAATTACTGGTAACTTCTGTTATAGCTGTCTTTGGAGCTGAGTCTCTAATACCTCTCAAACAATACTGCTTGACAATCCCATTCCTCTGGTATTCATGTCCCCAACTCCCAGAGAAGCTACTTTTCTACTAGCCACTAGCCTCAAGTCTCTCTAGAGGTCTTAGCAGATGATCTTTCTCATTTACTGAGTAACGGAAGTCATCTGACACACATCCTCTCAATTACTACCCTTACTACCTGTGATAGTAAGCCTCCAAGATGGCACCCAATGATCCCAAGCCAGAACCATCCAGCTGACCCATGACAAATTCCTGATCCACAGAAATATTTGCTATTGTTTTCAGCACTACATCTTGCTATGATTTGTTATGCAACAATACATTAAGTTAATGCATTCCATTTTATTTTCCTATTAGCTTGCAAAATTTAAGTTTTTCTCCAATGTAGAAAGCACATTTCCTTCAGTATTTTTATCTTTCTCCTTCTGCCAAACTTCTCCAGAGAGTCCACCCCAATCATGCTATTAAAACTCCTTTCTCAAAGGTCAATCGATATTCTCCTAATTGCTACATCAATGGGCTCTGTTTCTTTCTCATCCCTTTGACGTTTGTGCAGCTTTTGACAATTAAAAATCTTTACATTCTTGGCTTCCACAACACTGAATTCTCCTTAGTTCTGTCCCAGGCTCTGTGCACTAATTTTCTGACTTTCTTTATGTGCTATATTTGTATTCATACCCTTTAAACACAGGCATTTCTCCAAGATTCCGATTTCAGTCCCCTCCTTTCCCCAAAATAGGTGTGACAGCAATAATAGTAACAACCAGCACAACCAAAATATACTGAATACTAATGTGCTAGGTCTTATGCCAACCTCTTTACATATCTCATACATCATCCCATATATGTTTAGACTTTCCATTATAACGCTTGTTGCTTAAGTGTGTTCTACAGTTTGGATAATCTACCATATTAGTCAAGCTTTCTTTCCCTTTCCAGGAGTAAACCACATTCCAAATGCCTTATCCTTTTGTTTTTACCATCATCTTCCCAATGTTTACAACACTGCTTGATACACAGTAGGTATTTATGGAGCACGGGGTAGGATACTTGTTGCATAAATGATTGGAAAACTCAAACATATCCCATCTCTTTTTGAGACAGGGTGGGCTGCAATAAAAAATAAGACTACTGGGGGTAACTGGGTGGTTCAGTCGGTTAGGCATCCAACTCTGGGTTTTGGCTCTGGTCATGATCTCACGTTTCGTGGGTTTGACCCCCACATCGGGCTCTGCACTGACAGCACAGAGCCTGCTTGGGATTCTCTGTCTCCCTCTCTCTCCCTTCCCCACTCACACTCACTCTCACAAAAATAAATAAACATAAAAAAAAAAAGATTACTAGCTCACAGTTACAACTAGTATAATAAGTAATTCAACCTGCTTGTTGCATTTTTTTGTTTTGTTTTTAATTTTTTTAATGTTTATTTTTGAGAGAGAAAGAGACAGAGAGTGAGTGGGAGAGGGGTGGAGAGAGAGGAAGACAGAATATGAAGCAGGCTCCAGGCTCCAAGCTGTCAGCACAGAGTCCAAAGTGGGGCTTGAGCCTACGAACCATAAGATCGTGACCTGAGCCGAAGTCGGATGCTTAACCAACTGAGCCACCGAGGCACCCCTGCTTGTTGCATTTCTAAAGCTTATGTCTCATTCAATGCATATTATAAAGTACCAACATTTCAAAAGTTGTGCAAAACTTCTACACAAAAAACTTCACAATACTACTATGTGAAGTTTTAAAATTTCTTAAGAAATAGAGAAATATACCAAGGCATATAATGAAAACTCAATATTGCAAAGATGTCAGTTATCTCCAATCAATCTATAGATTTAGTTCAACCCCAATAAAAATTCCAGCAAGACCTCGTGTGGAAATTAAAACTGACTCAATACTTACATGGAAATGCAAAGGACCAAAGTAGAATAACAATCTCTAAAATAATGAATGACAATGCTGCCCGGTGAGGATGTAGAACAGCCAGAACTTTCTTACAATGCTTTTGGAAGCCTAAATTCATGCAACCACTCTGAAACAACGTTTGGCAGTATTTTCTAAAGTTGAACGTACACATATCCTGTGATTCAGGCAATTCTCTTCTTCAAAATGAATTCAAAGAAAGGTGTAAATATGAGCACTAAAAGACATGCAACAATGTTAATAGCAACATTGTCTATAATGGTTACAAACTGGAAATAATCCAAATGTCCCTCTACAGAAGAGTGGATAAAATGAACAATGGCATGTTTATACAGGGGAACACTACATAGCAATGACAATGAAGAAACTCCTGCTACATGCAACATGGATGAATCTCAAAAGATGCTAATATGTAAAACAAGCCAGATGCTATATTGCACTGTATCATATTTCATGATACCTTGAATTTGTTCAAAAACAAATACAACTATACCTTTGGTGTTAGAAGGTAAAATAGAGGTACTTTTAGGGCAAAGGAGTGGGGGCAGTGATTGGGTGGAGACATCTAGTGGTCTTTTAGGATATAAGCCATATTCTATTTCCTGAGTAGTGGTGCACAATATGTTCCCTTTGTGATGCTTTTTCAAGTCATACACTTAAGATACATGCACTTAAACGTTTATTATATTTTAAAGCAATTGAAACAATTGAAGGAAGCAACATTCAGGGAAGACCATGTAAACCTGTGGTCCCTGATGAGTTTTTAAACTAGCAATCACAATATTGAAGATGCAAGATTCTTTGAGAGAAACCACACCTACTTTTTAATTCTCACAATCCTATATTTATTGACGATAATAAGTTTAAAAATCATAATTATAACATAGGGTTGAATCATACGCATTGCTGTTTTTGGAGGTCAAAAGCAGCCACAGATTGGCAACTGCTGTTAATTTAGTCAATACTGTTTAAGAGGGTTTCACTGGTATGGTTGTAAAAACACAATCAAAATAATCCCACCGGTGGTTACATAAAATAACAGTATTGAGGAAAGCAGTCTTGGAGGACACTTTCTGGATTAGAAGCATTGATAAGAATCCAAGTTAGGATTAATATTTTAAAAGGTAACAGTTGCAGTAGACAACTGGCGGTACATCTAGAAAACAAGAGTCCTAACTGCATGCAAATATGCTGTGTCCCACCTTTACCTCCTCCCTGTTCTAGAAGCGGTCCTTGGGCCACAGCCATCCAGTCAGTGAATCCTGACTGGCTCTGCCCTTTTAGTTTGGGCCCTTTCAGAATCACCTCTATTACGATGTGCCCAATGTTACTCTCTTAACTTTTCAAAGGCAGCTGTAATGGAGAGATATTGGAAGTCCGCCTGTCGAGCTGTAAAAGTTTTGTACAGCACATTGTTTATTACACCACTAAGTGTCCCTAAATAAAAACTCACAAGAGAAATACTTTTCAAGGGAAAACCATCTTCTGGATGAACTGACAGGCATCTCCTTTCTGACAGCAAGGGAACATATTTCCCTTTTACACCGAGAAACAGCCAAACCGAAGTCCAACTGTGGCAATTCTAAGGACTGATGTTTAGTAAATTTGCATTTTATTATTTTCTTTATTGATTATATTGCCTTACCTTTTGTTGGACATTTCCTAGAAAAAAACAATATAAGTAAATCCAGTTCATGCCAACTCAATATTATATAACTTTTTCTAACCTACCATAAGTTGGGGGCTTATTGTTAAATTATTCTACCTTTAAAGATACACATTTAGTCAAAAACAAAAACAAAAACAAAACTCAGCACCTCACTGAGCTACAATGAGATCTGCTAGATGAACTCAGCTCTTGAGCACCAATTGGTTAGAACAGATTTCTTCAAACCTGATAAATAATGAGATGTCTTTAAAAGTGCTAAATAAATTTTTCAAAGGGGTCTCAGGGACTAGGACTGGGTCCTCTACATGGCTTACTATGACATTTTATCAGAAGGATATGAATATATGGTTTCAAATACAAAAATGCTTTAAAATTTTTCTTAACTGTAACTTGAAGTAGGGTATGTGGATACTGTTAAGCAAACTACTTATATGTACCCTCTTCCCCTGGCTAAAATCTCAGCTACTAATATGTCAGAGTCCATATTACCCTGGCCATCTCTGCATGCTAGAGAGCACTAAACACTCAATAAATATTCAATGTCTGGATTCTGTTATAGCTTCTGTATTATTTATAACTCATAACATATTTTTTACATTTCACATTAAAAAAACTTTTGGCTAACCTAAACAAGCTTAAGCTGACGGGGGTTCCAAGTATTAAGCTGAAAGGGGTTCCAAGTATTGCAAAAGAAGGAATGGTTTTCAGTAAGCAAATACATTCTAGAGGGGGAAGAAAAGGAAAGAAACATACTTGCTTTCAAATGAACACCAGCATCTGCCCATACAGATTGATGTGATTAACAATTCCTGGTTTCCAGCTTCAGACAGGTTCTTAACACTACTTTGCAGGCAACTTTTTAGTTTACTTTCATTCTCCCTTCAGCAGCTATTCTCAAATTTTTGCCACTCCCCTTAAGCCACCTATCCAATCCCTCTGGTGCCCCCAAGTAATCTTTAGTTTTGTTGCCCTACAGCTCAAATCTGAACGGTAGTTATGCCTGTTCTCACTTCTTCCTTCAAGTCTTCAGAAGATGAAGTCACCACCCTCTGTTCCGTATCTCTGATCAGTTTTCTTCCCAACTACCCTGGGACCTTGTTCTAACAACTGGTTCTTCTCTTTCCCACATCTTCAATCTCTTTTCTCCTGGCTCCTATTTAACAGCTAAAAAAACAGACTTTTAGCCATTCCCGTTCTTGGGTGCATCTTGTCAGTGACCTTCTGATTTCTTTCCTGGACAAAAGACTGGTTCACACAGGTTGTGAGCACTCGCTCCAGCCTTGTTCACTCCTCCCCTGACTGTTAATCTGTAATCTTACTTACATCCTTCCTCATCCCTCAGTGAAGGTGGCTGATGTCTTCCTATTGGGTGAAGGATGCTTCTTCGTCCTCATCTCCCAGGACTAATGTGTGGCTCTTGACACCGTTAACACTCCTTCTGGTTTTCTTCTTTTTTTTTTTTAATTTTTTTTCAACGTTTATTTATTTTTGGGACAGAGAGAGACAGAGCATGAACGGGAGAGGGGCAGAGAGAGAGAGGGAGACACAGAATCGGAAACAGGCTCCAGGCTCTGAGCCATCAGCCCAGAGCCCGACGCGGGTCTCGAACTCCCGGACCGCGAGATCGTGACCTGGCTGAAGTCGGACGCTTAACCGACTGCGCCACCCAGGCGCCCCTCCTTCTGGTTTTCTTAATCTCACTCCTCTAAGTTCTTTCATGCTAATTTTTTCTTCTAGGTGTCCTGTGCCCACTACCTAGACACTGGGTTTCCTTTAAAGTTCTGTCTTCAATCCTCCTTCATTTACACCCTCCATCCTTAAATGATTTAATCCACTCCTTACTTAGTGACTCCTGTTATCGTTCAATAACACTATTGGTAAAGTTTTAATTAAACTTATACATTCCAATCCATATCTGTTGCCCTGATATTTCTTTCTTGCTCCACAGGTCCCTGTACCTAAATGTCTGCTCTCTGAACAAAAGGAATATCCTACACACATTTCAAACTCAAATTGCCCAAACCTCTTTATTCCCAATTAAACCTATTTCTCTCTTAAATTTCTCATCCCAAATATAATCCAAATGCTGGAGTGTGGTCTTCCCCTCTCATTTGCTAACTCCTATCCCAGCTGATCAAATCCTAAGATTCTTAACTTCCATAGCATCTATCTTCTCCCCCTTTGTGCTGCCATAGTTTAAAATTTTTATCCCATTTTCAGTCATACCATTTCAAACATCAAGGAATTCATGCCCAATCTCCTCCGCCTCTAAATGATCCTCTATACTGCTGCAGGTTTATCTAATACACAGATTTGTCTTCCTCTCCTCCCCTATTAAGCCCTTAAAAGCGGCCCGCCAATGCCTATGGGATTGTCTGTGCCTCCTCTGCACGGCTCATAATGCTTCTCTGATCTACCTTCCTCATCTAAGCTTCCTGCCACCAAGCACCTCACAATACTCTAATAGCAATGAAGTAAGTAACTGTTCCTTGAAGAGATCTAGAAGACTTTGGTCTTGTCATTCAATTTACAGTGTTATCCACCTCCCCCCACCCTGACCCCGGTGTTCCGCTTAGCAAATTCTTCATCATCCTTCTTCAAAACCCAACATAGCTGTCATCTGTTCTGGGCAGCCATCCACACCCTCACATCACTGGGCAAGAATAATCACTTCCTTCTATGTGCTCCCTCACACTGTGCACACATCTCTCATGGTCCTCAGCCCTTACCCCAGAGGGATGTCATCCATCTTTACAGAGATTTAGGTCACCTGGGTCCGGAATGTGTAGATGTTATTATGTTTATTAATTTGAAAGAAATTATCTCTTTCTAGGACCTATTCCCCTCTGCTGGGTGGGTTAAGAGCTGTCTGAGGCTCACAAGAAGCTAGCACAGGAACTGGAATATCAAAAACACAGCGTCAGGGTGCCTGAGTGGCTCAGTCAGTTAAGCATCCAACTCTTGGTTTCAGCTCAGGTCATGATCTCATGGCTTATCAGTTTGAGCCCCACATCAGGCTCTGCACTAATGGTATGGAGACTGCTTGGGATTCTTTCTCTGCCCCTCTCTTGCTCACACGCACTCTCTCTGTCTCAAAATAAATAAACTTAAAAAAAAAACATAAAAAACACAAGGTCTTTTAGGTTAAAGATAAAAAAAGTATTGGAATTACACAAACGTGAGTTTAAATCTTGGCTCTGATACTTTACAAGTTCTGTGAACTTGAAACAAAGAACCATTCTCAACATGTTTTCCTATTTCCATAGATAGCTGTGAGCATTATACTAGAAAACAGGCACTCAATAACTAACCCAGTGTATGTAATGTTTGGTGAATTATGAATATATTGGTCATGTAACCAATTTAATCCAAAAGTCATTTCGAAAAGTCCCAAATATTTAAAGTTAAAACTAAACATGTAAGCACAGATTAAACTTTTTGAAACCTACCTAAAGGTAATATTTTAACAGTCACTTTACATTTTATTTACATTTTTATTAAAACCAAACTTGAGAATTTTTCTCTTCTGACTTTGGTTGATGGCTGTTCCATGCTTAAAATCTTTATAATCAAAAGAAGCATGAAATCTCTAATTTAATCTATTTCCTCAAACTCAGCATGACTGGGTTTCAACTGCTTCCTCTACCTCGCTGTTGAGTAACTCCGTACTTCAAAACAAAATTAGAAAGGAAGTGACTGAAAGACACGCTAAGTTAGTAGACATTAGAAACTTTGGAAAAAACCTAGATAGGAAAACACCTTTGAAGTTAACACAGCTGTTACTCAGTAGTATCAGATTGAAGGCAAGCACATAAAAATCTAGAGCCACCAAGATACCAGTATTAAAGTGGCAGTGTCATGAATAACCTTTTCATGCTTTTACTTGTTCATGTTCTGTAACATTTTCTACAATACGCACGTTTCACTTTTTAGAAGAAAAACATTAAAAAAAGTTTGAAAATGCTCGAAATAAACTGTCAGGTGAAAAAGCAGAATTACAACACTGTATAGTCCATATACTCTCAATTACAGAAGAAAACGTGTGCATGTGGGACATACATAATGTGGGAGAAAAACGAGAAGGCAAAACGCAAAAAATGTATGGTTCTCTGGTGAATTACCAGTAGTTTTTATGGCCTTATTTATAGTTTTCTGTATTTTCCAGTTTCTTTATAATTATCTAGTATACTTAAAAAAAATAACTGCTTGATTCACATACCATAAATTCAACCATTTAAAGTGTACAATTCAATTGGTTTTGGTACATCCACAAAATTGTACATCACCACAATTTTAAAACGTCTTCATCACCCTAGAAGAAAACCTGCACCCACAGCAGTCACTCCTTATACCCTCCTTTCCCCAGCCCCTAGCAATTTCCAGTGTATGTTCTGTCACTGTGGATTTGCCTATCCTGGATATTTCATACAAGTGGAAGCACAGAATACGTGGTCCTTTGTGAATGGTTCCTTTTCCTTAGCATAATGTTTTCAAGGTGCATTCATGTGGTAGCATGTATCAGCACTTCATCTGTCACCAAGCAATATTCCATTGCATAGATAGAATGCATTTCATATATCCATTTTTGAGCTGGCTGTGATTTGAGTTGTTTCCAGTTTTTGGTTATAATGAAAAACACTGCTATGAATACTCACATACAAGTTCTGCGTATATGCATGTTTGCAAATCTGTTGGGTATGTAGCTAGGAGTGGAATGCCTGGTCATTTGGTAACTCCATGTGTATCTTTGAGGAACTATCAAACTGTTTTCCAAAGCAGCTGCATCATTTTACATTCCCGGCAGCAGTGGAGAAGAGCTGTAATTTTTCCATATCATTGCCAACACGTGTTATTGCCCATCTTTTTGATTATAGCCATCCTAGTGGGCTTGAAATGATAGTTCATTATGGATTTGATTTGCATTTCTCTGATGGCTAATGATGTTTAGCATCTTTCAAGTACTTATTCTTCTTTGGCAAAGTGTTTGTTCAGATCTTTGCCCATTTTTAAATTGGGTTATTTGTCTTTTTATTATTGAGTTGTAGGAGTTTTCAAAAATATATTCTAGTCACAAGTCTCTTATCAGATATGTGATTTGCAAAATGTTTTGTATTATATTTATAAAGACAAAAAAGAACTCCATCTCTTCTGAAAATTCAATTAGCAAACACTGTGGTCATGGGGTATAACATGGCAATGACAAATATTAAACAACTTAAAATGTGAGCAACGTTTTATAATTTTCTGCTTAATCCTCGCATGGATTTAAAATAATAGGCCTGGTTCTCAGGTCAATAATCGAAGGTCTGTAGAGGTAAGTTGATTTATTCAAAGTCCCTCCTAACTTCATTATTTTTCTATCACTATTTTTCTTTGCTTTATCTTTCTTAATTGTCTTAAATTAATGTTCCCCCTCTATGTTGTTTTCAAATTTGTTTGCAAACTGTCTTAAATCCTTTTAGAACGAACTAGATATGTTTACACAGAAATTTAAAAAAAATTTTTTAATGTTTATTTTTGAGAGAGAGAGACAGAGCATGAGCAGGGGTGCGGCAGAGAGAGAGAGAGACACAGAATCTGAAGCAGACTCCAGGCTCTGAGCTGTCAGCACAGAGCAGAACGCAGGGCCTGAACCCACGAACCGTGAGATCATGACCTGAGCCAAAGTTGGACACTTAACTGACTGAGCCACCAAGGCAACTCTACACAGAAATTTCTTGAAGATTCATAATGAACTAGGATTAATAATACCCACTACTCTGGGTATCTGGTACAGATCTTTCTCTGCTATGAGATTATTCATATGCTCTCTGATGGTGCAATAGGTCTGACAGGAGGAACGGTGTAGCCTGACAGAGATTTGTGAGGACTGACATGACAGGGTGGAAGGTGAATGATCCCAATGAACCCAGCTCTGTGGGCTCTATTCCTATGACTACTGTAATTACGACATTGGTGGCTTAAAACGACAGAAATTTATTCTCTCTCAGTTCTGGAGGCCAGAAATTCAGGCTGTAATCCGTTCCACTGGACCAAAATCAAGGTATTGGCAAGGCCACAATCCCTCAAGAAGCTCTAGAGGAGAACCAGTTCCTTGCCTCTTCTAGCATCTGGTGACTCCTGGCATTCCTTGGTTTGTGGTCCCATCACTCCATCTTTGCTTCTAGAGTCACAGTGTCTTTTCTTCTCGGGGCTGAAATCTCCCCCTGCCACTCCTACCCGCCATGAGGGCACTTGTGACTGTATTTAGTCCTGATCCCCCAGATCCAGGATAATCTCCCCAACTCAAGGTCCTTAACTTAATGACATTTGCAAAGTGTTTGCCACAAAAGGTAACTTTCCAGATTCCAGGCATTAGGACATTATGCAGGGTATATGTGTGTGTTGGCGGGGGGGGGGGGGGGGGGGGGGTCCTTACAAAACTCAAGAACAACGTACCAAGGGGCAATTCTCCACTGTTTTCTTTTCTTTATATTCATAGTCTACTCAATTCAGATACAAAAACTGCTCCCACAGTTACATTCTCTCCTAGCCCTGATGCTATCCCCAAATATTGCTAAAAGTCACCATCTTAGTTACCTGATCAAGTAGCTTCAATTACTGCTAAGAACACTTTCATACAGAAGAAAACACTCTCTAGATTCAAATTTGTTATGACAAAACAGTTGTAGGAGGAAAAAAGAGAAACTGAACAATATACTGTTTTCTCTTAAAATTATTTACAAATCTATGCTATAAATCTAACATTAAGGAGGAATTCGGTATTTAATATTACATCACTCCCCAGCTACCTAAAAGTAATTAAAATTTGTAATACAATAATGGTTCACATACAGTATAAGTTTTGAAATATATTGGCAATTTTTTTTTCTCTTTTGCTAGATAGGGAGTATATGGACATTCTTAATTCATATCCTTTGTATGTCCATAATATTTATACAGTATTATAATTTTTGAGTATTAAAAAAGAAAAAGGATATAATGCCATCCTCCTCCACAAGCCCTAGAAAGCACCCCATGTGCTAGGCTTCAGATTAATGTCTGGAACTACATCAATACTCTATCATAAGCCACTGTTAAAATGTACAAACAGGGCAACTCTTTGGTTATGAAAAAATTCTTGCTTCCTTATTAATTCTTTAGGGAAGCAGAGAAAAGGTAGTGAAAATGAGAAAGTCTAACCAGCAAACAGATACAGATATATGTTGATTAAGTTGCCCATCTCCATATGCCTTGCCCTACAATTTCTACTTGTTTATACGGAAAGATTTTTGCGCTATTTACCAAGATGAAGTTATCCATCTCCCAGATGGATTTTGCAGGCTAGATGTTAACTGCTGCAATTCTCCTTTTCTTGCCACAAGCAACTTGTCCTCAAAGGAAAGATATGTTTCTGGAATACTTATAAAATCGCTTTTAGTAGACAAATCATACTTTCTCATTGACTTAAGCTGTAATTTCAGAGATTTATTCTTAAGGAAAAAGTATAGCTCCAAGGAAAATTTATGCTTATATCCAAAACATACTTTCTTTCTGACAGAAAGGAAAAAAAAATTCCATCATAGTTCATCTGAACTGGGAAAAACCCCAAAGATGTGTGCTAGACAGCAGACAAGCTGTGTACCAGACATTAAGGAGACCAGGAGAAGGTCTTGGTTCCTAATCCTAAACCTCTTCCATTGGAAACTGTCCATGCTAAATGATGGCTAAGAGGGGATGTTCCATCTGTATTAAATAAGCCATAGATCCTGTGCTCTAGACTTGTGGTTTGTGGTTTTCTATCTTTATAAAGTAGATTTTAGACTCAGACTTCAAAATGTCACTGATAAAAATCACAGAATATCTGTAGCATTTTACTAAGATATGTATTTTTCATGAGAGATTCACTATACTGCATATTCAATGCCTAGTCCTTTACACTAGAGTATATATGGCTTACTAAACCACCAAAATACCGATTCTACATTAAGCTTAGTAAGAAAGCTGGCCGATCTCCATTCTCAGAGACCAAACAAGACCCACACTGAATCTGCAGAGGATCCTGGGGTCAAGCAACCAGCCCATCTGAAGTTCCTAAGTAGCTCAGGATAGGACTCCTTCCCCCTCATATCTGTTAATATGTATACATTCCCTTGTAAGAATAAATGATGATTTGAGAACATGCATACTCATTAGGTTACAGCAAGGAAACCCACAGTTTAAATTAGGTTTCATATTTAACAGAGGTGCCAGAACAGGAGCCTCTAAGCTGCTAACTAATCAAACTGTCCATTTTTCAAAATAAAATTAAACCAAAAAACCCTTAAAGTAAGTGGGTGGGCCAGGGGAGCAGCTAACAGATATTTTACTTTCATAGGAGTCTGATATGTTTCACAGAAGAGGCAGAAGGCCCGAGACTCAAGTAAACTAAGGGAATGACGGCCATTCTTTAACATCCTGGGCAGTATTCAGGATCATGGGGAAGAAACAACATAGCCTGAGGGAAGAGAAAAAGTTAAAAAATCTGGTTCAAGGCCAGCGAGCTGAGGAGTTGCTGAGGAGAAATCATTCTGAAATTATTATGGAAAACCGTAATTCAAACCGTATTAAGGCTTAACCCTTGCAAGGAAAATTTGTGACAATTTGGCAAGATGAATATGCCAACAGTTAGTCACTCAAAGGAAACAAAGGCATTCTAAAAACTGGAGAGCCCCAGGCTTGTTTGCGTTCTAATATCAAGCTTAACATGGGTGGGAGGCAGTCTGAAAATGATGTGAGGCTACTGTTGTTATTGTCGCTGTTCTTACTTTAACTTTTATTCTGACCTGCAGCCTTTACTTTTTATTACGCAGGCTGATGACACCTGAGGAAAGCTAGGGGACAGGAACCTGAAACTGTCTGGAGTGAGCTAGGCAGGACTGAGCCTGCACATGTGGCTTACTGAAAGCATCCTATGTGATAGATGCCAGCAAAGATCTGGATGTCTAAGTTGAGGAGTAATGTGGAGAAACAGCAAAACAAACCAAAGAAACAGAGATCCCAAACCTTGATTCCTAGACTAAATGTATGAGCTCTAAATGCAAGAGGGGACTTGATAAAAGGTTGCTGAGAAGAATCTAGATGCAGAAGAGTAAGCCAGGAATGACAACCAAGAGATTGTGAATTCAGGTTCAAGACAACCTGAAATGGAGTGGGAATCTGGGCACCATCAACAAAACACTGAGGAAATTACAGACTGAGGTTAAACTCACATGAATTTGCTGAGTGTTTTGTGGCCATCTATTAATACCCTAATTAAAGACATAAGTTATGCCAAGTTAGGGCAAGTAATGGTATTATATATATACTTCTGATGTACCTATCTTAAATCACTGATACCCCTGAGAGCTCATTAGTTTTATATCAAGCCAGCTAACTGACCTTGAATTTGCCAAAAAGCCAGTATAAGAAGAAATGTATTAGAGAGAAGCTAATATACAATGGTCATGGCCCCAGTGACACAGTATTTGAGGTATCTTTCCAGCGCCAACCTATGCACCCGTTTGCTGAACAATCTTGCTATGTAAGGGCTACAATAGGCCAGATTTCAACAAATTTTCAATGGATGAGGCACACAGTTCCAGAGTTCTGGGGTATAAGTAATTACAAAAGTCTATCAAGGTCAGCAAAGACCTTCTTTCAAAAGAAAAAAAGCCCCTGCTAATTCATATTATCAGCTCATTTGTGGAGATTACATTATGGAGTCAAATAATTTTAATGTCTCTCTTAAGCAATAATAGTATGGGAAGGGCTTCGTTTTTAAAGAATAGCAATCTTCACAGAAGTAGAGAACACAGAAATGGAAAATAATAAGCTCTAAAATAGTGTTATTCATTGATATGGACTCAAAACCATGAAAGAAAAACATTCAATGCCAAATGTGTGCCAGGCACTGTTGGGTTTCCACTAATTTAAGAGTTCATATTTCACTAAAAGTGATTTTATTTATACTAACATTGTTTTATAGTAATATGAACAAATTTGAGGTATTTTTTTTAGCCAAAATATTCATCACTTTGTCTACCAGGTCAAAGACAGCTGAAACATATAGGTATTTACAAGTGATTCTTATAAAAGTTGGCTCAGCAACTTGAGTCTCTTTCAACATTTTATCACGTATACATGCTGGTTTTAAAAGCAAATTATAGGGGCGCCTGGGTGGCGCAGTCGGTTGAGCATCCGACTTCAGCCAGGTCACGATCTCGCGGTCCGTGAGTTTGAGTCCCGCGTCAGGCTCTGGGCTGATGGCTCAGAGCCTGGAGCCTGTTTCCGATTCTGTGTCTCCCTCTCTCTCTGCCCCTCCCCCGTTCATGCTCTGTCTCTCTCTGTCCCAAAAATAAATAAACGTTGAAAAAAAAAATTAAAAGTAAATTATATAGGGGCGCCTGGGTGGCTCAGTCGGTTAAGCGTCCGACTTTGGTTCAGGTCATGATCTCACAGTTCGTGAGTTTGAGCCCTGCGTCGGGCTCTGTGCTGACAGCTCGGAGCCTAGAGCCTGCTTCACATTCTGTGTCTCCCTCTCTCTCTGCCCCTTCCCAGCTCATGCTCTGTCTCTCTCTGTCTCAAAAATAAATAAACATTAAAAAAAATTCTTTTAAGTAAATTATATAAAGATATTCTAAGCATATTCTTATTTATAAATCAGCATACTTCTGAGGGTCTGGTATTTAAAATAGGATAAGTAATATTTTTAAAAAATTATAATACAGAAAAAACATAATTGTTTGAAACAGAAATTAAGGAGACATTTATCGAACACTTCATGAGTGGCACCATGCTAGCCTCTTTATATAAAATTAAATTTTCATAATCTAAAAGAAAATATTGACATTTCTGTGTATTACTGAAAACACAGAATGGAGAAAAGAAGACACTTGCCTGAATCACAAGTGGCAAAGCTAGTCTGGCCCACCAGACTACAAACACCACTAATTTACCATTACAAACCATATTTTAAAAATTAGTTTGTTTCTCCACAGGAGTAATCTAGGAGTAACTTTAAGGGAAGGGATGAAAATTTGTGAGAATTATCAAAATCTTTATTTGGCCGCATTGCCCCCAAATACCTCATACATGTTTGCTCACTGCTTGTACGTTCAGAGTTTAAGGCTTTCAAAAATGTAAGTTCAGCTTATATCACTAGCTTATATCACTAGCACTATCCCCAAATCTAATCATACCTTTTATATCCCATTTACACTATATTTCTAAGATTGTTCTTTTAAATGTAAAACAAGAAAAGAACTGAGGCAATTTTCTGGAGGACAGAAGCAAACTCATAATTCCTCTTTCACTTATCCAGACACTTCAAATAGAAGGGTTCAAATTGAGAATTATTTACATGTTTGGTAAATGTTCATATCATATATTAAACTAATTATAATTAAATATAATTATATTTATATTTTATATTTATATATTATATAAATATAATTATATCATACATTACAATTAAATATATCATATTTCAGAGAAAACTAAGTTCTAGAATAAAGTTCTGAACAAGATGTTAAAGGCCAAGAAGTTCTGCCATAAATAAGTCCTTATGGCCCATTATTCCCAGACTTACTGACCATGAGGGAAGACCACTTGGGATCTTTAAGCACTATTGAACTTCATAAAAGTTAGGGAAAGAAGTCATCCTTAATTGGTAGATGTTAAGTTAAATAAATAAATGAATAGATGAACTTAATGATTTGGAAATGAACAAAATATACAGGTATGTGCTTAATCTGCAGAAACCTGGCAAAGAAATCCTTGTCATCAGTCACTCTTCTCATATTTCCCTCCTTTCACTCTCCCAGTATTTCTAAGTTTTTTTTAGTGTTTATTTATTTTTGAGAGACAGAGACAGAGCACAAGTGGGGGAGGGGCAGAGAAAAAGGGAGACACAGAATCTGAAACAGGCTCCAGGCTCTGAGTTGTCAGCGCAGAGCCCAATGCGGGCTGAAACCCGCGAACCGCAAGATCATGACCTGAGCCGAAGTCGGATGCTTAACCAACTGAGCCACCCAGGCACTCCTCCATATTCTTCTTTAACAGACTTCAACTGATTATCGATTTCTCTTCTATTGAAGATCTATGAAGGTCTATGAATAGAGGCAAATGGGACTAAATACATAAGAGAAAATAGGGTAAAGTACGATTCTTCATGAAAATTTCATGATTATTCACAGACTAAATATGTATTAGCAAATTAGTTTCAAAGACCACAGAAGACTTATAAAGCAACACTTGTTTGTTTCCCCACAGTAGGTATCTGGGAATGACTTACAGTCCTCACAAATCTTTGTAACAGTCCAAGAAATAATCTTATTACTTTAGAAATCTTAAATGAACCTCCATGATACAGTACTATACTAAAAATAAGTAGAAACAAACAGAGTGTGCATGCTGCCCAAGGTCACACAAGTGAGTCAGTATGTACAAGTGGGAACAGACTTCTCGAGTATTGCCACTTAGTCCTCATCTCTAAGTGCTAACCCTCCCTTTCCACGAACATACAGGCTTAAGTATACACCCACCTCCTTCACATGTGCCAATCCTGGAAAATGGCATAGTGGGGGCAGTTCACAAAATAAAGATATTTCAGGAAAGCATCACATAATTGCCTGGCATTTGAAGGCACTAAGCCTTTAGTATTCTCTTCCTATTCCTCCCACCCCCTGCATCATTTTTCTAGAACTCTTTAAAATACCTTCTCTACCTCAAATTCCCTACCTGACATTTACATTTACTAATGAACATGATTTTCCTCCAAGGAAATAAATATCGTAATTTTATGCCTTTTCTTCAAATCTTTAAAAAATACAATGATTTATCTCATGCTGAGTATGCAATTTTAACTTTCAGAACACTCTGAAGATTTGGCTGCCAAGTTTATCTATGATAAACATAAATCAATTGAATATGAATTAATAATTTGTAGACTTTAAATGTTATGATATTATGAGAGCATAACATAGGAAAATGCACAAAAACTTCTCTCTTTAACTTCACGGTAAAACATGAGCACTTGGATAACAGAAACAACCACAAAACATTTCCTAGCAATCATGCTAACATGAGCTCAAGGGAAGAAAGAAGAGCCCAGAACGGCAAAACTATTATATGCCAAACACTTCTGTAGCTACTTTAAGAACTAAAAACAGAACGGTTTCTAAATATGCATACTAAGTAAGTGGAACATATTTCACAAAGTGTTGTCAATTTCATTTTATTTTAGTGTACTGTAAATGACCAATTAGATTACAAAGCCAACTTATTTCTGAATCATCTATATAACAATATGTACATATACTATATAACATATCCTCTCATTTCAAGAATTCTTGCTTTTAAGCTAAATGAAATCTTACCCACTACTTTTTCTTTTTAAGATATAGTACAGAAATGTGAAAGCAAAAATTATAATTTCATCAAAATACAAGAACAAAAATGCTAAACTAGTCCAAGCAGACAAATCCTGTGCTCCCTCAGCACACAATCCTGCCAGCATTATTCAGCACCAGTGAGCAAATGAAATTTGTGGAGAACACGAAGGAGTATCATCATAGCAATTTATGAACTTGTCACCTAAGGAATGTACTGAAAATATTTCAAGAGTGAGATGTGGACAGCAGAAAAAATTTTCTCCCAATCTCAGCTAAGTTACTTGCTACATAAAGCTTCAGCTTAGTACAAAACAAGCAGTAGATAGAAGTAAAGACACAGCCTTGCTAGGAATTACAGAATAGAATAAAACAGCTAATTAGCTCACCAAATAGCCTTTTGCTAAAAACCTGCATTCTTCTCTTTGTCTCAGGCTTCTGGTTTCCAAAGACAAATTACATGCCCTCTGACAGAATGATGACAAAAGGGCACTCGGTGAGCTCTTTTCTTCTCTTCCCACTAGAAGAAAACTGAACCACACTGCAGTCTCCAAGAGTAAGTACTTCATATGAGCATGCTCGGTATCTAATTTAAATGACTTGGTATTTCATCTCAGCATGTGATGGCCTACTTCCAAACAAACCCAGAGAGCTGCAAATTCAATCGAAGATCATTAACTGCAATAAACTAAACGGAACTGCCAAATGATAATTGATTTGTTTTTGACTTCATGATTTTTGTGGTTCATTTAACTTGATGTGACTGGAAGTAATTATCTCTATACTTTTTTTTTTTAAACAAGTCCTTAGGCTTCAGTATTTCATTAACTATATCAATATAGGTATCTCCCAAAATACTGAAATGAACTGAAAATATCAAGACATGCAGGATGTGATTCCAAAAAATAAATCTGACCGCTGAGTAGGCAAACTATAAACCATTCCCATTTCACTTTTTAACCCCTTATTCTGTACTCTTGGCTATACATCAAATAAAACAATCTGCAAACTATCCAGTAGTATTTTAATTTTGCCTTTGGAAATATTAATACACATCAATAAACTGAAATGTTCATTATCTTTATTAAACATGTCTGCTATCTTCAAAAATATAGCAGTAAAGATTTTCCCAGCTATAGAGTATATATTATATAATGAATTAGAAGCTTATGTAACAACAGACGTCACCCAAATATTGATAAAGCTATACAGGATTAATAATTTTTTTTTGCATTCTTAAAAATAATTTTTACAAAAATTCCCTCCGCCCCCACACACAAATCAACCACATAGTTTGCATATGTATGCTTATGTAATCAAATAACTAATTTGCCTGGTTTGCCGAGTAAGTTGCTACAAAGGCCATACACTTTTGCAAGATGGAAATATGGTCAAGATGCTCACTATGACCATTTAAATCTTTCAGGAAAAAAAAAAATCTAGCACAGCAGATATAGCCCCACCAAAAACAAACAGAAAATTCTTATGAATCCACTTCCCATTTTCACCTTGAAAATCGGAAGTGTTCATACACTCGATACACGTCAAGCTTAAGGATAGCAAACCACAGGCAGAGTGGGGCTAACCCATCTAACTGTGTCCATATACTAATTTACGATTTTCCTTTCTACACTTCCCCATCATTAAATACCTAACTACCCCAATACAAATGTCTCATTTTTAAAAAAAATTTTCTTTAATGTTTTTTTTTGAAAGAGAGACAATGTGAGCAGGAGAGGGGTAGAGAGAGAGAGGGAGACACACAGAATCTGAAGCAGGCTCCGGGCTCCAAGCTGTCAGCATAGAGACCAACGTAGGGCTTGAACTCATGAACCGTGAGATCATGACCTGAGCCGAAGCTGGATGTTACACCGACTGAGCCACTCAGACGCCCCACAAGATGAGACCATTTTGTAAATAGTAGCCTTGCTTCCCCTTCCCTCCTGACTCCAAATTAATCTGGAAGACCTGGGGAAGTAAGAAGGCACAGGAAACAAATTCCATGGGAGCAATGAAGATAAGGCCCTTCTTTCATAGATGGTG
Source organism: Prionailurus bengalensis (assembly GCF_016509475.1). NCBI lineage: Eukaryota > Metazoa > Chordata > Mammalia > Carnivora > Felidae > Prionailurus > Prionailurus bengalensis. Next base: position 52,280,233 of record NC_057358.1, on the reverse strand, counting down.
AGGCAAGATCATTAAAAGGCTCAGAGAAGTTATTAAAAAAATGTTAAAAAAAGAACATGGACAACTATTTACGGAACCACACCTGACTCCAATACCTTTCCAAAAAAAAAAAAAAGTGTTAAGTTCAAAGAAAGCTACTAACATATCATTTTCTTTAGCATTCTATCAAAGCAGCTCATTCTTATTGCCAAGGAGTGTTAGGTAAGTTTAATTGCAAGGTCTATGGGCAATGTATGCTACATAAGCATCCTCTCTCTAAAGAAAAAGCCCAGGAAAAGAAGGAGCACAGAATAAAAGCAAATACCAAGAGTCATACAAGGTATCAAAAAGTGTCAACATGCGTATGTTTTATGTATTGTTAAGTCTAATAAGTTTGTGCACAGTATGTGTCAGGGTGATGATTCTGTTTTAAAAAAAGAACTTTTAGAAAACTATGATTTCTGAAGGAGAAAGGAAAAGTTCTTCACTAAAACAAACAAATCTACTTTTTTTTGGTGCCATAAATAAATATTTATTTTATTAGAAGAGAAAACTGCTTCTTTATTATTATTTTTTTATTTTTATTTTTTATATATTGTTTATTGTCAAGTTAGCTAACATACAGTGTATATGGTGTGCTCTTGGCTTTGGGAGTAGACTCCTGTGATACGTCACTTACATAAAATACCCAGTATTTATCCCACCAAGTGCCCTCCTCAATGCCCATCACCCATTTTCCCTGTCCCCTGCTCCCCCCCCCCAACTCCCTTCCACCCTCAGTTTGTTCTCTGTATTTAAAAGTCTCTTATGGCTTGCCTCCCTCTCTGTAACAAATCTACTTCTGATCTATAAATACTTATTAAAAACATGTTACATATGAGGCATGGTGCAAGACAATGTACAGTAGAAACAAACACAAGGAGGATTATCTCTGTCTTCAAACGAGCTTGTAGAAGATGAGGCAAGAATACATGACACTATTACAAGGTGATCACAGCAAAAGAGAGAGGTGCCTTGCTGCACTGGGGAGTTTAGAGGGAAGAGAGACAGCATTCTGATGAAGGAAATTTAGAGAAGGCTTTGGGAGGGGGTGACCTTTTTGAAATGCCTTGGATAAACACTGAGGATCTGGACCAGAAAGAAGATGCAGGGAAGAGGAAACGGCCAGACTGGAGGCAGAGCAGCAGAACAGGAGAGGACTGGGAACTGACCGCACTGGTGTGAGTGCTGGGAAATGTAGGCTGTCAAAACTGGGAAGAGAGAAAAGAGAGGAAGGGAAGCTAATATTCAGGGGTGGAATTTGGAAGCAGACAGCAAGAAGTGCTTTATATCCTGCATAATGGAGGAGCTAGGGTCATGTGCTAAACAGCTAAATGAAGGACATAACTTTGGAAAGATAGGCAGACACAAAAGTAGGTAAAAAAAGGCATTAATTCCAGCCCACTGGCACAGCACAGCCATTTTTTAATTTACGTTTTGGATTCTTCCATATTACTTAATAATAGCTCTTTAACCTGAATTTTCTCTCTCCTACACATTCAACTTTAGCATTGTGATTTAACATGGAGGTAATCTTACAATTACATTTACCTTTGATCTTAATTAGAGATCTTACCTTTTTTAAACATCTTTATCTCATCTTTTTTTTTATGTTTGTTTATTTTGAGAGACAGCACGTGTGCACACACACAAGTGGGGGAGGGGCAGAGAGAGAGAGAGAGAGAGAGAGAGAGCGAGCCACTCCCAAGCAGGCTCCCTGCTGTCAGCACAGAGCCAGATGCAGGGCTCGATCTCACAAACCGTGAGTCCACTGACATGAGCTGAAACCACGAGTCGGATGCTTAACTGACTGAGCCACTCAGGGACCCCTCACCATTGATTTGCTTACCCTTTCTCTACCTACAAAACTTGATAAAATGTTTCCTGAATATTACTCTGCTAAGAATGAATGAATCTGTAAAAATTCAACAAACGATATAATCTATTTCTATCTATGACAAGTGAGTAACCTCTAAAGACTTTGGACAGTTCTGGTGCAGTGCAGGAGGATGGACGGATATCTCTATGACTAAACATACTTGCCATTCGTTGGACAGTGAACTACAGGGAGGGAACCGGAGACAAGAGGAGGGAGAATGGAAGGGAGCGCGAGAACCTTCTACTGCAACTTGTCGCCATTTTGGTTTTCACCATAGTTCACATTAGGATCATTTGTGTAGCTGAAAAACTCAGGCACACATAGTCAGGGTCCAGAAATCTTTCAATCTGACCAGTTGGTGTGGGGCCAGACATTATCAAGAAGCTCTCTACATGATTTTGAGGTTCCTCTGGTTACAAGCCACTGTTCTAGGCACTCGCTAGTGTGCAGGGAGACATGGATACATAAATAATCATGAAGTACTGACACTACACAACTTGTCAGTAAAAGATTCCTTTTTATTTTTTACTGCTTTCTCACTCAGAAATTTTCAGATGGCATTTAAAAATGTGGAAGCACTTTGCTTTTTAAAAGTCTTCAGTCTTAATGCAATGAAATTAGGAATTTTTTTCAAATACATACAGCAAAAAAGTGAGCCCCCAGAAGTGTCCAATAACAAAGAAGTAGTAACAGGAAGAATCCCTACAAAATCTGGGGCATGTATTTGCAAGAATCATGGGCAAAGGAATACATTTTGCATGATAATTTGTTGTCTGAAAAAGCTAAATTTTAAAACATATTTCATAAAATAAACTTAAATATCCTAGTGACTTTTACTGCCGTGATAAGCCCTTAGCATCTACTTAGCATGCGGCAAGATAATGAATAGACTTAATTATACATTATTTTGGCATTCAAACAGTCTCTTGCTTGAGACAATGCTTAGAGTATAAAGAAAACTTCTCATGCTTTCCTAGAAAAACAAAAGCAAACACAAAACAATTTTGCTTCTGAATAAAGACATAAGAGAAGAATATTTTGAAAATACTGTATTGTGCACATGAAAAGAGAAAATGAGGATGGGGTGGGACTATTTTCTGCTTTCTACTAAGACACAGAGCACTAATGCCTCTTTCCCCAAATCAGAACAATCATATTTTTCTCCCATTATTCTTAAGGATATTCTTAATCAGTTAGTTAAAATATTAAGTATTACAGAAATTTGGAACTCTTAAAAAACAAGTTGTTCTCTGTTGTTCATTTATTCATTCAGTATACAAATACTTATCAAGCATCAACTCTATCAGACACTGTTGTATGTATTAGGGAAATGTTTTCAGTGGTACAAAAGTTACAAAGACCTCTCACAGAGCTTATATTCTTATTAGGGAAAAACTCAATGAACAATATATAAGATAGTCGGAAAGGGTTACTATGCAAAGAACTAAGACAGGATGAGTAACCGAGTGAATGGATGGTCAAGACAAGTCCTGAACAGGCAACATGTAAGCAACATCTTACACAGTAGCAGAAAGAGGGAAAAGGAGTCCAGATAGAGTGGACAGTTAGTCTAAAGGCTTTAAGGTTAGCATATCTAGGGAGAAGAAGGAAGGCCTCAGTGTCCACAGTGTGGTAGGGATGAGGGAGATGAGAGACAGCAGGTCAACCAGTGCTGGATTTGTAAGCCAAAGAAGGGACTCTGGATTTTACTGTAAGTGGTATGGAAAGCCACTGGAAGGCTGTGGGATGATCTGCTTACCTTTTTACATTTTACAGAAGATGCTTCTGGCTACAGTGTGGAGAATGGACTGCAATGGGTCAAAAATAGAAGCACGGGAAAAGCTGAGAGGCTGCTGCTGTTGTTTGGGTGAGAGATGATAGTGGCACAGATGATTTGGGACACTTTCTGAAAAGAAGAAGGGTCAACAGGGCCTACTGATAGACTGAAGGGGAAGGAAGGGTCAATGAAGGAAAGAGAGAAATTAAGGATGCCTGTAAAATCTTTTTGTTTTCTGATTACATCCACTAGACATTATGTGGACAGGTCAGTGAGTAGAGACATGCAAGAGCTTAGACATCTAGGCAGGCGATGTAGATTTATGGATGATTGGCATACGGTGTGCAAAGAGCCTTGGAAGTGAATGAGATGACTTAAAAGAGAACACAGGATAGATGCTGTGTTTTCATCAATCAACGATGCCTACTACGTGCCAGGCCCTATGCTAGGTGTTTGGTGCAATCTATGGAAACAAAATCTAGATCCTTGCCCTCATGGAGCTTATACTCTATCAGAGAAGATAGACAAACATAATAAATGAGTAAACTATGTAGTATGATAGAAGGGGTAAATGCTATCGAAAAAGGAAAAAGTTAGCAGTGTTGCAAGGGTAACAGGAGTCATGATCTCACTCAAAAGATGGGAAGTGAGCAAAAAGCCAAGCAGAGAGGGAGAGGTCAGTGCTAAGGCCCCGAGGCAGGAATAAGTAAGATTTTCCAAAATAATTTCACTAGCATATTTGAAGAATGGCAGAGAGACCAAAATGGCTGCGGCAAAAGAAAAAGTGCCAGTAAAAGAGTAGCCAGAAAAGCAGCAAAAAACCCAGAAGTGCATGATGTCATAGAAGCCAAGGGGAAAAAGGTGTCAAAGGACTCACTATGCTGAATGTTGCCAAGAAATTGAGTAAGATGAAAACAAAGAGATTCTTAATGTTGGAAGAGCAATGTGGTCAGTAGAGAAGAGAGGCATCTCTGCAGAAAGGCAAGGAAGGAGATACATTTGGCAAGAGATACGTTCATTTCTAAAGGTAGTAAGACAAGTTGGCTCTCAGGACTTGACTAAATTCTTGATTTACTGCAGCCAACAAACAAGGATTTAAAAAAAATTTTTTTTTCAATATTTAAGGTTTATTTATTATTATTGAGAGACAGAGCATGAGCATGGGAGGGGCAGAGACAGAGCATGAGTATGGGAGGGGCAGAGAGAGGAGGAGACACAGAATCCGAAGCAGGCTCCAGGCTCTGAGCTGTCAGTACAGAGCCCAGTGCAGGGCTCGAACTCACAAACTGCAAGATCATGATCTGAGCCGAAGTCAGATGCTTAACCAACTGAGCCACATAGGTGCCCCAAGGATTTAAAATTTTTAATAGTCAATATCATCAATCAATTTTGGCATCCAGAAAGCCCATCCTGCTTATTTTCTCACTCCATTAATTATAAACCACCCAAAAATTACTACTCTAAGTGATTTTCTAAAAATAAAGAAAAAAGAAAGAAAGAAAATCACAGACAGAAGAAAAGCTAAAAACTCATAAGCCAGACCAGCAACTTCAGCAACACCATGATACCAAGTATCATGTATTGAGAATCACTTCAGGTATTGTGGGTATGTGACTGATCTTTCTTTTGCACAAGAACACCATCAGATGGGTTTTACTATTCGCATTATATATATGTGAAAAGGTGAAAACAGACAGAAGCTATTTAGGGTTGCATGGCTATGAAACTGAAGAAAGGGTAAGAAAGAGTGCATGTTTTTCCTGCTCTGCCACATGGTGTCTCCCTTCTATTCATACTCTTCTAAAACAAGAGGGCAAATGGGTAGATTTTCTTCTTTGCTTTGCTGGACACTCCTGCTAGCCAGATAAGGTGATTTTTATTCTTTCCAGTCCTACTACAACCATTAACATTGTTGTACTAACAAATAGATAACTTCCTCAATTTTTTGTCTCCTTCCTCTCTCCTATCCATCCCTTCCATCCATCCATCCATCCATCCATCCATCCATCCCTTCATTCATGTAATAAATACTACTACATACAAGTAGATACTTTGTACTAATGCAGAAAAGTTAGTTTTCTAAAATACCAATAGTACTTTCCAAAATAAGCATCACTGGTGTATAAAAAGAATACTGTACCAGTATGTCAACAATGGTGTTGTACTTTTTTAAATGAGTTACTAAATTGATACCAGGAATTAGGTTAGATATCTTAATGCTCTTTTAGAAAAACTACTTTCTGACAATTCATGGCCAAATTTTTTTTACTATATATATATACAATCATGTATAAGGTTTACAGTCTAATGGCCTATGAAGAATCAACTTAAGTCATTCAAAAAAAGTTTTAATGTTTATTTAATTTTGAGACAGACAGAGCAGGAGTGGGGGGGGGGGCAGAGAGAGAGGGAGATACAGCATCTGAAGCAGGCTCCTGGCTCTGAGCTGTCAGCACAAAGCCTGATGTGGGGCTTGAACCCATGAACTGCGAGACTATTACCTGAGTTGAAGTCAGCTGCTTAACTGACTGAGCCACCCAGGTGCCCCATCAACTTGTCATTTTTATGTGATAATTTAAAACTTCTGATGGAGATAGCTCATCCTTAAATTTTCTTGTTATAATTGACATATAAATTATAATCTGCTGATAACTGAGAAAAGAATAAAGATTTTCAAGGAGTTTAAGAAAGGGTCACAACACCTCATGATACAGAGACAAAATCCTATTCAAGAAATCAGACTCAAAATATCACTAAGGTCACCATTGCTTTTTAAAAATTATTTAGAGTGATGATAGATAAACTTCAGTCATTTCAATTAGTGTGTGCAAGGCAAGCACCAGATGCTCATTAGGCCAAGTTATATAAACAGCAACAAAGACAGAAAACAAGATGCCATAAGTGAAGAGAATAATCAATAGGAATCGCTGCATAAATTAAAGTTTCTGTACTGTGGAACATGTCACACAGCTGTTAAAAATAGGAAGGGAGAAAGAACTGTATGTCCTGTCATGAGAGATATCTATGATATCTATGTATATTATCTTGGGTAAAAGAAGAAAGAAGCAAGAGAACAGTATGGATAAAGGGAAAAAAAATAATAGGAGCTAGGAACAAGATGACAGATTTAGAGGCTGGCAGTGTGACGTGGAGACATCTGGAATGAGATGTCCTCAGATTGTAAATCCTAGTCCTAGTCCTACTACTGGATTTGGGCAAGTTAAACTCTCTAAGGTTCAGTTTACTCATACGTTGAGTGAGGATAACACTATTTCTTATCCTATGGAGTTACTGAGAGCAGTAAATGAGCCACTTTTTGAAATGTGCCTAGTACAGAGCCTGATTAAAATGCTAAAACAACTTCACACCTTTTCTTCTTTATATCACAATCTTAACGTATATTCTATTTGGTACAAATTTTTCCCATTAATTTAGAAAAATAGGTTTTAACAATGACCACAAAGCCAATCCAGTAGGATAACTTATGCTGGTGGTACTATTAGAACTGTATTTCACCTGGGATTTTCTAGTCCACCTGCACATGAGTGCCTAGGTCCTTGTCCTTGCTCATACAGCCCTGAGCCCTAAATTTTGGGCTTCTTATTTGGAAATTTCATTCTTCAATTTGTCTGCAGCACGCCATTAAGCATATCTCTTTAAGTCATTCTGCAGAAGGGTAGAAAATAGATATTACTCAGGGGACATATTCTGAAGACTATACTTTCATGTTTAAAAAAAAAAAAAAAAGGCAAAAAAGCAAAACTCTCACCATAAACCAGAAAAGATTTCAAAGTAAATAATAAAATTCTTAACTTCTAATTCAGATTAAGAATAGATTAAAATTTTTAGATTGGTTTTTCACACTAACCTAATTCAGTCAACATAATGTTCACATTTGCTTTTCAAATGCTGGCTTCATATGTTCCCACATGGGCCCTATTCAAAGCTCATGAATTTTCTTAATAAGCGAAGTCTTGCCTAATGAAGCATTATTCTTGTGAATCTTACAATATTCTGTCCCTCCCTCTTCTAATTAATAAGACTTTTCTTCTAAAAAAATTACAATGCTGTTCACAATGCATTTTTTTTTTATGTTTACATGCTACTGTCTGTAGATTTATGCATCCATCGGCACTCCAAAACCTAATCTTGTATTTTAAAAGTCTAAAATCTAGAGCAGGGGTCAATAAACTTACTCTTCAAAGGGCAGTAAATATTTTAGGCTTTGTGCACAGTTTTGTCACACAACTATTGCCTCTGATATTGCAGTGAGAAAGCAGTCACAGACAATATGGAAACAGATGAATGTGGCTGTGTTCCAATAAAACTTTATTTACAAAAACAGGCAGCATGCTGGATTTGGTCCACAGGTCCCTACTGCCAAATCCTAATCTAGAATATCAATTAACTGGAATGTTATGACAATCTTCTAAAAGTTTAGTAACACATGCCTCTGTCCAATTGGTTTAATAGATTATTTTACTTGTTAATGATTAGTTTTTACCACTTTTACAGAGAGTAAATTATTTTCTATTCATACTCATTTCATTTAGGGTCTTCCTAGTATTTAATTTTTCATAGTTCTGTACTTAGCTAACTAAATGTCAGTATGTCTCTGAAAATGCTTTACAAAATTCACAAATAAAACAAGCATTTACATGTTTAGTTTTTCCTTCATTAAAAATTCCCACTAGTTTAGAAAAGTAGGTCTTAACAATGACCACAAAGCCAATCCTTTAGGATAATATATGCTGGCAGTACTATTAAATATATATAGTTCACCTGGAATTTCCTAGTCTACCTATACATGAGTGTCTAGATCCTTGTTCTTGCTCATACAGCCCTGAGCCCTAAACTTTGTTATTAACAGAGATATTCATTTAAGGTATGGCAGCTAGTCTCTAAGATACCCTTCAAGGATCCTCACCTCCTGGTATTCACTCCACTGTAGTCCCCTTCACTGCAGCTTCTGTCTTGGTTTCTTAGATAGCTCACTCTGGACAAAGCCAGATCTTGAGGGCCACATAACCCTGTGGAGGGGCCCACATGGAGAGAAACCAGCTAGCCAGACCCAACTTGCCAGCCATGTGATCCTCCAGCCAAACCTTTCAAACTTTTAGAGACTAAAGCCCCATGGAACTAAAGCTTCATAAGACACCCTGAGACAGAACCGCCCAACCAGGCAGCTCCAGAATTCCTGCACCACACGAACTGTGATAATAAATTATTATTGTACTAAGTCTAGGGGTGATCTGAGGACACAGCAGATCCTCCTTATCTGATTAGATTATAATTTAGCCTATTTTGTAGACCTTAATGAATATTTTGGTTCATGGCAGCTACAGTTGATAAACAAGCATCTCCTGTCTTGCAATAAGATGAGTTCAGAGGACAAGACTGATATTAGCAACAATCAATTAGGCTGCACAGTAGTGATGACTACGAAGCTGTTTGTTCAACAGCATTCAACGTTAACTTGATGCTTCCTGTGTGGAAAGCAGTGTGTCAGGATGTAAAGGTTGTTTGATTTCTCCATACTGGCACATGACCCACAGTAACAGTTACATGCAAAAACAATCCTTACTTTGCCTCCATCGGTGCCCATGTAAATCTCACTGTTGCACAGAGCAGTATTTTTAAATCGTGGTCTAACCCATTAGAAGATAATGAAATGTAGTTAATGAGATGCTTTCTACCACCTCTTTTAAATAATTAAACAGAAGAAATGATACAGGTAATAAAGGGAAAGCATTTTTTTTAATTTCAGTTTTATAGGAAAAAAAATGTTACGTGGATAATACATTTCGTAATAATATATATTTCCTACTGTGGATCCTGGTCAAGGAAGTTTGAAAAAAGTGACATGAAGTACCAAATGTTAACATTCTTAGGAACTAACAAGTCGCCACGTTCCCAGTTCTCACCCATCACGTTCTTCTTTTCTGACTTCTCTACTGCCTGCCTATTAAACCTGGGTTTCAACCACTTTATTTTCACGTTGAGATTTTATTAATTTTTTAAAAATTTTTTTAAACATTTATTCGTTTTTGAGAGACAGAGCATGAGCAGGGGAGGGGCAGAGAGAGAGAGGGAGACACAGAATCTGAGGCAGGCTTCAGGCTCTGAGCTGTCAGCACAGAGCCCGACGTGGGGCTCAAACCCACTAAGTGTGAGATCATGACCTCAGCTGAAGTCGGATGCTCAACCGACTGAGCCACTCAGGCACCCCAGCACGTTGAGATTTTAAAATCTATGTGGAAATTGGCTCTGGCCCAGTTGTTTTCTTCCCCTATCCTCAGTCCTGCCCATTTTGAGAATAGGGAAGTGCCTTCTTCTTGGGAATACCCCTTTTAAAACACTTAGTGGTTGTCTCAAAAGAGTGAGGCAAGTAATGAGAGGAAGATCATATAGGGAACTTGAAAGGACCCTGAGATCATTGAAATTTCTGACTAAATGAATCATATTCACTTCTCCAACATGGTAGAAATAATTACATATGCTGGACTTACAAGGTTATTTTTTAGCTCTATAATGCCCCAGAAACAATGGTATTTTCCACTAGTGGATTTTCAGATTGTTATGACTTATATGCAGTATATAAAGTTGTATGCTTTTATAACAAACCTTACAAAGTATCTTGAGTCCAAGAATTATCCCCCAGCTCTCTCTTCTGTAGTGCCTGGCACAGATTTTGCATTAAAATGATAAATGACAGGGGCGCCTGGTTGGTGCAGTCGGTTGAGCGTCCGACTTCGGCCAGGTCACGATCTTGCGGTCCGGGAGTTCGAGCCCCGCGTCGGGCTCTGGGCTGATGGCTCCGAGCCTGGAGCCTGTTTCCGATTCTGTGTCTCCCTCTCTCTCTGCCCCTCCCCCGTTCATGCTCTGTCTCTCTCTGTCCCAAAAATAAATAAAAAACGTTGAAAAATAAATAAATAAAATGATAAATGACAAAGCGGCACCTGGGTGGGGTCAGTCGTTAAGGGTCCGACTTTGGCTCAGGTCATAATCTGACCTAATCGAACCGTTTGTGAGTTCGAGCCCCGTGTCGGGCTCTGTGCTGACAGCTCAGAGCCTGGAGCCTGTTTCAGATTCTGTGTCTCCCTTTCTCTCTGCCCCTCTCCTGCTCAGATCCTGTCTTTCTCATTCTCAAAAAATAAATAAACATTAAAAAATAATAGAAATAAATGTTTAAAATGATAATGAATATTTTCAAAAAGACATTTTGGTAATCTAAAAAAAAAAATCCAATCAAGTGATCGTTCATTTGCTTATTTATAATGCTTCAAGAGAAAGGCGTTGTTATCAGTAAGGAAGTTTTTGTAGCTTTAAACCAATTATTTCTGCCACTGAAAATATAAATACTAATAAACAGAGCTAAACATTTCTTTGAATAGGAGGATTTCAAGATTACTCCAAAATGAGTCAGAATAAGCAAAAGGTCAGGATGATGATACTACTGCACATAGATGGCTATCTTTCTACCAAAAAGGCACAATGAAGCTTAAGAGAAACTATGGGAAAGATGATACTAAGATTCAGCTGATTAATAACTTCTAAAAAACAAGCCACAAGGAGGAAATGGGGAATCAACATGCTGTAGCCAGACCTCAACATTTAATAAGGAAATGGACTGATGTCTTTGGAAAAGCACAGAAAAGTAAGTAATCAAATTCCTCTAGAATGAGATCAAGAAACGAAAGGGCAGGGGGCATTAAATCACAAAAAGCTCTAATAAAAAAAAAAATTCTTTTCCAAAGTTCTTTTCCTAAGCCACATTCCGATTTTTATTAATTATTCAAAAAGCGGTCATTTTTCATGTCAATAAAATTTTAGCACAGTTATGTCATCCTCATCCTATCCCCAGTCTAAACAAGACTTAAGAACATGTCTTACAGTCTGTCCTTTGGCCTAAATTGCAGAATGTGTTGGCATTTGCCAGATCTACTTTTCTAACCCAAATGCCTGCCTGGAATCTCTACTAGGTTTTCCCACAACCATTTCAAACTCACCCTACCAGGAAACAAATTTCTTTTGACCTCCATCCTTCAATCCACAACTCCTCCCTAACTTGCCACCTTGCCCTGCTCCCAAAAAGAATAAACCATTTCTCTCATTTCAAAATATGGAGTTTCCAACCCAGCTGCCTAAGTCACAAAGCTGGAAATTACTCTTCCCATGTAATCCACCAGATGCTGTGTGCTTGGCCTCCAAAATTTCTCCCCCAAATAATCTACTTTCCTGTAACTCTGCTGATGCTCCCCTTAATTCATGCAGCACCTTTTCCCATTGGGACAAATGCAGTAGCTTCTTCACTATTCTTCTTCTATTTAAGTTTGCATCATTTAATTCTCCACCAGGCAGCCAAAGTCATATACAAGATGGCACTCTCCTGTATAAAACCGTCACAGTTTCCCACGGCATCTGAAATAAAGTGCTAAGACCTTAACTGGGCTGCAAGGCCCTGCACTGTGGCCGCTGGCCCTGTCTCCAGCTGCAGATGGGGAGGCTCCCCTCACTCCTGCAAGGAATCCAGACGCTTTCAGACTCTGTGGATTTTTACAGCCCACGAGGTTCTTTCCCAGCAAACTAACTCCCCGTACTTATCTGTCAGGTCTCAGCTTAAGTACTTAAAAACACACGTATATATTGGGGTACCTGGGTGGCTCAGTTTGTTGAGCATCTGACTTCGGTTCGGGTCATGATCTCACAGTTAGTGAGTTCAAGCCCCGTATCGGGCTCTGTGCTGACAGTTCAGAGCATGGAGCCTGTTTCTGGGTCTCCCTCTCTCTCTGCCCTTCCCCCACTCTCTCTCTCTCTCTCTCTCTCTCTCTCTCTCTCTCTCTCTCAAAAATAAACATTAAAATATATATATACACCTATATATTTACCTGTGTGGTTATTAGTCTAATGTCCATCCATCTCTCCTCTGTGCTGACAGCTGTTCAGCTGACAGTGACAGTGCCTATTTTGTTCTTCAACACTGACCCCAGAAACTACCATAGGCTTTGGTATATAATACAAGCCCAATAAATATTTGTTCAGTGAAGGGAGTTTCCTTTAAATTCATCTCACCACTAAGATTGCATAATACATAAAATTTTATATGTAAAATTTTATATAAAATTTTTATTCAATGTTCACAGGATAAGAAATGAAAAAAATCCTAAGAAAAGAATACTGTCAGTGAAAAATAATCTCAACATATAAAGTACTATAAATCTATCCATTTGCCTTTTGGGATTACATTAATTTAACAAGTCAAATCTGCAAAATAAGGCCTTAAAGATAAACAAGCATTACAGGCTATTATAGTTACGCCATGGAAATATTTACTCTAGGTTGGCTATTACCAGAAGCATTAATAAACTGCAGAGCCAGGAACATCATTTCTAATATGATTTGTTCCCTAAATGGTACTGAAATGATTAGATGAAAAACAGATCAATTTTAATATTTTAACTTGTTTATATCCTCCTATGTTTTTCTTTCTTATACATTCACAATGCTGGAAGTATCACTGTTATATTTTCAAAATGAACATACTAACCTGAAAACAGATATGATTTATGAAAAGGATGTATTAAGACAGAAAACAGAGAAGGAAAGTAACTTGGGGGAAACGCAGCTGAGAGGAGTGACTTTAATTTTCCTTACTAATTTTATTTCACAGTCCTGATGTTCTTAATACTAAAGCAAAATTCTGGTTTAAACACTTTACTCTCAGTTCTGTTCATATCTGTTATTAACCTACCAATGTTTAAACCTGCATATGCATGAAGTGGCCACATTCTCCTTACCCCTCCATCAACTCTATTATTCCCATTATTCATCATGACACTGATGAGAGTAACAGTGTCAGGTTGTAGACCCAAAACGGTGCTCTCTGCTCAAATTTAAAATATGTAAGTAATTTGACAAAGAAATCTTTGAAAAACAAGCAGTAATTTCTATGACGCTTGGTCAGCCATCACTAAGCACTCTCTCTGCAATAGTATTTCTCACCATTGAATGACACAGAAACATAAATAAATAGATCACATTAAAAAAATTAAAATGTCCCAGTCTCACTTTTATAAAAGCATGTTCTCATAAAACTCATTTCTCTTACCATTCTTTTCCTATATCCCATTTAAAAGTACAGCTAGGGAACACTGAGAACGTAACGCCATTCTCCCAGGGGAATGAAGAATGGAAAATTAAAGTGAAGATGAGCTGGTCTGATTTTTCAACCCCATATTTCACTCTAAAATACTTCCATCTGAAGATTTACTTGTGTCTTCTTCACACAGGCCCAAAGCCATTGACCGATGCTTACAACAGGGCTACAATACGTGGTAGCCAGCGTACAAGGTGGTCCCCAGTGATTCTCACCTCCTGGTACTCAGGCCCTTACGCAGGTATCTTGCACATGAAACACACCCGACTGTGGGATACAACAGGATATTGCACAAGTGACAAAAGCTTGACTGCTAAGGACAGGTCACTGAAAACACTGGCTTCCCTCTTGCTGTCTTCACTCACTCACTCTGGGTAAAGCCAACCAGGATCAACTTGGAGGCAGATCCACCAGCCCCAGTGAAGCCTTCAGGTGACTGCAGCTCTGACCAACCTCTTGGCCACAATCTCTTAAAAGACGCTTCGCCATAAGTGCCCAGTCAAGTCACTTCCATAATTCCCGACTCAGAAACTCTGATATTGTTTGTTGTTTGAAGGCTAAGTTTTGAGGCAACAAGAGACTAAAACACAATACTTCCTCATTTTTCATTCATCACATTTACAACCAATTTGAAGCTCAGCAGGCCTAGAAATGTTATATGTAGATAGAAAAACACTTTGTAACCTAAATGCGGCATCCCCAAAGTCATGAAAGCACACTTTTGGAATTCCATTTGTAAGACCTCAAAAATGTTAACTACTGCTACCACACCAGACAGACACTGTCATACAGAAGATGCTCATTACATGCTTAATAAATCAGTGAACCCATAAATGATACAGGAATAAAAGAAACAAATGATACCAAGGCTAGTAAGATTCACAGCACACATCTTTATTACTTGTTTGCAATGTTTCTTTCAACCACCAGAGGGCAGGAACTGCACACTGTTCTTTGGACTTCCTACAACTTAACATAAAGCATTTACTAGTAATAAAACAAAAATTCTCCACAAATGAGGAGGAGAGAAAGGGAGGATGCTTGTTGATAAATTGTAAGAGATTAAGTCTTACTAAGATGCCCAAAAAAGCTTCCTGGAGTATAAACTGAGTTAGAATATAGGATATCATATATTAATATCAATTAGTACTAATTCACATATTTCATAATTCAATACTAACTCATTAAGGGTATTCTGTAAGGGAATAAAGCAAAAAAGCACAGAGGCTGAAAACATCATGCCAATTTCAAGAAACACATGACCAGAGCACTGGGAATGTGGACTGGGATTCAAACTGAAGCTAAACTTCTTACTCTTGCTCTGTTTGTCCTACCTAATTAGAAATTAGCTGGGGTTTATTGTTGGTTTTTTTTTTTCTTCCCCTGAAATGTCTGTTTCTACAGGAAACAGTAAATTTAGTATGTTAAATTCAGGCACATTCTCAAAGTAACCACGGGTAATTATAACTCCACCTTTTTGCTCTGTATAACCAAAACAAGCTTGATTGTGTACCTAGCAGGAGCTACATCCAATGCAGGTACAGCACCAGAAAGAAATAATCACCCTCTCTGTGGCCAGACTCATTAACTCATACCTATTAGGTTCCCACAGATGTCACAATGCTCTCTGAAATCTTATTATCATAGCAAGTACTTTCCAACTGCCTTATTATTTTTAATGTTGCCTTGCAGCAAATCATTGTTATTGAATTGTATTTTAAAATATCCATCATTTTGTATTGAATTGGAAGCTTACTTCTAATAACAAAATCATTTTCACTTTTCTTCAAGTTACTTAAGTTAGCTAGGGTCAGGGATGACTTCATATTTGAATTTTATGAGGCCTTTGGTGAATTATGTTGCTTTTATGGTTTATGGTCTGATTCCTAGATCTAAGAATTATGGTTGGCAAGAATATTTATAAGCGGAGAGAGACAGATAGTGAATAAAATGGAATCTCAACATTTCACAAAGGATATCCTTGCTGAAAGAAGCTGGAGGAGATAAATGGGTTAACTCTTGACTAATCCAAGAGGCATTAATAAAAATATCCCATCCACTCAACTGTAATAAATAACAAGATGTTATATGTATGTAATAAAGATCAAATTGTCCCATGGATGACCATTAATTAGTTAATGATAACAATACTGGCTCTGGATTTATAGAGAAAATCTTGTTGGTACTAATGTTAAGCAGAATAAAGCTGAGGCATTTAATTTGGTTCAGTGGGCCTCTACAGATCTGTAAACCCCTGATCCTTTGCATACTTTAAAATACATAAGCACATAGGCATTCTTTAGGAGAATGAAATTCTTCTTTCACCCTAAAACGACAGAAAATCAAATTCAAAATAGCTTAAGCAAAGGAAGTGAATTCACTGATTCAAATAACTGAAAAATCCAGAAGTAGATCCAGTGACTCAACTCACGATAAAGGTGTATATCTGTCCCAGATCCTTCCCTCCCTCTTCGCCCCTTCTCTGTCTCAGAGATAGTCATCCAGGAGGGCAACTCTAGGCTTACACCTTTACAGCTTCAATCCAACAAAAGAGATTCTCTTCCTCCAGAGCTTAAGGAAAGTCCCAGGATCAAGTCACACTGGCCCAGTTACATCCTGTGCACACCCTTGAGGTCAGGTCTGCAACAAATACTTACCCCTAAGACCAGGCCTGACAGAGAGGAAAGGAAGGAGTTGCTATCCAAGGAAAATATGGATTAGATTCTCAGAAGGAAGGAAGGAAAGAAGGAAGGAAGGAAGGAAGGAAGGAAGGAAGGAAGGAAGGAAGGAAGGAAGGAAGGAAGGAAGGACGGACGAATGATGGGCAGGGAACAAAATAAATGTAAGTCATCTATGTATATCCACTTGCACAGAGGTCCCTGAATGCTTCTTCGAAGTTAAGAACCACTATAAAAAAGGTTTAAGAAAGAAGGGGTACACCTGTAACATGTTACCGTAAAACCGAACACAGCACCACATTGCTCATAATTAAGTAACGGATACACTATTCAAATCTAGTGCCTCACTTGGCTTCCTCAATTTAGAAGCACTGCCATTTCCTTCCACTGACCCCATATTTATCTCTTCTTAAAGTGGTGTTCTGTCTTCTGACTTTGGCTTCCAGGATATACATGACTCAGGCTCCACGAACTCTCTTTTTCAGGCATTCATTCCCCAGCTTCCTCCCCTCTTTTTCTACCTCATTCTATCACTATTCCATCTTATCTGTCACTTTCCTTCCAATGACTCTCAAGTATTCATCTCCAGACCAAAAAAACACTTCCACTCCCACATATCTAAAAACCAAATATATTACCTCAGAAGCCTAGGTGCCACACCCCAAATATTCAAAACAGACATCTTCTCTTAGACAAAACCAGCCCTTCTTCCCTCTCAGTCATCTATCTGAGAAATAACCTGATCACTTGTGCTTCGGGATTCAGCTCAGACCTTACATCTTCTGTGAAGGCTTCCCTCCCCTCTCCAATCCAGGCTGGGCTAAGTGCCCACTGCCCACTGTCACAGTACTCACGCCATTTCAGTGATGCCTGGTTCACTTCCTGAGTTCTTACGCTAGACTACATACTCAGTAGCAAGGACAGAGCTGAGTCTTACATCTGCATCCAATATGCTGAGCCAAGTGGCTGGCACATAGAAGGTTCCCAATGAATGTTTAATGGAAAAGGGAGGGGGGGAATTTAATTCTCATTAAAGATCTAGAAGTTTAAAATATTTACTACGTGCTAAAAAGGACTGTCAGGAAAAAAGATTTGTTTGATTTACCATATGAGCAGACTGTATCTTGGTAAAGTAAGGTCTAGCCAACAAGACTGCTACCAAAATTTATAAAATAAAAGTCAGGGACCAGAATTAAAGTGAAAAATCACCACTCTCTTCTTTCCTTTTTTAAAGCAAGCCCCGAGGTTAAAAAAAGAGGGAACAATGGTGGACATTAAACACTAGGAAACTCTTCTTTCTCCCCAATGGACTTTAATAACAACACCCCATCAATGGGCACCAGATGTGCTTGCTCTTGAGACCTTAAATCTGTCCTCTCAGGGATCAAGCGTCCTAGCCGCCATTCCTTGCTTGACACACCAAGAGATGGCTTTTTGAGACAGAGCTGGCTGGAAACGACTCCATCCTTTTATCCAAAAGCCTTTGCTTCTTTGTGATATTCCTCCTAACTTTAAAGAGTCTTTAATCCTTATGACCTGAATTTCAGTCTGAGAATTCATTATTTACTGGTTTCTAGGACACTGACCACATTACTTAAGATCTCAATTAAGAGATTAGCGATCTAATTAATCCGAATGTCTAAATTTCCACATCTTTAAAATGGGAATTAAAAAGCTGCCCCACAGAGCTGTTAACGAGAGTACACGAAGGAGCAGGAAAAGCACCCGAGGCACAGGTGGGCTTGTAAGCGAGGTTATGACGACAGTGGTTACAGCTACTCCCTGTTGTTCATAAAGGCCACGAAGGTTTGCTGGCTTCCTGAACTGAGACGTCTTCCAGGTCACTTGATGGCAGCTTTCTTTAACCTGCTGCAGGCAGGTATTATTCAAACTCCTCTTGTTAATACATATATTTTAAAAGCATTTCATTCCTTCTCCTGATTCTTAAAGTTGTGTAAAATTTTACACATGCTCTCATCTCACACTTGCTGGTTCCCCCTTTGAATTTCCTTCAGTTCAATCAAGTTTTCATGACATACTGTCATTTTTTTTTTAAGACTTTAATAAGCAACAGCTGGTTCTCTGTTTCATTGCTATGCACAAACTTAATTTATAAACCTCAACATTATTCTCTCCTTAGTTTTCTCCTTGGATTATTCACATCGACACCACCTAGCTGCAGTCTGTATTGTTTTTAGTACCATTACCTATAACCTTGGAAAGCTTGTGCTACTCAACCTAGCCCCTGAGACAGCAATCACTGCAAATAAAAAAGTTACACATACCATATTTCTGATATTTTACTTACAGGTGTCAGATTGCAGTCATTTTCATTTATGTATTTGGGGTTTTGTCTGTTTGAAGACAAAATGCTTCTGATATTTTATTTCCTTTCCATACTTCTGAATGACTTTAGTGGAGATGTGAAGTGACACTGATTCACTACCACATGAGCATTGGAAATTTGGTGAGGAGGAGAGGAGAGTCTAGTCAATGCCACTTCATCATGCCATGAACAAATGGAGTACTAAAATTAGATTAAAAGTATATTCCAACTTCTATTATTAATTATGAGCAAAACCACAAAACACTTAGGCATTTACTTTCTTAAAATTACTTTGTTACACAGAAATTTTGTCATTTAAGTTTCCAAATATAAAAACTTTGCAAGAAACTGAAGCTTTCCCTTTTGGGGAAAGATCAACCTATAAGAATAAACACAATCAAAACATTAAAAATGTCAAAACTATTTCTCTCACTGGCAATAACAACAGAAAGTAAGTAACAGCTTGCATGGGGAAAAACAAATCTGCTTCACAGTTCAAACTTCACAAATGTAAAGAAAAAGTGCCCTCATCTGGCCAAACAAAAAACTTAACATTCTAGACGTACATACTAAAACTCTTGCTCGAACATAATTTTCAAGGCTTTAATTGGTATAGAAATAAATCTGAAGGTTTAAAAAAATAAGCAGCAAATCCAACAGTATAACCTTTTTTGCTGTCTTCTACAAATGTAACTATTTGCTATTTAATTATTTAACAATAAAATATAAAGCAAATTATACAATACATAGTCTCTTCCCAACCAGATATATTAGAAATATAGTAGGAAGAGCATATATTGCTACTGGTCCCCTTACTTGTAAACCATCAAGTATAAAATGGCATAAATAACCACACAGCCTAATGACAAGGCTGATTTATGAATGTCATATGCTATTATCTGGAAAAAATATCTTGGTAAAACTTTCAAGAATTTTTCTTCCTGAGTACTTTTAAAAATGAATGTGCCATTTAAAATTAAATATTGGTAAATCACTTATATTCTCAGCTGACATCTCTGCCAAACAGACCCAGTAGAGCCCTGACTGGAAATACAATTTTCAGCAGTGCTGTGACACTAATATTACAATTGAAGTGCGAGGGATGAGTAATCCTACCATTAACAGTAATGATGATGAGACAATACTAATATTAGAAATCACTCAAAAGTTCACTATTTGCCAGGCCCTGTAGGAGGTAGGCAGAATGCCCCTCCGCCTCCAAGAAGTCCGTGTCCTATCCCCAGAACCTGTGATTATGTTACCTTACTACCTCACACGGCAAAAGGGACTCTGCAGATGTGGTTGAAATGGGGGAGGCAAGGCAGACTGTTCTGCATTATCTGGGTGGCCTGACGTAATCGCAAGGGTCCTTATAAAAGTGGAAGAGGGAGGCAGGAGAGTAAGGGGGAGGTGTAACCATGGAAAAAGGGATGGTGATGCAACATTGCTGGCTTTAAAGATGGAGAAAGGAGATCATGAACCAAGAATATGAACAGCCTCTAGAAGTGCAAAAGCATGCAAACAGATTCTACCCTAAAGAGCCTCTGGAAAGGGACAGCCCTGCCAACACCTTAACTGTGGCCCAGTGAGTCCTGGGTCGGACGCTTGACCTACAGAACTGCAAGGTAATGAATCTGTGTCGTAAGCCACAAAGTTATGGTAACTTAACAGCTAATACACAGCGCTAAACTCAGTTACTCCTCATACTAGCGAGACAGGTACTACTGGACTTGGGCATATCCATCTGCCATCAGTGTCACGCAAGGATGATGCCCACCTCTTAGATCACTGCCTTCAACCTGTAAACATGACACCATTGCTCTTTGGTACTGAAAGTGTTCCGTTCATTTCTCCTACCTTCGCACCCAATGAGATCTTCCAGTTACTGCTGTTTCAAACTACCCCATCATTCTCCTTGTTCAACCAATCTTTGGATCATTGTATCTTTTATGTATTTTCTACTTTCCACATCCACTGGGCCATGCTGAAGTAGGACAAATCACTTGAATAAAAACATTCTAACTTACTCCCTATTATCAGTTCCAGTCATGTAATGTCCCACTTGAGGGCTTTCAATAGCTTTCCAGTATATAATCAAGTAAAACCGAAGTTCTTTTAGGAGTCTGACTTCAGGAATCCTTTCGGGATTTCAAAAGGATCCCATCTCATCTTTCCATCTTCTTCTACTGCTTCCCACATACTACAAGATACATCCAAATATAGTCCGCAGGCCCATATTTTGGCTCTCACTTCCACATCCTTTGTTGTGTTGTGATGTTTATCTAGAATGTTTGTCTATCAAAAGCCACACTTGCCCCTTAAAAATAGCACACCAGCCACAAAGCCCTATAGCATTTTGCTTATACCACTCATTAGTCCCTACCTTGTCCAGCCCCATTTGGCTTCAGACACTAACAACCCAGTTAGGCTAAAGGAAGTGGTATACCCTTGTCATCTCTTAGGCTAGACATCCTGGGTCCTAATCCAAGCACCACCACTTTCTAGCTTTGTGATCTGGGCCATTTATTTCACGTCACTGGCCTAGGTTTCTTTACCTGGAAAATGTAAAAAATAATAGTACCCCCCTCATATGGTCATTTCAAGAATTGAATAGATAACTACCTGTAGCTGGCATAGAGATGTTTAATTTTTACTACAGTTCCCCTAGAGAAGTACCTTCTTCCTTCAATCTTAGTCTACTTGGCTGGTATACACATGATGTATCTAATCGTCACCTTCCCTTCTCCCAGAAGGCTGGATCTTGTGATCTGCCCCACAGTGTCCAGCCTCTACTTTCACGAGACAGATTGCAATTCCCAATCCCCAGTACTACAGTACAGATATCAGCATGAATCAGGACCTCCTTTCACCACCTTTCCCCTTTTCCCTCTTGACCAATCCCCCATTCCCAGGTCAGACACTTACCATATTTTCTTAAGCACAGGTTTACTCTATCAGTTTAGATACTGTGACTTTAATAGCTGACTGCCCTAGCTCCGTAGATGAGTTAGTCCTTGCAGCACTGGCTTCTCCAGCAAACCTCTTTTCCAATTATTGCATCAATGAAAAAGGTCAACCTGCTGTTATTGTTGTTATTGGTATATGTCTTACTCACCTATACAATTAGAGGTTTCTTGAGAGCAAAGACTATGGAATAATAATCTTTGAATTTCCCAGACCTAAACACATTTTTATTTTTGATTAAGCTGACAGATGAAATGAGTCACATGTGACTCACAGTTGAGTACCAATCAGCAAAAATAGCTTTCTGTTTACCACCCATTCCCCAACCACTGGTACTAAAATACAAACACTCACAAATTTATCCTTGCCTAGAATTATGAGTTTTATTTTTTTATTATTATTTAAAAGTTTAAAATGTTTTTAATTTAGAGAGAGAGAGAGAGAGCATGTGAACAGGGGAGAGGGGCAGAGGGGGAGTGAGAATCTCAAGCCCAATGTAAGGCTCAATCCCACGACCCTGGGATCATGACCTGAGCCGAAATCAAGGGTCAGACGCCTAACCAACTGAGCCACCCAAATGAGTTCTTAAATTACTGATACCACTATAGTTTCCTCAGGTTTTCATGACATATCTTTACATTACCTTACCTTAGTTATTTTAATGTA
Organism: Prionailurus bengalensis; assembly: GCF_016509475.1. Lineage (NCBI taxonomy): Eukaryota > Metazoa > Chordata > Mammalia > Carnivora > Felidae > Prionailurus > Prionailurus bengalensis. The sequence continues at coordinate 52,257,769 of NC_057358.1, read as the reverse complement.
CTAAAGTGTGTTCCATACAAAGCTTTTTGAAATTATTTAAAAATACAGTAATAATAATCAATATAGGCACATTAGTGCTTTTCAGTAACACTTATTATACTTAGTATACCATAAGCTTTCAGAGCCTACACTTCAATACTATGAAATTATGCTGCATTCAACAAGAGACTTCAAATATTTTTTAAAAATAACAGATACTGTTGTTCTGCTTCATTTATTCACATGCTTCTCCTTTAATCTGAGCTTAGTGCTAAATTTAACTTGCTTGATACTCTAAGTCAAGTTCAAGTGTAACTCATGCCAATATTGGTCTGTGGCTATTAAATATTCTATCATCCTTACAATAAAATAAAATAAAATCTCAAAAAATATTCTATCATCTTCTATTTTCTTAGAGGGAGGTGCTCATTGTAACCTGACATTTTCCAAAGTATTAAAGAAGTAAAATTGATCTGTTTCTTTTTATGGTTACTACAAGACACCTACAAGATTTAACTCTCTGCCTTTCCATGTGAAATATACAAAACTCTACAAAACAGTGTGGTTCAGAACCCTGACTGTACACTATAAATCTGTGGAGATATTTAAAAATAGATCCCCCGGTCCCAAGCTAGCAGGCTCTGATTTGGTTAATCTCTGGTGAGCCCAAGTTTGAAGTTGTTGCTGATGATTTTAGAGGACCCATAGTGAGTAAGAAGCACAGCCCAAGGAATCCTTCCTTCCCTAAGAGAAAACGTTGTATGTCAAAGATCTATGTAAGACATATGTTGGTACAGATTTAAAATATGTATGTGTCATCTATAATCAGTCACCTAATTGAAATAACTTACATAACCAACATATTAAGTTTTTTTTCTTAATTTGAGAGAAAGGGGTGGGGGAGAGAGGTAGAAGGGGAGACAGGGAGAGAAAGGGGGGCAGAGAGACAGAGAGAGAGGGGGGGGGAGGGAGGATGAGAATCTCAAACAGGCTCCACGTTCAGCACTGAGCCAGATGCAGGACCTGATCCCACAATGCTGGGATCACAACCAGAGCCGAAATCAAGAGTCAGATGCTCCACTGACTGAGCCACCCAGGCACCCCACTAACATATTTTAAATCATCATTGTACTGCCTAGGTCTTTGAAAATATAATTGCAATAATCACTGTCAATTTTTTTTCTCCCAAATGATCAGTCCTTATCTTGGTGATTTTTTAAAATAATCTTTCAGGCATAAATTTTTTTGTACATCAAAATAACAGAGTATATTCTAAATACCTTTAATCCTCAGTATCTGACCAAATCATTCCCTATCTGCTTGCTATCAATTTAAAGTTCACTTTCTGGATTAGTTTACAAAACAAATCCCCCTGTGTTTCATTATTATTTTTTGCATGTGGAGCACCCCAGATTTAATGCCTTAGCCCTGAGAATAACTCCCCCCTCTTGGGCTGAGGGAGGAGTTTTCTGCTGGGCCTGCAAAACAGTCTTGAGAATGAAAATGCCCTTGATGACTGTCAAATGACCTAGTCTTTCAGAGTAAAATTTAAATCCCAATGGTGATTTAAAGTCTATATTCAGCTGTTAAGCTCTTTTGGACTCAAACAGCAGACACACATAATAAATCTCAGAGCTGACAGTTTGAGATTTGCTTACTACCTCTGGCACTTCTAAGCTCTAAAAAAAAAAAAAAAAATTCATCGGCGTAACTGCACTCTGATACAAAGCCTAAAACCAAGTATAACATCAACTAGATGGGGGAAGAAGGAGGCTGAGAGACTTTTGCTTAAATACATGCCATGTTTTCATATAAATTTTTCAAGTACATTCTACCTCATTTGAATTATATTTTTCTGTATCTCCTGCAAAAAAAAAAAAAAAAATATATATATATATATATATACACACTATTTTTTTCCAAATAAGAGTCTGAATTTCAACACTCCTGAAATTAACTTGCCTGTTACTACTTCAACAGGCCCATCCCTCCCCCATACACCAGGGAAAAACCTATATCCTGAAAAATCTATATTTAACTAACCCTTCATTCATTTGCAATGCCAATTGTTTTCCAGATTCCCGTCCAGTCTTTAGCAGATGCATAAATTTATAAAATCGTGATCAGAGGTGTGTATCAGAATTGTTTCTTCTGTTTCAATATAAATATTGTTAAGAAGAGGCCTTTAATAATAACGCAGGATATAAAAAAAAAAAAAGGAAAGGCATTCAAGAACAATTATACAAAACAGTCAATTTCATATCTTAAAAAATTTTATCCAAAAAACTGATTTCCCAGTGCCAAGGAATTAAATGTCTTCCTTTTAAAATGCAGTGTAATCATCAGAGTCCTAAAAATCTCTGAAGGAGGCAATATGTGCCTGTAATTAAAAATTTCCCTCCTCCTAAGTATTTGGTTTCTATTCCAAGTAAGATATGTAAGATATATGCAGATTTCTAGATTTCAACTAGATTAACATGTACCACCACCAATCACTATAAATAATTTTTCCTTTTTTAAAAAAGTCATTAATTTTAGCCCATTTTAGCCCATACCTCCTCCATAAAGATAAAGAAACTAACACCCAGATGGGCAGATGCCATGTGATTCTGCAGTGCAAGGGAGGAGTTAGTTACCACCTTCTGCACTGGATGGGGCTACATCAACCCCAGATCCCTCTATCTCCCCAAAGAGAAGTGAGCAGTCTCCAAAAGCTACTGATTATTACCATACCACCTTTGTACAACATCATCACAATTTACTTCATTACATGGACTTTGTAACTTCAATCATGAAAATTAAGAATAAAATTAACTACCCACTTGGAGAATGTGCTTAAGCATTCTACCACATGTCACGCTTCACAGAAACCACACTGTTGCAGTCTGTTTCTCCAGGTCCGGATTTCCTTGTTTTTCTATAAATTGAGTATGCTGGCCTAGTGTTAAATAATCCCCAAATATGTTACTGTCTTCAACTAATGATGGGATCAGTTTGACGTTTCAGCTATTTCTGCTGCACTGACTTGGGAATAATGACTTCTGAACAAAATGTAACAACTGAAAATCGAACCAATTTCTGTTACACTTTTATAAATACCTGGTTTGCTAGCAGTGCTTCCTCAAGTCTCTTCATGTCACAGGCACATAAAGTAAATGATAATACTTGGGCAGCACACTGGAGACTGCCAGAGGTGGGTGTAGGGGAGTTCAATGGCTCCTGAAACCTCATCATGGCTGTGTGCCATAGCTGTGTGCTAGAGTAGGAGGTGATGACACAATCACAGACTCAACTGCTGTAATAAATGACATGCTCACTTTCAAACAGAGCCTGTATTTCTAGGGTTAACTCACAAAGCTATGCAATTAGTCACACACAAACTGATCACCAGCACTGGCTAACTCACTGAAAATTAACAATGGCAGCAAAATATTCCAAGCACTGGAAAGAGAAATCAAGCATTCTCTTCCTGAGAAACATCGTGGAGCTCTGAATGTATTGATTAGCCAGAGTGGGAGATGAAGGGCCTGGGTACTGGGATTTCAATACAAAGCTGATCTACAGGACAAGTGTCTAATTCCCCTCACCCATAGTTTCCTTTTCTATCAAATAGAGCCAGGATCATCTTCCTTATTGGGTTTCTCTGAGGATTAGAGATAAGAAACTTGGTTTCTACCAAGCATATCTGGTACTCAAAATACACTCAAAAAGCATTACTGTAGCCACTGGTACTATTTTGTGTGCTTTATCATTTACTTAACTATAACTTATGTATCTTTTTACAAGTACCTTCCCAGTATCTGTGTTCCATATTTTTAAAGGCCACATAATATTCTATCTTGTAATCTCATGGTTTAGTCAACACGAGTCAACTGCTGGAGATTTGTATTACAATCATTTTCTACTAATATGAAAACTTTTTATTTCCTTAGCATCTAGATCCAGAAATGGAACTACAGAGTCAAAGAATATAATTATCTTTATGGCTTTTGGTAAACATATTTATTTCTTAGAGATCTATCTTCCTAAATGAAGACTTGGGTGTAGAGTTTGAGTTGGGTTGAATCTGATTGATTTTGAAAATTTGCTAGTTCTAGCTCAATCACTTTAACTAAATCTTAGAACTAACAATGCTTTTTAAAAAGAGAAATTAAATTATAAAGAAATCAAGAGCAAGCTTTTCAAAATTATTTAAAAATAAGAGACGATTTCCTCAGTTACAAAGCAAAATCATTTTAACAATGAACACACGGTTTTAAAACTTTTAAACAAAAACAACATATATACAACATAGACTGTGTATATATCTTTCTTCACAAAATACAGATTTAAAGTGAAAATGAAAGCCTCCTCTGCTCCATCCTTGATATTTCTTACCAAAACTCAATAAAATCCAAAAGTCATTAACATTTTCATTTGTATCCTACTAGAATCTCTACACAGAAAAAGCTTAAATATGTAGATCTTTATTAGTACACAAACTGTAAAACTTGATTTTTTTCCCTCTTAGTAAACCTTGATTTCAACACATTCAGATCTACTGCTACATATATTTTTTTATTGCTCTATAATTTAGATAACTAGTTCATTATTAAATGATACTTGAGCGATTATCAGTTTTCACTGGGTTTTTTATGTGTGCGTATAAAACAAAACTTCAGCAAGTTGTACATACATCACTATAATATAGATGAAAATTCAACCTCATATTAATTAATACTATGATATTTGTAGGACAAGGCTGCAGTTATAGACCTGATGAGACAAAAGGGTATGAGCATTTTATATTTCACTATTTTCACCATGTTACATTCTTATCAGTAGTAAAAGAGAGTGACTATTTCCCTCTACCTTCACTAATGGGAGGTATTACCACACTTGAAACTTTGCCAAGCCCCTAAGCAAATAAGAGATCTCATTCTAGCTGGCTTTTTTGCTTTTAAGTGTCTTTCTGTATTTCCTTTAGTGTGAGCTGACTTTCCTTGTTCCCATCTTTTATTCATTTTCTACTAGCTTGCTCATTATTTTCTTCCTGGGAATCGTATGTTTTTATTTAATTAACTTATTTAAAATTTTTGAGTTTCATTCATATTTGATCTAAAATGTTAACTTGAGGGGCACCTGGGTGGCTCAGTTGGTTAAGCGTCTGACTCTTGATTTTTGGCTCAGGTAACGATCTCAAGGTTTGTGGGTTTGAGCCCTGCCTCAGGCTCTGCCCTTACAGCACAGAGCCTGCTTGGGATTCTGTCTCCCCCTCTCCCTACCTCTTCCTCTCCCCCACTCGCTGTCTCTCTCTCTCAAAATAAACATTTTTTAAAAAATAAAGTTTCACTTAAAAAAAATGATACAATGTAACCTTAAAAGCAATTAGGGAGTTTGACATTGACCTCAATATACTCTGTGTCTATAATCCTGGCACATCTTTTCCATTATTCTTTAATTTTTTTCACACCTTTTGCTTCTATGTTTTTCCTTAAATTTTTAAATTTGAGGATAGTTGACACAATGTTACATTAGTTTCAGGTGTACAACACAGGGATTCAACATCTCTATACATTACGATATGCTCACCTCAAGTGTAGCTACCATCTGTCAACATGTAACACTATTAAAATATCATTGACTATAGGGCATCAAATATTTTAAAATATTTCTAATATTCAACATTATGCAATAAAAGTTACAAAAATAAATCTGAAACCTGGCTGTAGTTTCCTTGTTATCTGAATCACTTATGAATACTTTCACACTCCCTCTTGTCCAGTGGAGATGAATGCATGTATATTTGTTTTTATATTAAGCATAAATCTATTGTAAACATCAATAGATGTGGAAGGAGCGAACAAGAATATAGCATCATACAGGTAAAAGGTTAAGAGGCCAGGGCCATCTAATTCTGGTCTCAACTCTGCCACAATAAGCTGAATGATCCATCAAAATATTAGCCCTTCAATCGATAAAATGAAAAAGTTGGGCAAAATGATCCCTAAAATTGCTTCCTGGTATAAATCCTATGAGTCTAAGAGGTTTCAACATTTTTCTTAGCACTATGAAGAACTTACAGTAGGACATAATGAAATAACTTGATTATTATACTGTAAAAATATAAATGATAAATATAATCAAAAAGTGTATTTTTTAAAAATAAAACTAAACAATAATATAACAAGATTATCAACATGGTAATAATATCCAGGTTTCTTAAGACATTTGATTTTCTAAGTCCTCAATATAGGAATAAAATATAAACCTACTTAAGGGCCCACTGCTATTAAAAGCTTCTTTTTGTTGGAATAATATCATGCCACTTATTGGCATTTATGCTATATTAATTTTCAACTCTTGCTTTGTTTTATTTATTTTTGAGAGCAAGAGAGACAGAGCATGAGCAGGGGACGGGCAGAGAGAGAGGGAGACACAGAATCCAAAGCAGGCTCCAGGCTCTGAGCTGTCAGCATAGAGTCTGACATGGGGCTCGAATTCATGGACTGCAAGATCATGGCCTGAACTGAAGTCAGATGCTTAACTGACTGAGCCACCCAAGGGGCCCCTATTTGTTTTTTAAAGTTTATTTATTTTGAGAGAGGGAGGGAAGAGGAGAGAAAGAAAGAGAGAGAGAACCAGTGGAGGAGGGGCAAAGAAAGAGATGGGGACAGAGGATTCAAAGTAGGCTCATGCTGACAGCAGTGAGCCCAATGCAGGCTCAAACTCACAAACTGTGAGATCATGACCTGGGACGAAGTCAGTCGCTTAATCGACTGAGCCACGCAGGTTTCCCTCAACTCTTGCTTTAAATGAGATACATCTGTAAATCAAATTAGACTTGTATTCAAGTTTACATCCCTGAGCTCCCACCCATAAAATCAGCTGAGATTTCTGATCAAGTCTTCGTGTTTATATTCAAGAAATTATAAAACCAAGTCACCTTTCTGCCATTTGAAGAATTATTTCAGGGCCATGATGCCTACGCTTATTCATTTTATACTTTTAAAAACCGTGTTTAAGAAAAAACTGTCTCAAACACAAATTTTATGTAGGCGAAAAATCATTGCTATAGCAACAGTAGCTTTAGTTTATGAGAACTGAAAGGTGAAAAATTCACATTTCCAACACTTAAAACTTAACTATTTGATTTTTGATGGCTGATGGCATAGGGTGGTAGCTCCTGACCTTTCAGCACTACTATCATTAACTGGATCCCAATGAGACTTGGCCAAACTCAAAGCCTTAAAAGATAAAACACGATGCTTTCTTTAATGATAAGATTAATTAATATAATTCAAACATTTATTATTTAGACCATCCCCCAGGCTGTTCTGCTCTTCTGCCTCCCTGTGTTCCAGGGAACCAAAGGAGTTACTGGGACAGTAACAGCCTCAAATGGTGAGTGATCTGCATATCTCTGAGGTCTTCCAGCTAAAACAACAACAACAACAACAACAAAAAACACCACTAGCATCATGCCATTGCACTGGTCCCAGCTAGAACTGGCATCTCCAAACTTAACTGTGGCTGGTTCCAAGTATGAAACATGATCATTTCCTTACTATTCTGATGGGCACAGGTTAAAAACTAGCAACAAAAAGAAATTAAAACAGTATTTTTCCATAAACAGATGGCAAAATTTGTGAGTATATGTATACAAGAAAAGGAAATGAGGATCAATTTTGAAATACTTTTTCCCATTCTAATGCCTAGCTGCAAAACATATCCCTGGCACAAGGGGAATGATCACCACTAATAACTTAACCCAATAGCACATGACCCACTGAATATGGTAGAGTTATACAATGTTCATATAAATCTGTAATAATATATTCCTGATTCCGCGCTTTACCAGCTGTGTGACTATGGCCAATTTATCTAAGCCTCAGATCTCTCATCTGAAAATATGCTTTTTTTTTTTTAATTTTCTTTTTTTAACCTTTATTTATTTTTGAGACAGACAGATCATGAGCGGGAGAGGGGCAGAGAGAGAGGGAGACACAGAATCCGAAGTAGGCTCCAGGCTCCAAGCTGTAAGCACAGAGCCCGACACGGGGCTCGAACCCACAAACCGTGAGATCGTGACCTGAGCCAAAGTCGGATGCTTAATCGACTAAGCCACCCAGGTGCCCTTGAAAATATGCTATTTTATAGTTTGTTATACAGATCAAATAAGTTAATATATGTAAAGCATGGAGAACTGTCAGTGGCACATGGTTAAACACTTAATAAAGGGAATAGTTACCTTCATTGTTCAGTTTTGAGTCATTCTAATAGGGATGCAGTGGTACCTAACTGTGGTTTTAATTTGCACCTCTCTCAAGACTATTGATGACTATTGAGTATCTTTTCATGTATTTATTTATTTTTTAATGTTTTATTTATTTTTGAGACAGAGCATGAACGGGGGAGGGTCAGAGAGAGAGGGAGACACAGAATTTGAAGCAGGCTCCAGGCTCTGAGCTGTCAGCACAGAGCCCGATGCAGGGCTCGAACTCACAGACCCTGAGATCATGACCTGAGCCGAAGTCGGACGCTTAACCGACTGAGCCACCCAGGCGCCCCTTCGTGTATTTATTTTTAATCTGCATATCTTCTCTCTTGGTGAAGTGACTTTTCAAATCTTCAGCCCATTGGATGGTTTGTCTTCTTATTGCTGAGTTTCAAGAGTACTTTATGTTATTTGGATATAATTTATTTGTCAGATATATGATTTGCAAATATTTTCTCCCATTCAGTTGCTTTTCTTTCTGTAACAGTTTTTCACACAGCAAAAAGTTTTTAACTTTCATCAAGTTGAATTTATTACTTTTTTTTCTTTTTGCAGATTATGCTTTTGGTGTCATCTCTAAGAAATTTCTGCCTAACTCAAGATCACAAAGAGTATCTCCTATGTTTCCTTCTAGAAGATTTATAGTTTTAAATTTAGGTCTATGATCCATTTTGAGTTTTTGTTTTTGTTTTTTTAAAGTAAGCTCCACAGCAACGCAGGGCTTGAACTCATAACCCTAAGATCAAGAGCTGCATGTTCCACTGAGCGAGCCACCAAGGTGCCCCTTTAGTAGATCCTTTTGTTGTTGTTGTTGTTTTTAAGACTTTTTTTTTTTTTTTTTAAGTAATCTCTATACCCAATTTGGGCCTCAAACTCGCAACCCAAAGATCAAGATTGCATGCTCCGCCAACTGAACCAGTCAGGTGCCCTGAGTTTTGAGTTTTATGTAAAGTACAAAATGGGTCAAAGTTCTCTCTTTCTTCCATGGGAATGTCCAACTGTCCCAGAAGTATTTGTAAAAAAGACTAACCCTCTCTCCATTTCAATACCTTTTCACTTATGTGCTGAAAACAATGACCTACCGTGTATGGTATGGGCCTATTTCTAGATTCTGTTTTGTCACAATCCCCACCCTCCCCAACCCCAGCCCGACTATCCTTTCTCTGATGCCACAATGTCTTGATTACTGTGGCTTTCAGTGAACCTTCAAATCAGGCAGTATGAGCGTTCCTACTTTGTTCTTCTTTTTAAAATACTCTGGCTACTCTGTAAATAAACATATAAATTCACATAAATTTTAGAAGAGCTAACCAGGCCTTCTTAAGCAGGGCAAATTTATACTTATAAGCAGCTATTCTTACAGGGTGTTGTTGGAACTCATAGCTAATATAGTGTCTCTTCATCATTACATTAAAAGAAATGCTAAAATCTTCCCAGAGGTAGATGAAGGAGCTGATGATCTCCATGTTTCCCAAATTGTGACAGAATTTAAATACTCATTCCCTAAACTGATTTCTTCTTAATCTCAGTCTTTTCAGAGATAATGATGTCACAGGCCTCACCTATAAGTAAAGCTGTTTTTCTGTGGCATGTCCCCCATAAGTCAAGCCAGGCTGTTTGGGGGTTCTCTCTGGCATGGGGGAAGGGAAAGGCTAGGAAAAATATCTCTATCTCTATTCTAGTTGCTAGTCTCATTTTACGTCTCAAATTGCCAAAAATTTTCACTTAAGATTTTATGAGCTTCTTGCAACTGCCTTGTTAGCCAAAAGCCAAAGACATCGATCAGAAAGCAACAATAGTAACAGACTCCTAACTATGTAAACAAGGGTTTTACAACTGTGGTTTTGTAAAGTGTATGGGCTGGGCACAGTCATCCTCCCCGGTAATTCAACTACCTTCCCTGCTCATTTTAAACTGTAGTATGTAAGGAAAGACAACCAAGTTTACAAACATTATGTAGACTCCAGAAAGAAGGGATGATAAATTACTTATAAAATCATTACAGGGAGATTTTAATTATATTTTGTGCAGAAAGTTACTGATCTGCATTAACTGGGTTTAAAAGCCCAACAACATAGACAATCAGAGCCACAGATGTTGCCCCTTCCCTTTAGTTTGTTTACTGGAGGAAAAGGCTCTGTAAACACACACAACTGAAAATCAAAAAACACAAGAGAAAACCATTAAATTGCTCATTTAGTAGCTTTAAGGCCAAGTTTTAAATTAACCCCTATAAATACAAAATATGCCACCTCTGCTGGTCAGACTGGCTAGCCATCTTCCCATATTCCACTTCAGAGGTTAAGAACAAACCTTAACAGTGATAATTCAATTTCTGACCTGATTTTCCCACAATTTAATTAAGCTAAAGCCAACGACAAAGGGAAAAATGCTGTCATTAGAATCTTCCAATTTGCTACCTGACAAGTCTCCTTCATACAAGTAAAAGGGTTTTTTTGGTTTCTTAAAAATTATTTATTTTGAGGGAGCGGGGGAAGGGGGGGGGGGAGAGAGAGAGAGAGAGAGAGAGAGAGAGGGAGGGAGAGGGAGAGCAAGAGAGAATCCCAAGCAGGCTCCATACTCAGCACAGAGTCTGATGCAGAGCTCGATCCCATGACCATGAGATCACGACCTGAGCTAAAAACAAGAATCTGATGCATAACGGACTGGACTGAGTCATCCAGGTGCCTCTAAAAGTTTTTATGTCACTCATTCCTAAGCTTTCAACTCTTATTATTTGGAAACAAAATACTTACAGAAACTTCAATACCCAAGCAGAGGTATAGTACTGGGTTTATTTTTTTAATTTAAGGAAGAAAAAAAGAAACATTCCGGATTAGCCAGACACAAAAGAGGTTTTTTTTGATCACATAGCAAAGATCACACACTTCACTTTTAACAATAAATGAAAAGAGGCAAGAGCGGGAGTTCACAACACTGAGAGCAGGGTTTCTATTTGATCTTATTTCATAGTATTTTAATGCAGACTTGATACATACGCTACACTCTAAAATGGTTCACTCAGGCCTAGAGGTTGCTAGGGAGCTCTACAACAGACAGAACACACATAATTATAAATTCCTTTACATATTCCTTTTTCTTTACGTATAATGCTTAATATTCATTTCTTACCTCACACCACTGAGTGAGGAATGAGAAGATTATAACAGAAACAATCTACAAAAAGGAGCAGACTTTTGTGGGGAATGCTGAAATTGGCATATGCTATCCATGTGCAGGGGCCAAGGGTAAATGGAAAATCTCCACCTTCCTCTTAATTTTGCTGTGAACCTAACATTGTTCTAAAAAATAGTCTTTTAAATAAGAGGGGGGAGAAAGTTACACAACAGAAGAGAAAGAAGTACAAGTTATCAGCAATGGCCCAGAAAGATGCTCAGTCCAAGCTTTGTCTAAAAGACTGAACCCCAGTGAAATCTTGACCCAATTTTTACCCAGGCTCTTTCTCAGGCGCCACTGGTGTCCCTGCAGGATGCAGAAGACAAGGTCTGGAAATACCTGAATTGTATCAACACTTATAATCACCAACAAACTCACTAATGAGTTCTTCAAATTACATCCTTCTTGTATTTATACATTTTGTTTCACACTTTAATGTTTATGAAATTGGGTTCGTCTTAGATTCAATGTGTGCATTTTATGTCCTAGTTTATCTGTTGTTTTTCCCAACAAAAGTCTATATTCAAACCACTGGCACATCTTTCAAAGAGTCTCAGAAGACAATACGAAACTCAAGTCTACCACTGCTGGTCAGAGAAAGCCACGCAGCACTGACATACACATCATCGCTACCTGAATGGGTAAAGGCCAGAAAACGCTGGAGGCCCTCCCAGGACCAGGCAGAGAGGGAAGGCTCCAATTCCCTTCAATGTAATATCAGCAGAAACCAAGCAGGGAAGTGACACTAACTTCATTCATCTGTGGTGGCTTTAGTTTACAACCATCCTTTTTTTTTTTTTTTTTTTAATACTTGATAATCTTTAAATAGATCTTTACCGAGGTCCAAAGATAAAACTGAAAATTGATTTCAGTCAGCCTCCTGGGTCTAAACTAGCTGTACAACATTAGGAAAGCTGCTAAACCATTACTGATAATTCTTCTTTAAGGGTAAAAACGAGAAAGATGACATATGCTTTCTACGACTACTACCAGAATAAAATAAATCAAACCATTTGTTTTATCTTTGATAAACTAATTAAAAAATAATGATGGCACCTTATTATTCACATATCTACTATGTGCCAGGAACTCAATCAAAGTATATTACTTTAATCCTCTATGGCAGCTGTTAATCTCACATTACAGAAAAAGAAACAAGAAACTCAAAGAAGTTATATGGTTAGAATCAGGTCTGGGATTCAAAGTCAAGACTGGTTGATTCCAAAGATCTCTCTGCTTCACCAAGTTGCCTCCAGAATACTAACTTACTACTTTACCATCATTCATTTACCTTTAACTGAGTTTCTGTTTAGAACACATTCTTATAAGAAATCTCAATATTTGGTATTATCCACTACTAATATACTCTTTCCCTCATTCAAAGAGCTCTTTCTCACTGATGTTACCTGTAATACAGCATTATGAAAATCAGAATGTGTCGATATGTATGGGCTTGCAGGTGTGTGTATGGGGGAAGGAGAATGCATAGGGAGATGAAGAATTTTTGGTAAATTTAATATTCAAATAACAGAAAAGATACTGGTATCAAATTTTTATTTCTCCCACCCAAAAGAAACTGTTTTGCAGCTATTTCTCTGTAAATCACTGCAATAAACTGCCTTCAACTCAGAGTCTTGTGGTTTCTACAAATGTACTTGCCACAATTGATTTGTTTCATCTATGGCATAAATAAGGTATAACTAACTCACTTTGGCTGTACAAACTCTGAAGTTTATTTTGTATTAGAATAGCCCATTTACACATAAAAGAGAATATTTTTTTCCCCCACCAACAGAATCCAAATACACGATTTTAATGAAAAGTTAAGTCTCAAAAAACCTTACATCAGCCAAGGAGAATAATGAAGAAAAATGGCAGCCAGGAGATGGTTCCTTCTGTTCATCTAAAACAGCTTATATACTGAAACCAATCTAAAGGTTGTCTCTATTCAAAACACACAGCTTTAATGGATTGACACCGTAGTTCAAAGTAATCAAGAAGTCCTTCAGTGGTTGGGTGGGGTGGAGACAAATTGAAACTTTCAACTAGAAAGAACTAGTATGAAGCAGTAGTCTCTCCATGAAAACTGTACAGTAGCCAGTTTTACACTAGAACAGTAACACAGCCTGCAGTGAAATACGGAATTAATAATGACCACAAAGAACCCATGCTACCATGGATGCTTACAGCAGATTGACAACTAGGAAAATCTCCAGCCATCCAAAGACAGAAAAGAGCCATTTCAAGAATTGTGTCATTTTCCCCAACAGTACTTAGCTTCCCTCCATAGGGAAGTTGACCCAGGGATGAGAGTTTTTCTGGGGGTTTGCAACAAAATGTAAAAAAAGAAAGAAAGAGAAAAAGAAAATGAGGAAATCAAGCTCTGTGGAGTTGACAAGATCAAAGGGACATGTAGTAGATATTACTTGGGGAGGCTCACCATCTCATGATTCTCCTGACACTTAGAGGAGCCCCCCCCCCAAATATGTCTGTGCTTATTAAGCTGAAGCATGAGAAACTGCTTTTTCTTGAGGCAAAAACCGTCCAATTAGCAAATTAATATGGCTCAGTCTACTACAGATGGCTCTATCCTCCCATCCATCAAGCAAATCAGATTCTCTCTCTTGGGAATTTGACACTTGAGTGACAATATGGTCACAGCTGTGTCACCCTGATGAAAGCACTCTAGGGAAGGTTCAGAAGCTCCCAGTGCTCAAGGCACTAGATTCTTGCTCTGTGCAAAATTTAGCCATGCTGCAATTCCTTCAAGATTGCAAGCTCCCCAAGAATCCTTTCAATAACGAATTTTAGCAAATAACTTCTTTTGATGAAGTGTGACTTAATTTCTATCTTTGCAACCAAAGGAATCTTAACAAACACCGTGAGCCTAGGAGGTCAGACAGGTGGTTCCACCAGATCCTTGAATTACCAGTCCAACACCCAACTTTTTTTTCTGTTGTTCACAAAACCTGAGCATGATTGCTGATTAAGCAAAGTATATCAAGCAAGGAAGAAAGGTTTCCCTTTTCTTTTTTTATTTTCAGAAGCCTTATAATTGCTGCAAATATACAGACTTGCTCAAGGCATATTCTGTAAACTGAGAGAGAAAATTATATTAACAAAATGTCTATCAGGATTCAAGGACTTTGGTTATTTTCAATAGCAACTTTAATAGTGACATATGCTATATAAATTAAAATGATATAAAGTGTTCATTAAAAAAACAAAACAGTTGGGGCTCCTGGGTGGCTCAGTCAGTTAAGCGCCCGACTTCGACTCCGGTCCGTGAGTTCGAGCCCTGCGTCAGGCTCTGTGCTGACGGCTCAAAGCCCGGAGCCTGTTTCAGATTCTGTGTCTCCCTCTCTTTCTGACCCTCCCCCGTTAATCCTCTGTCTCTCTCTGTCTCAAAAATAAATAAACGTTAACAAAAAATTAAAAAAAGAAAAACAGTACCTGGTTATTGCAATCTCAATTCCCACTAAAAAGAATCGATTTCAGTTTCAATGGGCACTCAGCTGGGCAGGTATACTACCCCTCCCCCGTGAGGCGTATGAGAAGGCACAAAAGGCACAGGAAATAGAGTCAAATGGAGCCTCATGGAAATTAGATGGTAAACCTATAACTGGCCACTAGCTAGGAATATGGCGAGGATTTTCCAAATATAAGAGCCTATCACATCCTCTGAGCCAATAAAAAGGACTTACTTCACCTTCTCCATGATATAACTGCTAATGCTTAGTGATGCTGCCTTGTTTAAAGCAATGTGGCTTTCTCTGCTTCAAATGGCCCAGAGAACTAATACTTTCTACCTTGCTCCATTGTAATCATTAATTATTAAGGATATTTTAAAACACTTGGTAAGAGTTTTATATATATTCACATAATCCTATATACTAAACAACAACAAAAAATTAATGCTGTTGGGACAACTAACCAACATTTGACAAAAAAAAAAAGTTCTACATGCAAAACCATTTCTCAATGGACTAGAAATGTAAATATGAAGAATAAAAACATGAACATGTAATACAGCTATTTTTATAATCTAAGGGTTAACTGCATGTATGATACCAAATGCAGAAATCAAAAAAGGAAAAGGCTGATCAGTTTCACTACAACAAAACAAAAATGTCTCTGAAAATTAAAAAATGTCAAAATACAAATGAAAAACTTAATCAAAAATAGTAAGAAAATGATTAGTATGCCAAACAAAAATGGACACTGAAGGCAATTAACCTGGAGACCAGTATAGGAATGTGTATCAAAACTTTAAAAGGGGTGCTTGGGTGGCTTAGCCGGTTGAGTGCCCTACTCTGGATTTCAGCTCACGTAATGACTGTGCAGTTGAAGGGTTCCAGCCCCACGTCAGGCTCTGCACTGACAGTGTGGAGCCTGCTTGGGATTCTCTCTCTCGCCCTCTCTCCCACTCTCAAAATAAATAACTTAAAAAAAATAATAAGCCTTAAAAACAGGCTTGCTTTTTGACCCATCAAATTCTATTTTTAATAATTTACCTTACAAAAACAATTTTCTTATCAAGTATATTCACTTTTGCATTGTTAACAGCCAAAAAACCTAAAACAAACAAAACTACCATTAGCATGTTAAATTATAATTCATTCCATCTGTTCCATCAAGTAATGTACTGCCATTAGAAAACAGAAAGAGATCCATCCATATTCACTGACATGAAAAGATACATGAAAAGATACCATGAACTAGAATGATGGGAGGAAAAAAAACCCAGATTACAAAACAGCAAAAAATAATGTGCACAACAAGGCCCACTATCAAAGTACATTTTTCCTGGGCACAAAGGTAGACTATATTTCCACCTCCTATCTTTACTCCTAACATATGCACACTTTCGTGTGCCTTGTGATTGTGTTCTTTCTCTGCAACAGAAATATAAGCGTGGGTATAACCTTGGAGCCACAGGTTGAAGATGTCAGACACAACCCTGGCCTGAGTTCCTGCAAGAATGCAAGGAGGCCCCCAGCCAGATCCCAACCTGGAACACTAACCCCAGACTGCTGTGTGTGAGAGAAAAATAAACACTTGTTGTGTTTGTGCCATTTCACTTGGGCCTGTATTCAGTAGCTTAGCCTACCTACCCTAACCGAGTAGAAAATCAGCAGTTTCACGTTTTAATGAAATCTATATTCACATATAAATATTTTTGAAGTCTGGGAAGCTATGCATCAAAACTTATCTTTATGATATTTAACCCTACTGTTATGTTGCATGCAGCTGTGAACGATTCTTGTTGCTATACAGTATTTCATTATGTGCCCATGTCACAACTTACGTATCGACTACTGATGGGCACTTGGGTAATTCCATAGTTTTTTGCTATTATTACACAGCTATTCCATGAACACTCTTGTATATGTCTTTTGGTGAACATATATTCAAATTACTGTCAGGTACTAACCTAAGAGAGAACGACTGAGTCAGGATATGAGGTGTTCAGCTTTAGTAGATACTAAACAGTATTCCAAAGTGAGGGCACCAATTTGCACTCCCACCAGCAGCACATGAGAATTCCAACTGCTCTATACCCTCATCAACACTTTGTATTTTCTTACAGTTGCCATTCTAGAACTATACACTTTTAATTATTCTCTACATAAAATACTTTATTATCTAAAATTAAAGAAGTTTAGGGGCGACTGGGTGGCGCAGTCGGTTAAGCGTCCGACTTCAGCCAGGTCACGATCTCGCGGTCCGTGAGTTCGAGCCCCGTGTCAGGCTCTGGGCTGACGGCTCAGAGCCTGGAGCCTGTTTCAGATTCTGTGTCTCCCTTTCTCTCTGCCCCTCCCCCGTTCATGCTCTGTCTCTCTCTGTCCCAAAAAATAAATAAAAAACATTGAAAAATAAAATTAAAGAAGTTTAGTTAAGGGGCACCTGGGTGGCTCAGTCAGTTAAACATCCCACTTTGGCTCAGGTCATGATCCCACGGTTTGTGCGTTTGAGCCCTGTATCAGACTCCACGCTGCTTGGGATTCTCACTCTCTCTCCTCTCTCTGCCCCTCCCCCACTCATGACCTCTCTCTCTCAAAATAAATAAATAAACTTAAAGAAGTTTAACTGCAGTTTACCTCTACAGTGGAATAACGTGATTTCAAAACTATACATATAAAATGTGTTCTTAATGATTTATATAATGTCTAGAAAACAGTAAAAGAAAAGAGTTGCAACTGTGTAAAATGACTGTTACAGACATTTGAAATCTGACCTTCCTTTAAAGAAAACTATTCTCCTGATGCCTGTAATTTACTTGGAAACACTGCAGGGGATCTGAAGTCAGAGTTCTTGGGTGAGGGTCCTGTTTCCGTGACATACTGTGCAGCATGAACTTGAGCTCTAACTTCTCTAACCTGCCACTTCTGACCTCTGACCCGGATCTGCAATTTCGTAAATCTCTCTGGGCCTCATCCTCAACTCTAAACAGAGAACATAAGGGGCGCCTGGGTGGCTCAGTCGGTTGAGCGGCCGACTTCGGCTCAGGTCATGATCTTGCGGTCCGTGAGTTCGAGCCCTGCGTCGGGCTCTGTGCTGACGGCTCAGAGCCCGGAGCCTGTTTCAGATTCTGTGTCTCCCTCTCTCTGACCCTCCCCCGTTCATGCTCTGTCTCTCTCTGTCTCAAAAATAAATAAACGTTAAACAGAGAACATAAAAGTTCCAACACCTCATGAAACTGAAAGAGAAATAAATGGATGCACATATGCAGAACACTCAGAACAGTGTCTGACATGTATGCATTTGCTACTCATCAGTGCCACTGCTGCTGCTCCTGTCACCACCGCCCCAACCACTATGAGTCTCACTATCTAACAGAAAAAAGAAAAGAAAAAAAAAAAGAAACCAATTAATCATCAGAAGGCACGATGACACTTGCACCTTGATACACCCTAGCTTATTCTCTGAAACTGACAGTGGATTATCTGAGACCAAGTGGCCACAGAGCTAGAGGTCTCAAGCACCCTTCACTTTCACGTACTTCCAAGTAGACTCAGGGTCCTTTGCAAGGCCGATGGAGAGATAAGCTTCCACTATGCAAATCCCAAATACAAAGCACAAAGATGGTGAAATATGGGCACATTTTATAACTGAAAATTCATTAAAATGACATTTGTAATAGCTTACTGGATTTTCCTACACCCATTCAGGCCTGTCTAGTCTCTTCTCACAGGATGAGTTTTTCAAAACAGAAATGTGATCTTAGATCCTGCTCTGAGGATAAACACAAACATCTTAGGCCATCCTAACATGGCTTTCACGGTCCTGCTTGGAATGACCCTGTAACCTACTTCTCCTCCTCAGCTTCCTTCAGATTTCTCTGTCTACACACTCCAGATACACAGGTCTTCCTTGAGTGCCACAAACCCACCATGCTTCCTCTCTCCATGGGGCTTTCTGGCAACCACTTCCTCTGCCTGCAAAGACCTGCCTTTCCCTCTTCGCCTGGGTAATTGTCATTTATCCTATGGATCTCAGTTCAGTCTACTCCCCCACAGACTAGTCTTATGACAATGTGCATCTCTCTTCACTAAGCTTATCACAGTTGTAGTTTACAGTGATTTGTGTGACAGCTGATTTAAGGACAGTCTCCCTCACTGACATGAAGATTCCACGTGGACATCTGTGTCTGCTCACCACAGTAACCCCAGTGAAGGACACACTGGATAAAGGACAGGCTGAATAAACATCTTTTGGTTGGCTGAATGAATACAATGAAAGGAAGAAATGAAATAAAAAACTGGAGTAACACAAGTCAAACCAACAGGGAAAAGACAGGATTTCAAAACCTTTCAGCAAACTAAGAACCACAAAAAAATTATCTCAGCACCAAGACAGAATCTGCCCAGTAGCCATGTTTCCAAAGCAAAAAGGAAATAGAGGCCTTAGAAGACTTGGAGAGTCTTCTGTAAGATGAAGCCAACGCCAAAAGCAAACCTTCTTCCCGCATAGTTTCCTAAGTCAAATAAGGTACTGCATCTGTTGCCACTTTTACACATTTTGTAAGTATTTGTAAGCTACATTCAGTCCACTCCTTTTGAAAGACACATTCTTTTTAGCTCTCCTTGGTTCCCAGAAGAATCTGAGATCAAATTACTGTTCCAAGGCTACCCTATATGCAAAGTATGGATTGCAAAATGGGAAACAATCCTAAACAGATGTAACAATTGGGTAAGCAATGAGGTGGGAAAGGTGGGGCTTGGGTGTGTGAATAGTATCGTTTTATTAATGAATACAGCGAGTGGGTATTATCTGCTGGGGGTTAAATATATGCTAGCAACTTCTTTTACTTTTTATTTTTTGGTAGTGGAAAAATAATATATAGAAGAGAACTTTGAAAGTCAATGACTCATGGGGCACCTGGGTGGCTCAGTCAGGCGTCCGACTTCGGCTCAGGCCATGATCTCACGGTTTATGAGTTCGAGCCCCGCACTGGGCTATGTGCTGACAGCTCAGAGCCTGGAGTCTGCTTTGGATTCTGTGTCTCCTTCTCTCTCTGCCCCTCCCCCACTTGTGCTCTGTCTCTCTCTCTCTCAAAAATAAATACATGTAAAAAAAATTTTTTTTTAAGTCAATGACATATAATAATCTGTTAATTCCATTTAAAAACAATATAAGGCGGACCACACATTAACAGACAAGAGTCACAAAGAATGACAAATCAAAGGTCAAATGGTTCACAAAATTAGAAAAAAGAAAAAAAAAACCCAAATTTACATTGCTATGGTCACTACTATCTTCAAAAAGAAGCAAAGAAAAAGTGAAATACAGGTTGTTTTTTAAAAGTTCAGTTTATCATTATCTACATTAATAATAGTTACAAATGTGGAAACTTGATACTTAACTATTAAATTGCAGAGGCTACAGAAATTATGATCTGGAAGGTCTGTCTCCTGGACAGCTGACAGCCTTTGTATAGGCAAAGAAAGTCAAGCTCCTGGTTCACAACCACTAGTCAGCTGAGGTAAAATAGGACGAGTTTTGGGATGTGGCACACCATTTTAGGGGTGATACTCAGTGGTGCGTGCAAGTGTAGTACAAACACAAGGATCCTACCCAGGAAAAGACAGCCAGACCCTCAAGTGAAAAAGAGAGGCAAAAGCAGAGATAATGATGTAACACTGTTATCTTTTGCCATTTGGATATAAAATGTTAGGTACGAGACATTTAGTACCACGAAATATTTGTGTAACTGCAATAGGTTTCAATGAGGTCAGTAACACAAGGAGTAAGCTAGATAAAATTAAGTCAAGTGTTAAATTTAGGTTAAACTCTCTTCAACCCTGATCTAATTTTGAACTTTTTTTTTCATGTTTTAGCATTTGAAAAGAATGGTTACTATTTTTTTTTTTTTTTGAGCCCACACACAATTTATTTTAGAAAAAGGAACATAGGAGAGATAGGAGAGACTGCATAGTGTTGCATCGAGAATAAGGATTCTGAAGCCAGATCCCAATGCTACCACTTATCATCTATGGGACCTTTAAGCAATCACCGTTCTCTTTGTGCCTCAGCTTCCTTCTGTATAATGTCAAAAACAATTGTATCTACTTCGTGATTACAAGGATTAAGTGAATTAGTATTTATAAAAGTAAAAATACCTGGAACATGGTATGCCTTATATAAGTATCTGTTAAATAACTATTTTAGTTTAATTAGGTTAAGTAGATTTATAAAATCTCATGTCATAAAACACATGAAAGAGTTTAAGTATATATTTTAAGAGGCCTAACTGCTAATACCTTCACAATAAATTCTATTAAAAGTGCCCATCTTTTACTGATTCAACTTAAAAGGAACGGCAACAAAAAAGCTATCACTTACTGAGTACTTACTTTGTACTATAACACACACTTTATGCTAACTAGCCCTTAGAACAATCCTATACATGTTATTATCCCCATTGACGGTTGAGGGAACAGATTCCAAGAGGTTAAATGACTTGCCCAAAGACACAGCTAATCTCGTTAAAGCTGGAATTGAAATCCCAGTCTTTCTGATTGCAGAGTCTGTCTTCTTAATCGTAAAATATCTTGTTCTAAAACTAGCTTTGTCATCTACTGAGTTCCATGGTCTTTAAGTGCTTAGCTTAGTCATAAGTAGACTTTAAAGAGGTAGATCATCTTAATAAAAACTAGGTTTCTAAATAGCAGGTATTACAGAGCTTCTGTCTGATAAGCACACAGTAGTTTCACATCTCATAACTACTTCTAAAATCAAACTCACAACTGAAAAGATGATTGTGCTAACAAGTATCACAACACTAAGTTGAAAACGCTGGGTACTGTAATTTCAGAATATTACTTCTGAAAGGGGAGAAAGGAATTCTTTTATTTACTTCAATTTAAATTTATTTTATTTGGCGGAAGGAGTAAGATGCTGAGACTTGGGATGTGGACATCTGTGTCCATGCACAATAAACTCTGAATCCCCAGATGCCTGTGGAACCTCTATGACCACTTCTCCCTATGAAAAGATAATGCAGCCCCCTTGCTTCAAGATGATGAAGAAGCCTCTGCCTTGCAACGCAGCAGGGCCCCCTGAGTGGTTTCTGCTAAATAACTGAGGAGGAGTCCTTTTGTCCTGGCTAAATATTAATTTAACTGGTGTCAATACAACGCAAAAAAGTTGAGTGTTAAAATGAAAATATTTGAATCACATTTTTACATTAAATGGGCCATTTGTGAAAGTAAAATGTACAAATAATTATAATGGGGACATTAAATGTAATTGCCAATATTCCATTCCTTTTTAAAGGAAGTAAGGAAGAGGTAGGAGGAACAATGCAAAAGACAGTAAACCTCTGGCATCCAGGGCATGGAACAATCTCTGCTATTTTGGTGAATAATGGGGCAGCCATGTTTGGATTTACCCTAGATCATCCTGGTTAACCACTTATTCAGGATGAAATAAGGTTTCTTAGTTAAATCTAATTTCCTAGTCTGGAAACTTCTCTAGCACATGCACATACCAATGTTATAAGATTCTAGGACTCCATCACAGTGCCTCCAAAGTTAACCTTCAACAAATCTTTGCTAGTTAAAAGTTATTAAATTTTCCACACTTCTATATATTTCACAAAATTAAACATAGTTAAATAATGGTACTTGGGGCAATACTAATTACTTTCCCGTCTGTGAATCCTCTTTAAAATGGCTCACCGTATAACTATGATGTAAGTACATCCTCTTAAGTGATTTGTGTGTTTGAATAGTTTGACCATAATATACATAAGTTTTAGAGGATAAAAGATATTACAAGCCGCTAGGTGTAGGAAGTTCCCCAAAGTGCCTTCTGCAGAGAACCTGCCCAGTCTTGGTTACAGCACAGGCAAAACAGGTATTATGGGTTTCTAGTTTGAACTCTTTTCTATACTCTATACTTCAGACCTCATCTCTGAATGTCAAAGATTCTATCACTACCAATTTAAAGCTGATTAAGGATGGGGGTGAACGAAACACTGTCCAAAGATCTATAAAAATGATGTCTAGGATGCTAACATAAAACATTCCTATCCAAAAATAAGATTTTTCTGACCCAAGATTTACTCTATGAATTGAAAGGAAACTAGGGTTGAACAAGAAAGAAATGGGGTACTCATATCCTCAGTTTCAGCAGAGCTGGAAGAAGAGTTTCTCTTGGAAGAAAATATTAATAGTCACCTCTTTAAAACAGGGAGAAAAGGGGTCAGTTAAGGGTCTGACTCTTGGATTCAGCTCAGGTCATGATCACTTGGTCATG
The DNA here is from genome assembly GCF_016509475.1 of Prionailurus bengalensis. Taxonomy (NCBI): domain Eukaryota; kingdom Metazoa; phylum Chordata; class Mammalia; order Carnivora; family Felidae; genus Prionailurus; species Prionailurus bengalensis. Next base: position 52,234,593 of record NC_057358.1, on the reverse strand, counting down.
AGACTGAGCCCTGAGTGGGGTTCCGTGCTTAGCTTGGAGCTGCTTACAGTTCTTTCTCCTCTCTCTGCCCCTCCTCCACTCCCATGCACTAGCTCTCTCTCTCAAATAAATAAAACAGAATGGAAATGAAGTCAGGATAAAACTATATCTCGGTTTGAGTCGGCAGTTTCACTTTTTTCTAGAGAGGAGGAACAGGGTTGGTGGGTAACCTCTGCAGAGGTGATTACAGACCACTTAAGGGGCACTGGGTATTACTGGGGATCCAGATAAGACTTGGAAATTGGAGACCTTTAATGGCCCCAAAAGGCAGAGTTATTTTATTTTTCCCAAGAGAGAAGAACAGATAGGTGTGCAGCCCACAATGAAAAACTTGGGAGTAGAAAAACATGAACAAGAGGTCAACCACAGTTTTCCAGAAGACACTGAGACTCACTGGGCAAAACCCAGCAGAGATAACATTTCCAGGCACAGAGCGTCCACCTCAGACAGTTCACCAGAAAGTTGGTCAAAGACAAGTGGATTCAAATTATGGGGCCTGGTTAACTAGCTATGATGTTGGTCAAGCTGTTTTTTGTTTTTGTTTTCTCACTTGATTGTAATACCTGCCTTTATAAAGTTATTCTGTATATTAAAGGAGGTAATATATGAAAAGACTTAGAATTGTTTCTGACACTTCATAGGCACTAAATAAATATTAGGGTTTTTGGTTTTTTTCCTGTACAAAATGAGGACATTAGACCAGATGTAGAGTCCCATCCCACTGCACAATTATTTCTAGATAAATTTGTGTTGGCCACAACTCACTCTTTGAATTTTGTGAGCTACTTTTCATCACCAACACCAAAACTAATAATGATACCATCTTATGTTTGTAAGGTGCTTTGCAGTTTTAAAAGCGTTTACTTTCAATTACCCCATTCATTAGTCCTGACAACAACCCTCTGAGGTAGACAGAATAGTTAACTGCCATCAATTTGTGTACAGGAAACTTGAGAGGCAGGGAGATTAAATGACTTGTCCCTAGGTCAGTTTACTGTTCATTTAGTTATCTTTGTTCTGTAAAGTTGCTGAAGTTCATTTAAAAAAAGACAACCTGTCCCTGTATAGAAAATAGGCTCCCTTTGCTTTTATTTTTATAAAGCTGACTTACTTCTGATTTCATTCACAGCTTATTTTGCACTGTGCTTTAATTTGCCAATCATTTCACATGTCTTTCTAAAAAGGCACAAGTTAAATGCCAACCATAAGAGAAAATATCTAAAATCAAATACAGTATATAAAAGTACCTCGACTGGTGCCTGCTAACCCCCACATTTCTAAGATTTCCCCTGCATTCTATATGTACACGTATAATTTATTTCATTAAAGAGGGACTATAATTTTTAGATGAAGATGGCCACTAACTTGCTTTATCCCCTCCATGAAAATAGTACCCCAAGGAATCAGGGGGAGAATACAGGGATCTTGGGATGGAATTCAGAAAATCCATTAAGTTAGATGGAAGAGAAATTATTCTCTATCTTCACAGATCTCGAACTGAAATTTGGCATTTCCTTCAATTATGAATACAGATAAGTCACACTTATATTAGCAGCACTTCTCATTTTTATCACCAATAGAATTCAGATATTTTCTATCATATTATAGTCATTGCAGACATCTTAAAATATCATTTACATATCACCACTTCAAAATTACCAGTTATTAAACTCACTTCTAGATTTTATTACGTGTTAATAAAGAAGCATATATTACCATATTACAAATTGTTTTAAAATTACCCTCTCTATATTTCAATTTAATTGGCCTACTTTGAAACATAAATATTTGTGTGTATAACATAAATAAAACAGGTTAAGAACTTCTGTTTCAAAGGATGGCTTAAGACCCTGCCAGGGTGCCTGGGTGGCTCAGTCGGCTGAGTGTCTGACTTCGGCTCGGGTCATGATCTCATGGTTCATGAATTCAAGCACCCAGTCAGGCTCACTGCTGTCAGTGCAGAGCTCACTTCAGATCCTGTCTGCCCCCTCAGTGTCCCTCCCCACTCATGTTCCCTCTCTTGAAAATAAATATTAAAAAAAAAAAAAAAAAAAAAAAGACCCTGCAGAACTTCCCTCTTGATCCTCTACTTCAAGAGATTTCTTCTTCCCCAATTTTGCCTTCCTTCCCCCCTTCTTCCATCCTGCCTGGCTTCAAATACAAGGAACTCAGAAAGAGAAAGAGGTTTGTGGGAGAGTAAAACAAGTAAAACATATGGCTAATTCTGCATCCCTTTTCCTCTCTCTCCTCAGATACAGGCACCATGATTATTATTTGCATCCACAGCTTCTAAATTCATTTTTTCTCGTAAATTCTGAAATGTCCTTTGTTACCCTTTGCTCCTTAAGTCCTAACACCCAACATCAGTGATAAAATGTCTGGGGTAGTGTCAGAGTACCCTTATGAAATAGCTTTTTTAACATTCAAAGACCTATAATCTATGTGGCTTATATGACTGCTGGAACATGGTCTACTAAGAAAAGAGAAGATAGCCAGGATGGGGTGGGGGTGATTGGTAAAGGGAGGTGGACCATAGAAAGAGTTTTCATTTCTCATCTTCCTAGCAACTGGAAGGAAAGAAGGAATGAATAAGGAAAGCACATACACATATATTCACACCCGTAGAAACCACCACATGGGCTGTGAAATTGCTTCTGGGAAAGCAGAAGAAGTGAGACCGAATCCCTACTGGAAGTGAGCCAGGAAGACAAGATGCACTGGCTGAGTGAGAGAACAGTGAAAATGGAGGGCATGTCGGTTAGTTCTTAGTAGAAGAGTCAGCCAAACACCTAGGTCAAGACCACGAAGTGTCCAAACAGGAAGCTCAGGTTTGTTCATATTTATAGAGCTCTTCTCCCCAGCTTCCACATACCCAGAACAAAACTTCCAATATAGTATTCATATTACCAGAGGTGCCATGGCCACAGGAGCCATTTGCAGAAGCTAAGAAGAGAGGTCTCCATCGCATTTGCTTAAAAAGTGAGGGGGAAAGCAAAAAAATCCTTACAAGATTACAAGAGAGGGATGTATCTGTCCAAAGAAACACTGCAAATGAATTTAAGTCCTCCACTATTATCGATACTACACATCATGAGCTGGCCAGTTTGAGAGCAAATCTACTTCCACGATACTGTTTATGTGGGAAAACGTACTACAAGTTCTAAACAAATTATTATTACATAAAATCTGAGCATGACTCATGACAGAGAGCTACTTTTATTAATTACCCTCCAAGGTACCAAATGACAAATGTAACAGAAAACGAAGAGGTAAAAGTTTAAGAAAGGATGAAAACACTGAGACAGTGGTAAATATCTTTAAAAAGTGATACTGTGATATTCTACACAAACTTTGATTACACTTTAAATTATTAAAAACTAGGACACACATAGCTTAAGTCAAGTTTGAATTCAGTGTATTAATTTAACAATTTTTTAAAAATACATACAAATGGGCTATTCTCTATGGTATTCCCCTATAAAAACATTTTTTTAAGTTTATTTTGAGAGATAGCACGAGCACAAGTGGGGGAGGCACAGAGAGAGAGAGGGAGAGAGTCCCAAGCAGGCTCTACACTGTCAGCGTAAAGCCCAATGTGGGGCTCGAACCCATGAACTGCCTAGGATCATGACCTGAACCAAAACCAAGAGTTGGACACTTAACCAACTGAATCACCCAGGAGCGCCCAAAACATTTTTCAAGTAAATGTCTTCTTTTCCTTTTTCATTAACAAAACACATTCTCAATTAACCAGAAAATCAATATAATGAATAGCATTTACGTGACATAATAATATCCTATTCTTTTAAAAGCTAAAGCAAAAATTATGTAGTTATAAGGCATAGAAAAAAAAAACAGATTTTTTTTTGCCTTGTTTATTAGTAAAAATCAGCTTAGGAAAAAAAAAACCCTTGTTATTCTAACAATTAATGTTCAAATAAGAATATTTAAAACTCAAGTTAATGTAGTAACATCCTATTACTCCCTGAACATACTGGGATGAAATGACACATTAAAACTATAAACACTTAAAGAAAATGGAAAAGCCTGTTGCATTTTTCCAAAGTAATTGTGAATGTTGACCCTTCTAATGAAATTGTAACTTGTGTCATTACACTGTCTAGTTTTTGCATCTCCTATAATTTCAAGTATTATTTCATCACTACCTTGCTAATATAATACTTGGAATGAAATTTCTATCTGAATTTGTTATAAGGTCCACATTTTTACAAGATAAAACATTCAAGTGCTTTGTTCTTTACCTAAAGTCACAAAGCAATCTGACAAGGAATATATTAATAGCCTAAAACTGAATGGCTGGACTAGAAAGTGCATACAGAGACGTCCTTTTAATTTTGGTTCCTTTAAATATTAAAACATTACAGGAAAAAAAAAAAACTGTCTTCAAGGAAGTAAGTTGAAGGGATGAATTATGTCCAGCAATTCCATGTTTAAGAAAAATCAATTTTACCTATAAATAACCTATTTTCTTTGCCTACTTGCCTCAACAGAAAACATTTTCCCCCAAAGTGTTCAATATAACACTCTTACGTGGAAGAAGAATTAAAATAAAGTACAAACCCATTTTCTATGAAAGAATAATGGTAGTAAAATAGCGGTCACCACTTTAAAATCACCTAACAAAATGCCGACAGGAAAAAAAAAATCAGAGCTTGCCTGGAACATAGTAGGAGCTCAGTATTTGTTGAATAAAGGAATTTAATGTTGAGAACTTTCCGGGGGGAATAAAATGAAAGTTGGAATAGCAACTTGTTCCTCTCAAATTACTTAAATATAAGTTCTGTAATAAGAAAAAACATTAAACTAAGGCAAATATATAATTCCATTTTATATTAAAACAAACTTGTATTTTGACATAAATACAAAAAGCAATTGCTAAAGCAATAAACCTAATTATGAACTTCCTGCATTTTCCCCAAAATGATTGCATCATAGTACAACTGCTTTTCAGAAGTTAAATGATTTCTGATTCACATTAGATGACTAATAAGTTTTTTTTTGCCATTCACTTAAATGAGTATGTGCACAAATCTATATTATGGGAACAAAAGTAAGACTACTTTATGGTCCCAGAAAAATCTACTCATTCTGTTTTGAAAAAGAATATCTAATTTGAATAATCGAGATTATATTACTTTCCTTTGCCCCGAAGGAAAGAACATTCTCAGTTCCCGTTTTGTAGCTGGCACCCAAATACTCAATCTTGGTTAATTTCCAAAAGCACACATGCTATAGTAAATCCTCTTTCAGTGCCAAAAAGTTTTTCGCTCCTGGAAATTGTTTTACTGGCATATTCTCAACATATCAGTTATCTCAATACCTGCTAATCCTAGAGAAGTGAGAGTGGCCATGTACTTTAGAAAGTAAAGGCTCCATTTTAAATCTATAAAAGGCTGAACTATTACTTTGAGCAAGATCCTATCTGCAAAATCTGAGAGTTTAAAATAGTAGCTCTCAATCTTGGGTGTGCATGAGAATCACAGTTAAGACAGGGGTATTGACTGTTTTAATATGTAGCTACTAAACCTATTAGCTCTTTAAAAAAAAATTTTTTTAATGTTTATTTCTGAGAGAAAGAGAGGGAGAGAGAGGGAGACACAGAATCCAAAGCGGGCTGCAGGCTCTGATCTGGTAGCACAGAGCCCGATGCGGGGCTCTAACTCACAGATCATGACCTGAGCTGAAATCGGCCGCTTAACAGACTGAGGCACCCAGGCACCAGAGCTCTTAATAAAGGAATTTTGTACAAATGAGGTAACACTTCAGTCTTTAAAAAGACACAGAAACATACTTTAGCCAATTCAGATGGAAGTTTTCTGACAATCACTGAAGTGTTTTTTCCAGTAAAACAAAAAACAAAAAACAAAAAACAAAACAGTAATCAACTCAAAATGAGCTATGAGAGAATTTGCTTTTTCTTCTTTTAAACAAATGGAGGTAAAGCCAAAGAGTGAGGAAAATATCCCATAAAAATATTTAAGTTTTCCTAGCTCTCCGTCTTTAGGGAATGGTCTGAACACTTCTAATGTAAATACTAATATATCCCTGCTAAGAAGGGACTTGAACTTCTAAAAACTTAAATTAAGTTTAAAAAAACAAAACAAAAAAAAACCTTGGGTGCCAGACATTTCATTAAGACTAATGTTTGTATAATAAACCCTTTGCTTTAAATGAAAACAAAAGCTTTCCTGCTTTCTTTCATACATGTGGGTTATTATTACTATTATTACTATTGATTGTATTTACTATTTTAGTAGCAAAAAAAAATTACTTCTTAGAATAGTAAATTATAAAGCTTTTGTGTTCCCTATCCCCCTTCAAGTTAAGGTTAATTTTAAAACACCTTATTATAAAGCATCGAGTTTAAAATTCATACTCACTGACCCAGTAATTCTGTAACTGTGAACTTATCTGAAGAATGCTTTAAGAAATTTATGTTCAATAATGTTTTTTATAGAATTAACAACAAGGATTAGAAAAACTAACCACTGAAAGTAGGAAACAAATGAACATATTATGATATATAGCTATACAATACTACGTACTCATTATAAGAAATTGTCACCAGTGGTTGGAGAAAGAAGGGCGCGAAGAGGTAGGGAAGAGAGTTGAGGAAATTTCCAGTCCTTACACTCTTCAGACTTTTCAAAACTTTCTGGGCAAACTATGAAAGGGTAGGTAGATTATGACCACAACTACACGAAAATGGGTGATGATGAAATTGTGGGTAAATCTATTTCAAAAAATATTTTAATATAATGGGTATATCACTGTTTTAACTGAAAAAGATAAGGCAATTTTTCTAAGCCTAAATGCCCAGTCGGCTTCTTTTGAAATCCAGATTTTAAGTAAAGGAATAAAGAATAGAATTGAATGCACAGCTGTTTGCTTCTAGGAATACACACAGGCGGAAATAAACAGAGGGAGGCTAATGTCTGTGAGACTGGGCTAACTACTTCATTCCCAGCTGTGTGTTAATTTGTATTATTAAACAGTAACAAACCCTTTTTATGATCATCAGAAGCTGAGAATTTCCATTTGTACCCAGCAAAAGTTAAAGGCACACTAGAAAATACTTGGAATGTTAGATTCAGTAATTTATTATCTGGTCTAAGTTGTAAAACATCAGTTGAATTATTCAGCTGTTAACTCTAATTTAATGCCATTTAAAATCAGAGATGCCTGATCACTTACAACTGGCTTAAACTATAAGAAAGATGGGCAAGTTAAAAACCATACCCTGTTTTCCATGGTAAGATAATTAGGGCCATAATAAAGCAAGCCGGTATTGACTGAGGTCAGTTTATGCCACTGGATCATAACTGCAAAGAGTCCTGTTCTCTACTTTTCAAAAACTATACAAGATTCCTATGACAGCCACAGAAACCAGCGAGGCAGGGCTATGTTCAGACCCAAGTGAGGCAATACTACGGAAGGTGAATGTCTTTATTATTATTGCTACTTTACACACTAGTTTTGGGTTTGTTTTCTTATAAACAGAGAACTGTAAAGTCAATGGAAGCCCAGAACTTTCAAGAAATCAAGGGGGGAGAGGCATTCAAAAATGTACCAAAAACCAGATATTCTTTAAACTATCAATTTTTTAAAGCCATCAGCATAAGATGACTACCTTTACATAGAACATCGGTTACCTTTTCTTACTGGTTGTAAGAAAATACATGAAATTTCCAGCTTAATTTTATGGAATTAATTTTTTAAAATTTCATTATAAACTTGATCCTAGGTTTATGGCAATAGCTGCATTAGCTGAAATGGTTAGAAGTCTTTTTGTTTGTTGTTTTAAAGCTGGTCATAACAGACACAATATTGGTTATTTAAAATGATTAATTGGGGCGCCTGGGTGGCGCAGTCGGTTAAGCGTCCGACTGCAGCCAGGTCACGATCTCCCAGTCCGGGAGTTTGAGCCCCGCGTCGGGCTCTGGGCTGATGGCTCAGAGCCTGGAGCCTGTTTCCGATTCTGTGTCTCCCTCTCTCTCTGCCCCAAAAATAAATAAACGTTGAAAAAAAAATTTAAAAAAAAATGATTAATTAATTCCATAGTTGAGTTCCACTCCTATCTTTTATTAACTCTTTCTGAATTGGTGAATTTTAAATAATCTGATCCTCTATTATTTATACTGTAGATGAAAATTTTACCGTAAATTTACCAAAATTTACCTCAACTGCTAAAAGATCTTTTTGGGTAGGATACAGACCCACAATTGCCAACCTACCCCAAGTTTGAATCCCAGCTCTGCTAATTCTCTAAGGCTTAGGTTCCTCATTTGTAAAGAGATGAAATGCTTACACAGTGGCAGGTACATAAAATGCTCAACAACTGGAGGGGAGGTCCATATGGTGTGTGCAATAAATGACATAACACATACAAAATACAGAGCTGAGTGCCTGGAACATAGTTACATGCTCCATAAACAGCAGACATTGCATAAAACAAGTAGACAAAAAGTTAAAAATAACATGTACAAATGAAAGTAGTTTCTAATTCAAATAATTGTCTTCTCAAAATTTTAAAAAAGCGCCACTATTACCATGCAATTTGTTATCCCCTAGCATCTAGCATTCTATCTTGCAAATAACAGATATTGGATAAATATTATTATATTACTAAATAATGACTATCAAAATCAATTATGAAGTTCTAAGAATAACTGGTTTGTAGATCTTGCCTATTTCATCTTTACAGCCCACTGCCTGACAGATTATGTAACACAGTTAATTTAATTTCATCTTTTCTCATTCAATTAAAAAACAAATTTACTTAAAATTTTCAAACTTTTTAAAGTTTATTTATTTATTTTGAGAGACAGCGAGTGAGCGAGCAGGACAGAGGCAAAGAGAGGGAGAAAAAGAATCCCAAGCAGGCTCTGCACTGTTATCGCAGAGCCCAGTGTGGGACTCTATCTCATGAACTGTGAGATTATGACCTGAGCCAAAATCAAGAATCAGACGCTTAACTAACTGAGTCACCCAGGTGTCCCAAAGTTGTCAAACTTTTGATTTGTAATTGGAAACTCATTACAAGGAGTTTGTGTTAGGACTATGGCATACACAAGGGTAAGGGCCAGGTCTGTTTGGTTCATTACTATTTTGCAAAGCCGGTCAATATTCAACATATATTAGGGGCTCAAATGTTTGAATAAATGCATGAATTTTTGTTCACGTTCTATATTAAGAGGGAAACAAAACCGTAATTCCTAACTGGAGTTCATACCCAACAAATGCATGAAATGACCATAATGAGAAAATTACTGCTGGTTAGTTGTACTTCAATAAAAACGTCTTGGCTTGGTAGACGTCAATTATATCTCAATAAAGCTAGAAAAAAGAAAAGGAAGTGACAAGTACAAAAAGCCAATCGTTACAGTAAGGGACCAACAGCAAGCAGTGGTATCCTTTTGGCTGCCAGAAATATTTTCTTTAAATGGAATACTGATTTTTTTGTGTACTTTCTTACTAAAACTAAAACATAAAATTCAGTGTCATATATAGTTTCACCACTAAACCTGAGAAACTCTACACAACCAACTTCCGACACTTCTATAAAAGTCTCCCAATTACTTCCTCTTCTGTTTCACAGAAGTTGTAATGACTGGCTTGGTTCCAGTCCCCAGTGGGGAGGGGGGAGAACCAAAGCAAGGAAATGCTCCTATCTAAGCTTTTTGAAGGGAGGCCCCTGCAATACTAACTCTGTGAGGTAATAACTGATACAGGAAACTTCAAAAAAAACTGTAAAATGGAAACTACTTCCTAATACAGATACTTGTCTCAAAAAGCAAACAAAAATGACACATAGCAATGATAACAATTACCTTCTCTGTACACCTGGGTCTAACTATGTAAACTTAAATGAAAAGGACCGTTCATTCAATGCACACTTTTCAGGAATGTCTCTGAAGATAAACAAAATGTTCAATCAGAGCTGAGTTATTTTCAGAGAGCCATGTGCATTGTTTCAGGGGTTATTAGGATATTTGGGTAATGTGCTATCATGCTCAGTTTCACAGAAGTCAGAAATTGTTACTGTTCTTCCCCATGTGTCTGAATCACTATGAAGATTATGAGAAAGTAATTCTACCTCTCACAGAATCTTGTCACCTAAATGAAGGCTTTTGCAACCCTGAGTACAGAGTAGACACAAATTCTAGATAGATGAATAATAATATATGCCCAAGGTTATGATTCACATCTTTAAATTGTTACCTTCTTTTGCAGAAGAAAATATATTCCATTTGATTCGAAGTCACATTTAAAGTCCTGATATAGGTGATTCCGAAGCTTATTTAAAAATCTATAGATCTTATTAAAAACCGTTCCAGATCAGGAAGATGTCCGACTAAAGGCTAACAGAGTAACACCACACAGGACCTGAAGAAAAACCAAGGTGGAGGGACTTCATAGGAAAGACTTGCTTGCCATCCCTGGAAGGGCCTTGCTTGCCATCCCTGGCATCCATTTCCTTGCTTCTATCCCTGGCAGGGCCTCTGACTAGACACAGTTGGGTTCATTATTCAGAAGCATCTAATAAAAGTGTTTTTATTTAATCTCATGATCAAAACAAGTTTGGGATTGTCCAGATTTCCTTCTTGCCAGGTAAAGTAGCTGATATTATAAAAACACACCTCACTTACTTTACACAGACCTTGTGAGGTCTCCCAGTATGTGACAATGAGCTATCAGATAAAAACTAAGAGTTCAGACATACATCTTTAAATAATCTCTTTAAAGATAGGCAACTGAAGGAGACTGGAGTATCAGTGCCACTCTGTTCCACCTACACACCCCCCAGTAGAATTCCTTCCTTATTTTCTGACTCTTCCTTACTGTATCTCACCCCCTTGCTTCATTTTCCTTCCTAAGCCTCAGTCCTGCCTCTATGAACCATAGGTTTAGCCCAATACTGACACCAAAAGGTTTCTCTCTCTCTCTCTCTCTTTTTTTTTTTAATTTTAGAGAGAGAGAGAGAGAGTGTGTGTGTGTAAGCGGGGAAGAGGGGCAAAGCGAAAGAGAGAGAATCTTAAGCAAGCTCCACAATCAGTGCAGAGTCTGATGCAGGGCTCAATCCCAGGATCCTGGGATCATGACCTGAGCCAAAATTAGGAGTTGGACACTCAAAGGACTAGGCCACCCAGGTGCCCCAGAAGTTTCTCACTCTTATTTAGTATTAACATCAGGGCAAGCCTATGATTTCTCTGTACTCACAAGGTACAGACCTTAATTACCTTAATTACAGAAGGCACTCAGTGTTAGCTGAAGTCTTGATAAAAAATTACATTTTATTTTAAGCCACCAGAAAGCTAATATAAATATCAGACTACTAGTAAGAGATTCTAGTTAAGTTTAAAAAACACACGAAACATTCTGCTTCCATCGATGAATACAAACAACAAAACAGCAAGAAGTATTTAACCAGCATATTTCACTATGCCAACTACACACAAAAAAACCAGTCTCTAATCTACCTTGGAATTACTTCTTCCAAAATTATGAAGACCTTTAGCAGGCATTTCCTCTAATAACTTCTTACTAAGTTTGTAGTACATACTGAAATCTAGGTCTCTTATGAGTCAACTACTAAGGTAAAAATTTATTATCTACTGCTGTCTAAATATTGAGGTCTATACAATATAATAGATTATATAAATATATAATCTATTATATTATATAATAGATATATAATAGATATATAATCTATTATATTATATATATATATAATAGATTATATATATAATAGATATATATATATATTATATATATATATAATAGATATATAATAGATATATAATCTATTATATTATATATATATATATAATAGATTATATATATAATAGATATATATATATATAATATATATATATATATAATAGATATATATATATCTATATATCTAGATATATAATAATATTATATAATAGATTATATATCTATTATATAATATAATAAATTATATATCTATTATATAATATAATAGATTATATATCTATTATATAATATAATAAATTATATATCTATTATATAATATAATAGATTATATATCTATTATATAATATAATAGATTATATATCTATTATATAATATAATAGATTATCTTCTTAAAAGAACAAAATAAGCAAGATAAGTATAAAAGAGAAAAGCACAAAATAAGGCATAATTTTAAATACACCAATGATCACAAGAAACATAAATTGACTAATTTTCTAAATGAAAAAAATTTTTCAAACTAGGTATCTATATGCCATTTAAAAGAGATATATAAAAGATGGATGGATAAACAAAGGTGGTCTTTTTTTTTTTAACAATAAAAGAGTAGAAATGTTGTATTAGACAAGTACTAAATAAAACAAGGCTGGTATGATATATTAAAATCTGACAAAATAAGCAAGGCCTTGAGTATAAAGGGAGATCAAAGTCCCTTCTAATGATAAAATGCTGAATTCATTCTGATGACATATTCTGCACTTAATAAAACATATCAATTCCACACTATAGTCATCTGCTAACATAATTTCCAAAGTTAAAGGGGGGCATCTGGGTGGCTCAGTCGGTTAAGCGTCCAACCTCATCTCAGGTCATGATCTCACGGTTTGTGGGTTTGAGCCCTGCATTGGGCTCTGTGCTGACAGCTCAGAGCCTAGAGCCTGCTTCAGATTCTGTATCTCTTTCTCTCTTGGCCCCTCCCCTGCTCATGCTCTGTCTCTCAAAAATAAATAAACATTAAAAAAATTTTTTTTAAATTAAAAGCACAGAACTTCAAAGAGAAAATGAAAAGTCACCATAACAGCAAAAAATTATAACCCCCCCCAAATTATAACAATACCTTCCTCAGTAATTAATTCCAATCTCATGTAAACTATCTCAGAACATAAAAAGTGGAATATCCTCCAATTTACGTTTTAGGGCAAGAATAACCTTGATATTAAAGGCAGACAACGACAGTACAAGAGAAAGAAACTATACGGCAATTTTGCTTATTATCATAAATGTCAAAGTCCTAAACAAAATATCAACAACCAATAGAGCAATGTATAAAATAGAAAGTACATCATGAGGGGTGCCTGGGTGGCTCAGTTGGTTAAGCATCCGGCTTTGGCTCAGGTCGTGATCTCACGGTTTGTGAGTTCGAGCCCTGCGTCGGGCTCTGTGCTGACAGCTCAGAGCCTGGAGTCTGCTTTGGATTCTGTGTCTCCCTCTCTCTCTGCCCCTCCCCCGCTCATGCTCTGTCTCTCTGTCTCTCAAAAATAAATAAACATTTAAAAAAAATTAAAAAAAAAAAAAAAAAGAAAGTACATCGTGACCAAGTTAGGTTTATTCCAAGAATGCAAGGTTGGTTTACCATTAACAAGTGTATTACATAATTCATAGTAATCCACTGAGTTAGCAAATTAATAAGTCATGTCAAAAATAAAAAAAAATTAAAAAGACATTTCAATGGATGCAGAAAATATACTCAGTAAAATTCAACACTCACTCACCTAATATATTAAAGTTCTTACCAAACTAGGAATAGCAGAGAATTTTCTTAACTTGGAAGGGATACCTTCCAAAAACCTTCATTAAATAGCATTCTTATTTATTATTGGCAAAGTCAGAAGCAGTTATTTTTAAGTCAGAGAGGCAGTTGCTTCTATTTATCACTCTACTAGAAGTACTAGCCAGCAATACAAAGAAATACAGGGACTAAAATGGAAACAGATAAAAAGGACTGGAATGAGGGGGAAAAAAAACCCCTATCATAACCTATAGAAGACTGCTAATAATTACATCAAGATTAAGAATTATGTTCATCAAGCGAGCCCTTAAATAAAATGAAGGCAAGTTACAAACCTGGAGAGTAGATTTGCAAAGGTGATTATCTATAATTAATAAACATAAAAATTATAAAAACTGTAAGAAAAGATGCCAAGTAAAAAGCAGACAATATATTAATAGGTGTATCACAGACAAATACACAACGGACCTAATAAAAGATGCTAAATTTTATTAATCTGGGAAATCTAAAGTAAAAGCCACAATAAGAAAATATCTGACAAACAGCAGATTGTCAAAAATGTACCAACCAGACAATATCAAGTGCTGACACAGATATGAAGCAACAAGAACTCATATACTGCTGAAGGGAGCTTAACAGTACAACCACTTCAGAAAATAAATGTATTCAAAAATTGAAATGCACATACCTTACAACCTCAATTATAGTTATATATTCTAGAAAACTTGCAAATGTACATGAAGAGACATACAATATTGTCCACATAATAGCCATAAAATAGGAAACAAATGTCCACTCGTGGTTAAACTGTAGTATAATCGTACAGTGAAATACTACAGTCATAAAAACAAACCACATCAACTTTGGATAAATCTCCTCAAAAAACTGTGTTTAACAAAATTAACAAATCACACAAGAATAACTTCACCACTGTAAAGTTAAAAAAAAGCAACAGGGGAAATTATTGTATATGGACTCAGACATATGTGGTAAAATTTAAGAAAACCATGAGAAGGTAGGTTATAAACACAAATCAGGATGGTGGATATCTCTGAGGAGGGGGCACAGAAGACAAAGGGATGGGATCGAGTAGGGGAAAGAGGGGGCTTCAAAGATCGAAGATGTGATCTATATCTAAAGCTGAGTATCATGTGCATGAGTATTATGTATTATCTGACAAATGTTATATTTGGCATGTATTAAATTTTTTGTAATGAAATAAAATACATACTCAAAAAAGGCTTAAAAATTCTTAGCATTAGATAGAAGTAGCAGTAAGATGAATAATTACTTGATCCACAGAGTTTAAACTATTGCTAACTGCACAAAACAAGCTAGATGAGCAAACAGTTAAATTACATAGATTTTAACCTGCCTTGCTTCTTTCAATGGAATAAGTCTGACCAAAGGGTTAAAGGCCACAAAGTAATTACTATTAATTATTCTTTATGTTAAACGGTCCCTATTTATGAGCTTATAATCAAATACTTTTCCTAAAATTACTTCCTGGTGGTTCCAGGAATTTATAAAATCTTCCACTGTTGTCATTCCTACTCTGTTGTCTATTAGGTAACTTTGAGGTTTAAAGATTATGAAATCTTGCTCTGGTTCACCACACAATTTGAACTTCCAAAGTGACTAAGAGCAAAAGGAAGAGATTAAATATTTACATTTAAAACATCTACTTCTGCTAATACCAATACAAAAAACTTTATGACCAAAAAATAGAAAATACTAATTTGAAAATCCTGATCTTTGGATTTCAGTAACTAACAGTACTACATAAATTAAGTCATTGTCCTCTAGTATTTGCATATATCATTAATGTTTCACATTTTTAGATACTTTTACATTTTAAAAATATCATTTCTTATTTAAAAAGATACTTAGACATTCTGAAAAACCTCCAATGAAAGCTGAAAGTATTTAATGAGTGTATGTCTGCTTACTGTGTAAGCCCCTAAGAGTTCAAAATAGGTCTACCTCAACCCCATTCACAGAGGCAGAGGCCAGAAATTCCTGGGCTGACCATTGCCCTTGGCCAAATGAAAAATGGCCTCTGGTCATTAGCCCCAGGGTCACTTCTGTCAGACTCTACTGAAACTAAATCCATCAAGCCCCTGGAAGCACAGGTTCATACCATCACCATTCCCTTTCTCAATCCATCCCCTGACCCAGCATTAGCCCTATAAAAGGCTTTGTTCTCCCGTCCCTGACCTAGCCTCCACTCCACCTTCATTTTGTAAACTACACTACCTATGGAAGTGGTGCTCCCTAATTAGCAAACTTCCCGGTACTGGCAACCTTGTCTCAAAGCATTACCCCAGTATCGTGGCTGTCAAGGACTCTCTCCAGAGGACATGAGCTGTACTGCTGCACACTCTCAAACAGCAGCTGTTTAGTTCCTACCCCTCAAGGTCCTTCAACCACCTGAGCCATTCATTCATGCCCATGCATGCCCATAACCTGGCACGGTGATCACACTGCATCAACACAGCCCCTAACTTCCCAGCACACAAGTTTAACTACTTTCCCTCTGTGGATTCTCCAGTCTTGAGGGAATCTCTATTCCAGTCCATCAGATTCTTACTTCACCTCCTTCCTTCCTGGCCTGAAGTCCAAGGGTCTAACATTTCAACAAATTTATCATACCCTAAAGTCTCCTGCTCATCTGCCTTCCATTGCATTCATGAAAAACCCTCTGTGGCTCCAACTATTCATTTTCTCTGAGCTCTCACCGCCCATGAGCCTCCCTCAGGACTGCATAAATACTTCATGAGTGTCTGAGTGTCTACAATGTATCAGAGACACAGCTTATAACACTTTTACCACAAAATTTTCATTAAGACTGTTCAACAAATGGGGCACTTGGGTGGCTCAGTTGATAAAGCATCTGACTTTGGCTCAGGTCATAATCTCATGGTTCATGGGTTCGAGCCCCACATCGGGCTCGCTGCTGTCAGTGCAGGGCCCGCTCGGATCCTCTGCCCCCGCCCCCCGAACTCACACACTCTCAAAAAAATAAACATTGAAAAAAAAAAAAAAAAACTGTTCAACAAATGCTTTACTAAGCATCTCCTAAGAAGAGAAAGGCACTATTTTAAGTTCTGAGAATTCAGTAGTGAACAAGTCAGAAAAGGTTACTGCTCTTATGAAGCTTACATGCTAGTGGGGGAAGACCAACCACAAAAAAAGTAAATGCACAAGAACTTGAGCCAGTGCTATGTCCCATGAGGAAAATCAGACAGCAAGTACTGATCAATGGGTTTTAGGTATGGGCAGGATAGGGGAGGGGAGGTCTTCTGTTTGAAAGAAACACACTAAAACCTACAGTATCTTCTCCACCACAACCCTCCACAACAAAAATACTAGGGCCCATTCTGAACCCTAACCAGACATAGCCTCAGTGAGATTACCAAACCAACTAAATACATTATCAAAAGAAAAGAAAATAATAACCCTACTCTACAGGAGTCAGAAACTAACAGATTTAATAACGAAGAAAATCCTCCACACGTCCATCTAATTTTCTATGTAATCAAAGGAGTACATGGATCAGCAGTTTGGCCATGATCAAGTGTAATCCCTTATTTAAGACTAAAAACCATAAACTTCAGCTGGGTTCAATAATTTTTTTTTTTGACATGTGTGCTATATGCATTACAAAAATGTTCCAATTCACCACCTCCCACCCTCTCCCACCCCCATATCCACAACGCTTGCGGTGTGAGTTTCCAATTCCTCCCTCAAAAGATGGGAGTCTGTTTCTCCACTCCTTGAATCTGAGCTGGCCTTGTGACTTTCTCTGGCCAACAGAAAGCAGTGGAAGTGACTTTTCTTCCCAGTTGTGAGCCCAGGCCTCAAGAAACCTGGAAGACTTCTGCTTGCTCACCTGGAATTTGCCTTCACCACAGGAGCAAGCCTGGGCGAGACTCCTGGAGGATGAGAGATCGTGTGAAAGCCAGTCCAGTCATTCCCACTATCCCAGATAATGGCCATCCTAGACCAGCCAAGATCAGCAACTTTCCTACCTGACCCACAGCTAATCTTAGACAAGACCAACCCAACAGAAACTAGATGAATTGCCCAGCCAACACAGGGATGTGTGCAAAATAACACAGTTATTGTTTTTAAGCCACTGAATTTTTAAGTGGTTTGTTATATAGCAATAACTGATAATGGCAAGATTAATTAAACATTATCTATTTGACTCAAATCTATTACATTTCTATTTCCATGTTTTTGAGGAATTAAAGCCAAAAATTGTGAACTATTTTAATTTTAGGCTTTTCTGCAATGAGGCTTTAAAAGCAGACCAGGCAAGAACTGTTATATACAGAAAGGATTTAAAACCTCATCAAAGGATTTTACTTCTCCTACCAATACTACTGCTTGTTTTCAATTAGAGTTTTTCTGTTTTTTGTTTGTTTGTTTTGTTTTTGTTTGGGGGAGGGGGGTTGCAGCTCCACTGACAAAGGAATAGCAGCTAAACTGAAAATCGCTCATATTGGGGCTGACTTGAGAAAGTAAAAATCTGGATTATTAGGTAAAGGTTCAAAATGACCTAAAGGTCCTCAGTAAAAGAAAAAAAATAAGTAGTTGATTTCCTTGTCCTTTTATCATTCTTTTCTGAAACACAGAAATTTCTCCATGTGAATGGCTTCTGACAAATGCATCTATTTTTCAGTAAGGATTTCATTTCTTGTTTGCCTACTGTCTCTCACCTCCTCCAACTAAGTTTTGGAAAATAGATACAGTAAGTAAACATTCTATCCCCACCCCCTTCCCATTCATCTGGGTAAGCATAAAAGGTTTAGTGACCTGAACTGGACGAGGCCTGTCCTGCTTTCTACCCTGTGGGGCTGTTCTAAGAATCAAATGAGAGGGAGGGAGAAGAAAGTGTTTAGAAGGAATGTGACCTCTCTTGGCTCACCGCCCACAGTTCTCAGTTCCAGCCTACTCCAACCACTCCTGGTCATGGCCTGGCCTGTGCCAGTCAGCAGAGGGTGCCCGAGAGTGCCTGTTTTCCAGCACTTTTGCTGAGCCTTAATAGTAATACATTTTAAATATATTTGCACAGCTGTGATCTCAATTTTTTAACTCCTATTTATTAACGACCAGGGTTTCAGTTCTTCTCCATCCTTCATTCACCCTCTTCTGCAGATAGTTTATTCTACAGCTAAATTTTTTCAAAAAAATTTATAAAATGTATATTTTAAAAACACCAACATCTACATTCAAAACGCCTTTCCATAGTAACTCCTGGGCATACTATATTATATATTGCCTTTAGCATTCTCTCAATTCAGTTCCACTTGCCTATGTAGGAGTCCCTAATGTTATGATGCCTTAAATTCTTCATTACCCTGGAGAATATATTCGAGCTAGGTCCTGCCTTTTTTATCTGCAGCCCTAGACAAGAGCTACTTTACTCTTAAAGAAAATCTTTCTTAGTGCCACCAGGCAATTCACAAATAAACTGATTTCTAATTCCTAAATCACAAGGCTTTCTTAGGTAGAAAACAGCATTTATTTATTTTTAATTAATTAATTTAATATATGAAATTTATTGTCAAATTGGTTTCCATACAACACCCAATGCTCATCCCAAAAGATGCCCTCTTCAATGCCCACCACCTACCCTTCCCTCCCTCCCACCCCCCATCAACCCTCAGTTTGTTCTCAGTTTTTAAAAGTCTCTTATGCTTTGGCTCTCTCCCACTCTAACCTCTATTTTTTTTTTTCCTTCCCCTCCCCCATGGGTTTCTGTTAAGAAAACAGCATTTTAAAAACCAAATATAGAGGCACCTGGGTGGCTCAGTTGGTTAAGCCTCAGACTTCGGCTCAGGTCATGATCTCGTGGTTGATGAGTTCGAGCCCCACATAGGGCTCTCTGCCCGTCAGAGCAAAGCCCACTTCAGATCTTTTTTCTGTCTCTCTCTGTCCCTCCCCCTGCTCACGCTCTCCCTCTCTCTCAACAAATGAAGAAACATTTTTGAAAATTAAATTAAAAAAACCCAAATATGTGTATTATTGAAAATATACTACACTAATACTTGCTGTTACATATAATAGTAAGTGTTGGTGAAGTTCCTACCTTCAAGAGGTCTAAAATCTACATGGGCTAAAGACTTAAAACGATGTTTCAGAACCACTACTAGTAGCCCTGATTCTTAAGCTGTTTTCCAGCATAAATAACATTGAAATGAATTCTTTTTACCCAATGTTATAAACTTGCAAAACAAATACTCATGTGAATTAAAATTTTAAAAATAAATAAATACTCAGGTATTTCATACCTACACCATGTTTCACAGTTTTTTCAGAGTTTGTTTATATAAATTAACTCATAACATCGTAAGCCTATATAATAGGCAAGACAAAAAGAAACTGGTACATAACAGGACTAAGACATATTCTCAAAGTGATATGGTCAATAGAAGTAACAGAACCAGGGGCGCCTGGGTAGCTCAGTCGGTTGGGCGTCCGATTTCAGCTCAGGTCATGGTCTCCCGGTTTGTGAGTTCGAACCCTGCATTGTGTTCTGTGCTGACAGCTCAGAGCCTGGAGCCTGTTTGTGATTATGTATCTCCCTCTCTCTCTGCCCCTCCCCGACTCTGTCTCTCAAAAAAACTAAATAAACATTAAAAAAAAAAATTCAAGGGGCACCTGGGTGGCTTAGTCGGTTAAGCGACCGACTTCAGCTCAGGTCATGATCTTGCCGTTTGCGAGTTCAAGCCCCGTGTTGGGCTCTCTACTAACAGCTCAGAGCCTGGAGCCAGTTTCAGATTCTGTGCCTCCCTCTCTCTCTCTCTGCCCCTTCCCCACTCATGCTCTGTCTTTCTCTCAAAAATAAATAAACATTAAAAAAAAATTTTTTAATTAAAAAAAAAAAAAAAGAAGTAAAAGAAGTAACAGAACCAATGTCTGACCCATGGCTACTTTCTACTTTACTAGAGTACTCAGTGCCCACAGACTTACAAATTATGTACACTGTGGTACAGAGAGCGCATTACTCTTAGCAAATCTAAGTGGCTGATAAAGGGCCTAAATCATAGCTCTGAACTCGTGGTTTTCTAGGTGAATGCACACAAGATTTTCCATTGGGTTGTGGCAAACCATATTTAGCACCCATACATACATGAACTTTTAAATCATGATAAAATAAGAAAAAGTAAGCTTTACTAATATGTAACACATGAACTGACAGCAATACATGTACATAATTTATAAATACACATGAAATGGGGGTGTATAATCAAAAACTTTTCACCTGTAGGGTTACAAAACCAAAAATACTTTGGAGATCTCTACTAAGCTAAATGGCTCAGGCATCAAAAATACAAATCTCTGACAGAACAGAAAAACAGAAAATATATGGAAGAGACAATTCACAAAGACATTCAAACTGGCAACAGATAGGAAAAAAGATGCCAAGCATAGCCAAAACCAAGAACATGCAAATTCAAACAAGGTACAATTTTTGTCCATGACATTAGCCAAAACTTAAGTCTGGGAATACCAAGTGCTGGCAAGAATACAAAAGAGGGTAACTCCAAACACTGCCTGGTTCAAGGATAAAATGGAAAAGATTTTTTGGAAGACAGCTGGACTAAGTGTAAACCACAAACAGTAAAACCATGAATGTGTCTATCAAATGGTTCCAATAGGTGGCCCAACTCCAATTCCCAAACGAATTCAGGAATTGAATGTACTGTGATCCGGGGCTCTCTGACTCATTATGCAGTCATTTTTGCACAATGCATCGCTTTTTATCACTTTTCTACTTTTTTGTGTGTGTGTGACTCCATGGTCTTAGTGAGAAATAATGTTTTCATTAATCTTATAAGTAGGCATTTTAATAACTTCAATATTTTTAGACTCCATTTATGGTGGAGAGCAGGATTTTACATTTACCAAAAGCTAAAATACACATATAGCCTAAGCCAGCAATTCTATATCTAACAAACATTTTCTAAAAATATTTGCAAATGACCACAAAGTTTATGTAGGAGTATGTTCACTACACACTTTTAGAAATTGGAAAAAAATTTTTAAAGCTAAATGTCCAATAATAGAGGTATGCCTAAATAATCAAAGCGTATTTTGTAGCTCCTGAAATTGACTTATAACTACTAATATGAAAAGACATATTAAATAAAAACTACATAGTTTAATCTCAGTTTTTAAGTACAATCTCAATTTTGTTTACACACACACACACACACACACACACACGTGAATGCAGAGAAAAGAAGTATATATAGTATGGAATAATAATATTTTCCTTTAAGTCTTCCTTTGAATGCAGTGTTATAGTGCCTACTCAGAAATCCTGCCACTGATAATTACTGTTTAAATCACATGAGTTGATCCAAAGGTCAAGTTGACAACTCAGTCCAGCACTTAAAATCTCTCCCCACACAAATACACATGCAAATGCATACATAGGTGAGACTATCTATCTATCATTGATATTTTATTCTACACCAACTATTATTAACTGCCAACATGAAACCAGGACGAACAAAAGGTTAAGACTCATTTTACTCAAGTACTCAAATATTTTTTAACTATTTGGGCTTACATACAAGCTCATGGATTGCTTTCATTTTTTAGGTTTGTGGCTTTATGGTATACATTCACAGACATTAAAGTACGGTAAGTACAACCAGTATACCCACATCCTCATTTAAACCCTTACAAACATCACTAGCTCATCACCATATGCTTTTCTACTGATCCAGAAGCTGGTCTCCAAATTCTTCTGAATACAGTGCTCCAAACTGCTATTGCTAAGCAATTAGAGTTGCAACTTATTTCCCATCTCTGGTATTCACAGGCTTGTGTAGTCCTCTCCCACTTTTGATTTTGGCCTTAGTTTGTGACTTGCTTTGACCAATGGGACATAAGCAAGTATAATGTGAGCAAAGGATTTATAAGTGCTCTGCACTAGGGTTTGTCCTCTTACAATGTTCCCCCTTAGAAGTCAGCTGCCTTGTTACAAAGAAACTGTACATAGAGCACGAAGTGATGAGAGGCCATGAGACAAGACACACTGGATATTCCAGCCATGGCCAAGTTCCAGCTGAATGTATCTGTATGAATAACCTCAGTTTTACCACAAAGAACAGAGGAATGGCCTAGCTGAACTCAGTCAACCCAAAGAAAGGGAAGAAACTATAAATCACTATTGTTTTAAGCCACTAAGATTTGAGGTAGTTGATTATGTGGCAACAGGTAACTGGAAGACTAATCCCTGTTCTAAACCATCTGCATCACTAACAACAATCCATGTAGATTCTCTATCAGTTACCTTTAAACTTCACCTGTCCAATCAAGAGTGTTTATTACAGAAATGGGGCACTTTCAAGTACTCTCAGATACTGCAGGAGAGAACATAAATGTGCACAAATCTTCTAGAGAGCAATTTGGCAAAATGTTAAGGTAGTGAAGCTTTTAAAAAGGTCATATCCTTTCCAAATAATTCCAAGTCTAGGAAATAGACATGCATTATAAGAATGTTACATAGAATTTTCTCACCACAAAAAAGTAGAAAACATAGCCATTTAAAAATAGAGGAGTATTTAAACAATTATATGCTCACAAGACAGAATATCAGAGTTATTTAAAAATCTTCTCATGAGTATAACACACAATAAACCTAATGAAAATAGTATTCAACACAATATTAGCAATAAGACCCAAAACTTTAAAAAAACACATGTGTATGCATATATACTGAAACATTAGCAAATTCTCTTGGCACAACAGGATTGGTTGATTTTTTATTTTCTCCATATTCTTTAGTATTTTCCAAATGTTTTTATTTAAAAAATACATTACTTCTATAATCAGGAAAAAAAAAAACATTATATAAAAGGTTGGGAAGGGGCACTTGGTCGGCTCAGTCGGTTAAGCATCCGACTTCCGCTCAGGTCACGATCTCGCGGTTCTGGAGTTTGAGCCTCACATCAGGCTGTGTTGACAGCTCAGAACCTGGAGCCTGCTTCGGATTCTGTCTTCCTCTCTCTGCCCCTCCCCTGCTTGTGCGCACTCACACATACGTGTGCGCACTCTCTCTCTCTCAAAAATAAACATTAAAAATTAAAAAAAAAAAACAGGTTGAGAAAAAAGAACACACATTAAATATAGATTCTTACTTGACTTGGAATCATTATTTTTTGAGAGTGTATGCATGTGAGCAAGGAGGGGGAGAGGGAGAGAGAGAATCCTAAGCAGGCTCCACACCAGGATCAGAGGCCTACAGGGGGTTCCATTTCATGACCGTGAGATCATGACCTGAGCCGAAATCAGAGTTGGGTGCCCAACCGACTGAGCCACTCAGGCACTCCTAGTGAATTATTGTAAATGGCATCATTATTACAATGCATCTATATTTCTGGGATTGAACAAATTTTTCAAAATAAATGTAATACAGGAGCGCCTGAGTGCTCAGCTCAGGCGGTTGAGCATCTGACTTCGGCTCAGGTCATTACTTCACAGGTCATGGGTTCAGGGCCCTGCACTGGGCTCTGGGCTGACAGCTCAGAGCTGGGCACCCGCTTCAGATTCTTAGTCTCTCTCTGCCCCTCTCCCACTCACGCACTCTCTTTCAAATATAAACATTAAAAAATTAAAAAAAAAAATAAGTGTAGCATAAAAGATTCATTTTCAACAGAGGAAAAAAAAAACTGACTAAATTTAACATGTTACTTTCCCTCTATCATTGTTTTGTACTATGAAGCTGGGCAAGGAGTTCATTTCAAGACTCTGCTATATTGTTCTACTTCACTGTGTTTTAAATTTTAGTTTGAACAGCTTTATAAATAAATATTTAATAAAATGGGTATTATATGCACCTTCAACCAAGTTTAGCAAAAGCTGTTGGAGTGAACTCAGTGTGAAGACTAGAACTATTTTTCATCTCAGAGGAAAAATGTGTAAAGAATCTAACTCTTTTGGAAATTAGAAGAAATAGGAGATATGTAGCAAGCAAGTTTTGGTAGCATTACTCAAGCACTGGTACTATTTGGCAATGAGTCTCAGCAGTGGCCAGTAACTTCAGAAGAACCAGATGGAATCACTGGCCTACCACAGCAGGGTAGAGTTTTGATCACGCTGGGGGGTCTACTGCTACTTGTACTACATCAAAGTTGATTTCTTCCACCTCCTTTGCTCACAACAGCCAGTTTAAGATTAATTTCATAGTTTCTTCTCCAGAATTCAACCCTTCTGCTCCACTGTCCCAGATCTAGGGCTGGTCACTCTGCAAGGTACTATACAAAGCTTCCTTGAAGATCAGTGATACTATCACTTCTTGAAATTCTGCAGATGTTCAGGTTCACCATCTTCCTGGCCTTAAGCACACTGTACTATATTATAAGGGAGGAGCAGCAGACCTCTGATCTTGTAGTCTTTCACACCCTTGCTTCCTATGGTGAACTAGACCTTTCCAATCACATGGTTTCTGGAAGGTTTGCCAATAGTAATTTTGGCTGCAGCCAAGGACAGAAAATTGCTGAAGACCAGAGGGTCAGTCCTTGCTGTGATTCAAGGTGGTCAAAGTCCTGTCTAAGATTTTTTTTGAGTACGGAAAAGAAAACTTACCTTTTGGAAGTAAAAACTAAAATGGTATTACTTGGGGCTGGAAATAAGCTGTCTAAAGTGAAAAAAGGTAAGAGCCTTGAAGAATTCATTTGTATCCCTCCTGGAATTAATGTGGAAAAACAGTTCTGTTTTTGCATATACCATTGGCTTAGGGTCACTGATATTTGCCACAGTAAGAATCCTGACTGGATGACAAGTGGAAAGCAGGAAAATGCCCTGGGATGTTCAGATTTGGGTAAAAACTTTCTTTTCTTACAATCTGTAATAGGTCTTCATTTCAAACATCTAATTGCCTATTAAGTGCCGGATGTGGAAAACATAAAGATTATTATGACTTCAAAGAGTTAAGTGCTTCTGAAGTTGCTGGCCACTTCAGAGAATAATTCCCAAATAGCTCAGAGGCTACTGCCAAATGGCCACACAGTTCCCCAACTGGCTCTAAAACTCCTATCATCTGTACCTCATGAGCACTACTTTCTATTTCTCTCAGGTTTCTATAGGACCCACTGATTTCAGTATATTAAAGACTGGTCTACATTCACTGTACCCATGCTATTCACAACAGTATGGACTTCAAAGTCTCCCTTGTGTTCTAAAAGCCACAGCAGACTGATGTGAAAGTTTCTAAATGGAAATGTCATGGCAGTTGGTAAGGTCTGGATTTCAGCTGTCTCCCAAGAGGCCTCTCAGGTCCCTGCATTATCTTGGGATAGTCATGGATCAGGTCCTACAATCAGGCCTCTAGGCAGATCCTTTCTGTCTCACAAAGAATCACATACAGCAAACTTGACAAACGGATGATTTACTAATTCATATAGGATAAATAAATGTCACATGAAGAGAGTATTTAATTTCACGAGGCAAATTTTAAGGTTTCTGAATAAGCATGGAATTAAGTTGGCTGTCATCAAAACTCATTAAATCAACAAATATTTATTGAAGACCTACTATGAGAAAAGCTTAGGCTGAGGGACTAAAAATACAGCAATTAACAAGACTGCTTTTCATGAAGAACAAGACTGCTTTTCATGAATCTTACCTACCATACATACACAGTGTGAGCAAGTAGGCATTAAACAAGCATCGCCTTGATTCTAACATGTACTTTTTAAATATACTGTCTCTGAAATAAGGATGGAAAGGTTTATTTAATATGGCCATGATGCTCCCTTCCCCCCACCCCAAAAGCTGCTATTAAATTAACGGTACCTGATCATCAAGCAGCTTAAAAGAAACAGTAATTATGCAATTCAATATTTAAGCATAATCTTGTTAAATGCTAAGAAGGAAAAATATAAGGAGAAAAATCTCACGTGGAAGAGAACTTCCTCTGGAAGGGCTCTGTTAGCTCTCCCAAATCTCCTCATAAACACAGCAAAGTGACCCTTTCAAAGGGTAATGCCGGATCATGTGCCTCCTCTACTCAGCCTGCAGTGACACCAACCAATGAGGCCCCAGTCTAACCCGTCACCTCTCTGATTTCAGCTTTCTTCCCACATTCATTCCTCATCATTGCTCTCCTGATGACCAAACCTTGCCCTATTTTTGTCTTATAGCATTTGCATATTATCACACACTCTAAAATTTATTTACTAATGCTTACTTTGTCTGACATTCTGCACCCCGCCCCCCACCCTGCTCCCCAGAAAGATAGTGTTCTGGTCTATTTTGTTTAGTGATAGATCTTAATCACTAAGGCACATTTAGGAGTTCAAAATGTGTTGAAGAGAATCGCAAGAAAGAATGTATCCGTGAACAAGTGATTGGAAGACCCTGTCATTGGGACTAAAATAACAATCAAAACCAGTTGCTGAAGACTTGCCCTTCCGTAGTTTTTCTCCTTTTACTCAATTTCTATACCACACCAATCCACCCCAAGTCTTCAGACAGGGCAAAACTTTCACTCAGGTTATGGTCCAGTCTCAAGCCCAAGATGCTATTTATTTTTCATTTTTCAGATGATTTTGTGATGCTTTGTTCTGATCCACTCTGGGAATTTCACTGCTGAACTTTCAGAGGCAGGCTTATTTCTCTGATTTGTGAGAAAGTCCTCTTCCAGTAACCCTCATACTGGGCCAAGTCCGCTCCATATATCTGGTCAAAGCATGATGTACACTTCACAGAATGTATCACCATCTACAAGTGCATATTTGTGATTATTTTATTATGGCCTCTCCCACAAAATACCTGTATGCTCCTTACAAGCAAGGTCCATGTCTGTCCTTCACAACGCCTACAGCACTTGGCACACAGTAAATACCCGTACGTATTTGTTGAATGAATAACTGGATGGGTGACTATGACATTTCTGGCTTGGATGTATATACATGTACAGTCTACTAGGTAGCTGGAATAGGATGTTTTGGGGAGAAAGGGTTGTGTTTCTTGTTTGTGAAGGAGAAATAGAAGATAATGTTGGGAGTGCTTTGGAAAGGCCGATTTTTGCCACCTAAAATGCTATGTCTTCTCAAACAGCTCAAAGACTAAACCATGATTAACACTTCCACCTAGAGCTTCCCCCCACCCCCCTCCCCACCTACTCCCTTATTCCAGCCAGGGTACCAATCATTCTTGTAGTCACTCAGACACAAAGACTTTGAGCAGCTTATGACCTCTTTCTCTGTCAACCTCCTAGCTCAGCACGAGTATAGAGCCTGTCATCTCCTCTTTAATATCTTTGATCAATGGCCTTCTTCCTTTCCATTCCTGCTACTACTAACTTGGTTCAAGCAACTAACTCACAGATTATTATAGCAACAGATCCAGAACTTGCTCTCCTTGATTCCAGGTTTGCCCCTTTCTAATCCATCTGCCTATATTAAATTTCCCTTAAAACCTTCACTTTGCACTATTAATGCTATACCAAAAATTATCTGCCATGGCAAGCTAGAAAATAAAAATCTCAGCCTGCCATTCGAAGACCAGACACAATATAGCTCCAAACAGTATGGCAGCATTTTCTATGTTAATTAACATCACTTAGCAGCATGGTAGTTATCACTAGACATCACACACATTATACATGGTTCCCACCCCCATGAATTTACCCTACCGGTCATTCATATCAACCCATCTGAATTCCATCCATACCCTCACATCTACATATAACTTTTAATATTTGACCCCAATTTATACATAATCTATTACAGAAAAATTAAAAAGTCACAGGAGAGGTGCATTTATCAACAAATGCTAAGAAACACCTTATCTACCATGGACAGATAAAGGTGGCTATACAGGGATGTATACATCTGGCCAGTCTCCAGGGCCTCCAATTCTCACTCTTCTAACTAACTTTATATTTTTCTACCTTCATTTCTTTCTCCTTCCTAAAGATACACCAGGCATAAAAACAAAAAAACAAAGAAACAAAACAAATCTACCCACATTAAGGGAAAAAACATTTGAGAAATCCAAAAAGGGTTCTCAAAATGCAACTACCTGAGTTATGCAGATGCCTGTTATTCGGTCTCAGTTAACTCCTTCAAAGACTGGGGGCCAACATCATCACCATCAGTACCACTTTTAGAGACTGACTGGATGCCAGGCATTAAGCTACCCACAGAAACTATAAAGACACACTGAGCAGGCCTGGTCCTGGCAGTGGTCCTGGGGCTAAAAAGGAGAACGGGATTCCATGGTAAAATTCACTAAGACTGGAAGTCTGATGTCCCAATCTTGAAACTCTAAATGTACTTCATCATTGAAACTTTCCTAAACTGTCACAAAACACTCTACTTTTCCTTTAAGATGATACTATTTTAATTTTTAACTTTCTTTTAATGTTTATTTATTTTTGAGAGAGACAGAGACAGAATGTGAGTGGGTTAGGGGCAGAGAGAGAGGGAGACACAGAATCCGAAGCAGGCTCCAAGCTCTGAGCTGTTAGCACAGAGCATGACGCAGGGCTCGAACTCACAGATCGCGAGATCATGACCTGAGCCAAAGTCGGACGTTCAACCAACTGAGCCACCCAGGCGCCCCAATGCTATTTTAATTTTTAAAAAATGTTTATTTTGAGAGAGAGAGCACTCATGCACAAATGGGCAGGGCGAGAGAGAGAGAGGGCGAGAGAGAGAGAGAGAGAGAGAGAGCGAGAGAGAGAGAGAGAGAGAGGGCGAGAGAGGGCGAGAGAGAGAGAGATGCCCAAGCAGGCTTTGTGCTGTCAGCATAGAGCCCGATGCAGGGCTTGATCCCTTGACTGTGAGATCATGACCTGAGCCAAAATCGAGTCAGAAGTTCAACCAACTGAGCCCCCAGGTGTCCCAGAAGATATTATTTCTAAACTACATGTTTATTCCTTTTTTTGTTTTAATGTCTTGTTTCTACTACTAGAGTATAGGCTCCAGGAAGGCAGGGTCTCCCCACTGTATTACAGAACAGTGCCCAGCATTTACTAAGTGCTCCTGAGTGAAGGTAAATGAATGACCAAATTGCAAGACCCTGTTATTATAATACTAGTCACAGGTTTTTAGGGGGTTGAACAAGCTTTTATTTGTAGGTTGGCCTACTAACCTAACTACTGTATTTGTTTCCATGAAATGACACCTCTAGCCCCAAGCAACCCACTTATGGAGAAATACATATTATAGGGCTGTTTATTATACTGTCCGGTATTTTTAGGTGTAGAGGGGCTTTAGCCCCGAGATCTTAATTTGAATGCTAGTGACTAGTGAGGCTATGTGACCTACGATAGGCCCTTAACCTCTTTAAGCTTCAGTTTCATCTGAAAAAAAAAAAAAGGAAAGAGAACAGTAAAAGGCCATTGTGGAGATTAAATTCATCTAATGGTACACTGAAGGACCTAACACTTAAATAAGTCCATGTTGTCCCCACCATCTCCCTCTTTCAATCCACTGCCTGTTCTTTCCAATATTACAGACTCCTTGAAGGTTGAAACCATAGTTGATAGCTGTGCTGTACCTAATGGATTAGCGTAAACTGCTTCACACGTGTAAGAATCACATGTTATAGTCCAAAACTCTCTGTTATGAATATAAAAAATATAATGCCCATAAACTGTTCTGAAGCATTATATTGCTACATCCAATTATAATATTATGGTATTAACGTACCCCACAATTTTAAATATCAAATATATAGGAATATATTCTAAGATTCTTGGTGGCAGTTGTGTTACGTTCCCTACCTTTGCTTATAGTTCGAACTGTGATAATCTATGAAGAAACACGATTTTTCCCCCTCACTCACAACCTTAAGTGGCTATGTCAAACTAGAATTCCCTTCACTGCAGGTTAGCTTGAAATTCTAAGCACACATTATTTTTTTTTTTTAATGTGGTGCTTTTATTTTTTTTTTATTTATTTTTAATGTTTATTTATTTTTGAGACAGAGAGAGACAGAGCATGAATGGGGGAGGGGCAGAGAGAGAGGGAGACACAGAATCGGAAGCAGGCTCCAGGCTCTGAGCCATCAGCCCAAGAGCGTGACGCGGGGCTCGAACTCACGAACCGTGAGATCGTGACCTGAGCTGAAGTCTGACGCTCAACCGACTGAGCCACCCAGGCGCCCCTCTAAGCACACATTAGATCCAGTCATTGAAGATACTGAAATGAAACTTCATTAGTGAAAAATCAAACACTGCTCTATTTGCATATCTAAGAAAAAGTTCAATTTTCAGAACTTAAAATTTTAAGTCAAGAAAAAAATCAGTATGAAAATATAACCTCACAAAATTTACATACTACTTTATTACCCTGCAAAGACTTTTTATGATTCCTAATTCTACCACATAAGACAATGACCTTTAAATAATCAGAACAAAGTTTCTCACTATTCAGAGAGCAGTGTTTTAAGATTTATTTGGCACCTAAAGTTAACCATCTTAAAGCTTTGAAGCACAAAGGAATAGTCAATGACACATCCATTTTAAGCTACCATGACCTGTCATTACAGAGTCATTAAGCAGTATTTTCAAGGAGTAGCAGAAAGCTTTAAAACTTTCAAATATATAAGACTGTCTTCTGTACTTCATAAACTAAGTTATTTGGATATCTAGAGTTACACTTCATAAATTATAAAATGCACTGATAATTTTCTGCATTCTTCCTAAAGATAAATAAAATGAATTGTTAAAAAGTAATATGGAAACTCAATAACCAAATATAAACACTGTATATATGTATTTATTATACATAAACGTGATAATTTCGAAGCTGGCTAGCTTAAAGTATACAGAAAAAACACTTTTCTCAGAAAAAAATTATCCAACTTTAGGATAATTTTCAAGCATTAACATTTTTTTGACCAAATGGATTTAAAGTAAAATACATTCTCTATATTATATATTCTTTTATCTAACTGTAAGCTTTTATTAAAGAATCAATTCCAAAAATTGTATAAAGTAAACTGATGACCCAATTCAAATCTATACAACTCTTAACGCTGATCAGGTCCTCTGTTGACATTAGCACCATTAACTGTTTCCATGCAGCTCTCCAGGGAAGATATGTATACAAAGCACAAAACGCAGCAGCAACAGAAAGAAAGCGCACACCAGTCTGGCACTACACACTTCACACTCATCTGCAGTTAATCTACACAAAGTTTAAGGAAGAAACTAAAATAGTTGGCATGATAGGAAAGCTAAGTAGCTTTCCATATTTCCCACATCATCTCTTCTTGACCCTCTGAGTTCATCATTTTGTAGACTTTTGCAAATTCCCAGAACATTATAAAATCCAAAGAATTTTTAAAAATTGGATGGAATTTAGAGGTTGCCATTTCCAGCCCGCCTAACTTAAAGGCATGAAGACTGAACTCCACGGTCTTGAAGAAGGTCCAGACACAGCCTAGCTCTTACAACTTACCCCCACTGCAGTCCTCTTTCCCCTTTTACCACCCCTAGAGATGCAATGGTCTCTACCAAAGTATTATTCAAAAATAAATTATTCTTGGCAATGTGCCATTTTGAACAACCACTAACATTTGTTCAGAAGAGAAATGACCTGAGAGTCACATGTACCTTACTTGGGAACAAAAGTAGAAATAAGTCAAGTACTTTAGGTCTTTCTTCTTGCTAAGGGAGCCTCCCAGGAACACTTGCTTAGGAATAGCAAGAGGGTCAACGTGTCTTTAATTGACCTATCTTCCCTCTTCCCACGAGAACAAAAACTACCCTGTTCCCTGTATCACTTCCTTTCTTATAATTTGATCAATAACCTCCTTTCTTCATCGAAGAAAGAACCAACAATGAGAAATATATCCACCAACATTAATCAGTTTGCTACTTCAGAGTCCTACCCTTTCTTCTCTGAACATTCTAAATATAGTTCACATTCCTGCTGTTTCTCATCTTGCTGTCTCTGCAGACTATAAGTTCCAAAGGCATGTTTCTGTTGTTTTATTATGTGGTTCGACAATGGAAACAGTAATTCTACTGACTATTTCCAGGATTAAAATGAGATTCAGACATGACAATATATGTGAAAGCACTTGGTGAACTGCAAAATTTATGATAAAAGTAATGTCCCATCATGTGAAAATGATAAAGTATTCTTAATTGCTCATAACAAGACAAGTAAGCAAAAAGTTTCTAGGAAATTACGGCCTACATTAGCGATTTAACTATCTTAAATTAGTCTGATACATCTAGAAAGGAAAAGTAGTAGCACCTAACATTCAGCAAATCATGTATCTGTCAATGATCATTTTATTTCAAAGAAATTTAATGACTGATGTATTTATATAGCATGCTCAACTTTAGAACAAGTTACTTTCACAGTATAAATTTATTACTACTTTCTGATACAATTATTGGTTGTCTATTAACACCACATGATTAAAACCCACTAGTTTAAAATGTCTTCAGAATTAAACTAAAATTATTACAGCTTTCTTAATATTGTCCTCATTTTCCTGAGAAACTTACTTGGGCATGACATTCAAGTAAGATTCTAATTTGTTTAAGTCAACATAAAAGAAAATGTAATCAAAATGGCTAGAAAAAAAAAAATTCAGTCTTTCTAACAGCTCAGTTCTGGATTAAAACATATTCAGCCCACACAGAATAACATTTTGTACTGTTGAATAAACGTTCATCTAAGAATGTACCTATTCACAGAAATTAAAATATTATGAGAATTACACTGTTACCCCTATTCTTGTAAGATCAGCTAGACTTAATGTACAGTAAAAATATATTGGCTAAAAATAAATGAACTCCATCAAAAAAACCTTCCTTCAGAAATATCAATACTACATCCAAAAAAAGAAGCATCCTTTTCATGGCAATACAAACTCACTTTAATTCAGGATGAATACAGTCACTAAAAAAATACTTGGTGACTCTGCACTTATGCCTTTATTTTTTAGATCATATAATGATGTATAGCACAATCTCTGAATAAAAGATGTGATAAAAAACATCCAGAGAAGAACCACATCATGAAATCGTTCATTCCTATAGCTTACTTCTGCTTTCTCTATTTCTATATTCAAATGCAAGCATTCCTAATACCTATAAATATCCCTTGACATTTTACATAAATATCATTCTGAAAAATTTTAAAACCATACAAATTAATTATAAATTAACACAAGTATGGTGTGATCTTAAAAATATCACTTAGTAGGGGCACCTTGGTGGCTCAGTTGGTTAAGTGTCCGATTTTGGCTCAGGTCATGATCTCAAGGTTTGCGAGTTCAAGCCCTGAGCCCTGTGTTGGGCTCTGTGCTGACAGCACGGAGCCTGGAGCCTGCTTCAGTTTCTGTGTCTCCCTATCTCCCTGCCCCTCCCTCACTCATGCCCTCTCTCTCTCAAAAATAAATAAACATTAAAAAAAATTTTTTTTAAATATCATTTAGTAAAATACCTTACTGGGCCCAATGAAATAAAGGTAACTTCAGCTAGGTATCCATTATGATTAATGAACTCTTGACATCTCAATCAATTCTTGTGTTTTAAGCATTCTCTTTTCAGCCTCAGTTCCTTAAAATTAAACAAAAAATTCTAAACCAACAAAAACAAGCTCTTAAGTAAACAGTTTATCTGATTTAAAATGAAGATAAAACCACCTTTATTTTCCCCTTGGGGAGTAAAAAACTTTCCTACATACTGTTGACCTCAAGCATTGTATTTGTCCCCAAGTACTACCAAGAGAACACTAAATAGAAATTAGCTTAATGTTCTATAGAATTAAAAGTTAGGACTGACTGGTTATCCCTCCTTTGTAAGCTCTAGAGAGAACCTTGTACTGAATCACAAACAAACATAAATTATCTGTATTTTAAAAACCCTGATATATTTAAATAAACTGAGGCAAATTACAATGCTCCAACAGATATTTGTGAAATAATCAGTATTTATTTGTTTTTACTTTCAGCTCTGTCATTGTTCATCCAACTGTGACCTAACCTCAAGTCACTTTTGCTTCTTATTAACAACTCTGGTCAAAATACACATGAACAGAATTCACTTCAAAAGAAAAAAAAAGGGGGGGTGGTGACATGCTAAAGACAAAATACTATAATGCTCTATCACCCAGGAATATACGCAGGAGCACCAAAAATGTACTTGTGGCCATAAATGATCTGATTTCCAAATGAATGAAATGTCTAGGCAAGTAACATAGAAAACTAGGAGTGTTGCCTTTTCTCTCAAAATTACAACACTATAAAGGATAAAGCCAATATTATATGATAGACTTTAAAAATCATGATCATATCTAGAGATATAACTATTCAATTGAAGATTACAACATTAAATTACTGAGGGAAAAAAAAATCACAATGAAAAAACTCACTTTATATAGTATCTTGCACCTTCAAAAGTATATGCTTCTTCCCAGCCAGTAGGCAAATCTAAAAAACATACATTTCACAGTTAGTATTACTTCAGTGGGATAGCAAAATAAGTTTCAATCTATTTTAATTATTCATTTTCATGATCAGGTATTTTCATTTCTTAGGATCCTTAAAAAAAAAAACGCTGTACTGGTAACAAAACTTGTAGTCAACATAGTATCGTTTTTGGCAAAATGGTAATTCAAATTTAAAGCCACCAGAAAAGTATGAACAATATTAGAGATTATCTTACGTGATTATACACTTTAATGATCAAAGTGAAAAGGAACTACTCTTTGGCATCCAAAAAAAGCAAGGAAAGCCTTCTAATCCTAGGTAAAATACCCATGATGGTTGGCCAAAAACGAAAAAAAAAAAAAAAAAAAACCCAACACTGCATAAAAGGCAACACCTGCTTCTTCTCACTGTGTCTATTTAAAACGGTACCTTTCAGCTACATAAATGAATCCATCCAGAAAGTGTCACTGATGAGAAAAAACTTCCTAAGTACTTAATTAGGGGAAAAGAACTCTGATATCACATACTTAATACATGTGTTTCTACAGATTTGACTTTAAGAGATGTGAAGTTTCAAGTAATAAACCTGGGAACAATTCAGGTGAATGATGGTAATTTTATTTGCTACACATTACAAATGACAAGTGGCTTGGATTTAACCATAATCTCTCTGAAATAAAAACCAATGATGTGTGTACAAAACCACACAAAGTAAACCAAACCAGAAAAGAAATCATGATCCGTCTTAGAAATTAATGTGAAATCATATAAAATAAAATTTTTCTGTAGTGTCAACGTTATCAAATCTGTGGAGGTAATTAGGATACAAATTCATATTACACATAACCAAAATAAGCATGAAATAATTCCACAAGATGATTAGGCTAAATAATTATACCATACTGTCTTTTGTGAAATAAATTTATTATCCATATGGCAAAGAGGCCATCAGAGTTGATATTATGTATGCAAACATTGAAAAGTATATTGAAGTCAAAGACTGCAGCGGGGAGTTAAGAAATATGACCGTGTATTAGAAATGCCTTAAAAATGTAACCTCATCATGCTTGCTACACCAGCTTTCCCTTTCCTCCTCCACCTTTTTGCAAATTTGGGTATTAGTCACTTAACTCAACTCCAGAATTTAATAGAAAAGGCAGGCTTGTTCAATATCCTGGCAACTCTAAGAGACTCCCAGAATCTCATAGTTGGAGAGAAAGTATCCCAGAGAGCAGCTCTAAAGGACTGCTGAAGCCGGCCTCACCTTCGACCCAAACAATTCACAAGCCTTTCCAATTACCAGAAACAGAGGGAGGCCAGTAAGAGAACACATGTTACATTTCAAAGACAAACAAGTTTCACGAATGTAAACAAAGAATGACAAAAGAAAGCCAGACCAGCACTGAAGCTACCATCAACCTTTCTCCACTTCAATTCACATTTAGATTCAAACGAGCCAGCAAAGGCACTAGAGAGACCCCCATCCAAGCCGACCCTCTCCAATTAGGGCACAAATGCCCACACGCGGGACAGCCTCTAGCACGCCCACCGCCTCCTGGCGGTCTGTGCAACCTCTGTGCTGCTGCCGGGGACTTTGAATCTCGCTGGCCAGCAACTGCAGCTGCAAATGCCTCCTTGGGTTCCGGCTGCTGCTCTGGTGGCAGGAGGAAACGCGCCAAGCGTTTCCTGAGCCATTCACTGTCACACAGAGGAGCGCAGCACCCCCGAACTCCTCTCCTCCTCCTCAATCAGTCACCTACCCACAAGTCCCACCTAGGAGGAGGAGGAAGCCGCACGACTAGAGGCAGCTGTCCGACGAGCAGGGAGAGGATGTGGATCCCATTATCCCGGCGGACGAGTGCCAGGGTCCCGGGCTGCATGGAGGGGAGTGGGGAAGGGCTTCCTAAAGGTTAAAAGGGGTTGAGATCAGGGAACGAGGGTGGTGGTGGAAGGATTTAGGAGTGGCTGCGGGAAGAAAAACTCAGGATCCCAGATTCCTGGTAGAGGAGAGTCGGCCTCCTGGGGGCGGGGGGGGGGGGGAGCGGAGGGGGAGGGGTCCAGGTTGGGATGGGGGAGAGGGCCCAGGAAGAGAGGAGCCGTCTCCAAGTGGCGATGAAAGGCTGAAGAGAAGCGTCCAGAGACTCGAAAGAACTCCCGCGGCGGGGCCCCTGCCGGCCCCTCTACCTGCGGCCACCCCCGCTGGCCTCCGCCCCACTTCGCCGCCTCCCGGGGACGGCGGCTGGGGGCAGGTTGCGGGGAGGCGGGCGGCCGGGGCTCTGCCGCCTCCTCCCGGCGGAGCCCAACTCCGCTCGGGCCCGGCCGGGCTCAGCGTTACCTGTGCTCTGCCGCCGGTGTCCGGTGACCACGGCCTCGCCGGTGACGGGGTGCAGCCAGGTGGTGCTCTTCGCCTCCTCGCTGCAGGGATGAGAGAAGGGGCAGAGACGGAGCGTGAGTGGGGGCGCCGGAGGAGCCGAGAGGGCTGAAGCGGCACAGACCCGGCTCCCTCTTCCCCTCCCGCCAGCCTCCCGCACCCTCCGGGGCCCCGCGCCGTCCCCTGCTCTTTACTTGATGAAGAAGACTCGGCCGCCCCTGGTGATCCCGTAAGTCCAGGACCGGGGCAGGGAGCAGATCCAC
Source organism: Prionailurus bengalensis (assembly GCF_016509475.1). Classification (NCBI taxonomy): domain Eukaryota; kingdom Metazoa; phylum Chordata; class Mammalia; order Carnivora; family Felidae; genus Prionailurus; species Prionailurus bengalensis. The sequence goes on along the minus strand of NC_057358.1, from coordinate 52,196,960 downwards.
TCCAGGTTCAGATCCGCCGCCATGTCTGATCCCCAGCCGCCGCCGCCGCCTTCTCCTGCTGCCGCCGCGGCTGCCGAGGGAGGAGGGAGCGAGCGAAGGGAGCGCGGAGCGAGCGCGGCCGGAGCGCGCCTCCCCGGCCCGGCGCGCCCCCGCGCGCGCCCTACCCCCTCGGGCGGCGCCCGCCCCGCCGCCCCGGCTGGGTCGGGCCCGCGTCGCCGCCCCTCCGCATCCTCCGCGGCCGCCGGTCGGCCGCCGCGCCGCGCGCTCGGGGGATGGGCGAGTGGCGCCGCGCCCCGTAGCCAGACCCCTCCCTCGCGCCCCTCCCGCGCTCCCCGCCCGAGCGAAGGTTCCGGGATCGATTAAAAAAAAAAAAAAACAAAAAAAACCCACAACAACGCGTCCTGCCCCCAGGGCTTTGCCCGAAGGCTTCCCAGCCTAGAGCGCGAGTCAAAGGGAGCGTAATCCCTGCGCCCCAGATTGCTCTTTCTAAAACAACAGGAACACAGTGGCTGAGCTTTGTTTTATTAGAGCTATTGGCTATCAGAGGTTTTTCAAAAATATATCGCTTTAAAATAGAAAGCTGCTTTATTAAAGCACACGGAAGGCTTTTCGTGTTTATGTCTTGTGTGCCAGATAGCAAAGGTTTGACTAGTTATCGTGGGCCCATGAAATATGAGTAGATTCTGACTTGACAAAACAAGTTTGCTTCTTCCTAGGCCCCTTAAATCATACAATGTTTTATAAAATGAAACCTTGACTTTTTCTTTTTTTTTTTTTTTTCAAAAAAAAGATTCCCTTATTATCAGTCTGGAGTTCTGCTTTCCTCTATTCTCCCATAGATTACAATCATAACCAACTTTATGGAGTCCTTGCGACGGTATACATTTTTAAATCCCCACAACCCTATGGATACTGTGATAATCCCCATTTTACAGATTAGAAAAATTAAGTTTAGAGAAACAATAACTTTCCCAAGGTCACAGTAGTAAATGACAACGCCTGGATTCAAACTGGCTCTAGTATTTAAAAAGTCTGTCTGTATAACCACGTTGCTTTACTTATTTTAAGTCTTGTTTCCTCTGTAGCCCACCCCCTTTTTGTTCTTTGAACAAGTGAAGGGCAGATTTCACTGCAACTGAGATTCCCCCCCCCCCCCCCCCACCACCTGGGAATGCTTGCCTCTTCTCATTGTCTCTGGTCCTCTGCCACACTTGAAATTGCTTATGCATCTTTGCAGCAAGATGACTCATTCCAACAGTTCAATAATAATAGTACTACTTGATATTCCTCTAACACCTTTTCTGACCAGTTTTGGGTGCCTCTGAAGCATTATCTCATTTATCTTTCCAGTAGCTCAAAGCAGCAAACCATCTCTCTGCATTTAAGGAAACTAAGGCACAGAAAGGGCAAATGACCTTGGCCAAAGCCATATCCAGCAAGTCAGATGGGGCCTGGGTGAGAATGCAGTTTCATTGGACATTTTTCTCTCATACTCTAATTCCCCAAGGCCAGTCTGTCTTTGGAGAAAATAAGTCTACAATTACTGCTATAATTTTCCTGTCCATCTGCATACACAGGGAAAAAAATAACATCACTTTAATGTTTTCTCTTTTTGGTTCCTTTGCATTCTCCTCTTTCATTTTGCTACTTATTACTTCTTGACATCTTATCTCCTGCCCAGTCTCTGGAAAAAGTGCCCCGCCCTCCCCCTTTTCAAAAAATCAATGAATAACTAGCAGGAAATGTTCCACATTACCATCAGTGGTTACTGGTTATTACATAACAAGAAAATCAAGAGCTATTGAATTTATATTGTGCTATCTTACAAATTAAAAAATCTAAAGTGAATCTTTCTAATACCATTATAACTTTAGAAATCTATTAGTGGAGCTATATTTGACTTTTTGACTGCGTTAAGAAGTCTTTAAGTTGGCCATTTGTTGTATGAGAATTCCTTTTAGCTGTGAATCTTTGATTTTACAAGATTCATTAGTGCAAAGCATATTTTAAAAAGTGATAGATTCACTTAATAAAAATGTGTATCTTAAAAAATTACATTCACAGTACTTAAATAGTAACCTACAATCTTAAGCATAATTCTATATGTCCCTAAATTTAGGAAAGCAGTAAATAAAAAAACTAAAAGTTTTATATATATATATATATATATACAAAATGAGGCATGCTTCTGATTTGGGGAAATGATAGCCCTCATACCTTCCAGGAACCAATAAAAGCAGCTTCATACATTAGACTGTTGTGTTCTCTGGATAATTTTCACCCTTAATGAGTAAAATAGTATTTTTTCCAAAAATTTTCCTAGAATGCCCTTTGTCTGAAACTTTATTGCCTTATCCTGGGCTGGTTTGCCTTTTGGTTGTATGTACATGTGTGTCTCCTTCACTGCAGGAAGCTGGGAGTCATGTCTTCCCCATCACTGAATCCTTCCCAGCCTTGACTCAGTACTCAAATGGTTATTGAATTTCATTTTCTTGCCAATGCCTCTACCTCCCAACAGAGTTATTTCCCAATAACATATCCCCTTTTTATCATCGTGAACCTCTTCAGTAACTGACTCAGACCTAAACTCATATCTAACCTCTGCTTTTTATTGCATTTTTTTTCATATTTCCAACCTATGAGACTATTCAATTTCTCATGTCATGATCTAACTTTTTGAGGAGTAATATCCTATGACCATTACAGCCTTTCTGAAAAAAAGAAGAGATTTCAACAGTACTGAGCACTAAAAATAAACATCACTCCATTGATATGTAGAGGATGATCCTTGTCCTAAGGGGCTTCCAGTTCAAATATAACAGAGAAATACATATAATGATAAGAAAAACTCAAATGAAAGTTTCTTAAAATATGCGAAACAAAGAAGAACAAGGTGACATTTTGGAAAACAGCAAATCGATCCCCCCTCCCATTTTAATAAATGGGAATGAAAAATGGATGAACTCTGGAGAGTACAGAGATTCTTGAGAGAGAAAAATATTCTTTTGCTACCAAGAAACATCTATTTATACACATTAATGTTTATCAAAATCTACCAACAAAGTTTTGTAACTTTGATTAGGTCGTCTCTCCAAATATATCTGTGTTACTCTAGATGATTTGTTACACTATTAGTACACAAAATTAAGAATATTGTAAACAGTTCCTTTAATAAGTCATCTGTAGAGTGTTCTAGATCATGAAAAGTTATAAGGAAGGGCAAAATAGAGGACCCAATGAGCTCAGTGGAAATCTAGGCAGAAAGGATGGCAATTGAGGGTTTAAGTCAGGGAAGAAAAATACTTGGAAGTTGATTTAATAGGGATTTTTTTTTTTTCTGTTAAGGAATAAATTGATAGAAGAGTTATGGATAAAATAATTTCCCTCATTCATTCAACAACCATGTATAGGCTCCCTGTTATATATGGTGTGCCAGCCAGTCTGCTGGGTCACAGGGATTAAACGACTTGGCCTCCTTTGGGCAGCTTAGAAAGGGAGATAGAGATGTAAATATTTAAGTACCTTGTAGAGGCAGCATGTCTATCCTTGTCATAGAAAGAAACCTCTGTTACAGGTGTTTTCCAGAGTGTCCTGTGAACTACTCAAGGCCTATCTCAAACAACAGTCTTCTAACATTGATATTTTGGAGAACTCTTCAATTATGAACAGGGATAACTGAAAAGAAATATGTAGCAAGCAGCACTAGTTACCCTGCTGCTGGCCAATCCCTCCGCTACACTGAGGCTCTAGACTAAGTTGGTATCTGCCTGGAGGCTTGGAAAGAGGCTTGAAAGGGAGTTCAAAAATGTCTTCGAGGAACTTACATCTGAACTTCTGGTCATGTTCAAATTAAACACCACTTCCTTTACCCCAGTTAGGAAAGCTTCAATCATCTACTTCTCTCTTTGCTATAAAAGAGAAAGACCAAAATTCAAATGGTGGAGAATTAGGAAGTATGTTCGAATGCAGGGGGCAGGATAGAGTGAGTCAGCAGTCTGGCTGAATTTTATGCCTGGCTCTGCCATTAATTAGCTGTATGACTTTGAACAAATCATTTAACCTCTACCCCTCTTAGACCTCTGAATCCTCATCTGTAAAGTAAGAGCACTGGTGTGTTTAAGACATTACATCTGATTCTTTTTCCCCTCTAAAGTCTTCTGCTTTGACAGGGTGAGCACTCCATTAACTAAAGTTGGGGATGTTTTGTCACAGTGCAAAGACACGAGTAGGATCCCTGCTTCTAGAACTGCTTAGGATTTTCTGCCACTCAGATGGTTTGTTAATAGAGAAGGTTGGAAGAGCAGTTAACAAAGTTCTTTCACATCATATTTAACTTGTGCAAATGGCTCTGTAACATCAACACTATTAATGTGTTACGAACAGGAAAATGGGCTCCATGAAGATACTATATAATATATCGATCAAGTGGCAGACTTAGGGTTTGAACCAGGTCTTTAGCATATCAGATTTCAAATTCCATCCACAAGGTATTTCCTTTCTCAACCTTCCTTCCTTGTGTCCTCTAGTTCCTTACTGCCAGTCACTCTCCTACCTACTGCGGATTGTGTCCGCCCTCACCACCTCACCACACCTGCTCTTCTGCGTCACTGTTGTCCCCCTGCGCGCCGCCAAGTCTAGCGGATGCTTTCAGTTCCAAGCTTTCTCGACTTCCCTGCTGTATTCACATGTCACCACTTTTACTCCTTGAAACTTTCTACTCTAGGGTTTCATGACACCACTTCCCTGAAATTCTCCTGCTCTCGCTGTAGACCATCTGCAGTACGGTCACCAGGGAAGCTTATTTAATTATTGATTCCTGAGCCTCTCTCCAGACCCATTCAACCACAACCTCTGAGGATTAGACTGAGGAATCCACATCTAACAAGCATTTTGGTGATTTCTTGTGTATGGTAACTTCTGAGAACAATTCCCAGTATGATAAAATTCCCATATTTATATTTCCAGTATAGAACTCTCTCCTGAGTTCTAGACCATATACCAAATTTCTTTGTAGACATGTTCCTTCTGGAATATTCTTTCTGGATGTTCCTCAAGTATGTCAAACTCAGCATTCCAAAACAAGTCCCTTTTGCTCCAGATATGCACCACTCCAGTGTAGTCCCCTCCTACATGGTACCAGCATCCAAACAAATAGCCACATCAAAAACTTCCAAATCATCCTCCCACAAGCAGTTGGTTAATAAATTCTATTAATTGTTCATTAAATATGTCACGAAGTTAAAGTTATCTCTCTTTCTCATTTCCTGTATCCTAATATAAGCATTCACCAATGCTACCAGAATGATCTTTTTAAAAATGCAAATCTGATTATGTTCCTTTCTTGCATAAAATCCCCTCATGGCTCAAAAAACTTAGAGGATGAAATGCAAAGCCTGTTGCCTGGCATTGGAGGTTCTTCTTGATCGGAGCACTGCCCACCTGCATGTTAGCCATATGGAATGGCCTACTGTTCTCTGAACAAACCACGCTTTTTCAAGTCTCTGTACAGGCTGCTTTCTCTCTAGAATGCCCTTTTCTCTGTTTACCTAACAAACTCCTACTTATGTTTAAATTCTTAGCTCAAAAGTTATTTCCATTAAGAAGCCAGCCCTTATTCCTTCAGGGCAAATCTAGCTCCTCCTTCCACCATTCATGCTCCCATATCTTCTCTACCGAGTTATCGTTATAATCTGCATCTCGTTATCCCCCCTAAACTCCATAAATGAAAGCATTTTATTTATTTATATTTATCACCTCACTTTCAATAAATGTTATTTACATGAATGAATAATAGTACTGACATTTACATAGTGCCCTATATTTCACTCCATATTTGATATTTATTTCTGTTTGTATTACAGCCACTTGCCAGTGAGTCATGTTTCTATCCTTTCTTAGATTTAACATTCCCTTTAGCTTTTTATAGACTATCCCATATAGAAGAGAAAAAAAATGGCATGGGCCCAAGAGCAGCATAGCAGTATATGAAAATAGCTGCTTTCTATAGAGCTGTCTACCTGGCTTAAAGAATTCTAAGATTTGTAGTTATATTGAGTGAGATATTGAAGGACAGGAAGGATTCTGCATTACATTTAATTTCTTAAAGAGATCTATGGAGCCATCTTTTGAATGAATTTTTCCTAGAAAAATATTGATAAAAATAATATGCAGTATTTACAAAAATCACATACTATAGCTACATGAACTGGGGAAAAATTATAAGCTATAACATATAAGGTATAAACACACCATAATTACAATTATATGTATAGCTGTAAGTGATAAAGATTATCAGATCTCTTGCCTTAAGCCCGAGGAATAAATGGAAAGATGAAGGGGAATCCTTTTCTCCCTCATTGTTGGTGTTTTACATTGTGTACCAGTATTCTCTGAACAATTTTTCTTTAATGTTTTAAGTCGCTACCTGCTTAAAACAAAAAAATTTTCTTCCATCAGATAATTCATATAGTTTAATAAAAAATTATGTACACACATGTGTATATGTATATATTTTTTCAACCAATGTTTCTCAGTTTCCATTTCTTCCGTTTCCAATTGTTTATTTCAGTTCCATGTAGAATTATATAAATTGTAATCTCAGATGGAGTATCTGCAGTTAACTGTAATATATCATATAGCTCAAATTAAGGAAAATGTAATGTGAATGCAAATTTTGTATCATCATAGGCACTGCCTTGTATATAGTTAGTATTCAACAAATGCTTAGTAATGGAGCGCATCGTAAAATAACAGTGCTAGGGGAAAAACTGGAGGCTTTTTAACAAAGCTCTTCTGTTTCAGATACATTTTTCTTAAAATCAAGCAGTTATAAATTCAGAAGTGTCTCATCACTGAATTTCTGATCTGAAGAACATGCATGTTTGACCTAGGAAGATTTTTAAAAATATATGAATAATTACAATGGGAAATTAATAGGTTTAAAATGAAAAAGGGCTAAAAAATATAAATCACATCTGCTTAAATTTCTCTCTTTCTACATGATTGCGTATGGGCAACCGAGGGAAGAAGAGAGACTGAGCTGGAGCACAGCTCCAGCCTTGTTGTCCACTCGCGGCCTGTCCTGCTACAACCGTGTGAGGATCTGAACCTAGGAAACAACACTGTTTGGAGTCGTGTGTATTACTCTATTTCCAGGTGTGTCATTTTGTGCCCAACTTGACCATTTTTTTTTTTAATGTTTTTATTATTGAGAGAGAGACAGACAGACACAGAGCACAGTGGGGGAGGGGCAGAGAGAGAGAGGGAGACACAGAATCCGAAGCAGGCTCCAGGCTCTGAGGTGTCAGCTCAGAGTCTGACATGGGACTCGAACCTATGAATTGTAAGATCATGACTTGAGTCCAAGTTGGACGCTCAACAGACTGAGCCATCCAGGTGCCCGTCTTTTTTTTAGTTTATTTATTTATTCTGAGAGAGAGAGAGCACAAGCGGGGGAGGAACAGCAGAGAGAGAAGGAGAGAGAGAGAATTCCAAGCAGGCTCTGCACCATCAGCACAGAGCCCAAAGTGGGGCTTGAACCCACAAACTGTGAGATCATGAGCCGAAACCAAGAGTCAGATGCTTAGCCAACCAAGCCACCCAGATACTTCCCAACTTGACCATTTCTATCAAAGAGACAGAATTAGCTATTTGTTTTTTACTAGACCATTTTTTTAAAGTTTTTTGTTTTTTTGGGCAATCTTGATAAAAGGGTAATTTTCAGATTTTTATAATTGTCATAACATTCATCATAGGCAAAATGCAATTAATTGTGTTTGTCAGCAATATTAAACATGCTCAGAAATCAGTTGCTATTCTAAATATTGATGAAAATAAAAGAATCGCTTGTGTTCACAAGCAAAAAAATTGGTGCTAAATATTTTGATAGCTGGAGAAATTTTTCTTTTTATACCATTGTGTGCTCTGTAGTAACTAATCTTTATTACACTTGATTAGAGATCCTTTATCTGCAGTTTATTGATTCATCCACTTTAAGTAATAGACACTTTTCATGAATCTAGTATATATCATACACTAGGCTAGGGATAGTGGTGACACAAAGAAAAATAAATTCAGGTTTGGGCCTTCAAGGCATTGCAGTCAACCTGGGGTAGAAAGGAGTGGGGAAAAGATAAACACACAAATAATATATCAGTAACAAATGGTATGATACGTACTGCGCATGATGGAAAACAAAAGCTTGTAAAAAGGGCATCCATTCTGCAAACATGGGGAGAGGTGATCAGGTAGGCCTTCCTGGAGAAAGTGGTACCCGACTTACTGTTGTTAATTAATATTATCTCTACAAGGGTTTCTTGAAATGGTAAATGATACCTTAAGCTGATTCTGCCCTTCTTCCTCCCTCCTCCAATTCTTTTAAGGTACTAGGTACAAGAGGTCCAGAGCCATGCATGGCAGAAATTATTGACCCCAACATCATTTCTCCTTTGTTAGATCCCACCCCCCACCCCACCCCACTGATTTTTTTTTTTTGCTGGGTGTTTGGATGCTTTAAATAAAGATGCATTGGGGCACCTGGGTGGCTCAGTCGGTTAAGCGTCCCATTCTTGATTTCGGAAAAGGTCATGATCTCACAGTTCATGAGTTCAAGCCCTACATGAAGCTCTACGCTGACAGTGTGGAGCCTGCTTGAGATTCTCCTTCTCTCTGTCTGTCTGTCTGTCTGTCTCTCTCTCTCTCTTTCTCTCCCTCTCTTACCTCCTTTCTCTCTGCCCTTCCCCTGCTAGCTATCTCAAAATAAATAAACAAATTTAAAGATGTATTTCCCAGGTACCCTTTTATCAAGATGTGAGCCCTTGGGTTGGGTTTAGGTAAGTGGGATATAAACAGAGAAATGTATGGCAGATTATGGGACATGTCCTTGAAAGATGATTGATAAATACTTGGTCCTGCTTCTCTCCCTCTTCCTCAGCCTCCTGCTTGGAATGTGGATGAAGTGGCTGTAGGTCTTTGTTGGATGAAGAAGGCAAAGGCCACCCAAGGGATGGCAAAGCGGACATCTGGATGTAGCCTAAGTCCCTAAGAGTTACAGGCAGTGGAGCCAACATAACTGCTCTGAACTTACAAGTGGAGGAGAAATCAAATTCTGTCTTGATTAAGCTAATGCTATCTTGTGGGGGAGGGGAGCTTCTGTTACTCTCAGATAAACCTAATTTTATCTAATGTATCACATCTATCTTATTTAACAGCACTTAGTACATGTTGGGTGCTCAATAATTTCTTAAATGAATGAATTAATGTATGAATCTCCAAACACATCAAAATTTCATACATAAAATTTGCCTCATGCCTCGGTAACTCCTGATTATTCTTTTGGATGAGCCAGCTTTTCTCTCACTTACCTTATTATTTACTGAGAATAAGGTAGACCCTTACAGATCTTTAACTCATTCTGATAATTAGATTATTAATATCTTTAAAATTAAAAGGATTTTTTTAAAAATCTTTTTTTTTTTAAGTTTATTTATTTTGAGAGAGAGAGAAAGAGAGAAAGCATGGCTTGGGGATGAGCAGAGGGAGGAAGAGAGAGAGAATCCCAAAAGGCTCCACACTGTCATCATGGAGCCCAATGCATAGGGTCAAGCCCATGAAACCCCAGATCATGACCTGAACTGAAGTTGATGCTTAACCTACAAGCCACCCAGGAGCCCCTAATTTCTTTAATATTTTAATTTGAACTACAATAGTAAAATTTAGTTAACTAAATTTTCCAAATATCCATACTACTTTACTCTCTTTATAGACTACACATTGCCAATATATCATTGCAAACAAAAAGGAAACTTGACAGAATACTTGAATCAATAGGTACCATTGCCAACCATGCGCTGATGGACATATGTTGTGTTGTGTTTATGTCCTGTCTACCCAGCTCTCAGGGACAGGCTCAGAATACTAACCATCACTTTTATCAAAATTCTCCCCAAAACACGGTCTGCAAAAAAGTTCTACTCATTACAGGCAAGACAAAGTTGTCAAGAAGATTTATATCATCTAGATTGTTCTACATATAATGAAATCTGAAGAGTAATCATTTTAGAAAACATTAAAAAAAACTTTCAAATTGTTCCAGTCCATTACTTGGTAGTGCATTTTTATTAACCATTTTGAGATGCAGCAAAGAGCACTGACTCAGAGATCTAAGCTTTGAACAGCTTTGATACAGGTTATTGTCACTTTCCATCTCTCTGTAAAATGGCGGAACGTTTACCCACCACATTTCATTATGTGTGTTGAAACAGATAACATCTTGAAATAGCTTGAACTGCTCAGATATAAATGTCTTAAAATAAAGATGGCATTTTCCTAGAGTAGAGAAGAAAGAAAGGTAATTTAAATTAGTAGTAATTTGCATGCTGTTCCTATCTCTGGGCAGCTTGCTGTGATTTTTCCTCTATAGTCCATCACTTATTTTCAAAATGATTATTCAAAAATAAAACTAGAGCAGCAGTTGTTTCCTTCTGAAATAGTTGTATATAGGAATTGTCCTCTATGAAATTATACTTAATTTGGCAATGGAGATCAGGTGCTTCTAAAAACAGTTGAAAGGAGGAAAGGAAGGAAGGGAGGAAGGAAGACAGGGAGAAAGGGAAAAGAACCACACTATCCAAGATTCTGATTATCTATGAGTTAATGCTTAGAAGCTCAAATTGATTTTCCAAAGTCTTTCTTTTTTTTCTGCTCAATACCCTCATTATAGAAAACTTCATCGAATAATTTTTCCTTCTGGACCAGAAGAATCCTTCTTCAGAAGTAACTTTCTTGGGGCACCTGCTGGCTCAGTCAGCAGAGCATGTGACTCTTGATCTCCAGGTCATGAGTTTGAGCCCCACGTTAAGGGTAGAGATTACTTAAAAAGAAGAAGAAGAAGAAGAAGAAGAAGAAGAAGAAGAAGAAGAAACTTTTTCTTTTCCTATCCCTTCATACTTAAAGGTTAATGGTTGCAATGCTGCAGGAGTACATATAATCCAGTGCAATGAGAATCAGAAAGGAGAGTACAAAGAAGGCCACTGGTGGAGACGGGTTAGGGAAAAGGGCTGAGTGATTCACAGAATGAAGGATCTTCATCAAGCAATAAAAATGGATTGCAAAATTGTTCCAAGATAATTTATGTACCTAAATAGTAGCCTCCTGTACTATTATATTCAGGAAAAACTCCTCAAATCAGAATTGCTATGACTTGTATGAGCCTCATTTTCTTTATCTTATCTTGTTTTCTTGTTTTTGTTTTTGGTTTTTTTTTAATCTTGTTTTACAGATGAGGAAGGAGAGGCAGGATCAGCTACATAATTTCTGGGGCCCAATGGAAAATGAAAATGTTGGGCTTCTTGTTCAAAAATCATTAGGCATTTCAAGATGGCGTCAATAAACCAATCATAGCATACTTCTGAGGGCAGAGGCTTGTGTGACTGCACAGGTTGCATGCCTAGGAAGCCAGTTGTGAGGTCACCAAGGTTAAATTATTTGCTGAAGGGGATGAAACTGGTTAGGAACAGAAGTAACCTCCTGATTCCTTGTTTAGTTTTTTTTTTTTTCCCCTCTGCATTTTATTACTTTTCTATATTCACTTCATTTTTAGCTCAGAATAATGTATATTTATTCTTTCATTCTTTAATAAGTATTTTTTGAATACAGACTGTGTAACAGGCACTATATTAAGCACTGAAGAAACAATTATAAGATAATTCCTTTCCTTAAGTACTACTTTACACTGGGTGCATAAAAAGGACATTAGGAAAAATTCCATTTCTACAGAGGTGTGGAGAAGTTGAACTCCCATATACTATTAGTGAGAGTTAAATAGGTGTTAATTTTTTGGAGGGCAACCTGGCCATACAAGAAAAATGTCTTAAAATTGGTATGCCCTTTGGCCCAGAAAGAACACTTACTGGAATTTATACTAAAGCAAAAATAAGAGATGTGGACAAAGTTATATGCACAGAGTTGTTCATCACATGATTTGTTTTTTCATAAGTGCTCAAGAATTTGGGTTTTATTGGGCACATTTTGTTATACCCATGCTGTTAACACATGACCATTAAAAATGTGGTTTTAGAAGACTACTAACATAAAATGTTTGTAATATATAATTAGTGAAAAATCAAGGTTTAAACTAGTATGTATAGCATGGTAACTTTTTCTTTCCTTCTTTCTTTTTTTCTTTTGCTAGAAAATATCTATAACTAGGAAAGCAGGGAAGGACACATACCCAAATGATAGTAATTAACCTTTTGTAATTTGTTTTTCTCTGTACTTAGTTGTATTTTTTAATATTTTGGTTTCGTATTGAGATATAATTGACATGTAACATATTATTTTCAGGTCAATATTTCCTTATTGAGCATGTATTATTATTTTTTAACGTTTATTTATTATTGAGAGACAGAGAGAGACAGAGCATGAGCATGGCAGGGGCAGAGAGAGGAGGAGACACAGAATCTGAAGGAGGCTCCAGGTTCTGAGCTGTTAGCACAGAGCCTGACGAGGGGCTCAAACTCACAAACCCAGTGAGATCATGACCTGAGCCAAAGTCAGACGCTTCGCTGACTGAGCCACCCAGGTGTCCCAAGTATATATTATTTTTATAATGAGACAGAATTTTAAGTTCTACCTGTATTAAACTGTGAAAATCTATGTTTTCTTTTTTTTAATTTATTATTAATTTTTTAATGGTTATCTTTGAGAGGGAGAGATACAGAGAGGGAGAGAGTGGAGGAGAGCTAGAGAGAGAGGGAGACACAGAATCCGAAGCAGACTCCAGGCTCTGAGCTGTCAGCACAGACATGGGGCTCAAACTCATGAACCGTGACATCATGACCTGAGCCAAAGGCAGGCACTTAACTGAGCCACCCAGGTGTCCCTATGTTACCTTTTCTTTTTTTTTTTTTTAATGTTTATTTATTTATTCTGAGAGAGAGCACAAGTAGGGGAGGGGCAGAGAGAGAGGGAGAGACAGAATCCCAAGCAAGCTCTGCACAGCCAGCACAGAGCCTAATGCTAAGCTTGGTCTCATGAACTGTGAGATCATGACCTAAGCCAAGATCAAGAGTCAGATGCTTAACCAACTAAGCCACCAGGCACCCTGAAAATCTATGTTTTCTTAAATATCTTCAAAAGAAGGGCAGCAATTCTACATTTTGCCATTGGAAAAAATTAATGTTTAAATGCCACATGTAAAAGTTCATGATAGACTAACCTAAATGTCCATCATAAACATGGGTGAATTGAAATATTCCCCTTGTAGTTGAAAGAATTCTTACAGGTCATGTGATCTAACTCCCAACTAAAGTAGAAATTGACTTTGTCATCCTTGAAAAGTGATTTAAACTTACTGAATTTAGAGGTAGAATCTTTTTATTCACAAAATACAGGATCTTACCTACATTACAACAAAGAGAAGCCAGTTTGGAATCAGAGCACCAATATTCTGTAACTACACTTGAATATTTGGGTAGAATTATGCATGGTAAAGGAAGGAATTGGTATGTTACTGAATAGATGTTCTCTAAAAAAATCCATCCAAATTGGAGAGTTGCTTTTGGTCACTATACCTTTTATTTAGTGTGTGTTTAGTGTTACCATCCACCAGAGACTTTGCTTTTAAATGCAGGGCTAAGAAAATGAATAGTTCCCCTGGAGCACTCTCACAGGGGCTGATCTTCCAGATCTAACCATAAAAACACCTAGTATAAGGGCTTCACTCGGAACCTCACTTGGCAATTTCTTATAATGTTTGTAATATTATGGGTAAAAATTTGTTTTTGTAATCATTACATTGTGTAAAGTGAAAAGGCAACTTTAAAAAACATGAAATTAAAAAAAAACAGAAACACACACAAATAATCAATGGTCTCGTGCCATTTTAATTTTTTTTTATTTTTTAAAAAATATTTTTATTTATTTTTGAGGGAGAGAGAGAGACAAAACATGGGGGGGGGGGGACAGAGAAAGAGGGAGACACAGAATTGGAAGCAGGCTCCAGGCTCTAAGCTGTCAGCACAGAGCCCAACACGAGGCTCAAACTTGTGAACCATGAGATCATGACCTGAGCCAAAGTCGGACGTTTAACTGACTGAGCCACTCAGGCACCCTGGTTTGGTGCCATATTTAAATCCTAATTTTGTAAGAAAGAAAATATGTTTAGAAAAATGTGTAGAGGATCATGAGAAAATATGAATAGTAATTATCTCCGGGGAAAAGCTGATGATAAAATTTCAGAATAACAGAATGATTTCTAAGAGGACAATTCCTTTAGAGCAATGCTGAATGCAGCACACTACTAGAAAGAAATTCAACACGTCTTAAGAGCGTGCTGCCGGAAAGAGTCTATTGCATCGAACTTGGCCGTTCCCTTACTCCAAAATTCCATTTTGTTTTGTTTCGTTTTGTTTTTGTTTACCTTCTGCCCTGTAAATACCACTTAAATGCTCTACACTAGTGGATCTTAACATTTTTTTTTTTAACTTCAAAAAAGGTCATTGATAATTGTTATGCTTTTAGTGTCTACACTGACTGGGATACACACACACACACACACACACACACACACACACACCCCGACAGACACACAGGCACACACACTTTGATTCCTACTCACTGTACTTGCTCTACACCCCAGATTTCCAAGACAAATGGTCTTTAGAAATTGCTGCTCTATATCTTTTAGCATTTGATAAATAAACTTGGTTTAGTACCCTGTGTAATGACAAAGATGGTAGTAAAATTACTTTTCCTTAAAAATGACAGCTGCCAAAACAACCACAAAAGCCCATGTTTCATAGCTTGCAACATACTTTCTTTTCCAGAAAATATTCCAAAAATATGTGTTCACCACTGGTGTTCTGTGAATTCTTTAAGCCCCACAACAATTCCTATAGTGTTCCCTGTAACCACGAACTTGACCAACTTTGTGACAATGCAGTCAGATTAAATTTGTGAGTTAAGAATTATATCTACGTTAGTTTCCTCTCTCCTCCATTTTCCCTGCACCTGCAAAAACACAATACAAGCAACAACGACACATCCCTTCTTAGCATCATGGTGTCTTTTCTTCTCCTCCTCTCCCCACTTCCTAGCCATCAGAGCTCACGATCCTTTCTGGTCTCTGTGTAGTTCTACCTTTTCTCCCACCCACCTCCTTCCGGATACCCCTTCGGCACCAGTGTAATCCTAAGAGCTACTGGGGATTTTGCCACATCCTTCTTTTTAAAACACGATCTAGAGAATAGAGAAGAAAAGAAATTTGCTTTAAAGTTGAGTGTTTGTTTATTTTGCAGAGGTCACAGATCATAGCACACCCATTAAAATTAATGTGACTTTTCAACTTAAAAGAATTAACCCAAGGAGAATCTCTTCAAGGACAAATAATGCTTTATAGACTGGGGTGAAGATGGCCAGTAGAAAAAGGTCCTTTTGAGAGTGAAATCTATCCAATCATATGAAAACCCTCCATTATTAATAGATCTCATTATTAATAGATTTGTAGAATTGAGTGATGTTGGTAAGATTTTTAACAAAACAAGTAGCCTATGTGACAACATTAACTAATGCAGTAAGTAAAGACTATAACAAAAATTCAATAGTAAGAAAATGAAACATTGAAGATAAAAATATTCAAAGAAATGATTCATTTTGCCTTATCCTTGGGTAGGTAAGAATAAAGGAATCAAAAGCGTAAAAGGGGGAGAAGGCATCAAGGACACTCAGTAGGATGCCAACTTGAGAAAGTGACATTGGGGAAAGATTTTGCATTGATCCATGGTTGAAGCTAAGAGAAAGGGAAGAAAGAGGGGCCAATATATTTTTATTGTCTTTTTAATTTTCTGAATGTAATGCTTTGTGAGTATAGCAGTTTCCTCATACCACATCTTAAGAATGTTCTTTAGCCCTAAATATTGTGGAGAAATTGCTTTTTCTTATAAAATAATTATGATTAAAATTCCTTGAGTGCCTGGGTGGATCAGTCAGTTGAGCATCCAACTTCAGCTCAGGTCATGATCTCACAGTTCATGAATTCAAGTCCCACATCAGGCTCTCTGCTGACAGCTTGGAGCCCTCTTTGGATCCTCTGTCCCCCTCTTTCTCTGCCCCTGCCCCGCTAGTTCTCTCTCTCTCTCTCTTAAAATAAATAAATAAACTTAAAAGAATAAAATAATATTCTTGCTAAATTTTATATATTCTTAATATGAACTATAGCATAGACTAGCAAAATTGAGAGTTTATTAACTTAGCAATTAAGAAAAATATTCAGTCAGGGGCATCTGAGTGTCTCAGTCAGTTAAGCATCTGACTTCGGCTCAGATCACGATCTCACGATTTGTGAGTTCAAGCCCCGCATTGGGTTCTCTGCTGTCAGCACAGAGTCTGCTTTAGATGCTCTGTCCCCCTCTCTCCCCCCTTCTCTTTCTGTCCCTCCCCCGCTCATGCTCTCTTTCTCTCTCTCTCTAAAAAATAAATAAACATTAAAAAAATATTCAGTCACATAAAAAATGAAAATACTGGTTCCTCTAAAAGTTAAACATAGAATTACCAAATGATCTAGCAATTCCACTTCTAGGTATGTAACCAAAAGAATTGAAAGCAGGGATTCAAACACATGCTGTATACCAATGTTCTTGGCAGCATTATTCACAATCGCCAAAAGGTGGAAATAACCCAAATCCATACAACAGATGAATGGATTTAAAAAAATGTGCCATATACATACAATGGGATATTGTTCAGCCTAAAAAAGAATGAAAGTTGGATTCCTGCTACAACACAGGAGAACCTTGACAATGATGCCAAGTGAAAAAAAGCCAGATACAAGAGAACAAATATTATATGTTTCCATTTATATAAGGCACCTAGAATAGGCAAATTCAGAGAGACAGGAAGTATATTAGAGGTTACCAGGGGCCGGGGGAAGAAGGGAATGAAGAGTTATTATTTAATAAGTACGGAGTTTCTGTTTGGGATGATGAAGAAATTTTGGAAACATATAGCAATGAAGGCTGCACAACCTGGGAAATGCACTTAACGCCACTGAATTGCACACTTATAAATGGTCAAAATAGTAAATTTTATGGTATGTATATTCTACCACAATAAAAATGTATTAAAAAGTAAAAATAAAAACAGATTTCCCACCACAGAAAATTTGAAAGATGCCATAACGTCATACCAGAAATGACTCCTGGTTTTGAATGTACATTATATTTAATCTTTCAAAGCATATTATTCAATTTGAGCTGTAAGTATTTTTCAAACTTTGAGATTATTTTGTTCTTCAAATTTTTCAGCAATCAGGGCCAGACTCCAGACTACTGAACACACTATAGGGGAAAGATGTTCCATGCTATTAACTAAACAAAGCTAAGCAGGGTCCTTAATCAGTTATTATTCAGGAAAAAAACAAACAAAAAAACTCCACTGTATAGTTTGCTGGCTTTTTCAAATGTAAATGACTACAAACCTTTCAGTATCTCCCTGACCCAATGTTCCTTGAGATACAGTTTTGGGGAATACTGCTAACCAGTCACCTACATGGCATAACTTCTGGAGTTGGCCCCCACAACTGATTGATTCACTCATTCCCTTGTTATGCTTTCATTATTTTATTCTTTCTTTTATTTATGGATCAATGCAACACATTTATTGGGTACCAACATTGTGCCAGTCAGTATGCTAAGTGCCATTCAGTGTCCTTGGTGAACTTTGTATGTATGTCTAGGTATGAATAACATAAAAATCCTCTGGTTAGCATTCTCAATTATCCCTGAGTCTATCCAATTAAAGATTTGCCCAGTTTTGTGTAGATCCATCTAACTTTATTATATGGAATAAATGGAAGAAGAGGAGCTTCTCAATTGGGATGGGTCAAGGTCTAGGATGTGGAATGAGGGTCTTCACCTATGTCCCCATATTTTCTGCTGTGCAAATCACAATGGGAGTAACACTTGAGGTGAGTCTTGATGGATGAGTCACATTTAATCCAGCACCAGGTAGAGGTATGTATGTGTTGAGGTGAGCAGAGAGGGCAGAGGAGAAGGGATTATTGCACATACAGTTGTATAAGTTGTGCACAAGAATGTCCAGGTAAGGAAATGGGGGGAGAGGCTGGAATCTATACCCGCTCTGCTCACTGAGCTATGCACCCTGGGGTGCATCTGCTCCCACCTGAAGAGGGTACAGTTTGCATGAAGATACTGTATATTATTCTTTCTATTCAGTTTCTAGGAGTAGTTTTGTGAGACTGATCAACTATAGATTAAAATTTAAACTATAGAAGCTTGATGGTAAAGACTCTGTTTGTGCTTGTTTTTTGATTCTTGTCTCATAATTCCAGCCCTCAGATACTAAATGTCATCAGAACTGCCTTCTAATCATAACTGATCCTGTCTGCCCTCCAAATTACCCCTATTCCAGAAGTAATTCTTCCTCTTCTCTAGCTGTAAGAATATGTCCACATTTTAAAGTACATCTAGGAATTGATTGGTTCTTTCAGAGTTCACATTAAGGTGTGAGAGACAGATAACCTGCCCTAAAACTCTAAAAAGAGATTGCTTACTAATAGAAAGCACATGAAATTAGTAGAGTTTCATGTGGTAGTGGACACATGTTCTCGGCCAGAGGGAACAATCTGATAACTTGTGAGTAAAATTAAGAAGTCTCTATCGGGGCGCCTGGGTGGCGCAGTCGGTTAAGCGTCCAACTTCAGCCAGGTCACGATCTCGCGGTCCGTGAGTTCGAGCCCCGTGTCAGGCTCTGGGCTGATGGCTCAGAGCCTGGAGCCTGTTTCCGATTCTGTGTCTCCCTCTCTCTCTGCCCCTCCCCTGTTCATGCTCTGTCTGTCTCTGTCCCAAAAATAAATAAACGTTGGAAAAAAAAAAAAAAGAAGTCTCTATCCACCTGTGATCTGTTTAGTTTCAAGAATCTTATAGTAGCGTTCACTCTTGGACTCTCCATGCAATGAACCCTAGAAATATACTATCAAGTGCATACTTTAGATCATTTCTTGTCCTTCCTTTAGGCCCATGATTAACTTGATTTCTTTGTTCTTTTGGGAGTTGGGCTGTTGCTCAGTTGACAACTGTCCCTTGTCCCACATCCACCCCAGAAAAAATAATCTCCAGTCCAAACTCTAGTTCCAGCTTGGATAGACTGAACCTGACCAAGATGGTTTTTTTTTTTTTTTGAACATTCAGCATGATGATCTGTCCCTGATCCATTAACTAATATTGTGTAATATAAACTCCACATTACGTAGGGTTGTTACTCCTAGCAAGCTCAGAATGTCCCGTTGCCTTTTCTCTCTTAAGTTCTTTTTTCAAAAATGCAAATAATCCAGGTGTGAATAGCATGTTTGCCTAATTTACACCAAGGTGTAGGTGTGTTTTTTATGGCCTTTTTTCCTCAGGAAGCACTTTGACAGAGAGGTTAGAGAATGGAGGAGGGAAGATATGGAAAGACAAAGGGAAGAGAGAGAACAAGCTTAATTGAAACCGATAATACCTAAAGACTTCATAATTCAGCCATTTCATAGTTTTTACTTTGGGGACAACATCTAAAACTTTTTTTAAGTTTATTTATTTTTGAGAGAGAAAGAGAGAGAGTGTGAGTGGGGGAGGGGCAGGGAGAGAGAGAGAGAATCCCAAGCAGGCTCTGCCCTGCCAGTGTACAGCCCAATGCAGGGCTCAAACCCACGAAACTGTAGGATCATGACCTAAGCCAAAACCAAGAGTTGGTCGCTCAAACGACTGAGCCACCCAGGCGCCCTGGGGACGACACTTTAGAGTAATATCTGGAAGAAGTGAATCAAATGAGTTTACACTTTAACTGATATGCATAAGGAAACCAAGAAGACCTATTCTGAATCCCAGGTTTCCAAATATGGAGTTTTTTATAAGTACTGATATTTCACGGTATTTATTACAGAGAGGCAAACTTTTCCACTCTTGATAATAAGAGACAAGTTTTTCTACTCTTGTAAATAAGAAACAAGTTTTCCATTCACATATCTCATGGACTCTGAATTCTTTAAAGTTTGTGAAATAATAAAAACTTTCCCCTCAAATGTGACAATATTATACATGCCTTAAGACATGTTTGATATAAGAGGCAGATTTCCTCTAAGCAATCTAAAGAATAGAAGGATCTCTTATAAAGAGGCAAGGTATGTCATAGAACCCAAGGACAGGAAACGGCCAGTTCCCCCATGAGACCAGAACTGAGAACTGCAACGTTCTCAGTGACCAAGGCAACTCTTGGTCTGTTTTTCCTTTCCCTCAATCTCATCCCCTCCCCCACTGCACATTCACCACAGTCTTTAATTTTCCTTATCTCTGTGTTTCTAGTCCCTTTTTACAGAGCAGCGCTCATCACTTATACATGGTTCATCATATAGGGTTGCCAGATTTAGCAAGTAAAATTATAGGATGCTTATCCTTTACCTGGCAACCCTAACATCATGCCCAGCCAATCCATTGCCCTCATTTCCTGGGTCTACCTGACCCATAACCAGAGCTAATTTACAGGAGTTTCTGTGTCCTCATTCAGTAGAGACAATCTCATTAGTCAGGTTGGGCTAAAGCCCTCATGGGTAAGGCAGCCAGAGGGCCCATCTCTGGTGTGATGCACTGGAAGAAAAAAAGTGCTGAGTCAACCCAAAATGTTATCTACTAAATATAAATTTAGGCTATAAGTACACCTTGCTATACATAATAGAAGTTGCTTTTGCAAATATCTTGAATTCATGGACCAACTTCTATTGGTTTTTGTATCTCCTGGTGTCTGGCATCTGGTACTTCATACATATTAGTGAATCAAGTTAAACAAGAAAAATTTCATAAATTTTTCTATTTCTCTATTAACTTGAATATCTATAAATGTAGATAAGGACAGAGTAACTTTCCAGAAGTGGTGTTTCAAGTTACTAATGTATTCTTTAAAGTGATAGTACATATAGCGGGGGATCAAATGAAGAATGATATTGACCTAATGTAGAAAAGAGTTGGAGGGCCTGGGTGGCTCAGTTGGTTAAGCATCTGAATTTGGCTGAGGTCATGATCTCCCTGTTCCCAAGTTTGAGCCCCGCATAGGGCTCTGTGCTGATGGCTCAGAGCTTGGATCCTGCTTCAGATTTTGTGTGTGTCTCTCTCTCTGCCCCTCCTCCCCTCATGGCTCTGTCTTCGCCTCTACCTCAAAAGTAAATAAACATTAAAAAAATTTTTTTTAATGTAGAAAAGGTCACTGAAAAGCTTCAGAACACTGAAAATTTACCAAATATCTTTTGAAAGTACATAAACTATCCCAAGAAGGTTCATGTATTAGCCAATTACTAAGAGGAAATTAATTTATTAAAATTTCAGATTGAATGGTTTTCTCCTAATAAACAATAAAAAAAAAACCCTCTTATAATGGACCTGCTCATTTATTTTCTTGCTTCTCTCTGGCCATCAATAATACTCTTTACATGGTGATTTACTCTAATTTTTCAGGTTGCTTTATGCAAATGGCAGCTAGTGACTTTTAATCTATTACCTATCACTTAGATGATGCAAACCACATATGCAAACCAGTCATCTATATTATCAACATCTACAGCCTGATGGATAAAAGTCATGGTAGCATCAACCTAGCTGGGGTCATAATGTTGTAGGAAGCAGAATGTGGAGGGGAGGAAGCTGAACCTGGGTCACATGACCTGGGCTTGATGACACCTGGCCTCGGTTTAGCTCCTGGTTCTCCTTCTTATTTACTGTGATGCCTTGGGCGAGTTTCATAACCTCTGTAAGTCTCAATTTTTTTAAAGCAGGGATAAATATGCCTGCCCTGGCCGCCTACCAGGCTTGTTAATCAAACGAGACAATGTATGTGAAAGTGTTTGTAAACTATAAAATGCTTCACAGACATAAGATTCTTCTTGTTGTTGTTTTCTAATAAAAGATTTTTATAAATCATGTTAACATCGATGCCAAAATACCATTGTTATATTGATGATTACTATGAGCTAGAGGTACAAGCTCTAAAAAGTAGAATTTTTCAAAGAAAAATAGTCTTCCTGAAAGGAATATTCTTTTACATACCATTTTTAAGGACAAAACTATTCTCATTGCTTATTATTGTTTTTTTTTTAAGTTTATTTATTTTGAGAGAGAGAGAGAAAGAGAGAGTGTCCATGTGTAAGCAGGGGAGAGGCAGAAAGAGAGGGAGAAAGAGAATCTCAAGTAGGACCTGGCTGTCAACACAGAACCCCACACGGGGCTCGAACCCACAAACGTTGAGATCATAACCTGAGTCGAAATCAAGAGTTGGATGCTTAACTGACTGAGCTGCCTAGGCACCCTTATTGTTTTTAACGCATAATTTAAGATGAACAGAAGACACACTAGGCTGGGGGGGAACATGAGCCATAATCAAACATATCTGAGTAAAAAAGCCCTCATGGTTGCCATATTGTTAAAGGTAGGAATCTTTGAGTCCCCCCTATTGGATTCCCATGCTGTCCCACTGTCTTGTCCCTTGTCTATATCCTGTTGGAATCCCCAGAGAGAAGGAAGAACATAGCTATTAATGCCTCCCTTGCCCTACAGACAGACTTTAGTATCAGTATCTATTCTCTTATCATTTCCTTTCCCTCTTCTTAAGCCCCACCATTTGGTGAAAATGAGAAATAGTCTCTCTGACAAAGTGGTGGGAGCCTTGTGGAAAAGCAAAGTTTTCTCTGCTGTAGAAATCTCCTTTCTTCTAGAAATGAGTTTGGAACTTATGGATATTGTCGATGGTGATTTTTACCCCTAACTGGGGCCTGGTATACATAGGTGCCCAATAAATGACTAAATGAATGGATAAATGGATTGATTGTAGCTTGGTTGAATTTGTATATTCTCAAGAAGACAGATAAACATCTTCTTGTTAATTAATCCATTTAACTATATAAAAATGGTATGACAGAGACTTTTAACCTTGAAATTGTCTATGGATGCAATTCCCTAATATAAAGTAGTTGTGGAACCATATACTATTGTATCAAATGCTTGTGACTTGTCTTATTTGGGAACACTTGTAAATATCCATTTTGAATATTGATAAAGCAATGTCCATATATCCTCTTTTGCATTAATGATTCTATTAGTTTCTATTATTTAAAAATTTTAAGTTAGTTGAATTCATATCTAACCAAACTGAATTAGATTTCAGGTCTGTGCTGTTAACTTGAAAATGATTAACATTCACAAAAGAAAAAGAAGCAGGCTATTTCCAGGAAAGTTTTATGTTTACAAGTTGTAGAAAGATTGCTTATTTTAACCAGTGAGATTGATCTAGGGTGATGAACTTTTAAAAAAAGATGGACTATGGCCAGTTTGACCTAGAGACAGAAAATGAGTTCTGAAAACAAAACATAGGCAGGATAGAGTTGCGCTGAGGAGCAGTTTTTAATATGGGATTTAAGCCCTGGTTATTATTCTATTTCTTTTGTTAGCTTCATAGATTCTGTAGTTGAAACATTTCAGCTAGTTAGTGTATAAGGTTTGCTCATATGCTTATTGCAAAGTCTGTCATTGCTTATCATTTCATGATGTTTTATTTGTTGTATGCTGTTGTTCACCATCACCATCCAGGCTTATAGAATTCTGCCCCTAGTTTATAGTGTTGGTTTTCTGCTCTTATGCCTGAAAAAATTATCTCCACTTTGTTGCTTTGCTTTGTGACTTGTCTCTTGCTTAGGTCCCCAGTTTCTGCCTAACTGGTTGGAGGAATACTTCTGGGCTTGCCACTGTAATTTGTTTAATCAGGTCCAGGTCATGGGAACAGAGCAATGATTCTGAGAATGATTTGCTCTCAGCTGAGGTCTGGCCACCCCAGAGAATAGACACAACATTATGGGAGCCACAGCATCCTGTCTCAAAGTAGGAGGCATGTAGCCCTGAGAAATCATTCTGGGAAAAAAATCTAGAAATTAACCTGAAAGTAGGAGACTGTAGTGGATAGACTGGAATAAAATATCTGCCTTGTTCGAATGGCAATTCCAGTGGTCATAAACCTTGGTTCAATTGACTTGCCTTAATTAAAACGAACATAATATATTTTTTGCTTCTTCATAAGTGATTACATTTATATATCAGTTAAACTTTTCCTTTTGGATGCCAACAAAACTTTTTCTGTAAAATTTTACTAAAGTGAGTTTTGGAGTATAATTATGAACTCATTTATCAAAACAATATTTCTAGCAGAGAAATAGATACAATCTTTAAAAGAAATGGCAACCAATCTTAGATTATAATAAAGGAAACATCTTGACATTCTCCAAAGAAGACTCTGGTATTAAAAATACAGACAAAACATTAGAATAATGGTACAGTAACATAATGGTTCTATCTTCATGTTTGTCCACATATACAATAGATTTAGTGATTGCATAATTGTCTTTTGCCTCCCATACTTCAATATGCCACTGAGGTTATGTAAAATTACGTTTAAGAACCTCTTCTGTTCCATTTGAAACAGGGAAAAAAGTGTCCCATTGAGAGTAATTAAAGATTCTCTTTTTTATCCACAAACTGTTTTCTTAAAGAATGACTTGCTCACCCCAAAAGGATTTGGGGGACAATAAAGCTTAATTACTTAAAATTACTATGCAGCATACAAAAAAAAACTACTTAAGTATGATTCTTTGGATGTTATAATTTTAAATATGCTTGCTTATCTTCAGCTCAAAATACTATTAAGAAAAACCTTGCCATATGCATGGGATTCTTAATGACTAACTTTATGATTGTAGCAAACCCAGCTAGAACCTAATATTTGGAAAATCTGGTCTTTATTGGGAAATACTAGTCAAGGGTGGGGGGTCAGTGTTGTAAGAAATGAGGTTCTCATAACATTCTCATGCAAGCTCAGTGACCAAAGGAAAAAAAAATTCTTCTGTGTTCTTATCGTGTTTGTGCAACATTAAAAAAGATCACTGCTCTAAAAATTGTGCAATAGAAAGTAGTCATAGTCAGAGCTTTATAAGATTACAATACATGAGACACAGATGTCATTTAATTATGTACCGATTTTCCTGTTTAGACATGCCTTTGTTGTCCCTGGGTGTTCATCAGAAGTTCAGGTATAATTGCAATTAAGATTTTAAGAACTTGGAAATATACATAGAAAGCATTTGTATAATTACTTCTTTTTGATAAAAATAGGTAATAGGTTTGTTTTGGAGTTAGAGACATGAGTATAAAACAAATGGCATTTCTTGAGATCATGCTTCAAGTGTGTTCATTTTTAGCTGATGAAAAGAAACTAACTTTGTCAGTAAAACTCTCTTTTTTTCCCCACTACTGCTGAAATTTAAAATATAATAGGTGATCAAGTTTTATCACAAATGTAAGTATGTGAACTGTCAGTTGACGTAGGGGTTGCACATAAACTGTTTGGCATAATTTAAAACATGATAAACTTGTTGAGATAGTATCCAAAGGTTTTTTCTCTCATCTTATAGATAAAACTACCTCTCCTCCTTCAACTTTTACTGAAATGGTTAAGTTTTCTAATATTGGTGTACTTACCGCACACAAAGTAAATAAGATAATTGGATTCTACTTCTGTATTGCAGAAACAGCCAGAATTCAAAATAAGGGCAGAGAAACTTCTAGGAGCCTTCTTTCTGACTAAACCTACCACACCCGTCACAAGAGGACAAAGTTCAATCCGTGAATAAGCACAAGCTGCCCTTAAAGCCATGGCTCACAGTTTTTTGTTTTTGTTTTTTTTTTTTATCAAAGTGGCTCTTTTGCCAACAATATGCCACCATACTCCATTCCCTTCTTCTCTGTAATAAGTAGTGCTTTTCTGAAGTTTACTTCTTAAGTGATTGTTAACCTGTCCCTTACTAGCTGAATAGCTCCTAAAGTTACCAACAGTTTAGTGCTCGAAGAATACAACAAACACGTTGGCTCTCAGGAATTGTCCAATTAGCTTCATGATGATAAGACAGTGCTTAAATGTAAGAATGGGGAGAAATACAAGTCTTAAAGCTGCATACGAAAGGAAACAAATCATACAGAAATAGTTATGCTTAAGAAAAAAACAGAGTCCTTGAAATAGCGGAGGTGAGCTACGACGATGGTAGATCGTAATAGTTGTAAACTGCTGACGGGCGGAAGAGGAAATACAGTGTTCTAAACCACCAAGCGTTCTTACCTGCCTCTTTGCAAATGGGAGAAGGTGAATTTGTTTTAGGGTAGCGTCCTCCTTTGTTTCCGAAGGACTTCTATTTCATAAGTTAGATATTTGCAAATTAAGTAAATAATATTTCTTTTAGTTGAGTATTTGTAAATGAACTATCCACCATTGTTAGTGGGAAAATCACTCAGAAGTCGATCCCTAAGTCTACTGAATTCTTTGGGGGGGGTGGTATGTAGCTAACAGAAGATCCTTTGATGATGTGACCCGGTTCTGCTTCCTCTAGCTGAGTCTGAGACAGCGGGTTGGGGACACGGTACTTGGGAAAGAAAAGATGAACAAGGAAACTTTTGGCTAGTGGAGATTAAGTGGATTCTGTAAATACCCAAGCAGACTGGGGCCCAAAAAAGAGTTCACTAGGTAATTCCTTGTGAAAAGGATGTCAATATTTTTCTTTTCTTTATTATAATTCCGTTTTAGCTTCTTTGAGCTTTAGTAAAGTATGCTAAAATGTGTTAGCTGTGTTTGCTGAATTCAAGGTGGCAGGGGGTGGAAAATCCATTTCTATGCTTTGGGGGAATCTGTGTCTATACATTGGGAAGTTAAGGAGCCTGGAGAGTTCCGGCCAGAGGTGAGGAGTGGAGAGCTCTGAAGCGGCAGCCCAGAAGGTGTTGAGACAAAACTCCCAGGATAGATTTGTGAAAGGTGAGAGTACTCACTGAGCATCTTCATAAAGTCTGAGGGAGGAACCTGGCTCCCTGCATTCCCTTGGATGGAGGCTCAGATCCTTTTATTTAGATATTAAAGAGAAGAGTGACATTGAAAGCCTAGAGACATGGTGTTATATAATTCACGTCACAAGAATATAAGAACTGAAATGCAATGTCACACTGATGTGCTAGCATCTGGCAGTAAAGTAATAAGATCACATCAGCTGATTCCAGAACAATTTGGAAAGTACATACAGGAAGCTTAAAATATCAAAGCCTTGTATCGCTCCATGAAATATGACACCTTTACTATTGTATAAGGGCACATACAAAAAATCCATAAGCATGCAAGGAGAAAAACTTTAAATCCATATAAATAAAAAATTATAAAAGGCCTATCGTTCACTCATTATGCTGGCAAATGCAAATAAGTTAGAAAACATAACCTTGGCCTTGAGAAGTTTACCATTATATAGTGTAATCTGCATTACAAATAGAGGGACACATAAGAGAGATCAAAGGAAGATGTGCAGAAAACCATACCTTTCTTCCCAGACAGGACACACTGTTCTGGACAACAATGACCACAAGTCTTAGAATGTGGTGACTACCTTCAGACCAGATGTGGGATCAGGAAGCAGAGAGACCAGTGGCAGTTCTACAGAAGAAATGTCTAGTGATCCGTAGGATGTGACCGGGCCCTCTGTGGCTGGCCAGAATGCAGTGGAGGGGATGGTGCAGGGCACCGAGTGGGGCTGTGTGGTGCAGAAGTCCAGAGAAGGAACTCTAGAACCACACCACCTGACTTACGCAAGTTCCTTCACCAGTCCAAATGCTTTTCCTCAAGAAGTCACCTTACTTTCAATTACAATCAATTTAGATGAATCACTAAAGGGGTGCTGTTTTAAGACGTGATTTGAGTCTTTCCTCCTAGTTCTTAGATGAGGTCTTACGTGGTGATTCTGCAGTTAAATGCTCTACCCCGAGCTATACCCTCTAACGTGACGATCCTGGATGGCAAGTGGTTTCTGCCTGCTCTGGATTCATTTGAGAAGTAAAAATTAATGTTGGCTAAAAGCAATGGAGTTGTATCAAGGTGGATTCCTTCCCCTACAACTGAGGCTAGCTCTGAGACATCCCAGATTTAGGCTACATATGGGCTCAGGGAGCATCTCCAGGATGATTAGCTGTAAATATGTTGGTTACAGGCTACCGGCGCCATCAGGACAGTTTCTGCAGTCACCACAGTTTTTCTGCCACAGCCTCCCACCTGGTGACTTGGCAGTCTCACAGAGTGAAGGAAACAGTGATTGAGGAAAAGCCAAAAGATATTTCTCTGCTGACTGGTATAATACAGAAAGTGTGTTGTCTGGTTAATTGGGAAGCTCTACAGATAAATAATGATGTAACAATACCCTTAATTGCAGTATTCTGTAAAACTAACTGAATTCCCTTGAGATCCTAAACTACCTTTTTATAAAAAATGGTATTTCTTTAAAATCGTAGCATTGACATTTTCATTTAATCTCCTTCTTTTGAAAAGAAAACATGCTATGGTGGTAAAATTGGTTTGTACTGCATTTACTTTGCCTAACGATAGTTTTTCTGTATCTACAGTACTTCTCTGAGCTGACATTCAGAAATAACCTAAAGCCCAGGAAAGGAAAGCTAGGAGAAAGAGGGATGATAATATAATCAGGAACAAACAAACAAACAATTCTACACAAGAAGGAGCTACTAGGAGCACATACAAATAGTACACTGAAAACACCTTCCGAAAAGTACAGTTCTCATACACATCCTCAGAGTATCTCAGGTTAGAATTTTAGGTACTATACAAATATTCAACCTGCCATTGTTTAAATTTTCTTGAAGACAACACTAACTACACTTGCTTTTATAGATGGATAACATAAACCAAGAATTAAGAAAAATAAATTGTCTCAAGAAAGCAAGCCAGAACTCCCGACTCTTGATACCTGCTGCAGTCAGTAAGACACGCATCTTAAAAAGTTCAACTGTCCGAAACCTTCTCTCTAGAATCTTAATTGTTACACCTCTTAATGTCCAGAAAGCCTGTGGGCTAAGTCTCTTTCTCCTTAGTAGGGGGTTTTCTTGGCCTGCAGAAGGAAAGCTGTGTCTATGTAGCAAATTGTAGCAGTCTTCATCCTGGGGTTGAACTCATCCTTGCTAAGACCCACCTGTCTGGCACATTTGTTTAGAAGCCTAACACTGGTGAGTCCTGTACTCCTTTGCAAGGCTCAATGGTCCTTGCACTTTTGTGCTGTGGTGACAGTGGTCCAAGAGGTGTTTGCTAGAAGCTGCACGTAAGTAGAGCACCCCCGCAACTGCCCACAACCCTGAACTCTTATTGAAACAGTGGTTCATTCTGGGCAAAGCTGCCATAAGTTGCAGTCACCGTTCTGCATGACCAAACCTCAAAACTTCTTGTTCAAGCTGTAGCAGACAAAACCATCTGCCCATCTCTTAAATCACCTTGGCTAGTGTAAGCCTCTACAAACCACTGAGGTCAAAATGTCCTACCCATATACTGAAGTCTAAAGCCCTAAGCCACCTGTCTGGACCCCATCAAAAATTACTCCTCTGTATATATTCCACCCCACCCCCCGCCCCAACTAATTTCACTTCTTTTATTTCTCAATGTTAGCAGCCAATTCATCACCCCAAAACATTTGGGGGTCTTTGTGAAGGTCCACCAAATAGAGTTTTCCTTCCCCTTCTGGCTTCTGAACAAATCAAGAAATAAAGCAAAAGAATAAGACAGGTGAAATGTCCAAATATCACCATTATTACCATGAAACCTTAATTCAAGAACCAAATGGACTCCCTCATACTAAATCCCACGATGAAAGTCACTGCAATGCTGGGCCCCACACAGGGTGTTCTAATTTGCCACATTTAATGGAAATGAAGGGAGGTCCTCCTCAGAAGTATCAGATTAGTCCTATTGTATTGCACTATTTCATAATTCAGAGCAATCTTATTTTGTCCAGTAATCTGAAATTCAGTAGGAATTCCACAGGATCCCTGTCTAGAATAAAAAATAAACTACTGGGATCTGTCCTTCACCTTTCTTATGAAGTTTAGGGTGTAACAACTGCCTTCTGCTAATTACAGAAGCTCTGTTTCATTTTTCCAGAAACACTGGTTAGGTCTGTTCTAAATCAGCAGCCAATCAGCTTAGTTACTTCTAGTAAACATGAGCTATGTTCTGCTCCGGTCCTGCTTAGGCTTCTGGATGCAGATGAGTGACATTTTAGCCTGAGAGATCTGGTTTTTACTGTTGCTGTTTTGTTTTAGTTGTTGTTATTGTTACTGGTGGTGGTGTGTGTCTATTTGTAGGTAGGACCGTGAGGAGGGAAGAATTTTATGGCAAATACACTTAAATAATGAGAACAGGCTACTATCGTAGAAATGTGCCTTTGGCTGGCAAACATGTGAGATAAAATTAAATGCATTGGCTGAAGGTTTATTGGGAAAACAAGGAAAGAATAAAATATTGGAGGAAAATAATACTCAGAAATAGAAGGATAGGTAGAGAAAAACAAATATCTAACACTGAGAGTTTGTAATTTGCTAAGAAAATGTGACCTAATCTTTTCTAAATAGAGGGAAAAGAAGTTAAGAAAGAGCAGAGATTTAGAAGTATGGTATCATATTTAAGAAAAGAGTCTGCAAACAATAGGGCAATAAAAAAGCAGTGTTCATCTTACATGAATGCTGAATTAGATTTTTTTCCACAGTGAAAGGCCTAAGGGATTTTGCACAACTGTGCAATTTAAAAAGACAGCCGGTTTTTTTTTTTTTTGACGTGCAAAAAAATTATGGTAGAGGTGTTAAAGCTCATTATTATTTATTTTGATTTTCAGGGAAGGGAGGCTTTTCTATCCAGATGTAAGCCTTTATCTTAACAGAAGTCACAGTAATTCGCAATCGATAATTATACCTAATAATAGAAAAACATATGGTTAAACTACATGCAGTTATTTTATAATATGTTCTTCTAAAAAACTATCTTTCGGAGTTGATTTTAGAATTAAAATAAGACTATAAAGGAAAAGCAAGGAAGAAATAAATTTTCCAAGTTGAAACTCATCAAAAATTTTCATCTCCATTGATAAGGCTTTTCCAAAGAATTACTTTTAGAAAATTACTGGCAATTTAAATTAATGTTTGAGTGTGGGAATTCATTCATTAAACAATTTAACATTTTTGACTTTTCAAAAAACATGGTCACTACAAAGTCTGAATTATCTGTGGGAAATAAATGATATGCAATTGAAATTCCTTATAGATTACCAGAACTAACATTTTTAGTCTTTTTCCGTGATATATTTAAAAAAACTAACAATTAGAAACAAAACCTCAATTATAATACCTATTTCTCTCGCTGTAGGGCTGTAATAAAATTAAAAGAGACAATATAGCGTTGACCTAAGTGTTTTCCTAAGATTAATAATGTTTTAAACATTGTGGTTAAATCAGTAAGAAAACCCTAGATTAGATCAAATTAAACAGGTCTTTCTGTTTAAAATATTGCAAAGATTTTAATATGCTAAAATAGATATCCAAGAATATCCAGGAGGTAAACATATTTCCTGGTGGGTTTTATTTGATTACAGAATATTTATTCTCAGACTATCTTCCAAGGGTAGCACCATGCACAGTATGTAGCTGTTGTTATTTTTATTTAGACGTCTCTGAACAAGAAATAAGGGACCCAGATAACACGTAAGCTAGATAGTCAATGTCCAGTGTGGTAGTCCTTGGTGCCACTTATCAATATCCAGTCCTTCTCTCCTTCCTGGCATATTGAAAACTGAACTTTCTAGGCAATGAATTTGGTGGAAGGTACTGTGAATTATTTTTAGCTGGAGCATACTCCTAAGGGCTTTCTTTTTCTTGACCACAACTCTTGGCTATTCTAGAGGGTAGCTACTTGTCAGTCTGGGTCCCATAATCAGGAGAGCAGAAAGTGGAACAGAGGACAGAGGAGCAGACCCTTCAGCTGACTCTCAATGGACACGTAGCAAAAGCAAGAAAAAAAAATCTTGGTTGTTTTAAATTGCTGAGATTTGGGGTTGTTATCATAACCTAACTTAATTTATACTGACATATACTGACATATACTGACTTATACTGGCTAAGTGATCAAGAGTAAATTGTATTTTTACAGCTAGAAAAAAATCTTCACTGTTTAGTAGAAAGAAAACTGGGTCAGAGCTTAGTCAGTGGTTAGACAGACCGGAGCAGAGAAAGCAAGGATCTAGAGAAGGGCCAGATCCACCAAGTTGGCATTGATCATCAGGGGAGGTGGTAGCTATAGAATAAGCCCCAGGAAAGTCATGAAACAGAGTCATAGTCAGGGAGATTTAAGAGCTGCCAAGAAGGATCATCATGAGCTGGTGTTTAGGGACAGGCCCTACAACGAGGGTTGGTCAGAAAGAAAAAAAGCAGAGCCTATTAATTAGAACAATGCTTGACCATTGTCCAAGACGATTAGATGATTAGTCTATGATTATTAAATATTGCCTGACTAGGGATGGCTTTAATTTTGGAACTTGGAGTAGGGCTGAATCTATAGATAAAAAATAAATGGCTCACAATTAGTAGAAGAGTAGTAGAAAGAAGCCAAATGAGTTACTAAAGTGAAAGATTTTGTGAATGGGTCTAGAAAATGGAAGAACAGTTTTTTTTTGAAATAGTACCAGAAAAAAAAACGAGTTTCTATTGATTTTCTACCTGTTAACTCTCTAAGATGGAAAATATTTGGTTATGACATGGTCATGGTTCTTTCTTAAGTTTAGGGTATCTGGTAGAATAGTCTGGGTCAAGATCCCTTCATGGACTTTTAATTGCACTTGTGGCACCTTTTGTGAACTTGGGCTAACTTGACAGAATGAGGCTATCTACAGCACATGTATTGGTTTCCTAGGGCTGCCGTAACAAAGTACTGCAAACTAGGTGGCTTACACAACAGAAATGTATTGTCTTCGTTTGGGAAGGTAGAAATTTGAAATCAAGGTGTTATAAGGTTGGTTCCTTCTGAGGTCCATGAGGAAAAATCTGTTCCATGCCTCTCCCTTCCATCCCAGTGGTTTGTTGGCCATCTTTGACATTCCTTGGTTTGTAGAAACATCACCCCAAACTTTGCCTTCATCTTCCATGGGACATTTTCCTTGGGTATGTGTGTCTGCCTCCAAATTTCCCTTTCTTTTAAAAAATGTTTATTTATTTTGAAAGAGAGAACATGCATGAGCAGGAGGAGGGGCAGAGAGAGAGAGAGAGAGAATCTCAAGTAGGCTCTACACTGTCAGCACAGAGCCTGTGGTGGGGCTTGACCTCATGAACGGTAAGATCAGGACCTGACGAAATCAAGAGTTTGGACACTTAACTGAGCCACCCAGGTGCCCCTAAATTTCCCTTTTTTATAAGGACACCAGTCATATTGAATTAGGAGCCCACCTTACTCCAGTATGACCTTCTCTTAACTTAACTAATAACATCTGCAATGGCCCTATTTCCAAGTAAGGTCACATGCTGAGATTCTGGGGATTAGGATTTTAATGTATGAATTTGGCGGGGGGGTGGGGGGGGCGGGGTGAGGGCATAATTAAACTCATAACAGCACCCATCAAAGATTGGTTTTCCCACCCTACCTACTTGTCCTTGTTTTTTTTCTCTTTTGCATGGCTTTTTACAGCAGCATTTACATGTCTTTTTTTATTTCCTAGACCATGAGCTTCTTAAGGTCAGAGACTACACCATTTTAATTTGTCCAGCTCCTGGCACAGGACTATCGCAAAGTAGTGCAGTCATATCTCTCCTGAACTAGTGACTACAAGAGCCTTATAATTGCATTGCCTGTTTCCTCTACTTTTGGTTTATCCATTCTGATTCATCTTGCATAAAATGGCCCCCTCATTAAAGAATAAACCTCACCAAACTCACATTCACCCTTCAAATCAGATCAAGCACTACCATCTCCAATGCCTTCTGTGATATTCCTGGGCAAAGTTAGGTAGCTAATTCCTCTTTACTCCCATATAACATTGTTAAGGTCAGAGATTACACTATTTTAATCTGTCCAGCTCCTGCCACAGGACTATCACAACGTAGCGCATACCTATAGTAAGCATTAGACACTCAATAAATGTTTGAATGAATATTTGAATTAATTAAATTCATGATTTGTAAGGCAAATTCCATAGTAATTTTTGAAAATTTTAGGAAATATTTTTCTATTTCTGTTTGCACTGCTGAATTAAATGGGTCATACTCTAGAATTAGTCTTCTTATACCTGCAGTCCTTCTAAAAAATGTATTTTTAAAATTGAGATATAATTGACATATCCTGTATCACCTTTAACTCTGAAGAACTACCCATAAATTTCAAAGAATGTAATTAAATTTTTTTTTTCAACATTTATTTATTTTGGGGACAGAGAGAGACAGAGCATGAACGGGGGAGGGGCAGAGAGAGAGGGAGACACAGAATCTGAAACAGGCTCCAGGCTCTGAGCCATCAGCCCAGAGCCTGACGCAGGGCTCGAACTCACGGACCGCGAGATGGTGACCTGGCTGAAGTCGGACGTTTAACCGACTGCGCCACCCAGGCGCCCCTCAAAGAATGTAATTAACAAACAATGCCGTTCACAATACAATTCACAACATTTTGTCAAAGAAAAAACAAAACAAAACTGTAGGGTCTTCAAATCTTCTTTCAACTAGAGATTGGTGTTCATAAAGCAGCTAAAAGAATACTGTACCAGGGGCACCTGGTTAGCTCAGTCGGTTAAGCATCCCACTTCTGCTCAGGTCACCATCTCACGGTTCGTTAGTTTGAGCCCTGAATTGGGCTCTGTGCTGACAGCTCAGAGCCTGGAGCCTGCTTTGGCTTCTGTGTCTCCCTCTCTCTGCCCCTCTACTGCTAGTGCTCTCTCTCTCTCTCTCTTAAAAATAAATAAACATTAAAAAAAAAAAGAATACTGTGCCATTAGTATAACTACCCAGAAATACCTTTAGCACCACTTGACAAATCAGAAAACTTCATCTCTAAAAGAAGGCCTTGGAATGTACCACTCCTTAACAATCTAGGCCATGATAGCCAAGCATCAAGACTTTGGGTAGGACACATGAAAAGTGGTAGATGGCAATCACACTGACAGAGTGGATTAGGACAGTAAGTGGAGCAATTCGAAGATGTGCTGAGAGCAATTTGAAAAGCTCCAGACCATCATCATTAGGGACGAGTAGGAAACTATTGTTGCTTAGTATATTTTGGGCTTGGGATTATCTCCCCTATAACAAAATGCTGACCACCAAGTCCAGAAACAGCCAAACCTTCCACCCTCTGTCTGTCATCCAGTCTCATCTCATCACTCCTCGCGCACCCTTCTCCAAAAAGTCCTCCCTGTTTGCTGTCCCCACGTTCAATTCCCTTTCACTTTCCTTTGGTGCATTTCAATCTGGCTTCCATCACCACAATGCAAATAAAGCTATTTTTCTTCTTTTTAAAAAATATTTGCTTGTATGTTTTACTAGTTAGCTATTTTATGAATGTTTTTTTCTTTTTTATTGTAAAAAACACGTAACATGAAAAACTCCCCACATAACATGAAATCTACCTTCTTACATTTTTAAGCGTACAGTAGTGTTAACTATATGCACATCGCTGTTCAGCAGATCTCTAGAACTTTCCCATGTTGCATGACTGAAACTATGTCCACTGAACAGTAGTAACTGCTCATTTTCGCCTCCCTCCAGGCCCTGGTAACCACTATTTTACTTTCTGAAGCTATTTTTCTTCCTTTAAAAAAAATTTTTTTAACATTTATTTATTTTTGAGAGAGAGAGAGAGAGAGAGAGAGAGAGAGAGAGAGAGAGATCGATCAGGGGAGGGGCAGAGAGAGAGAGGGAGACAGAATCTGAAGCAGGTTCCAGGTTCTGAGCTGTCAGCACAGAGCCCGACACGGAGCTTGAACTCACAGACTGAGAGATCATGACCTGAGCAAAAGTCAGAAACTTAACTGACAGAGCTACTCAGGCACCCCTGAAGCTATTTTTCTAGGTCACTGCTGACCTTTTAAATGCAAAAACCTATGATGCTTTTCTGTCTTTATCTTACCAGATATTCTGGGGCATTTCACACTGATGATGAAATTTTTCTTCCTGGAACTTTTTGTATTTCAGTTTTCCTGATACTTCTCTACCATTCTCCACTTCCATCACTGACCGCCATCTTTCTACCCATCCAGTAAATGTTGGTGGCCTCACAGAACCCAGTGGTCTTCTCACTCTCACTCGCCAATCCCCTCCTTTCCTGGATTTCTGCTATTCTACCTGCTCATGACTCCTCCAAGCCTTGGAGCTATAATTCCTGATGGTCATCTACCTGAAGGTCCTATATGCACCTCAAACTCAACTTGCCTAAAATTAAATTCCATATCCTCACCTATGATTTTCCTCAAGTGGTGACTCTAACAGTCTTACAGTAACTCACACCAAAGGCTGGGGGATCCTGTAGGACTACTCCTTTTTTTGCTCTCCACATTGGATCATTCACCAAATTCTACTGATTTTAATTTCTAAAGTTTTCTTGAATGTTTTGCACCTCTCAGTGTGCATCACTAATTAGTTCAAACCTTCATCCTCTCTGATCTGAAATTCTGAAGAGACTTCCAATCCCTCTTACTGTTTCCAGTTTTATTTTCTTAAATAGTCCTCCACAGAGCAGCCAGCGATTTAAGTAAAACACAAGTTCAAATACGTTGTCCCCTACTGGTGATTTGATCCCTACCTGGGGATCATTGAGTCCTGGGCAACCAGAGTATCCAAGGTAGACTCATGAGCTCAAGGAACAGCTACTAGCAATTTCAATAGTTTAGGAATCTGTACAACTGTACCAGCATGTACCCGCCACCGTGTTCTGTTTCCTATCTGCACCTTAGCTCCGGCCCTGCCAGCTCAACCCTAACCTGGCTAACTTCTCTCATTCTTCAAAAGTTGCTTAGCTATCTATTCCTCCAAGATGTCTTCTTGTCACCTCCCCTAAATACCTCATCCCTATGCTTCCTAAATAGAGCTGTGCTTCATACACTCCTTGTAGATAGGGACCATATCACAAAGCCATGTTGCACAGAATCTGATATATACTTGCATGGTGAAGGTTATTGTGAAGGGGATGGTTGGTGCCTGGGAAGATGTGGGACCCAGATATGTAATTTTTTATTTTCACTCGGACACTTCCTATTACAATTTTTACACAGGTGAAATCAGGTCAAAATGTTTATACATAGGAAAACAAAGAGAAGGAAGAAAGACATCAAGGACTTCTCAAGGGATGTGGGTATGAGGGGTTAAAGGGCAAATCCACATCTTTGCTTTGGGAGATCGAGAGCTGGAGTAAATGGGCCTTTAAAATGTGTATAAGATTTTAGTGTCTTTTGCATTTGATGACACGGCCACGTCTTTCTTCCCATCAAATTGTATCCTGATTTATTGCCTTATGGGAGCATTGTGAGTGAATGTCTAGGTGCTGTCAGGGACTGTCCTATTTTTAAGAAGAGTTGAATTCTGCATTAGAACTCTTGAGTAGAGATCTTAATATTTGCTATGTGTAGTAGATATTTGTTTATTGATTTATTTCCTGGTTCATTCTGCAAAAGATTTGAGGCTAATTATAAGAATACATATAATAAAATAATAGTAATATATGAACAGAAATAGAAAGACTAAAGAAAATAATAAAAATATGCAAATAATCAGGGCCAATACAGTTGTTTCACTCATTCATTTAATTATTGACTCTTTGTTTCATCTGCCAAATATTTAGTGGATACCTACCATTCCTAGCCATATATGGGGTCCATATTTGGCTTTGAGTTTCTTAGGAAGTCCAGTCAATAGGGAAGTATGATTAATTACATAATCCTTATTATTAGATAGGAAGAAATGTATAGTTTCCTCTAGGAAAATAAAGCTTTCTCTGGTACTAAATTCTGAAAAAAACAAGAGCTCCTATGGTAGCAGACATAGTAGACAATAAGTCAAAAGACAATGTCTTCAACAACTTAGAGTAGTAGATTTTTATGTTCTGATATGTGAACCAGATAGAGGGGGTTCTTTGATCAGGTTCTAAACAGATCAGATACTGATATACATATACCACACATATATACTTAACTAATACATTTAGTAGTAGTTTAGAAGAAAGAATAACAGACTTGGAGTAAGGAGATCTGGAATCTTGTCCCTGGTCACCAGTAATTGAGTAAATTATGTATGCCTTTTGTGTCTTGAACCATGCATCCATCATCACTATTATACCATCCCACTTCCTGCAATGTTGCTATGAGACTCAAACAAGGGTATATGTACAAAGTGCTTTATAAATCGCAAATTACAATACAAATGTTATTTCTCTGAAATTATGAGAGCTTTGATGGTAAAAATTGTATCTTGTTTATTTTCCAGCTCCAACATCCCGTCTTCTCACCATGGTTGTAGACAAGCACCATGTGTTTGTTAGTAAAGTCGAAAAAAGGATAGGGGAGGGGGCAGAACAAAATCCTGTCTCATGCCCCTGGAGATTATTTGACTATTCCAGTTTTGTTAAATTATTAAAATTTCAGGTTTCTGAGTACCAAAACTACTTGTCTGTCTATAGAATCTGTCTATAGGTAATAAAATGTATAAAAGAAATGCAACTTGCCTTGCACTCGGGTTGGAAGATCTCTTTGGGGTGGGAGAGAGCCGTCCCATTCAACAAGGGACTTACTCAGCCTGAGGTCTGCTTTCCCTTCACATAAAAATGGAAGTGGGAAAACCCAGTGTTCAGTTTGAGTAGCAAGCTGATATAAAGGGTTTGAAAATAGTGGGGTTTTTTTTCTGCATATAAAACAAAAAAATGCTTATTGTAGAAAGTTTGAACTATATATTAAAGAACATTAAAATCACCCAGAATTTGAATATGTGGAGGAGGTAATTTTTAACATTTAAAAAAAGTTTTTTTTTAATGTGTATTTACTCTTCAGAGAGAGAGAGAGAGACACTGACAGAGCATGAGTGAGGAGGGGCAGAGAGAGAGGGAGACACAGAATCAGAAGTAGGCTCCAGGCTCTGAGCTGTCAACACAGAGCCCAACACAGGGCTTGAACCCATGAACCGCGAGATCATGACCTGAGCCAAAGTTGGATGCTTAACCAACTGAGCCACCCAGGTGACCTAACATTTTAATGATTATCTTCTAGTTGTGTGGGGTTTTTTTGTTTGTTTTCAATGCAAGAATGAATGCATGCACAAATTTGACATCCTAGTATATATACTATTTTGTAACCCTTTATCTCAGTGTGCCTAAAGATTCTTTTTTTGTTGTATTTTTTTTATCAACGTTTATTTATTTTTGGGACAGAGAGAGACAGAGCATGAATGGGGGAGGGGCAGAGAGAGAGGGAGACACAGAATCGGAAACAGGCTCCAGGCTCTGAGCCATCAGCCCAGAGCCCGACGCGGTGCTCGAACTCATGGACCACGAGATCGTGACCTGGCTGAAGTCGGACGCCCAACCGATTGCGCCACCCAGGCGCCCCTGTTGTATTTTTTTAAACCTTATTTTGAGAGAGAGAGAGAGAGAGAGCAAGACAGAGTGCAAATGGGGTAAAGGCACAGAGGGAGAAAGAATCCCAAACAGGTTTAGCGCTGTTAACGCAGAAGTTGATGCGGGGCTTGAACTCACAAACTGTGAAATCATGACCTGAGCTGAGACCAAGAGTCGGCCATTTAACCAACTGAGCCACTCAGACCCCCCCTAAATATTCTTTTATAATGGCTCCCCAACACTTCAATTAAATCAACAATATTTGTTGCCAAGACCTACTGAGCACTTGCCATGTACTAGAGCTAGATATACCTTAAATACTCATTTAATCCTCATAGTAACTCAGCAAGTTTATTTTAATATGAGGGAGTGGAGGCTTAGAAAATTTAAATAACTTTCTCATTTTCACACAGGTAGTATATGACTTGAACCCAGATTTGTATCAATCCAACTACTAAGACTTTAGTTGCGGTCGACTACTGGCTTATATGTGGACATAATATAGTACATTTAGCAGTTTTGTATTCTTGGACATTTAGGTAATTACTAATTTGATGATATGAAAACACATACTGTGATTAACATCTTTATAGGGAAATTTATATACACAGGGAGATTATTTCACTAAGTTACATTGCTAGAGGTAATATAGCTCAAAGGAACTGCACAGTTTTATTTTATTTATTTAAAAAAATTTTTTAATGTTTATTTATTTTTGAGAGGGAGAAAGTCAGTGCACGAGCAGGGGAGAGATAGAGAGACAGGGAGATACAGAATCTGAAGCAGGCTCCAGGCTCTTAGCTGTCAGCACAGAGCCCAACTGGGGCTTGAACCCATGAACTGTGAGATCATGACCTGAGCTGAAGTCAGACACAACTGACTGAGCCGCCCAGGCACCCCAGAACTGCACAATTTTAAGAAGACTTTTAAAAATAATTATTGTTTAATTGCCTTCTAGAAATATTGAAAAAAGCTACAGTACCTGGTTTCCTAAAATCTCAACTCTAGATATTTTTTTTTTCAGCTTTTTGGCATAAGATTTTTGAGGTGTGTTCAGGAAGGTAATAATTCTATATTTTTGAGGGAGTAGAAGATTATCCTTTTTGAAAATTTGTCCGAGTAGATCTTTATTACATCTAACTGGATTGTATCTGAGGAATTCAATCAATAAATAATTTGGTGAGAATTGGAAATCAGAATAGACTTTGAAAATTTATGTTAGCAAGAGTTCTTCATCCTGATTCATTTAAGAACTTAAAGGGAATGGGAACTAAAAGGAGGATTTACTTTGTGTTGGCCTGAGGGGTATATTAATGGTAATGAATCTTCTTTGTGATATATTACCTTATATACACCTACACAACTTGATAGGAAGAGTAATTTTTCAATGTCATTTTTAGTTCTGGGAGATGTGAATTATGGTGTTATGTTTGATCTTAACAAAACTTCTTTCCAAACTTCTTTAGATATCTGAGGTCAAAGGAGAGGAGAACCAATGTTAGATAAAAATCAGAGCTAAAGGACAGCAAGTCTAGTAAGAGGATGACATGGGAGCTTCATGACCTGGGTTTTTGCCCCAGCTCCTTAATCCTTGGGCAAGCTTCTTAGCTTCTTTTGGTGATGTTGTCTACTTATAAAATACGTTTTGACTAAAGCAGTGATTTTCAGATTGCTACAGATATTCTGAGAACCTTTGACTCAAATTTCAAAAGATATTTTTGAGTATTAAAAATTCAACTGGTACAAACTAAGGGTGTTAAATCCCAAATTTTAACATATTAGAGATCACCCATACATTGTCACATCAACTTCTTTTTTGGTGTTAACCCTGGAATAAAACTTCCTGTGCTTAAAATTTTTTTTTTTCAACATTTATTTATTTTTGGGACAGAGAGAGACAGAGCATGAACGGGGGAGGGGCAGAGAGAGAGGGAGACACAGAATCGGAAACAGGCTCCAGGCTCCGAGCCATCAGCCCAGAGCCCGACGCGGGGCTCGAACTCACGGACCGCGAGATCGTGACCTGGCTGAAGTCGGACGCCCAACCGACTGCGCCACCCAGGCGCCCCAAACTTCCTGTGCTTATATTTGACTGCCTTATAAATGTGTCATTGACTAAGAAGAATATAGGTCTTACTGAAAGCCCTTCAAATTTCCTACAAATTTTAGCCCAGGTTCTCACTCATGAGATTATACAACTGAATACAGAGGCTGCTGTCAAAGAAATGGCAAGCTAGTGGTACACACGTGTGCCTGGCCAGCTTCCACTTACCATGAAATCACCAGTGGTATTGTCCAGAGTGACTGTTTTCCACATCTCTTTTCAACAATGCACTTGGCAGTATGTTTAAATGCTTACTTTTCACTTTGAATGCTTGTTACTTGATCTTTTTGATAAAGTTGTTGCGTGTTTGGGTGCTTTGTGTTTAACTTTTATACACACACACACACACACACACACACACTCACACATTTTAGGTGAGGTGGAATAATTCACCCTGCAACTAGAAATGGGTTGCTGATTAAAAGCAGGGCATTTAAAAAGCAAATGTGCAGATGGAAATGATAATATTGATCAGGCCACATTTGATGACAGAGGTGCTGTATTGATTAGGCTCAGGATAAAACAAGTCATACTATAAAGTACTAAATGTATCTTCAGATTTTATCGACCAAACTGACAGCACTATGCAAAATGAAAGCAATATGCAGAAAATTCTCTTCAAAGTCACTATGATACAAGTTTATATTTGTTTGGCAGTTCAGGGTCCCAATGAATTATAGCTACAGGTTAAAGTATCAGTAAAAAGATGAAAACTTAAAAGCACTTTTTTTTTACCATTATTTATCATTGGGATTTACCTTTGTGGCAATAAAAATGCTTAAATTTTCAATATGATATATGTAATCAGATTTTGCAAGATACTTATCTGTTCTATGACAAGTTACAACACCATTTGGAAATAAAATTTTGTGAATGTAGGCAGAAGGATTCCAGATTCTTTCAATATTGTATAGCTCCTCATATCAAGAGGTGGTATCTCTTTTTCCATTCTTTGAATCTGAACTTGCCTTGTGACTTGGTTAGACTAATAGAATGTTGCCTTGGAGCTCTTGCCTCTCCCTCTAAGAATGCTCTGGCCACCACGTAAAGAAGCCTAGCTAGCTACTGAATGATGAGAAACCACAGAGAAAAAACAGCACCAAAACCCAAGACACAAGTGACTTTCTGACCCCAGGCAAGTCATTGATCTATGCAACCACAAGAGTGAACCAGGCAAAACTAGCAGAACAGATAAGTTAATTCATAGAATTGTAAAAAAAAAAATGATAAATTGTCTTTTTGAGCCACTAATCTTTGGAATGGTTTGTTATACAGCAACAAATAACTGATATAATACAGTAACAAATAAGGGATTGGATCAGTTATATTATCTGATAACACAATCTAGAGAGGATTTAAGAATACATCCATCGAACTTGATTTGTTAGCAAGGAAGCTGAGATTATATGAATTCTTTACAGTTCAATTGATTATATTGCAAATAATGTGACTCTCAGTTTTGTTTAATTTACGGTTTGTTCTGACATGCATATATAAAGAAGATTTAATGCTCTGTCAAACACATGATTCATAGGAACCAGAAAGAAATGATAAGAGTTAAAACCAGTTTTCAAATACTATGAATGTAGGAATGTCTTCAATAACTGTGTAAGACCAATGGTAGGGACAAAAAAGAAGAAACTCATGGAAAAGTTGTTGCCAAAATGTGCCTAGTCATCATATGTTGTATAAGACAAGCACTATCTCTTAAGAAGATTCTATCATCTTTGCACACAGTGTTAGTGCCATACAAATCTCAATTTTGTTAAAACTTGCATTTTAAATTGCAGGATTTTCAGGATTATTTGTAATGACATGGGTAGTAAGTTATAGAACTTGAACAAGCTCATGTTAGTTTGGCAATTCAAGATCCCAATGAATTATAGCTACAGGCTAAAGTGTCCATAAAGAAATGGAAACAAAATTTAGACTCAATATACAAAATAACATAAATCCTATTATTTTGAGAAGTAAAAGAAATATTGGACAAAATTATTCCTCAAGTATGGGTTTTAAAAAAGACACCATTGAAACATGTCATAATTTTTTTAAATATTTATTTTTGAGAGAGAGAGAGAGAGACAAGAGTGCAAGCAGAGGAGAGAGAACAGGGGCAGAGAGAGAAGGAGACACAGAATCTGAAGCAGGCTCTAGGCTTTGAGCTGTCACCACAGAGCCTGATGCAGGGCTCGAGCTCATGAACCATGAGATCATGACCTGAGTCAAAGTTGGACCCTTAACCAACTGAACCACCCAGGTGTCCTGAAACATGTCATAATTTAACAATATATGTTTAAAAATCATTTTTCCAGCAAGCAATGGCAGCCTGAAAAAGCTATTCATTGATTCTCTCCACATTGAACATTTACCAATTAAGAAATGTCTGTAGATATTATTAAACATTGAGACTTCACTTTTCTTTCAAATATCTTGATTGGTTTTCCTGAATGTGGTAACTGTTTCTAAAGGGGCCACCATCAATTCTTTCAGCTCTTTGTATGAACATATCATTCTCCCATTGAGAGAGTCTATTCCTCCCTCTCCTTGAACTTGGGCAGGTCTTAGTGACTTATTTGATCAACAGAATATATTGGAAGGGATATTCTGAAATTCTGAAACCAGGTCACAAGAAGGCTTGCAGCTTCTTCCTAACCTTCCTAGAAGGCCCACTTTTGGATCCCTGAGCTACCATGCAAGAAGCTTGACTGCCTTGCTGGGGTGACCACACAGAGAGACCCTGAGTCTGCATGGAGAGGGGAAAGGGCCCAGCTAAGCCTACCTACCAGCTGTGCCCATCAAAGAATCAGACCTGTGAGTGAAGTAATTTTGGTTACTCCAGACAAGGTCCTCTATCAGCTGAGTACCGGTGAAGAATGACTACATTTAATGCCACATGGAGCAGAATCAAGCATCCATGCTCTGCCTGAATTCTGGACTTAACA
This sequence comes from Prionailurus bengalensis, assembly GCF_016509475.1. Taxonomy (NCBI): domain Eukaryota; kingdom Metazoa; phylum Chordata; class Mammalia; order Carnivora; family Felidae; genus Prionailurus; species Prionailurus bengalensis. The sequence goes on along the minus strand of NC_057358.1, from coordinate 52,152,410 downwards.
GAAATTGTTGTGACTTTTTTTAAGCCACTAAGTTTTAAGATAGTTTATTGTATTGCAATAGGTACTCCGAACATTGACTAATAATCTGAGATGACAAGATAAGCTATCAAAGTTGTTACCACTTCAATAATTTATCTTGTGAATCAAGCAATGGAAATAGAGAAGACAAAATACAGAAACAAATTGAGCATGATGTCTGATATAAGACCACAATGAAAGGCAGTAACCTCCAATTTTTAATACCTTTGCATTTGCAAAACAGCTTTACTGTTTTCATTGGCTGTTTTTAAAATACATATTATAAATTTGAGTTAAGAATTAACTTTTGTAGGGTGCCTGGGTGGCTGTCTGTTAAGCGACTGACTTTGGCTCAGGTCATGATCTCATGGTTCATGGGTTTGAGCCCTGTGTCAGGCTCTGTGTTGACAGTGTGGAGACTGCCTGGGATTCTCTTTCTCTCCCTCTCTTTCTGTCTCTCTCTGTCTCTCTTTCTCTCCCTCTCACAAAATAGATTAAAGAAAAAAACTTTTAAAAAAAGAGTAAACTTTTGCTAGTATAATGCCACTTTTATCTCTTGGGGGTATCTAATAATATTCTACTAGGAATATGTGATCTAGGAAATAATTTCTGAATTTAAAAATGTTTGAAAAGCACTAGACAAATACTCTTAGTGTTTCTTTTTAGTTCTAATATTTATAAAATATGTCACAGTGGGTATGATGGATTTTGAGTGGATTTTTACTTGAGCCACAATCTCTTTTCATCAGGGATATCAAAAAAATTCTTCCTGGTGTTTAGACAGGAGGTTTTTCTTAAAAAAGAAAGCAGAGTTTCTTAATAACAGCATCTTCCTGAATAGTGGTTAAATGACTTCCATTTTATATGCTTATGTAGGTGTTCTAAATCTCAGGTCACAGATCAAAGTATGTAAGAAATGTACCTTCATTTTTCAATAACTCCATTTAATTTCTGTTTGCACACCCATTCCTCCAGCATGGTAGAAACTTCACTGTGGTTCATGTGGATGGTTTTCCAATATCTCTACTTCCCTTCTCCTTAGGTTGCATTTAAGCCCTAGAGGGCTCACTTGGGTCTAAGCCCTCAGGGCTGAAGAGGACATTTGATCACACGTGCATCTTCAAGGCACCCATTGCTCCCTCCTGTCCATACAGCTCAGCCTGAACACTCTTCATTTCCACCTGAATGAGGTCTTTAGGTCAGACAGGGCTCTCAGCTACATCCACACTGTTCTAGGGCCTTGAGAATCATACTACTGCTCCCATGTCATGCTAGAATTTGTAAAGCTCTGTGAGGCTAAGACCTTCTCTTGCCAACTCTTAGGGGCCTGTTCATAGAGTTGGGCTCCAGTCTCCTTTGCTCTAAGATCCCAAAGACTTATCTGGGAGTTATTCTGTCTCATTGGAGCTTGGTTGTAGGAAAAAAGCTCTGGGTCCTAATTACCCCCATCTCCCCATGTGATAGTCAGAGGCCTTATCTTTGGGGGGTGGGGAAGCCTTGCTCTTGCTTTATGTTTTTTCCTAAATTGTTCTTATGTCATGAGTCCCTACTAGTCCTTACCTTTCTATGTTCATGGTGTCTTAAGTGTGTCAATTTTTTTCATGGCATCTTTAGGTCTAAGTAAACAAATGAATAACAAGCAAACAAATAAAACACTAAAATCCTAGTGGCCCCATTTTTTATTTTTGTAATTAATTAACTAATTTTTAAAAAGTTTATTTATTTATTGAGAGACAGAGAGAGAGGCAGAGAGAGAGAGGGAGACAGAGGACCCAAAGCTCTGTGCTGACAGCAGAGAGCTTGATGTGGGGCTTGAACTCATGAACCATGAGATCATGACCTGAGCCGAAGTTGGATGCTTAATTGACTGAGCCACCCAGGCACCCCATGGTTCCATTTTTTAAATAGGTAGGTTCAAACAAGAAGTTAATAGTAGCAGCTTGTGCACTGACAGCTCAAAATTTAAGGAAGCCACAACAGTCTTCACCATGGCACTTAAAGAAGTATGTGCATAGGCCACTGAAATACAAAATCCAAGGAAACTCCCCTCTTTGCTGTTATATGCCTTCATATGTACAGAAGCTCAGAAAGGCCTACCTATTTGATTGGCAGTAGTGAGTAGTGGAACAGGAAATGGTGGGGGAAAAAGCCATAAAACCAAGTAAGTTCAGTCAGGAAATTACAGCCATTATAAATAGTACTGGAACAAGAGACTTATTATAAGAAAGGGAAGGAGCTTGGGAAAGTGAATGTTTGGAAGGAGGAAATGAGAAGATTTGATAGAGGGGACGCCTGGATAGTTCAGTTAGTTAAGTGTCCAACTTTGGCTCAGGTCATAATCTTACGGTTCCTGAGTTTGAGTCCCTCATCAGGCTCTGTACTGACAGCTCAGAGCCTGGAGCCTGCTTTGGATTCTGTGTCTCCCTCTCCTTGACCCTCCCCTGCTCGTATTCTCTCTCTCTCAAAAACAAATAAACATTAAAAAAATAATTAAGGAGAAGAGTTGATAGAGAGTCACTAACCAATCTGTCGTGTGGGCGATGAGAGGCTGGGTGCACAGGTCTCAAAATGTGAGCTCACAGAGGGGCTGATGGAAAACTGTTAGCCCTCTGGGGAACATAGCCATGTGTCTGGAGCCACTGTTGGTAAAGCAGTATCGTAGAGGAAAAATATATGTTCATATCTGTGCAGTGGTGGTAGAGGGGAAAACCAGGAGAGCTGAACAAATAAGAGCTTTATTTAGGAAGATCAGGAGAAGACAGCTGCCTCAGACATCTAAGCAAATAGCTTCCAAAGAGAAGAAGGACAACATAGGATTCCAGGGGCTGGAAAGTTTTACAGACAGAATAATAAAACTAAGAAAGCTCTCTTGAGAAGGATTACCTATCTTGCAATAATTTGCACCTCTTTTATTATTGCCATTATCTGTAGTAAAGTAGCTGTTAATATTCTCAACAAGAATGATTGTCATGTCACTTGCTAAGAATGAGGGAAATCAGGCATAAATGGTGTGAGGAGACAGACTCCTGTTTCTAAGTTCATAAATACAAGAGGAAATCTTCAAAAGCTCTGGTGGTCACAGCAAAGGCAGTTGGTAACTTTATTGCCACATTTCCAGACAAACTGGGTCTATGAGTTCTACTTGAAACTCGCAGAAGTAAAAGCCAACAGACATAGAAAGGATTACCCTTCCACATAACTCAATTCTGACCTTAACTACATGGGCATAGTACAGTGAAAATATGAATTAAGGGTTCATATCTTTAAGTCACTTTACTGGTACTAAAAGGTTGATTTTGGGGTGGTTAAAAACCATAGTCTGCAGTTCTCAGTGAATACAATCTTGACAAATTTGAACAGAATCTGCAGAAGATATTCATTAGTCAACTAATGCTGGATAACAAACAACCACAAACCCTAGTGGCATAAAACAACAAGCATTTATTTCTTGTTTGTCCATTTGTGTGTCAGCTGGAGTTCAGCTGCCCAAGTCTGACTGAGGGCCGGGCTTAGGTCTCTTCCATGAGTATTCATTTTAGAGCTTGGGTTACAGGGGTAATGGCTACACACTGGAAATTCTTCTCATGGCAATTGGAAGGAGGGCAAGAGGGTAAGTCCAGCCACACAGGCACACTTCAAGTCTTTGTGCAAGTCATGCTGACATCTCATTGGTCAAAGCAAGTGATATGGTCAAATCCCACATCAATGGGTATGGAAATATATTCCTCCAATGGAAAGGAGAGGAGGAGTATTTCCTTAGCAACCATCTAATCTAAGATGTTTTATATATTATTTTCTATTATTTCTTAAATTTTAAATTACTTAAGTTCTAATTCAACCCCTAAATAAGAGTAGCTTAAACCACATGGAATTTTATTTGGTACATATAAATGAAGTCTACAGGAAAACAATCTAAAGTGGCACGGGACCTTCATCATCTTCAGGAACCCAGTGCTTTCTCTCTAGCCTCATCCCTGTTTTTAGGCCACCTTCTGACCCAAGATAGCTGGTAAGTTTCAGCCATCAAGTCCACCTTCCAGACAGCTAGCTGGAGAATGGGATGAAGGAAGTTACATCAGAGGTCACACAAAATTCTTTTGCTTCCATCTTTGGCCAGAAATTTTTTTGCATAACTATGTCAGCAAGGAAAGATGAAAATGTATACTTTATTGTTAGAAGTCTCCAGTTGGCCATGTTTCATATGCAAAAATTACGTTTTTTAAGAGGTTAATATACTGAAGAACACCTGTTGATGTAAATACTTGGTAGTCTTTGCCAGAAAATTCCAGAGAAACTGTTTGCATTCTCATCACTACTAAGCGTGTACATGAGATATTTCATGTCTTAGAATAAAAATGATTGTTAACAGATAAAAGCTATTGATATCATTCTTTAAATTAAATTTCTGAATTATTTTTAGTTACAGCTGGCAAGCTGCCAAAAAGAAAAAGGTAGAGGGAATAAAGCTTAATTTTTCATTTTTTAACATTTATTTATTTTTGAGAGACTGAGAGCGACAGAGCGCAAGCAGGAGAGAGGCAAAGAGAGAGGGAGACACAGAATCAGAAGCAGGCTCCAGGCTCTGAGCTCTCAGTACAGAGCCCAATGAGGGGCTCGAACTCACAAGATTATGACCTGAGACAAAGTTGGACCCTTAACCAACTGAGCCACCCAGGAGCCCTGGGAATGAAGTTTTTTAACATGTATGTTTATTCTCAGCATCCTTCCAGGTTGCTCCTCAAAATGAATTCCAGGGAAAACTCATACTTTATATTTTCCACTGTAGTATGTTAATGCCAGTGCATGAGTTCTTAAGAGATTTCAGAAAAGAGGACATTTCCTGTCATGAACAAATAGTTGAGATTTGAATTAGCCCACGGACATTGATGGATCACTGGTTTTTGTCACAATCATTAGCTTGTAATCCAGGTTATCCACGACCTGTTCCCAATATACTTTTCTAGGCCTATCTCACATGACTCTTTTTCAGGTATCTTTATAAAATTCATGACATGTTGCAAAATGTCAAGTATCATATATGACTTTCTCAAACTAGATCAATTGTGCCACCCAAACATATTCTGTATCTTCCTTTCTTGTTTTTTTGCCTATGCTTGAGCCATCTTAGAAGAGTGACCCCCATCGTACCCACTATAACCTTACCCATTCATTTAAGATGTAACGCAAAAATTTATATTCTTATAAAAGCCTCTCTAGAATCTCACAATCAGATGTGACTTCTCTCTAAATCCCACATAACTGCATATCATATGCATTCTCTCTTTCATTAATTTATAATTAATACTTACTGAACAGCTACTGGTGCCACTGTGCTAGGTTTCATTTGTAGCATTTATAATCTAGTGAAAGGCATTAACCAAATAGTATTTTCTCATGTATTATACCACAGCCTATCTCACATTATACTTCTATTGTTCATCTTGCTTACCTTTATAAGCATTAGAAAGATACTTGCAAAACAGTGTCTTATCATCTGTATATCCTTTTGACACCTAGGACTATGCTTGCACTGTTACTCAAATGTTCAGCAAAAATATTTGATGAGTGAATATTCTTGGTGTGTTTCACTTACTGCCTTCCACTTTCCCCCAGGGGAGGCAAGTCAAAGGAGGTATGTTATCATTAAATTAACTGCTGTAGAAAAATCCACTCAAAACTGAAGCACACATTTTAAAACATATACATGTAACTTCATACTACAGTGGTGAGGATGGAGAAAAATCAAGAAGATGAAATCCAGCATTTGCCTTATTAGAAATGGAAAGTGTCCCAGTGAAAGATGATGTGAATTTCAAGAGGCTGAGTATCAGGTGTCCAGTGTCCAGGCTTGCAAAAATCACACAGATAAAAAGCAAATCTCTGTCTAATATATATGCGCCTTCTATGATTAAAAGAAAGAGTAAACAATGAAGAAATGATATTCAGGCATTTCTGAAAATACTTGCATCCTGCTGCAGTCATTGTATAATAGTATGTTTTCTGGGTCAGCAGCCTTTTCCTTGTTTCCCATTTATTCAGGCTTCAGATCTGTGGTGTGGATCATAATTAGGAATCTGGTCATTCTTTCCCCAACTCGGATTCAATTAGCCATATGTTACAGGTAACAAACACAGTGACTGTCAAACTTCAGCAACTACCAAGGGAAAAAGAAGGTAGTGGGGTCAAAACTGTGGATGTATAAAAAGCTCTTGAAGTAGAGGTGACTCCTAATTATGAAGCATTAATCAGAATTTTGTCTGCTCATTCATCAGCCATCTCCATGGACCACTCTGGAAATAGCAGCCTCTTATTCACAAGGGACAGAAGTGTGGAGCAAAGGTATCAGAAAATGGAATGGGTAAATATGCAATTCTGTTTACATTCTTCATCTCAACAATGAAGAAAAATCAATAAGGTTACAGAATACGGCAATTGTACTTTTAAATGAAGACTCTCTAGAAGACAGGTTTTTGTTTGTTTGTTTGTTTGTTTTAACTCATAAGGGCTGATTCCAAACAAGTGATGTCCTTGTTGTGGAACTTTTTATGCATAATTAGGGCTGCCCTGGGTCAGCCCTGCAGTGGGAGAGCCTTGGCATGGTGGGTCAGCATGAAATTCATTTTACTTGGAAAAGGTGGAATTAAATTTAAGCATTAGAAATTGAAAACTGTGTTCCTTCAGAACTTTTCTTCTCTGTTACATGCTGATTTGTTAGAGAAAAAGGTTGGAAATCCTGGGAGTAGAGAACAGTTAAAAAAGTAGTTAAAAGAAAATGAGTATTGAAGCATGTGGTTCTTGAGGAGAAACTCACATAATTAGATAGGCTTTGTGAAGAAATTTACAACTTAGAAAAAAAAAACTGTTTAATTTTTGGCTAACCTACCCATTCATACTCTTCTCTGAAGAAGAAGGAACTAAGTTATAATACAGCCACACTCCATTTAAAATAACATTTATTCAACAGCAGGTCAGCCTCCTAGGCTTACTTCCCCACAGAAAAGGCCTATTATAAATCCCACTAATTTTCCCATGAGTTCTACAAAGAGTGTTTCTTCGTGGTGGGTTTGAGAATTTTAACCACTACAATTTAAATGTCTCAAACGATGTCGCTTCAAATCATTTCCCTGGAGGCTGCTCTAGTCTGAAAAATATCTTCATTAAGATATTTCTCTAGTATTTAACCTGGAGTTTTAAAATTCTGTTTTATCTGCCATCAGAAACATGTCCTTTTTGCCCCAGCCTTGACCACTGAACTTTATCCAAGGAGTTGGTGTGTGCTGTAGCACAAGAAAGGTGGTTGTCTTTTCTTCATAAAAGAAGTGATTTTTAGCTCAATGGTACTGAACAATTCCCATTTGATTTCTTCTGCTCCACGTATGTCCACAGGGACTAGTTTTGAGATTTTTGTCAAGGAAGGTTGAGGTTTGGTTGGGGGAGGGTGAAGACCACTGGAGAGGATTTTTAAATATAATTTTTATTTTCTCATATCAAATCGAGGTTAAAAAATTTTTTTAATGTTTATTTATTTTTGAGAGACAGAGCACGAGTGGGGGAGGAAAAAGAGAGAGGGAGACACAGAGCCCAAAGCAGGCTCCAGGCTTCGAGCTGTCAGCACAGAGCCTGACACGGGGCTCAAACCCACAAACCGTTAGATCATGACCTGAGCTGAAGCCAAACGCTCAACTGACTGAGCCACCCAGGCACCCTGAGATTTTTGTTTTTAATATTGAGAGATTAAACTTTACTCTGGTAGAATGCAAATTGAGGAAAGGAAAGAATCTACAAGAATATAGGTGTGACCCTTCAGACTTTTTTCTCTTTAAGGAAAAACAACTGGGAAAGCATCTTGCTAAGAATTTAGGGCACAGATTTCTGACCCTTTAAAGAACTTCTACCAAAACACTTGAGCTTTAAGCATGTCTACTTTAATTTTAATAACATAATTGGAACGACAAGGGAGGCAAGGGTTGTCAAAGCCAATACATTAAATGCTTATCGAGGAGAGTGGGCTGCTCTGTGGAGATAATTCACTCAGCTCCATCGCTCCCTACTGTGATGGGGGCCCCAGGGGTGAGGATCTTTGCTGCTGGCCCTCTCATCAGTTTTAAGTGTGTCTGTACACACTGACAGTTCTCCTACAGAAGGCAGAGCACACTCCAACAGAGGTCCTAGAAGGTTCATAGATGGTACAGCAGAAGAGAATTTTTTTTTCTACTAGGACAGTTTGGTTAAAACTACTCGTGGTCTGAAATGGATGCTGTTCCTTCTCTTCTGACAAACTTTGCGATGCACCATAATAAAAAGAATAACTCTTAAGTCCTTCATTTAAATCAGTGAGATGATCGCTTCAGTGAGGATTGCTGTGTGGGCTTTAATATAAGATTGTTCCAGGCACACTTCAAAGGCCAGGGCTAAATTTAACAGGCCATTGGCTGTAAGTGTCAGTGTCATTGGACATCACCAACTGGTTCATGTGGAAAGTTTCTTTAGGCTTTTCAGTTTTGGAATTTAAAACATATATGAGGAAACCTTGCCATTTGCAACAGCATGGATGGATCCTGAAGGCATTATGCTAAATGAGATAAGTCAGACACAGAGAGACAAATGCTATATGATCTCAGTTATATGTGGAACCTAAGGAAACAACAACAACAAAAACTCAATTCATAGCTTCAGAGAATAGATTGGTGATTGCCATAATTGAGGGTAGTGTGTGTGGGGAGGTAGGCAAAATGAGTGAAGGAAGTCAAAAGATAAAACTTCTAGTTATAAGATAAACAATTCGTAGGATGTAATGTACAGTATGGTGACTATAGTGAATAATACTGTATTGTATATTTAAAGGTTGCTAATGGGGTGCCTGGCTGGCTGATTCAGTAGAGCATGTCACTCTTGATGTTGGGGTCATGAGTTCAAGCCCCACATTGGGCATAGAGATTAATTTTAAAAAAGCTTGCTAAGAGTGTAGATCTTAAAAGTTCTCATCACAAGAAAAAACTTATAACTATGTGTGGTAATGGATGTTAACTAATCTTATGGTGGTACTCATCTCATGATATAAATATACATCAAAACACTACGTTATATAGACCTAAAATTAATACAATGTTATATGTCAGTTATATCTCAATTGAAAACAAAAAGAACCACCCAAACCCCTATTATTACTAAATTAATAGAGATACAACTTGAAAAAAAAATAAAACATATACAAAAATGTATAAAACAAAAATGTGTGGCCTAATAATTTATCCTAAAGCCAACCCTAATGTAAACACTACCCAGATCAAGAAATAAAATCTTGGTAGTACTTCCAAAGCCCCTGTCCTATTTCCTCTATCTCCCCTTGCCTAGAATGGTAATTGCTTCCTTGCTTACTTTATAGTTTCAGTGTATCTCCAAACTCCATGGTTTTCTGGTTTGAATTGTACAGTAAATGAAGTCCTACAGTATGAGTACTCCCATGACTGGCTCCTTTTGCTAATGTACTTGTGAAATTTATCCAGGATTTGATTTGATTGTAGCTATATTTTGTTCATTTTCCTCTTTCATAATCTTCCATTTTATAAATATACCTACAGATTATTTACCCATTTTACTCTTAATTTACATTTGGGGATTTCCAGTTTGAGGCAAAAACAAATGATACTGTTAAGAACTCTCTTCTACCTGCCTGCTGGCTCATATGTGCACACATTGCTGTTCTATCTGGTCCTAGAACTGGAGGTACCACATCAGAGCATGTGCTTGTATTTTACTCTGTAGATAGCATCAAACTCTTTTCTAAAGGGTTGTATTAATTTTCTTGCCAAACAGCAGGGAAAGAGAATCTTGCTGCTCTATACTTGACTTAATGATTCGTATTATCAATCTTGTAAATTTTAGTCATATTGATGGGTCTCTGGCTCAAGGGAAGCTCTTTCTCTATTCACAGCATTTCTGGTACCAAATGTGTGGGTTTTCCACAAGAAGAAATTCTCTAATTCTCTGTGGACAACAACTGGACGTTGTACAATTTAATTCAATTCTGACTCTAGCTACCTGGAGTCAGTTCAGACCTTACAGCTTAAGGGCTCAGATGCACAAGACTGCCCCCACTTCAGACGCCAATTGCAAGTAGTGGCTCCCGGGTTATTCACACTTCTGTCTGACTTGGCTATAGATTGGGGGCTCCCACAACTCCCTGCTCAGGCTTGACAATTTGTTAGAGTGGCTCACAGAACCCAGGGAAACACTTTCATGCAAAGGACACAGATGAAGAGGTACAGCACTTTCGTATGTCCACCACCCTGGAAAACCTCCAAACTTTGTTTTTTAGGGTTTTTGTGGAGTTTCATTAAATAGGCACAGTTGATTAAATCACTGGCCATTGATGACTGGATGGATCTCCAGTCTAATTCCCCCACCCTGGAATGTTCTAACTCTCTAATCATGCTTTGATCTTTCCGGGGACCAGCTCCTACCTATATTTTGGTAAATTCAACTTGTTGATATTTTATTTAGGATTTTTCAATCCATGTTCTAGGTGATACCGCCTTGAAAATTCTTTCTCATAATGTTTTTTGTCATGTTTTAATATCAAGGCTATGTGCTCCCTCAAAAATGATGGGAAATAAATAATCCCTCATTTACTGTTCTCTAGAAAAGTCTGTTTAAATGTTTGGTAGGATTCACCAGGAAAGCCATCTGTGCCTGTTGTTTTTCTCTGTGGGAAAGGATTAAATTAAGAATGCAGTTACTTTAATAGTTATAAAACAATCTAGATTTTCTATTCTTGTTAGTTTTGGTAATGTGTTTCTACCTATGCCATTTAAAATTTTAAGTTTATTGATATAAAGTTTTTCAGGGGTGCCTGGGTGGCTCAGTCCATTAAGCATCCGACTTCGGCTCAGGTCATGATCTCCTGGTTCGTGAGTTCAAGCTCTGTGGTGGACTCTGCTGACAGCTCAGAGCCTGGAGCCTGCCTGCTTCGGATTCTGTGTCTCCCTCTCTCTCTGACCCTCCCCAATTTGCTCTTTGTCTCTCTCTGTCCCTCAAAAATGAATGTTAAAAAAATTTAAAAAAAAATTTGTAATTTTCCCTTATGATCATTTTAATATCTGTATGATCTAAAGCAGGAGTCAGCAAACCACAGCTCTCAGGCCAAGTCTAGCCCATGGCCTATTTTTGTTTGGGCCAGTGATCTAAGAATGATGTTTATATTTCTAAAGGGTTGTAAAAAACAAAACAAAATAAAACAATAACAACATATGTATAAGAATATATGACAGATACCTGAATTCCTGCTCTTAATATTTCCTTTATTTTAAATTTTTTGATTTAATTTTCTATTCTCAACTGTCTTCTTGAGATTCCAGTCTTTGTAGATATTCCGTGTGTATTGGAAAAGTCAGGTTTGCTATCATGTTATTTAAATCCTCTGTATCCTTACAGATTTCTTATCTCCTTATTCTATCAGCTAGTGAGAATTGTGTTAAAATCTCTCTTTTTTATTGTGGATTTGAATATTTATCCTTGTAGTTCTGATAAAGTTTTGCTCTACATATTTTGAAAAATGTTATTAGATACATTTAAATTTAGAATTGTTGGGGTGCCTGGGTGTCTCAGTTGGTTAAGTATCCAATTTCGGCTCAGGTCATGATCTTGTGGTTTGCAAGTTTAAGCCCCACATCAGGCTCTCTGCTGTTAACACAGAGCCTGCTTTGGATCCTGTCTCCCTCTTTCTCCACCCACCCCTCTAAAAAATAAACATTAAAAAAATAAATTGAATTGAATCTCTTATTATCATTAATTGGGGTGGAAGGGAGGTACATTCTAAGCAATGGAAACACCTAATAAAACATAGATGGGAGAAAATGTGAAACATATTTTGGGAGATGAAATTATACCATTTAATTATACTGTGAAGTCCATTTGGGGAAACAGAGGAAAAGGAGGCTGCAAAAATATAAAGAACCATCGGGCGCCTGGGTGGCTCAGTTGGTGAAGCGACCGACTTCAGCTCAGGTCATGATCTCGTGGTTCACAGATTCGAGCCCCATGTCGGGCTCTGTACTGACAGCTCAGAGCCTGGAGCCTGCTTCGGATTCTGTGTCTCCCCCTCTCTCTGCCCCTCCCCTGCTCACGCTCTGTGTCTCTCTGTCTCTCAATAATAAATAAATGTTAAAAAAAAAAAACTAAAAAAAATATAAAGAACCATCAATCAACTGGATTAATTGATATCTCTATACCACTTCATCCAACGAGAGCAGAATGCACACTTTTCTCAAGCTCACATGTTATAATATTCTCTAAAATAGATCACATTCTGAGCCATAAAACACACCTCAACCAATTTTAAAGAATAGAAATCACACAATGCTACCCGTGGGCTATAATAAAATTAAACTAAAAATCAATAACAAAGCATTAGAAAATCCCAAAACATGTAGTTAAGGAACACACTTCTAAATGGTATATGGGTCAAGGAAGAAATATTAAGAAAAATATAAAAATACTTTGAACTAAATAAAAATGCAGGGCACCTGGGTGGCTCAGTTGGTTGAGCATCTGACTCTAGATTTCCGCTTGGGTCATAATCCCAGGGTCATAGGATCAAGCTCCCCTGTCAGACTCTGTGCTGAGCATGGAGCCTGCTTGGGATTCTTTCTCTTACTCTCTCCCCTGTTCACGTGCGCACTCTCTTTCTCTCTCTCAAATAAAAACAAATTAAAAAAAAAATGAAAATACAACTTCAGAAAATTTGGGGGATGCAGTGAAAACAGTTTTTAAAGGGAAATGTATAGAATTAAATCCATAAATAAGGAAAGAAGAAAGATCTAAAACCAATCATTGAAGCTTCCATGTTAGGAAACTAGAAAAAAGATGAGCAAATTAGATCCAAAGTAAGCAAAAGAAATAAAATAAGAATTAGAGGAAAAATAAAAAAAGAAATTGTAAACAGGAAATCAATACAGAAAAATCAGTGACATCAAAAGCAAAATCTTTAGAAAGAGCAATAAAATTGACATGCCTCTAGCCAGGCTAACTAGGAAAAAAAGAGAGAGAGAGAGAGAGGGAGAGAGAGGGAGAGAGAGCAAGAGAGAAAGAGTACACCAATTATTAATATGAGGAATGAAAGAGGGGACATTAATACATATCCTATGAGCATTAAAAGGATAATAAAGAAATACTATGAAGAACTTTATACCTACAAAGTTGATAACCTAGATGAAAAGCACTAATTTCTTGAGAGACACAATTTGCAAAAACTCACAAAAAGAAATGGACAATTGGAATAGGCCCGTATCTATTAAAGAAATTGAATAAAAAAATTAATAACCTTCCAAATAGAAATCATCAAGTCCAGATGGGTTCAGTGGTGAATTCTGCAAAACATTTAAGGAAGAAATCATACCAATTCTCTACAATGTCTTCCAGAAGATATAAGTAGAGAGAATACTTCCTAATTCATTCTATGAGGGCAGCATCACCCTAATACCAAAGCCAGAGGAAGACATTATAAGAAAACTACAGGCCTATATCTCTCATAAACATAGTTGCAAAAATCCTTGATAAAAACATTAGGAAGCCAAATTCAGCCATGTATAAAAACAGCTGTAGCCTTGCCCAAGTATGATTTATTTCAGGTATATAAGACTGGTTCAACATTCCAAAATCAATTAATGTAATCCATCATATCACCAGGCTAAAATAGAAAAAAAATTCCTTGATTTTATCACTACATAAAGAAAAAGCATTTGACAAAATTCAACACTCATTCATGATAAAGACTTTCTGCAAACTAGGAATAGAGAGCAACTTTTTCAGCTTGATAAAGAACATCTACAAAAAATCTACAGCAATACCATATTTCATAGTGAGAAAGCTCTCTCAGTAAAATCAAGCACAAGGCAATGATGTCCCCTTTCACTATTCCTTTTCAGTATTGTACTGGAAGTTTTAGTTAATGTTCCAAAAAAATAAAAAAGAAATAAAAGTTATACAGATTGGGAAAGAGGAAATGTAACTGTATTTGTTTGCAGATGGCATGACTATCTATACAGAGAATAAAAATATCACTAATAAAACCTCCTGGAACTAATAAATAATTATAGCACGATTGCAGGATACAAGGCTAATATACAAAAGTCAACCACTTACCTATATACCAGCAATGAATAACTGGAATTTGAAATTAAAAACACAAAACCATTTAATTAGCATCCCCAAAATGAAATACTTAGGTATAAAGTAACAAAATATATACAAGATATGTATGAGGAGGGGCGCCTGAGTGGCTCAGTCAGTTAAGCGTCTGACTTCAGCTCACGTCACGATCTCAAGGTCCATGGGTTCTGGCCCCAAGTCGGGCTCTGTGCTGACAGCTCGGAGCCTGGA